>NC_140993.1:240820212-241459411 GCF_052327205.1 Somniosus microcephalus
AGGCGTTCCACTGCCGCCCGGCCAACCGGGTCCAAAGGCCCGCCGCGTTTACCACGAGGAACCCCGGGCTTGCTTCGGAGCGATGGGCACCCGGTCTCCCGGTGTCGGATATGCTCCGTTCTGGTACTGTGGTGAGGGAGAGGGAGGGAGAGGAGAGCGGGGGGAGGGAGAGAGAGCGGGGAGGGAGGGGAAGAGAGAGAGGGCCAGGGAGAGAGAGGGTGCGGGAGAGAGAGGGTGCGGGAGAGAGAGGGTGCGGGAGAGAGAGAGGGTGAGGGGAACTTCCCGCCGACCTCACAAAATGGCGGCCGCCCCTTCTTCACCCGCAGTCTCTCTCTCTCTCTCTCTCCCTCCCAGTCTCTCTCTTCTCCCCCCATTCTCTCTCTCTCTCTCTCTCTTCCCCCCAGTCTCTCTCTCCCCCCCCCCCCCAGTCTCTCTCTCTCTCTCCGCTCTCTCTCCCTCCCTCTCCCTGGAATTTGACAGCGTACTAGTTTATTACTTTCTTTATAATTTTTGATACAGGTCTGTGATTACGAAGGTGATGAACATCAGTTTTTGAAAAGTTGAACACTTTTCCATTTATTTGCACCTAGCACCAGGATTAAGGATTAGATAGGCTGGCTTTCTAATTTTTTGACTTTGTGGTTTCAGTGGGGTGCCTTGCACACCAATAGCGTGTAACAGGCTCTGATGCTCCTGGAGAGGAGCTGTGTTTGCAGGGAGCGCTGGTCAGGAAATTGCGGGTCCCCAGACTATGATTTTCAGTCCATTTAAATTAACAAAATATGTAAATGAAGGGAGGGGAGGGCACCGTCCTGTACACAATTTCCTAATGTTTGTACCAGCTTGACTTTGTGTTAGCACTCTGACCTCTGAGTCTCAAGGTTGTGGTTTCCTACTCCATCACAGCACATAATCTAGGCTAGCACCTCAGTGCCATAATGACGGAGTATTTTATTGTCAGAGATGCTGTCTTTTGGATGAATTGGCACGCTGCAGCCCCATCTGTCCCCTCAGGTGGACGTAAAAGATCCCATGCCACTATTCGAACGAGAGCAGGGGAATGCTTAATGGCGTCCTCAACATTTATCCTTCAACTGACGCCACTGCAAAACAACACTACACTTAAAGTGTAATTCATTGGCTGTGAAGTGCTTTGAGACATCCTGAGGACAAGAAAGGTGTTCTATCGATGCATGTTGTTTTTTATGGGTGCACGATGCTCAGTGATATGTGTGCCCATTGCATAGTGGATGTCCAGGCCTCCCGAACAATTGGAATCATACAGTAAAATCCTACTGTGTATGTATTCAGGACATTTCTTGATTTTTGTTTTGCCTTTTTTCTTGCTGTCACTTAGTTTCTGAGGAGCACATGTAAAAACTGCTCTGTTGTGTCTTTTCTCTCCTAAAGCTCCATTGCTGCCACCAACGGGCTTCCCAGTGGGAATCCTTTTCTGGGAGGAGTTAGTGGAAGACCAATGGAGGGATGCCAAGCAGGTCCACCAGAATCAGATATATGTTTTGTGCCTATATCCTCGAACCCTCACATGCAAAAGGAAGTGCACATACCTCGCTTTGGCAGAAGCTCTAATTCTCAAAGAAAGCTGTGACAGCAGTCCCAGTGCCACAAACATGATACGTAATTGAGTCACAAACTATACTGATGGAAGGTTTTTCCGAAACACCGCAAACGCAGTGGGGGTGAAATTGGTCTTTTGTGGTAGCGCAGAGCAGGCGAAAGCAAATCGACAGCCCGTTTAAAACCCCGCCCCATTAGGGAAAAGGAAATCGGGCTGGAGGTAAAACGAGCTGCCGATTGGTTATCGCCTGCCTTACTACTGCCGAAGACTAATTTAACCCCCATTACGCCTTGCTTTCTGTGGTACTGCATGAAAGGTGACCAACAGCCAACACAACCAGATTGGGCACATCTGCCAAGATGCCCCCAATAGCTGGGGATGTAGCTCAGTGGCAGAACATTTAAGGCAATTGCCAAACGAACCAGAGGCGAGAGGAGGAGAATTTTTTTACGCAGTGAGTTGTGATCTAGAATGCGCTGCTTGAAAGGATGGCGGAAGCAGAGTCAATCGTAACTTTCAAAAGGGAATTGGATATATACTTGAATGGGAAAAAAATTGCAGGACTATGGGGAAAGAGCAGGGGAGCGGGACAAATTGGGTAGCTCTTTCAAAGAGCCGGCACAGACACGGCGGGCCGATTAGCCTCTTTCTGTGCTGTCTCACTCCATGTTTGCAGCCATTGGCTCATCTACTTGGCACAGGCTCTGGATCAGTGGAGAACCAACTACAGAGCTGTACCATCTACCGCAAGGACCCCTTCCGCTAATTTGCATCATAGATCTGTCACTGCTAGAGACTGTTTGGGCCAGCTGCAGCCTTCAACTTGCCTCGACCTCATTCCAGAAAGGCTATAATACCAACTTAGCGAATGTGATGTGGAATGACAAATGAGGTCACCTTCCTCAGAACCACCCCTTGCAGCATCGTCTCCAGTTTGGAAGCCATCAGGCAGGAGGTTGAGTGCCGAGCAGCTCGATCACTTGCCTGCAGACTCTGGTCTGCATGCTGGGTTTCCTTTCTCTTCACTTTTGCCTGTCACATCTTAGCCCTCTGTCCCTGCAGCAGTAGCTAAGCCTGCAGGGCTGAAATAACTTTCAAACCTTTTCTAAGGCTGCAAGGGCTCCTATTGTCTCCTATTCTGATACTACCCTTCAATTGTTTGCATCTGTTTACGTTTCCTCAACACCACTATTTTCTGCTCCCTGCAGAAGTCCAAATCTGCACCTGAAGCCATGTGTTATTATGATAATGAGCTGACTTCATTAAATTGCTCGCAATACAGTGAGCTTCACTGTGGGTGAGCTTTGCATTAAGGAGCAAACTATTGATGCACTATCAACAACACCAAAGACTACGAGTTGAACTTATACGAAGTAGGCTTTTATTGACTAAGAACTGGAGCATGCCTCTGCTAGTGGATCCATCCTAAGAGCTCCCGGGGGAAGGGTGGTGAGTCACCTTTATACCCGGGCTTAGGGGTGGAGCCAGGGGCGGAGACATGCCCGGACCTGTACAGAGTTAACAGTGGTTTACCACACAGACATGTACAGAGTTAGCAGTGGTTTACCACATTCACCCCTCGTTTAAAAAAGAGCCTGGCGGGGTGAAGTGTTTCAAAAGTTCGTATACGAAAGTCTCTCCGGGGGTCTTGTCTGCCGTAATGATCTTCGTGGTGCCGGTTGCGGCGGTTCTTTGCCCGCGGCCGCTTCTCGCGTGGGACGGAGCACTGGCGTGTCGTCCTCTCGGGGTAGGGATGGCACCGGCATGTCGTTAGTTCGTGGTAGACACCCCGGTGGTGCGTCGTGGGTAGTGGTGGTGGGTGGAGGTAGTGGATGGTGATCGATGGTGTTTCGGGTGGTACCTGAGGGTGCGAGGTCTCGAATTGAGACTGTGTCCTCCCGCCCGTCAGGATACGCCACGTAGGCGTACTGTGGGTTGGCGTGGAGGAGGTGAACCTTTTCGACCAGGGGGCCCGTCTTATGGCTCCTCACGTGTTTCCTGAGCAGGACGGGTCCCGGAGACATCAGCCATGGCGGTAGTGATGTCCCCGAGGTGGATTTCCTGGGGAAGACGAACATCTTCTCGTGAGGGGTGGTGTTTGTGGCAGTACAGAGCAGTGATCGTATGGAGTGGAGCGCATCGGGGAGGACATCTTGCCAGCGGGAGATTGGGAGGCCCTTGGATTTTAGGGCGAGCATGGCGGTCTTCCACACCGTTGCGTTCTCCCTCTCTACCTGTCCGTTACCCTGGGGGTTGTAGCTGGTAGTCCTGCTCGTGGCTATGCCCTTCTCGAGCAGGTACTGGCGCAGCTCGTCGCTCATGAACGACGAGCCCCTGTCGCTGTGGATGTAATTGGGGAAGCCAAATATGGCGAACAGGTCGTTGAGGCACCTGATGACTGTGGCGCTGGTCATGTCCGGGCAGGGGATGGCGAAGGGGAAACGGGAGTACTCGTCAATAATATTGAGGAAGTACGTGTTGCGGTCAGAGGAGGGAAGGGGCCCCTTGAAATCGACGCTGAGACGTTCGAAGGGGCGGGTGGCTTTAATCATGTGTGCCCTGTCTGGCCTATAAAAATGCGGTTTACATTCGGCGCAGACCTGGCAGTTCCTGGTCATGGTCCTGACCTCCTCGATGGAGTAAGGCAGGTTGCGAGCTTTAATAAAATGGAAGAACCTGGTGACCCCCGGGTGGCAGAGATCATTGTGGAGGGTCCGTAGCCTATCGACTTGTGCGTTGGCACATGTCCCATGGGATAGGGCGTCTGGGGGTTCATTAAGTTTCCTGGGCCGGTATAAGATATCGTAGTTGTAGGTGGATAACTCGATCCTCCACCGCAATATCTTATCATTTTTGATTTTCCCCCTTTGTCTGTTGTTAACCATAAATGCTACTGACCGTTGGTCAGTGAGCAGGGTGAAACGTTTACCGGCCAGGTAATGCATCCAGTGCCGTACAGCCTCCACTATCGCCTGGGCCTCCTTCTCGACTGAGGAGTGTCGAATTTCGGGGCCCTGGAGGGTCCGTGAAAAGAAGGCCACGGGTCTCCCCGCCTGGTTAAGGGTTGCGGCTAGGGCGAAGTCGGATGCATCGCTCTCCACTTGGAAAGGGATGGACTCATCCACTGCGTGCATTGTGGCCTTCACAATGTCCTCTTTTATGAGGGTGAAGGCCGCACGGGCCTCTGCCGTCAGGGGGAAGGAGGTTGACTTGATGAGGGGCCGGGCTTTGTCCGCATAGTTGGGCACCCACTGGGCGTAGTAAGAGAAGAACCCATGGCATCTCTTCAGGGCTTTTAGGCAGTGGGGGAGGGGTAGTTCCAGGAGGGGGTGCATTCGGTCGGGGCCGATGACTCCGTTTTCCACCACGCAGCCAAGAATAGCGAGGCGCGTGGTGCTGAACATACATTTTTCTCTGTTGTATGTCAGATTCAGCCGTTGGGCCGTACGGAGGAATTTTTCTAGGTTGGCGTCGTGGTCATGCCGGTCATGGCCGCAGATGGTGACGTTGTCTAGATAGGGGAAGGTGGCCTGCAGCGCGTTCTGGTCAACCATCCGGTCCATCTCCCTTTGGAAGACCGAGACCCCGTTGGTGATGCCGAAGGGGACTCGGAGGAAGTGGTAGAGGCGACCGTCAGCCTCGAAGGCTGTGTACTGGCAGTCCTCAGGCCTGATGGGGAGCTGGTGGTATGCCGACTTCAGATTAATCGTCGAGATTGTATTGTGCCATCTGGTTGACCATGTCAGATATGCGGGGAAGTGGGTATGCGTCTAATTGCGTGTATCGATTGATCGTCTGGCTGTAATCAATAACCAGGCGCTGTTTTTCGCCGGTCTTCACTACAACCACTTGGACTCGCCATGGGCTGGTGCTGCCCTCAATAATCCCTTCCCTCAGGAGTCTTTCTACTTCTGATTTAATAAAGCTCCTATCCCCAGCACTGTACCGCCTGCTTTTAGTAGCAATTGGCTTGCAGTCTTTGGCGAGGTTAGCGAACAACGGGGGGGGTTTGACCTTCAGGGTCGGCAGGCTGCATGCTTTGCGCGGCGCCGTGTTTAAATTCTGCCAGCTGCAGACTGTAAGTGGGGGCAGGGGCCCGCCATATGCCATCGTGACGCTCTCCAGATGGCACTGGAAGTCTAATCCTAGCAGTACGGGAGCGCAGAGCTGTGGCAGGATGACGAATTTTAAATCTCTGTACTCCACGCCGTTCACTGTCAGAGTCGCTACACAGTAGCCGCCGACGTCCGTCGTATGGGACTTTGAGGCCATAAAGACCTGGTGGCGTGTGGGCATAACCGATCGGGAGTAGCGTCGCACCGTGTCGGGGTGGATGAAGCTCTCCGTGCTTCCGCAGTCGAAAAGGCAATTTGTGGCATGGCCATTTACCTTTACGTTCATCATGGACCTGGCTAGTTGATGGGGCCTAGATTGGTCCAGGGTGATGGAGGCCATCGTCGAGGTCGGTGGGTCGCTGTAGTATTCGCCCGCACCGGGGGCCTGGTCCCGAAATGGTGTCCAAGATGGCGGCTCCCCCGCGGCTGGTGGTGCCCAAAATGGCGGCCCGCACGGCTTACACGTGGTTGGTGGGGTCCAAAATGGCAGCCTGCACGGTTCACACGCGGCGCTGCTGGAATTGGGGGTCGATTTTGCCCTGCACACTCTCGCGTAGTGGCCTTTCTTGCCGCATTTGGAGCAGGTCGCGTCCTTTGCTGGGCATTGCTGTCTGGGGTGCTTGGCCTGGCCGCAGAAGTAGCATTTCTGGCCTCTGGTCATTGCAGCTGTAGTTGGGCTGCTGGCGGCTTGTGGCCTTACCGGGTCCCAAGATGGCTGCTCCCGTGACATCCACGTGGCCATCCGGTCAGGGGGGTAGGCATCCATGTTCTGGAGGGCCACGTCTAATGAGTTAGCGAGGGCCACCGTCTTCTGCAGGTCGAGCCCCCTCTGTTCCAGCAGCCTCTGCCGTGTATAGTTGGACCTGATGCCGGCTACGTAGGCGCCTCGGATCAGGTCTTCCTTGCATTCCTTGGCCGTCACCGCTTTGCAATTACAGGCCCGACCGAGGACTCTCAGTGCCAGTAAATATTCGGCGCCCGATTCCCCGGGGCGCTGTTTTCGGGTAGCCAGGAGGTGTCTGGCGTAGACCTCGTTAACAGGCCTCACGTATTGTTCCTTTAGCGTCGCGATGGCGGCCGCGTAAGTTGTGGCATCTCGGATGATCGAGTAGACTCGGTGGCTCACCCGTGAGTTCAAGACAAGCCGTTTCGCGTCATCTGTAGTGACGGTAGTGCTGGAGGCCTCCAGGAAGGCTTCGAAACAGCTCAGCCAGTGTTCAAAGTTATTGCCTGCATCTGCTGCTTGAGGATCCAGGTCTAAACGTTCCGGCTTCAAGATTTGCTCCATGTCAAAAATTTAGTCAATAAAATTAATGCACTATCAACAACACCAAAGACTACGAGTTGAACTTATACGAAGTAGGCTTTTATTGACTAAGAACTGGAGCATGCCTCTGCTAGTGGATCCATCCTAAGAGCTCCCGGGGGAAGGGTGGTGAGTCACCTTTATACCCGGGCTTAGGGGTGGAGCCAGGGGCGGAGACATGCCCGGACCTGTACAGAGTTAACAGTGGTTTACCACACAGACATGTACAGAGTTAACAGTGGTTTACCACAACTATCCATATCAGAAAATCCGAAATAACAACAGAAAATGCTGGAAAAACTCAGCAGGCCAGGCAACATCCGTGGAGAGAAATTAGAGTCAACGTTTCGGGTCAAAACCCTTTATCAAGACTAAAGAGGCACAGGGAATGAAATAGATTAAGAGGCCGGGCTGGGAGAGAACAAAAGAGAAGAGACATTAAGAGGTATTTAAAACGAGACGAGATGGTGATAGGACTAGTGGAGACAAAAGACAGCTCTAGATTAGGTGTGAAATGCGCTGGCAGAGTGGGAGACAGCTGCCATGTGGGAGAGAGAAAAAAAAGGAAAGGGGGGGAAGGGAAAAACCACAACAAAGGTGTGGATAAAAAATATAAGTAAAAATGTAATAGGGGCTGAGGTTATGATCTGAAATTGTTGAACTCGATATTGAGTCCAGAAGGCTGCAAAATGCCTAATTGGAAGATGAGTTGCTGTTCCTCGAGTTTACGTTGAGCTTCCGTGGAACAATACAAGAGCCCAAGGACAGTGATGTCCGAGTGGGAATGGGGCGGTGAATTAAAATGACAGGCGACCGGAAGCTCGGGGTCACCCTTACGAACTGAACGGAGGTGTTCTGCAAAGCGGTCACCCAATCTGCGTTTGGTCTCCCCAATGTAGAGGAGACCACATCGTGAGCAGCGAATACAGTATACTAGATTGCAAGAAGTACAAGTAAATCACTGTTTCACCTGTAAAAAGTCACACAACACCAGGTTATAGTCCAACAGCTTTATTTGAAATCACAAGCTTTCGGAGCGCTGCTCCTTCTTCAGGTGAAGTGAAGAAATGCATAAAGACACAGCTTATATAGTCAGAGAATCATGTCAGATGTTTACAGGTAACGTTTCCAACTGCCATTAATCACACCTCGGCAGAGAGATAATCACAGCAGTCAAAGGTGTGAATGGTGTCCAAACAGGTCAGTCAGGGAAACATTACATCAAAGAACAATGAGGTGGGGTCACAGGGGGTCAAATATTGCAGATGCTGGGGTCTGTATGAAAAACAAAAAAACAGACAAAAAACATTTTTTTTTTTTTTTTTTTTTGGCTGGAAATCACAGCAGGTCCGGCCGCATCCGTGTAGAGAGAACAAGCCAATGTCGACTCAAGTCTGGATGACCCTGCATCAGGTGGGGTTACATGTAGCGTGACATGAACCCAAGATCTCTGTTGAGGCCGTCCTCATGGGTGCGGAACTTGGCTATCAGTTTCTGCTCGACGATTTTGCGTTGTCGTGTGTCTCGAAGGCCACCTTGGAGAATGCTTACCCGAAGATCGGAGGCTGAATGTCCTTGACTGCTGAAGTGTTCCCCGACTGGGAGGGAACACTCCTGCCTGGGTCATCCAGACTCGAGTCGACATTGGCTTGTTCTCTCTACACGGCTGCGGCCGGACCTGCTGTGATTTCCAGCCAAAAAAAAAAAAAAAAAAAAATGTTTTTTGTCTTTTTTTGTTTTTCATACAGACCCCAGCATCTGCAATATTTGACCCCTTGTGACCCCACCTCATTGTTCTTTGATGTAATGTTTCCCTGACTGACCTGTTTGGACACCATTCACACCTTTGACTGCTGTGATTATCTCTCTGCCGAGGTGTGATTAATGGCAGTTGGAAAGGTTACCTGTAAACATCTGACATGATTCTCTGACTATATAAGCTGTGTCTTTATGCATTTCTCCACTTCACCTGAAGAAGGAGCAGCGCTCCGAAAGCTTGTGATTTCAAATAAAGCTGTTGGACTATAACCTGGTGTTGTGTGACTTTTTACATTTGTCCACCCCAGTCCAACTCCGGCATCTCCTCACCATGGCCACTGTTTCACCTGGAAGGGGTGTTTGGGGCCCTGGACAGTGGGAAGGGGGAGGTATAAGGGCAGGTGTTACTTCTCCTGTGCTTGCACGGGAAGGTGCCAGGCGAAGGGGAAGGGGTGCTGGGGGTGATAGAGGAGTGGACTAGGGTGTCTCGGAGGGAGCGGTCCCTACGGAATGCTGAAAGGAGAGGGGAGGGGAAGATGCGTTTGGTGGTGGGATCACTTTGGAGGTGGCGGAAATGGCGGAGGATGATCCGTTGAATGTGGAGGCTGGTGGGGTGAAAGGTGAGGACAAGGGGAACCCTATCGTGGTTCCGGAAGGGAGGGGCACGGGTGAGGGCAGAAGTGCAGGAGATAGAACGGACATGGTCAAGGGCCGTGTCAACCACGTTAGAGGGGAATCCTCGGTTGAGGAAAAAGGAAGACATGTCAGAAGCACTGGTGTGGGAGGTGGCATCGTTGGAGCAGATGCGGCGGAGACGGAGAAACTGGGAGAATGGAATTGAGTTGTAGTGTATGTGCCTTTAAGAGCCCCAGGTGTGCTGTAATGCCGGTAATTGCCACTCGGGCTATATAAGCCTGTATATTGTGTATATCCATTAGAACCCCCCCCCCCCCCAGACTTTGCTTAGTAAATACCTATGAACCAACTCCTGTCTTCAGTGTCTTTATCAACACACGGACACTACAGTGGCGACGAAGTGGAAACGGACTTACCTGCAATTCGGCAGCACCTCAAGGACATCGGTTCCTCGGGCGTCCAGAAGACTCAAGGAAGTGAGAGAAGCTGTGGTTTCACCAGCTGGCCAAGCTGGTGGCAGGTACTGTGCTAATCCTTCCTGGGCGTCAGGCTGGGGCTCCAGCGACTGGCTCTACAGCTGAGACAGGCAGCGAAATCGGAGGCAAGCAATAACAGACTGGGAGGGAGCACTCGGGAGACGGCCGGCGCGGCAAGCAGGTCAGCGTTTAGACCTGGAGAGAAACTCCAGCAGGAACGAGTCTCCAACAGTAAAGAAAAAAAGAACGGAAACCGCAGTAAACAGCGTTGTCATCGGCAGCAGCGGCGGGAAAGCACGGGAAGCGCCATATCTTTGCTGCAGAAAAGAAAAAAAGCGCGGGAAGCGCCATATCTTTTCTGAAATGCCTAAGTCTGGCAATATTGATGCTTTTGATAGCAAAATAGAGGATTGGACCACATACGTGGAAAGAGTAGAGGTATATTGCACTGCAAATGGAATAGAAGATGAAAAAAAAGCTTCAGTACTTCTGAACTTAATGGGCGCAAAGGCATACGGGCTGTTACGAAATGTAATCACTCCAGCCAAACCAAAGGACAAGAATTTTAAAGAAATTGTTGATACCCTGCAGGAGCACTTAAACCCAACACCGCTGCTGATAGCGGAACGATTCAAGTTCTTCAAGCGAAATCAACACAAAAATGAAAGTAACGCTGATTACCTAACCGAATTAAGAAAGCTATCAAAGTACTGACAATTCGGGGCAGGACTATCAGATTATCTTCGAGACAAATTCGTTTGCGGTCTCTTAAGTGAAGGAACACAAAAAAGGTTGCTTTCTGAAAAAGATTGAATATTGGGCAAAGCTTTCAGTATGGCTGTATCATACGAAGCAGCAACAAGAGGAGCTGCAGAGATACAACAAAAGACACAGGACTTCGGCACCCATGAAATGACACAGGGCTTCGAAAGATGTTATCGCTGCGGCAGATCTACCCATAACCAGAGGGACTGCTGGTTCAAGGACAAAGCATGCAGGCAATGCGGAAAGATTGGACACATTGCACGGGTATGCCGATCTGGACAAAATAAATCCACAGACAGAAAAAAAAATCAATAAAGAAATGTACAGGAAGGTACAAATGATGACGGACAGTAGCTCCGAAGACCAGAAGAGCGATAGCGACTCCGAAAACAAGAGACTAAGCTGTCTCAAATTACATAATGTACTTGCCAAAGATGATTACCAAACCATTTGGGTTAACCTCACGATAGCAGGGTCCCCACTTAAAATGGAGCTAGATGCAGGATCAGCTCTAACCGTAATAAATCAACGGGATTACGAGAGGCTATTTTCGCATATACCTCTAAAAGACACATCCATTATCTTAAAAACATATACGGGACAGAAAGTATACCCCAAAGGAAAAATAAGGGTGCCTGTTGTATACAACGGCAAAGAAATACAAAAGTTGTATTTATACATTCTACAAGATGGTGGTCCACCGTTGTTGGGACGTGAATGGATCAGAAAGATACGTTTAGACTGGCACTCCATTCAGGCACTGACGGTGACCAGTAAGAAAAAAAACAATGATGACATCATACCTGAACGATTAAAAGACATCTTGGCCAACGCCAAAGAAGTGTTTCAAGAGAAACTAGGAGCCTTGAAAGGCATCACCGCCTCAATAAAAGTGGAAGATGCAGCAATTCCCAAATTTTTTAAAGCAAGACCGGTGCCATACGCAATACGTCCAGCAGTCGAGGCAGAGCTGGAGAATTTGGAAAAAGCAGGCGTATTATCCAAAATAGATTGGAGCGAGTGGGCAACACCCATCGTTCCAGTCATGAAAAAAGCATTGAATAAAGATAAATCTGAAGAACAGAGAAAAATTCGCATCTGTGGAGACTTCAAGGTGACTGTAAACCCGGTCCTTCACACAGTACAGTATCCTCTTCCGAGGATAGAAGATATTTTCGCCTCACTATCCGGAGGGAAACGTTTCACCAAAATTGACTTGGCACAGGCATATCTACAGATGGAGGTTGAGGAGGCCTCTAAAAAGTATCTCACGATAAACACACACAAAGGCCTGTACCAGTACAATTGACTAGTTTTTGGAGTAGCATCAGCTCCAGCTATCTGGCAAAGAGCTATGGAGCAAGTCCTGCAAGGGATTCCAGGGACTCAATGCTACCTAGACGACATCCTTGTAACAGGAGAAAACGACAACGAGCACCTTGCCAATTTGGAGCAGGTGCTCACGAGGCTGAAAGAACGGGGCCTACGAGCGAATCGCCCCAAGTGCGAATTTTTCCAAAATCAGATATCATATTGTGGCCACATAATTAATAATGAAGGGTTGCATAAGTCACCTGAAAAAATTGAAGCGGTCATAAAAGCCCCAGCACCTGAAAATGTTTCACAATTAAGGTCGTTCCTGGGATTAATAAATTACTATCATAAATTTTTACTGAACTTATCAACTCTTCTACACCCTCTTAATGAACTTCTACAAACAGGAGTGATTTGGAATTGGAACGAAGACTGTAAACGTGCCTTCCATAAATGCAAAGACTTAATCACATCCGAAGAAGTTTTGGCTCATTACAACCCATCACTGCCAATCAGACTGGCGTGCGATGCATCCCCTTACGGCATAGGAGCAGTATTATCCCATAAATTCCCTGATGGCTCAGAACGGCCGATAGCTTTTGCGTCATGCTCATTAAACTCAGCTGAGCGTAACTATGCCCAAATCGACAGGGAAGCACTCAGCCTGGTATGGGGAGTGAAGAAATTCAACCATTACCTACACGGACAAAAATTTACCTTGTTGACTGACCATCAACCCCTCATCTCCATATTCAACCCTAAAAAAGGTGTTCCCATTATGACAGCGCAAAGGCTACAGAGGTGGTCCCTTTTTCTAGGGGCACACCAATACAACATAGAATACAAAGGATCAAAACAGCATGGGAATGCTGATGGTTTATCGCGCCTACCGTTGCCAACGGTAGAAGAGGCACCTACAGTAGACCCAGTAGAGATGTTCCACTCTACCATAGTGGAATGTCTACCAGTAACAAATTCTGCCATTGAAAGGGAGACGAGAAATGACCCGACTCTCTCACGGGTCTACGATTTAACAGTGAAGGGATGGCCAGCACATGGCGAACCACTGTTGCCAGCATTCTCGCAAAGAAGAGAACAGCTGTCAGTGTGCCGAGGAACCTTGATGTGTGGATCCCGAGTGGTAATTCCACCCAAACTCCAGGATAAAATGCTAAAGGAGCTTCACGAGGGGCACCTGGGTGGAGTGAAAATGAAGAACCTAGCTAGGGCATTTGTATGGTGGCCAGGTATCGATGGAGACATCGAAGAAATGACCAAGAGCTGCCTAGGATGCCAGAAGGTCCAAAACGCTCCACCACAAGCCCCTCTACATCCATGGGAGTGGCCCTCCTCTCCCTGGCAAAGGGTGCACATCGACTTTGCTGGTCCATTTATGGACTCAATGTTCTTAATCGCGGTTGATGCACACTCCAAGTGGCCGGAGGTAATAAAGATGTCCTCCACCACCACGGAAAAAACCATCACAGTATTAAGGACCATATTTGCCAGGAATGGGCTGCCGGAACAGATATGTTCTGATAATGGACCGCAATTTGTGTCCGAAGAATTCAGAAAGTTCTTAAAAAACAATGGGGTTAAGCACTACACGTCCGCCCCATACCATCCCGCCACCAATGGATTGGCTGAAAGGTTTGTCCAGACCTTCAAGAAGGCCATAAAGGCCATGGGTAATGAAGACATAAAACTTCAGCACAAGGTGGATAACTTCTTATTCGCATACAGGAATGCAACACATATGGTTACCAACCAAACTCCCGCCATGATGTTCTTCAATAGAAACCTAAGATGCCGGCTGGATTTGGTCAAGCCCAACATCAGAAGGGACATGGAGAACCGGCAGTTTCAAGGCACGAATGAAAGGCCAACTAGAACCTTCCAGATAGGTCAACAAGTTTTGGCCCGGGACTACTGTACTGAAAAATGGCAGCCTGGAACTATCTGCACACGACTGGGACCACTGATGTATACCGTGGACATCGGAGAAAGCATAATAAGGTGCCATGCTGACCAAATCATAAAGTCATCCGAAAAGGGACAACCTACACCACAACTGTATACATCTAACGATGAAGTAGAGATACCCATATCTACCTCCGATCCGGTGATACTGGAACCCGATGAACCCGACACTGGCATTCAAGCCGAATCAGCCTTGCAAGAAGAACCTACTACACCACCAGAAACTACTACATCCCCGAGGCGTTATCTGGACTGAGTCAGGAAGCCTCCTGAGAGACTGACTTATAATTAATTAACTACAGCAATGTATATTATTTTGCTTATAACATGTAATTAATAATTACTTAAAATATGATGTACTGGTTAGCTAAAAGGGGAGGAATTGTAGTGTATGTGCCTTTAAGTGCCCCAGGTGTGCTGTAATGCCGGTAATTGCCACTCGGGCTATATAAGCCTGTATATTGTGTATATCTGTTAGAACCCCCCCCAGACTTTGCTTAGTAAATACCTATGAACCAACGCCTGTCTTCAGTGTCTTTATCAACACACGGACACTACAAGAGTCCTTACAGGAGGCGGGGTGGGAGGAAGTGTAGTCCAGGTAGCTGTGGGAGTCAGTGGGCTTGTAGTGAATATTGGTCAATAACCTATCCCCAGAGATGGAGACAGAGAAGTTGAGGAAGGGAAGGGAAGAGTCAGAGATGGACCATGTGAAGGTGAGGGAAGGGTGGAAATTGGAGGCAAAGTGAATGAAATTGTCTAGTTCAGGGCGAGAGCAGGAAACGGCACTGATACAGTCATCAATGTATCGGAGAAAGAGGTGAGTCTCCACTAGTCCTATCACCATCTCATCTCGTTTTAAATACCTCTTAATGTCTCTTCTCTTTTGTTCTCTCCCAGCCCGGCCTCTTAATCTATTTCATTCCCTGTGCCTCTTTAGTCTTGATAAAGGGTTTTGACCCGAAACGTTGATTCTAATTTCTCTCCACGGATGTTGCCTGGCCTGCTGAGTTTTTCCAGCATTTTCTGTTATTTCGGATTTCCAGCATCCACAGTATTTTGCTATCATCAGAAAATCTACTCTTTGGTGTCCAGTCACCATTTTCTGTGTGTGCTTTGGTGCCATGAGCTTAAGATCCTGCTTAAGTTCTCTTCCCAACACTTACCAGCCTCACAATATTATGCATGAGAAAAAAAAACGCATTCAAAATAAATTAAACTATCTGCCACACTAATTAAAACAATAATGTACTTGGTTCATGTATGGCTGCCCTAAATCTTTCCTACCTACTCAATTTTGTAATCTTTAGTTAAAACAAGTACTTAATGCCCAGCAAATAGATACCATTCGTAGATTGAGGTTATTATCATGACTTGCTGAGACTGACAGGGATTGGTTAAAGTCACAAACCTTTGAGCCATATCTCCTTGGGATATTTGTTTCCATACTTTGGACGATTACTTCTAATACTCGAATGCATGCATATTTATCAAATGCATTTCCTTACTTTGCATCCAGAGGTTACTACTTTTTCCTTACCATTTGACTGGAGGGGTGTCCTCCCTGAAAGAGGACACCTATTGATATACTCCTGATTGAGCAATTCCTCAGTCCATTCAAAATAGGACCCCTTTATCATCTGCACATGTTTCATGTTCCCAACGCACATTCTGTTTTGCATGATGTCGGGAGTGGAAAAAAGAAGAGCTTAAAACACTAGCTGATTTTAAACCAGGACGAGCACAAAACTATTTCCTTCCCAATAACTATTTTCTAGGGGGTCACAAATTTATGTTGTATAAGGCTAGATCTAGGTTAGATGTCAGGAGGTGGTTCTTTTCCCAGAGAATAGTGGACCTCTGGAACAGGCTGCTGTCCCGTGTGGTGGGCGCGGACTCACTGAATTCCTTCTAGCGAGAGCTGGATTTGTTTCTGGCTGGGGCGGAGATCACCTCTTACAGAAGGTAGGTGCTGCAGGCAATTCAGGGCCAGAGTGATCTCCTGGTCTCGTTTCGATCGCCCAGATGGATCGGAGAGGAATTTCCCAGATTTTTTTTCCCTCCCAAACTGGCCTAGGTTTTTAAAATCTGTTTCTTTGCCTCTCCCAGGAGATCACATGGTTTTGGGTGGGGTGGAGAGTATATGTTGTGATAAACAAGGTATCGCAATTGAGTGGGACAGGCTCGATGGACCAGATGGTTTTTACCTGTCCGTCATTGTTTGTAATATGAGCAGACTGTAATTAGTTATTGATTTGAGTATTTTATTTACTTTACAAAACTTATGCAAAAATATGGATAATAATCACACTTCTTTAACAAAATATTTTGCACAGATCAAAACCAGTGTTTAAAATACAACCCACTGAAAGCAAGTCTCAACACTATCAGGTAAGCGAACATAGTAACTGATTCCAGTAGTTTTTCAATGATTGTTTGACGCATACAACTTGAAAACTTTTCACCAGAGAACTCATGCTTCCTGTGTCTAACAGATTGCCATTACGATCACTGAAGCGCGGCAGTTGGCTGGGGAAAATATTGACCCGACAGTAATAATTGAAGTCGGAGATGAAAAGAAGCAAACAACAGTGAAAGAGGCGACGAATGCCCCTTTTTACAATGAGGTAAAAGTATTGAATCACTCATGTCAATAAAGGCATGTCTGTTGTGAACAAATAATGGTGATTTAGCCTGTTGAGAGTAAGAGAGTTTAGACATTAGTTTTGAAAGAATCAGAATGGCTTTCAAAGTTCAAATAGCAATTCAGAAAAATATCCCTAATAAAAAAAAGAGGTGAATCTTCCCCAGGAGCGAATATGGGCAACTGGCTGGATGCCCGCTAGTCCCACCGGAAAGCCCGGTCTGTATAGAGGAAACTGAGCACCGGGGCAGTCTGCCAACATCAGGGCCGGCACAACATCAGATTGTCGGGTCGGTTCCTGGCGGGGTGGGAGGTGGACGGGAGAGCCATAGCGGCAGTGGTCCTGGCTGGGTTTGTGCAGCCTGGAGGAGCAGTCCTGCCCCTCTCAGCCCCACAAATGTCAAGAACAATTCATCTTTCGGGTCCTTGTCTGCCCAGCTGATAGCGGGCGGAGTTTGCATGGCTCATCCCCCACCGAGTTAAACCCAAAAATGACATTGGGTTTACATTGACGTCATAGGACTCCGATTTAAGTATTGCAATCAGCTGGGTGCCCTCCTCAGGACCCCAGCAAGATGGCGACGGCCACCGGTACGGCAGCAAAAGGATGGTTAAGTTCTTGCACTCCATTTTCATGTCACTACCATCCTGTTTCCACTGGAAGGGAGGCCTGAAAATTCAGCCCATAAATCCTATAGGCAGTGCTTTGGAGCCCCTGTAGCCTGTGCCAATGTGAGGAAACCAAGCACCCTGGGGCAGACTGCCCAAAATGGAAGATCATAGACTCGCTCCTGGGAACCTTCACACATTGACTCACTGATCTTCACCATGTTGCTGTGGGGGATTACTGAGTGAAGATCAACTCTTCTCCCATAGGGATAGATGGAAGATTCCATAGAGCAGCTACAGCTACCTGGAAATTCCTGCGCACCGGGGTAATAGAGTGACATTGTCAGAGGACTGGAAGTTGGCTATCCCCCTCACACTGCACCCCCCCACACCCCCATTCCACACGATCTTCGCTTGTAATGATGTGTGAAACGGGAAGAAGAAAATATAACAAATATTCTGCAAAATAAATTATTTTTATAGAATTGGGAATAGTAAAAGGACACTAGCAAAATACATAATCTCAGCTGCATTCTCTGATAATTGAAATAGAAGATTAGATGTGACAGCGGATGTGATATTGATTTTGATTTCATTTTGGAGAAAAGCTAGAAAACTCACAAAACACACAAATATAAATTGGTTGTGTTTAAAAGTAAATATAAATTAACATCCCAATTTTCCTCAGCTGTTTATTGTTTATATAAATTATTAAAACATAAAATAAAATATGTTCCCTGTACCCTTGTTTCTGAAATAATGCAGAAACTTCCACTGCCGAATGAACATTTCATATCTGTGTTCAAGTCTCTCTCACACATCCTAAAAATCAGTCATAATAAACAGTTAGTTTATTGAAGAGGCTATTTAGACAACAGCAATGTCAAACAGTGTTTAGTTATTTTAAAAAATCACTGTGGTTACATCTAAATTGTGTGGCATTATTAGTTAGCTTTTTACTTGAATTCTGTTCCTAGCATAATTACCTCAAACTCTCAAAGAAAGCAGCCTGTTTAAACAACTTAGCAATTGCTTTGCCATATAGGTAGTAAAGCAAAGAGTTTTTAGTTGCATTTCTATAGACAGCAAGACCAAGTTTATAACCTAAGAACAGTCAAAGGAGAAAAGGCCATTTGGCCCATCAAGCCTGCTTCCTCTCGCGCCCTGTTTGTTCAGGTTAATACACAGCTGCATTTTAGATGCTCCTGATATCGCTGTGTCAGTGTTGGACTGAACAATAGAATTGCATAGAATAGTTACTGTGACACGATTAATTACTTATTCATTCTATCTTTGCAGTACTTTGTGTTTGATTACATTGGTCCAGCAGATATATTGTTTGACAGAATCATTAACCTTTCAGTAAGTACTCGCATTATTATACACAATTTTAAATGACCTTTTGTAAATGATCAGATAAAGTTTTAACTGTCCAGTATACTCTAACTGAACGTTATTACAATTTAGGAAAAGAGAAGTTGGTTTGAAAAAGGTTTCCCTGCCCAAAAGTAGAAATATTCTCGCTGTGATTTAAAGAAACAGGGATAGTGTAAAATGGATAATTGCGAGTTTGTCAGCCCTTTACATCATTCCCGATTGTTATACCCATTGAAGGCAATAAGTGATGTAGAAGCGGGCTGCCGATTCACTATCGCCCATTTTACAATATCGTACAAAGTCAAGATCTACCCCATAGAATCTAGGGCAGGGGAAAAAGTCCTTTGTGAACTAAGTGTAATAAAATTATAAACCCCTTTCCAAAGAACAGGTTTGATGATTATGTAGTGCACAGAGGAAATCTCTCCCCGGGTTTTTACATTCTTTAAAGAGATTTTAATCATTCAGCTGCTTTAGATTTTACCCAAGCATTGTATAGATTGGGATCGGCAGAGGAAACTCCTGGGCCTAGAAATTCGCTATCGCCGCGCCAGGTCTTTAGCGCCCGAAATTTAGCGCTCGCCCGGATTCCCGTAGCGCCCGCCTGAAATTCAGTTGCGGCGCCCCAAGACGGAGGCGGGCGCTATTGCAGGGTTTGGCCGCCTCGCTTGGGGCGATGAAAGTCAACTTCAGGCGTCCAGCTGCCGCTGCGGCACCCGATGCGGTGCGGCAGGCTGGGGTACTGCAGGCCTCCTCCTTCTCTTAAGGAGGAGCTGCCTGCAGCCGTGAGATCGCCGCTGGATTCCCCTGGCAAATGAGCCCGGCACCACGGAGAAGTGCCGGGCTCGCGGGAGTCAGACACCAATGCCGCGGGGGGGTGGTGCAGGAGTCCGGGGAGGGAGGTGCGGCCAGGCGGCCGCCGGGAAAGCGGCCGGCCGCCCCTCCACCTTTATGCGCCGGCCTCTCGGAGCTGCAAGGCCCCGTTTTTCAAACGCTGTTTGCGGCCGCCACGGGCGAGGCGGCCGCAACTGAATTTGGCCGTCGGCACGGAATCGCATTGGAACCGGGGCGCTGCGCACACCGATGACGTCATCGGTGCCGGCGCAGCGCTACCGGCTAACGCCGATGTTAGGGACCAACTGAATTTCGGGCACTAAAAACTTCCGGCGCAAACCACTCTTTAGCCAATAAGTGGGCGCAAACGCGACTGAATTTCTAGGCCCTGGTATTTTGGCCAAATACTTGATAAATACAGTGTTAGATAGGAACAACTGAGCAATGCTCAGGCCATACACAATCACTTTTTTTTATTGCAGTTAAAAAAAATTATTTGTGGCACTTACTCACCAATAACCTGCTCACCGATGCTCAGTTTGGGTTCCGCCGGGACCACTTGGCTCCAGGCCCCATTACAGCCTTGGTCCAAACATGGACAAAAGAGCTGAATTCCAGAGGTAAGGTGAGAGTGACTGCCCTTGACATCAAGCCAGCATTTGACTGAGTGTGGCATCAAGGAGCTCCAGTAAAATTGAAGTCAATGGGAATCGGTGGGGGTGGGGGGGTGGGGGGGGGTGAGGAACTCTCCACTGGCTGGAGTCATACCTAGCACAAAGGAAGATGGTTGTGGTTGTTGGAGGTCAATCATCTCACCCCCAGGACATCGCTGCAGGAGTTCCTCCGGGCAGTGTCCTAGGCCCAACCATCTTCAGCTGCTTCATCAATGACCTTCCCTCCATCAAAAGGTCAGAAGTGGGGATGTTCGCTGATGATTACACAGTGTTCACTTCCATTCACAACTCCTCAGATCCATGCCCAAATGCAGCAAGACCTGCATGCCATTCAGGCTTGAGATGATAAGTGGCAGGGTAACATTTGCGTCACACAAGTGCCAGGCAACGACTATCTCCAACATGCAAGAGTCTAATCACCACCCCTTGACATTCAACGGCATTACCATCGCCAAATCCCCCAACATCAACATCCTGGGGGTCACCATTGACCAGAAATTTAACTGGTCCAGCCACATAAATACAGTGGCTACAAGAGCAGGTCAGAGGCTGTGTATTCTGCGGTGAGTGTCTCACCTCCTGACTCAAAGCCTTTCCACCATCTACAACGCACAAGTCAGGAGTGTGATGGAATACTCTCCACTTACCTGGATGAGTGCAGCTCCAACAACACTCAAGAAGCTCGACACCATCCAGGACAAAGCAACCCGCTTGATTGGTACCCCATCCAGCACCTTAAACATTCACTCCCTCCACCACCGGTGTACCGTGGCTGCAGTGTGTACCATCTACAAGATGCACTGCAGCAACTCGCCAAGGCTTCTTCGGCAGCACCCCCTAAACCCGTGACATCTACTTAGAAGGACAAGGGCAGCAGGCGCATGGGCACACCACCACCTCCAAGTTCCCCTCCAAGTCACACACCATCCTGATTTGGAAATATATCGGCCGTTCCTTCATCGTCGCTGGGTCAAAATCCTGGAACTCCCTCCCTAACAGCACTGTGGGAGTACCTTCACCACACGGACTGCAGCGGTTCAAGAAGGCAGCTCACCATCACCTTCTCAAGGGCAATTAGGGATGGACAATAAATGCTGGCCTTGCCAGCGATGCCCACATCCCAAAAATGAATTTAAAAAAAGACTAGGGACTGAACTGGGAACTTTTTGGTCGAAATGGGTTCGAATCTAACTTCCCCCACCTGGCAGAAACCGGGCAGGAGGGGGTGGGGTCAGTTAAAATGAGATCAGTTACTTAAATCCCCCCCCTCCCTTAAATATGCAGATTGGGTCTGATGATGGCTTCCCCATAAGGCAAACCTGTCGGGAGCCTGGATACTTTAGGTTTCCTTGTGGGTCAGGAGGACCAAGAGTGGTCCTCCAGGCCTCACAAGGACGCTTTGGGCCTCCCTCGCCCCGGGAGCTCCCAACCTTACCCCCCCCCCCCCCCAATTGCGGCCAGAAAACACCCCCAGATCACCTCCAGAGGTCCGCCAGCTGCGGCCTCCTGCCGCCAAAATCCCTTTCTTGCCCGCCGGCCAGGTAATGGATCTGGTCAGGTCCGATGGGACTTGGGGAACATTTATTCCAATATGGCCCGGCCATTCCAATCAGCTGGGCCTCCAGGTCCCCGGGCTCCCCGGGTTCGACTCCCGCTTGTGGCTCATATGCACCGTACCCGCGCCCCCTTTAAAACCAGGGCCTGTGGTTCAGCATTTAGTAATAGAAGTATTATTTATAAGTAGTAATAACAGCATCATAACTGTACAAATGAATTGTTATTTGATGAAATAGGGACATATTAAAGAAACCATGAAGATACCCACTGAATTCCATTCCTGAAAATTTATCTTTTTTTTGAAAATGGGCCCAAAGTCCAAACCTGAAAGTTTACCTTTATCACAAGAGTAAGGAACTAACAGCAGATGAACTGATCAAAGCTTGGGAATGTCCTATTTTTATCCGTTTTAACATTTCATTAATAAATGCCAAGTTTTTCAGTAAACCTTTTCACTCATTTGCTATTTTTCTAAATGCTGATGTGATTGTGCAGGTCTTGCATTCCAAACTGATCCGTGGAACGTTGATTGGAGCATTTAAACTGGATGTAGGAACAGTTTACAATGAATCAGGTACATTCAATTGTTGCTAATTTGAGGTTATAGGGAAGTTTTCCTGGGTCTCCTCCTGGGCACACTGGATCGCATGGGCGCATTGAATATCGGAAAACTGGACGTGTCAGAGTGCATGCCTGGAGGAAAATTGAGTGTTATGTTCGGACTCGCCCGATATTTCAGCCGGTCCAGTGCCGGACACAGGGAACTCTCCCCTCGTATTTCATACAGAATTTAATTTACTGGCAAGTTTCTCCTCAACATACATCATTATTTTGGATTTCATAGAAGAATTTTGACGTACAGCATTTGAAATAAGAAATGATAAATGATATAATTGTGAATGTGCATCATTTGTTAAAGAAAGGCTAACTCAGATTGCTAATGTAAATCCTTCCATTGCAGTACTCAGTTTTCTTTCTGAATGTTTTCTTGGGTTTTTCTCTAAACTGCTGTGATCTAACTTCTCTATATAATTACTTGTGCACCTACTGTGTTATCAAGCTGTTTATTTCCCACTAAGATGCTGAATTCTGTGCTGTCATGAAAGAATTTGCCTTTTGCATCTACCCAGTTCAGGATGATGGTTTAATTCCCTAGATGTGACTAATTTCACTGGACCAGGCTTTATTGAGGGAACTGTAACCCCCTCGTAGGACCTCTTGAAAGAGAAAAAAGAAAAAAGAAAAACTTGCGTTTGTATGCAGCCTCTCGCAAACAAATCAAAAGTGATTCACCTGCAGTGAATTTTGGCTTTGATGTGATTGTTACATTGGCAAACGTGGCAGCGAGTAGATGAAGGGCTGTATTTTCCTCAGCTGTACTTCCTGAAATTAGGCAGTACAGTGGGGTAAAAGGAAGGAAAATCGCCACCGCATCCCCACCTATGCCTGCAGAAAAGTAGGCTGCCTAAGCCTGCCTGTAAGTGACAGAGAGGCGGGGTGTTCGGCCATGTCCAATTTTCTTCTTTACTGCCACTACCAACCCCAGGGAACACCATGAGAGAGATGGCAGTACAAAGATGGAAAGCTCACCAATCCCGCCACCCCCCCCCATCCCCCCATTCCCCACTTAGAGGGAGAGACTTCTTAACCTCCTCTTCCTGGCCAATTGGTTCACTGAGATTCTTCACTGAAATTTAAAAATAAATCTTTAGGCCTTTTTTGCCCTTTTACCCACGACTTCCTCTTCTTCTGTTGCGGGGATGTCTAAGGTGGCCATCGCAGCACTGTTGAATTTTGCTTCCTGGCAGCAGCAGGCTCCCTCTCGGTGGCAGAGATGCCACTGGATGCTCATCCTGTATAGATTACCAGCCCCGATCCAGGAAAACGGGTAGAGGTCAGGGTGGTGTGTGGAAGTCCTGCCTGACCTTACCCCGGCGGCAAAACCGCCCGGGAGGAAAATTCAGCCCAAGTTATTAATTGATTTGTTTTTGGTGGTGGTGCTTAACGGGGGGATGTTAGCTGGGGCATCGGGAGAACTCCCTGCTCTTTTTTTTGAAATGGGAAAAGGGTCACTGGCCTAATTATAAAGTGTTCCAACCCACCGAGGCAAGAATCAGCAGAGACAACATCAGCGGTGATAATACATTGTTTGCTCACTAACTGACTCAGTTTTCAATTTTATGTTCCTTTGGTTCCTTTGGTGGCCAGGCCTTCTGTTGCCTAGGCCCTGAGCTCTGGAATTCCCTCCCTAAACCTCTCTGCCTCGCTACCTCTCTTTCCTCCTTTTAAGGCGCTCCTTAAAACCTGCCTCTTTGACCAGGCTTTTGGTCACCTGCCCTAATTTATTCTTATGTTGATCGGTGTCAAATTTGTTGTCTTATAACACTCCTGTGCAGCGCCTTGGGATGTTTTACTATGTTAAAGACGCTATATAAACACAAGTATTTGTGTTGTTGTTGGTTAGGGAACAGTGCATGGCCTTGGGGAGTTTTAAAGTTTCAGAATGAAATAGGTTGGAAATAAAGAGTAAAAATAATGAAAATAAATAAGTAACAGACTTTACTGCAGCCGACTGATAACCAAGTTATCTCATATTTCCCTAATGCCTTTGCCAGAGCTCAGGTGACTGTGTGGCGCTGGGTGTGGCACTGGGGATGTGGTGCTGGGGGTGTGGCACTGGGGGTGTGGTGCTGGGTGTGGCGCTGGGGATGTGGCACTGGGGATGTGGTGCTGGGTGTGGCGCTGGGGATGTGGCACTGGGGGTGTGGCGCTGGGGATGTGGTGCTGGGTGTGGTGCTGGGGATGTGGTGCTGGGTGTGTGGGGGTGTGGTGCTGGGGGTGTGGTGCTGGGTGTGGTGCTGGGTGTGGTGCTGGGTGTGGCGCTGGGGGTGTGGTGCTGGGTGTGGTGCTGGGTGTGGCGCTGGGGATGTGGCGCTGGGTGTGGCGCTGGGTGTGGCGCTGGGGATGTGGTGCTGGGTGTGTGGGGGTGTGGCGCTGGGGATGTGGTCCTGGGGGTGTGGTGCTGGGTGTGGTGCTGGGTGTGGCGTGCTGGGGGTGTGGTGCTGGGGATGTGGCACTGGGGGTGTGGCGCTGGGTGTGGCGCTGGGGATGTGGCGCTGGGGGTGTGGTGCTGGGTGTGGCGCTGGGGGTGTGGCGCTGGGGGTGTGGCGCTGGGGGTGTGGCGCTGGGGATGTGGCGCTGGGGGTGTGGTGCTGGGTGTGGTGCTGGGGGTGTGGTGCTGGGTGTGGTGCTGGGTGTGTGGGGGTGCCTGAGATAATAAAGATTGAGTAAGATGGGACTCATTTACTGTACCAGACTTGTGAAGCCATGGAACCATCAAGCAATCTGCTTATGAATCATAAAGTTGTCTTGCAGTGTTTAATTTTAGCTTTCAAATTGGCTTCTTTTAGAAGTTTACATTTTTTCAAAAGCTTTAATTCATAATTATAAGATTGAAAAGAACATAATGGCACTTTGAAGGTTGCTTTTCTGCTCAAAAAGGTAAAGGGAAGAGCTTTCTCCAGAGTCACCGATAGACCTGGAACTGTTTGTTTGTGTGCTATCCATTGTCTCGGCCAACAACCAATTGCCCCTGTGATCTGCTGGAGTGCTGCAGTAATTGCAGCAATACAATAAATATGCAATTCTGACTGTGGTTAGTCATAATTTAAGAAATGAATTAACATGAGCATACCAAATTAACTTTTTCTCTTGCTCTTGCTTCAGGCCATCAGTTCAATAACAAGTGGGCACCTCTTACCGATCCCAGTGATATCAAGACTGGGGTGAAAGGTTACCTTAAATGTGACATTTCTGTTACTGGGAAAGGAGATAGCATGCAACCTCCTCAGAAAACCAGTGAAGCTACTGAGGGAGAAATCGAAAAGTATGGCTACACTCTCATTCCTTTTGAGCAAATCGAACAAAAACAAAGTTGTGATAACAAGAGAAAATGCGGGAAATGCTCAGCAGGTCAGGCAGCATCTGTTGAGAGAGAAACAGAGTTAACGTTTCGGGTCGCTGACCTTTCCTCAGAACTGGAAGAAGCTGCATGGACAGAGAGCCAAGGAAAGGGGGAGGGGAGGAGAGAACAAAGGGAAAGGTCTGCGATAGGGTGGAAGGCAGGAGAGATTAAATGACAAAAAGGGCAAGGCAAAAGGGTGTGGTAATGGGACTAGAAAAGGAATAAAAGCTGGGTCCAGAGGAGCTGTAAATGGCAGCAGCAAAATAGCAGAGCGGGAGTGAAGCTTTGAAAACCTAGGAAAGCGGAGAAGGTTGCAGTGTCCCGGGAATGTGGCGGAGGAAAGGCAGGCGGACTCCAGGGGTGCAGACCACCCTACTGGCCATGTACCGATAGGGGGATCCTCGCCCAAAGCCCCAGCCTTCACCTCCTCCTCTCCCAGTGGCCCCGCTGCAGCGATCCTCCATTACCAACGCCTGCTGTCCCAGAGAAAGAACAACATTGTGTTCAGCTTCAAACCTTTATGCAATTAAAAAGAAAGGAAAAACTGCCAGTGCTGGAAATCTGAAATTAAAAAAACCCATAATGCTGGCAATACATAGCAGGGCAGACAGCGTCTGTAAACAGACAACGATGGCTTAGTGTTTTATGCGTTGTCCCCTTGTTAAAACAGTCCCGATGAAGAGTACACCTGAAATGTTAACTTACTGCTTTGCTTTCAGATGTTAATAGATCTGTTGTGCATTTCCAGAATGTTCTATTCAAACCTACGTGCTCTTGCTCTTGGATTATAATGTAACGTTTTAATAGGTAAAACATGAGACTTTTCAATGTAGGAATAAAATGTGTTTACTGTTTGTTCGTGTGAAAATTTACATCATGAAAAGTATTTGTTTTTCAACTAAATTAATGTTTTTTTCTTGAGATGGTGAATCTGTATTTTAATTTAAAAATATTGTGCTCAAAGTGATGATTTAATTGCCAGTGAATGAAACAAGTTCCAATTCAGGCATCAGCACCAAGCATTGCCAGGTCGGGTGCAGCACAGTTCGATGCAGAGTGACATTTCCTCTGCTCTGCCTGAGAAGGGCACCCTCTGCTTGCACCAGTTGTGACATTCTTTCCTTTTCCGACACCATTCAACGTTAGGTCTGTCAGTGAGATTGCCACTCCGCTCTGCATTTGGGGCAGTTTTGTGCTGTAGGCCCATGACCAGTGGACCGGGATTGAGAGACTGTCAAACTCATTTCACAGAGGACCCTTCCAGGCAGCACACGGAGGAGACTCTCATTCCATCAGACTGACCTGGAGTCGACCCTCCGTTCCAGAGGTGAAAGGTCACCGTGTCTCCTAGCTCCCCTAATATTTCAATTTGTTTTAATTAGCTTTTTGTTTCAGTTACTGTTTAAAAAAGGTAAAAGATGTTATTTTTACTTACAATGCAATTTTTGGTGTGCAATAGGAATCTACTCATTCCAATGGGGTTTCCAACAGAAAGACCGTGGGCAAGGTTTTATGTCAAAATTTACAAAGCTCAGGGACTTCCGAAGATGAAATCCAGCATCATGGCAAATGTAACAAAGGCATTCATGGGAGACAACAAGGATTTTGTGGACCCATATGTCATCATCACCTTTTCTGGTCAAAGGGTATTACCTTTAAAATGATTTTTCTGCTTATTAGCACTTTTATTGCACCAGTCTGCAACTTCACCAAAGTGATTATGACATGAAACAGTTTATTTGAGACAGATGCTAAATAACTTTATTAATTAGTCCTGAATAGGATTCCTGCGGATTGGCCTACTAGGGGTCTTGCCTTTTATTATGCTACATGTTACTTATTACAAAACTTGAGGGCTGATTTTACCCCTGCCTGGCAGGCGGAAACCGGGTGGGTGGGCAGTAAAAAAGGGCCGCAGCGACTTGCACCCTCCGATTCCGCGGGTTGCAATTTTATTCTGCTCTTTTGAGCAGGCGAGCTGGAAACGCACACTGGAAGGCAGTAGAGCCCTTCCTTAAATATGCAAATCACCTGCAATTTTAATCCAAGGCCTGCACGGGAAGCCATCATGGCTTCGGGACGTAGGAGCAGGAGTAGGCCATTCAGCCCCTCGAGCTTGTTCCATCATTCATTGCGATCGTGGCTGATCTGTATCTTGACTCCATCCACCCACCTTGGCTCCATATCCTTTTATACCCTTGGCTAGCAAAGATCTATTGAACTCAGATTTAAAATGATTAATTGAGCTAGCATCCACTGCTTTTTGTGGGAGAGAGTTCCACACTTCTTCTACCCTTTGTATGCAGAAGTGTTTCCTAACTTCTCTCCTGAATGGCCTGGCTCTAATTTTAAGGTTATGTCCCCTTGTCCTAGACACTCCCACTAGCAGAAAATGTTTCTCTCCCTCTACCCTATCAATTCCACTCAAAATCCTAAAATCTCATTCAAATCACCCTTTAACCTTCTATATTCCAGGGAATTCAAGCCGTGTTTATGTAATCTCTCCTCATAACTTAACCCGTGGAGCCCCGGTAACCATCTGGTTAGCGTCCTCACCAGGTCAGAAGATGCCTAGAAAGGCAAATTATTTTCAAACCCTCAAATTCTGCCATTTTCCCGGCAGTCCCGCCTCCATACCTGCCTCCCCAGGGCTGGCAAAATCACCCCCCAAATGTTGAATTTGGCCGGTTAAGATTCCTTTTGAGAGCCCATGATGTGAAAGTTGTTGGAAAGTTGTCGGATTGGAATGGTTTACTCTCTCCACTCTGTTCGTGACAGAGACTCTCATTCTTACTATTTCCTTCTGGTCATCAGGGCCGAACGTCTGTGCAGAAAAACTGTGCTGAACCTGTCTGGAATGAACAGATCATTTTCAAAGAAATGTTTCCACCACTCTGCCGTCGAGTCAAAATTCAGGTGTGGGACGAAGGGAATGTTAATGACGTTGCCATAGGAACTCATTACATTGACTTGAAGAAAATATCAAATGAACAGGATGGAGATAATGGTGAGAACCACTTATAGAGTCATAGAGGTACAGAAGGAGGCCACTTGGCCCATCAAGTCCACGCCAGCTCTCTGTAGAGCAATCCAGCCAGTCCCATTCCCCCGCTCTATCCCTGTAGCCCTGCAAGTTTATTTCCCTCAAGTGCCTATCCAGTCTCCCCTTGAAAACATTGAGTGGCTCCGCTTCCACCACTTCCGTCGGCAGCAAATTCCAGGTCATCACCACTCGCTGCGTAAAAAAGTTTTTCCTCACGTCCCCCCTGTATCTCTTGCCCAAATCCTTAAATCTGTGTCCCCTAGTCCTTGTACCATCAACTAGTGGGAACAGCCTTTTCCCGTCTAGCCTATCCAAACCCGTCATAATCTTGTACACATCTATCAAATCACCACTCAACCTCCTTTGCGCTAATGAAAACAAATCCAGCTTCTCCAACCTGTCCTTGTAGCTAAGATACCCCATCTCCAGAACCAGTCTGGTAAATCTACTCTGCACCCTCTCAAGGGCCTTCACATCCTTTCTAAAGTGTGATGACCAGAACTGGATGCAATACTCCAGTTATGGCCTAACCAGCGCTTTATAAAGGTTCAGCATAACTTCTCTACTTTTGTACTCAATACCTCTATTTATGAAGCCCAACATCCCATATGCTTTGTTAATCACTCTCTCAATATGTCCTGCCACCTTCAGGAACCTATGCACATTAACTCCCAGGTCCCTCTGTCCCTGCACACTCTTTAAAACTGTGCCATTAAGTGTATATTGCCTCTCCCTGTTCCTTCTGCCAAAATGCATCACCTCACACTTCTCTGTATTAAATTCCATCAGCCACTTGTCTGCCCATTCTGCTAGCCTTTCTATGTCCTGTTGCAGTCGATTGGTATCATCATCACTGGTTGCCACACCCCAAGTTTGGTGTCATCAGCAAATTTAGAAATTCTACTCTGTATTCCAATATCCAGGTCATTTATATATATCAAAAAAAGCAGTGGCCCCAGCACTGACCCTTGGGGAACACCACAGTCTACCATCCTCCAGTCTGAAAAACAGCCATTTACCACAACTTGCTGTTTTCTGTCCTTAAGCCAATTCATTATCCAAGCTGCCACTGACCCACCTATTCCATGAGCCTCAATTTTGTTAACCAGCCTTATAAGTGGTACTTTGTCAAACGCCTTCTGAAAATCCATGTAGACAACATCCGTTGCATTCCCTTCATCAATCCTCTCTGTTACTTCATCAAAAAATTCAATTAGATTGGTCAAACACGATCTGCCTTTTACAAATCCATGTTGGCTCTCCTTAATTAGCTTAAACCTCTCCAAGTGCCCGTTAATTTTTTCCTTGATTATTGTTTCTAAAACTTTACCCACCACTGATGTTAAACTGACCGGCCTGTAGTTACCAGGATTGTCCTTCCACCCTTTCTTGAACAATGGTGTCACATTTGCCACTTTCCAATCCTCAGGCACCTCCCCCACATCTAGGGAAGATTGGAAAATTATGGCAAGCCCTTCCACTATCTCCTCCCCCAATTCCCTTAGCAACCTGGGATGCAAGCCATCTGGACCAGGTGACTTATCCACTCTAAGCATTCCCAGCCTTTCTCGTACATCCTGTCTATCATTTTCACCCCTTCCATTGCTTCTACCTTTTCCACTTCTGTCAACTTTGTCAGGAAAACTTGTGAAATTTCTCAGCAAAAAATCAATTTCCTGTCAAAGAAAATGTTCCTTTAAATTTTCATTATAAAATAAATGTTATGTAAGCATTTAATGATTGACTAGGCTCACTGGAGTTCAAAATAAAAACTATTGAATGCTTGATAGTTAAAGCCATTACATATATCGGCAGCAGCAAGATGGTGTTTTTGTTGATAATATTGCTATTCTCGATTTGTATATTTAAGACTTTCAAATGAATTCTTCAGATTTCAGAAGATCTGCGAGTTATAGTTGTGGCAAAAAATATAAATAAGGTATTGGCTCTCATCAGGAGGGTGACAAAATACAAACCGTAAGAGTTACAAGGGGCAATTTTCTTAAATTGCACTCCTGGCTCAGAATCGCGCCTGCTGGCATTGGCAGCCAGGAATTTGGGGGCACCCCCAACAATTTTCCAATCATTAATTTTAATAGATGGAACATTGTGGAAAGTATGGCAAAATTTCTGATCTGTGCTTGTGGTGGGTGAGGCTCCATGCCTGGTGCACAATTTGAGAAAATGACCACTATATTATAGTGGTTCGACCCCGCTGGGAATACTGTGTGCAATTTCAGGGCACTAAATCAGAGGAATGATTTTATTTCCCTTGAGAGGGCACGCAGATGAAAAACAAAGACTATTCTTGGTGTGGAATCTTTAAGTAAGGTATGGTTTAGAAAATAGGCTTGTTTCTTTGGAAGAGAGATTTTGAGATGATGACATTGAAATTTTCAGGATTATGCAGAATTGATAAAATCGATTTAAGCAAATTGTTCATTATGATGAAGGATTAAAATTCCAGGGGATTGAAGTTAAAATTAAGCAATTAGGAATTAAGAAAAGTCAGATGGAACACTTTCCCCAAAGGATAATATAGTTGTGGAATGAGTATTTAGGGCAGAACATTAAAGCAGACTGTTTAAATGAGTCCAAGAGATGATTAAATGCATTTTGGAGGGAGAAGGGACTGAAGAATATAATTAGGAGACAGGTGGGTGGGGTTGAGTTCTGAAAATGGAATGGGCTTGTGCCTAATGGCCTTTGCCTAAAAATTCTTTGTATTCTTATCATTAATTCAAGAAAAAAGGATGGCTTGATAGTTACAACACTAGTCTTGGGAGTACCTACCAAGAGACCCAAGTTACAATTGTAGCCTCGAATGACTATGAGATTTGGGATATTTCCAGAGGGATAGTTTTGCTGAGTTTTCTAGCAGAAGCAAGATAATCTGGTCTGTGAGGTGGGGCTCGGTCCCTTCCTTCACCATTTAAGTGTGACTCCTGGTGGTTAATCGAGGAACATTGTTAAAATGATATGCATGCAGATATCAAATGTTGGACCTTCCCACCTCCCCTCCACACTGAGGAGGAGCATAGTTTGGACAGTGAGGCTACCGGGGGAATGAGAGTGTGGGTGTGTGCGGTGGTGGAATACAAATAATAAAGACAAAAACAAATGAACAAAAACATTAAATAAAATGTTAATATTACAAAATCAAAAAATGATATAAAATGAAAATTGATATCCAGAAAAACTTCATTGTGTGCTCCTTTAAGGATTTTTGCCAACTTTTGGACCAGCGTGGATCAATTTGTACGGCTCAACCCGCAATTATACCCTAATGGATGATAATCAGGAGCTCAATATGGGTATTGGAGAAGGAGTATCATTCAGGGGCCGTCTCCTGATTGAAATTACAGTGGAGATTCTGGCAGCCGGGGCAGCTGAGTCAAGATTCTCTAAGGTTGCAAAGGAATTGAAGATTGTGCCTAAAGAGCCCAAATCTGGGAAAGACCAAAAGACGTCGCCCACAGCTGAAGAATCCAAAACCTCGAGCTCTTCTGATAAGACAAACTCTACTGAAGTTGAAGTGGAACCAATAGAGTCTTCTTCTTGGGTTTGTTTTACAATCACCATAGAAACATAGAAAAATAGGAGCAGGAGTAGGCCATTCGGCCCTTCGAGCCTGCTCCGCCATTCAACACGATCATGGCTGATCCTCTATCTCAATACCATATTCTCGCTCTCTCCCCATACCCCTTGATGCCTTTTGTGTCTAGAAATCTATCTATCTCCTTCTTAAATTTATTCAGTGAATTGGCCTCCACAGCCTTCTGTGGTAGAGAATTCCACAGGTTCACCACCCTCTGAGTGAAGAAATTTCTCCTCATCTCAGTCCTAAATGTCCTACCCCGTATCCTCAGACTGTGACCCCTCATTCTAGACCCCCCAGCCAGGGGAAACATCCTCCCTGCATCCAGTCTGTCTAACCCTGTCAGAATTTTATACGTTTCAATGAGATCCCCTCTCATTCTTCTAAACTCTAGTGAATACAGGCCGAGTCGACCCAATCTCTCCTCACCAGTTCTTTCATGTTAATCTGGGGATAAGTGGAGAAGGAATGAAGTTGTTGTCTCTGTTACTTTTTTTCCTTAAAGTTTATTACTGATACATTAATTTCAAGTTTGATTGCAACCTCCAAGACTTTTGTTGGAATCAGAAGAAGCAGAAAGGTTAATTTCAGATAGTTTCATGCTAGTTCCCTTTAATTTAATTACTTCACGGGTTAGGGTTTTACTTATGAGAATTACAGACACACATTAATCTCTTACTTAGTTTCATAGTAAAGCAAAATTGTTTAAACATTTTGTGCAGCTCACATACTTTTAATGGTAACAAAGGTCTATTGAGCTTTTGAAAATTTAAAATATATATTACACATTGTCAACCTTATCATTGAGATTTTAAATGTTTCTTTTTACAAGAATACATGGATTTGAATCTGTATGCAGCGCAGGTACAGTGTCAATAATGAATGTTAATTTTCACTAACTTAATCCAATTTGTTCCCCCTTAGCTTTCTCCAATAGTTATTCATTTCCAGGAAATTAGAAATGAATGATACAATTAGATGCTTAACAAGGAAGGTGGCAGGACAAGTTGATAAGGCTGTTTTTAAAAAAAATAGCAAATGGAATCCATGGCTTTATAAATAGAGCCATAGGGCTCGATTTTCCAAGCCCCGAGGAGGCGGGTTTGGAGGCGGGAGAGGTGGGAAAATTGCAGAATCGGGGGGCAGGAACCCATCCCGCCCCCAACCCGCCTCCGTGCCAATGTCCCAGGAAGCGGGTATCCGACCTGTGCTGGGAGCCGCCTCCCTGAGGCGGGAAGGGGATTAGTGCCAATTAACTGCCTGTTAACAGGTAGTTAACAGGCAGTTTTTTGCCTAATCCCTATTTTTAGCCCTGAAGTGTGGGCTGTCCGACAGCTCCGAACCACACCAAGTTAGCGAGGCGGACCGTTGGTCTGCAGGGGTTGGAGGGGTCGAGATGTCCATTGTGCAGGTGAGTGATGGGTGCATGTGTGCAAGGGGTAAGTGTGTGAGGTGAGTGTAAAGTGTTTTAATAAGTTTTACTTATCTTTACTTTCTCCTGCAGGCTTCCTTCCTTCAGTTCTTGGGAGTCCCTCAGCTCACCGGCACAGAAAGCAGAATGGCCGCTGAACTGTCAAAAGCTGCAGCCTCTGCTTTCTGGTCTGGAGAGATCTCTAACTGAGTCTGAGTAGAAGGACTCAAGTTAGAAGACAGATTGTCAGTGTTTGGCAGCTTCACAGAGCTGTCAAACGCTGATTTTTCATCTGTCAATAGCTCTTGACAGATGAAATGTCAATCGCTGATGTCACCAGTAACCAGGTGTCCCTTAATTGGCCTGTTGAGCCCGCTGGGTTGGCCACAAGTTGATGGAGGTGGGACTACAACCCAAAAAGTGGGAGTCCCGCCTCCAAAAGCTCCCCATTGACAAAATTGAGCCCATAGAATACAAAAGCAAGGAAGTTTTGCTGAACTTTTATAAATCACTGGTTAGGCCTCAGCTGGAATATTGTGTCCAACTCTGGGCACCGCACTTTAGGAAGGATGTCAAGGCCGCTGTTGTTTAGTTTTGTCAGGATATGGAATGCTCTTAAAAAACCAAGTCCAGACCTAGGCATCTAGGTTAAAATGGGCTATTCCGTCAGTTCAATATGTTTAACCTTCCATATCGTTCTGCTCAGGAATGCTGCCACTGTCGCAGGAAGTCTCTTCAGCTCTATCAGGCTGCCAGCTTCACCACTGTAGGAGACTCCATCTCAGAAGGCACAGCTAACCTTCCCCACATACTCGGTTGTCCTAGTTGTAAGCACATTTTGTATTGACCAGTAATATATCTACCAGTAGTTCAGAGGTCCGCAGTGCAGAACAGCTACATTGCTCCAGCTGACGTACTGTGTGGAGTGAGCAGCTGCTGTGTGCAAACCAAGGAGGTTTGAAAGTGCTCGGTGCCATGCTGGTAATAAGTACATTAAAATGTTAGTGAATAAAGAAATTCTGTACTATTATAATGAAGGTTTTACTACACAGGGTTAGGAATGAATGGAGTTGGGTGGCGCACTCCAGGTCCTCCTGGCTCCACAGAGAGTTTTTAAAAATGAAATCTAACTTACCTTTATCTGGCTGCTGAAGAATGCTGAACGTGGCCGGCCCAATGCCTGCTCTGGCCATTGGTAACTCATCTTGTAGAGGGGTCCTTCCACAGGTGTCAGGCCCTGCATCAACAAATTCAAGGAGCCCAACACATATATTAGGCGGCTGCCAGGACGTTTAAAAAAATGAGTCCTAAGCATTTAGCAGCAGGACCAATGGCTGCGCAGGCTTGAGCCGTCCCACTGCTAAATTAGTATACTTTGTGGTCGCTTTACACCCAAAAAACAGGTGCAACACAAACCAACTTCTACCCCTTAATATTTCACTTAATATCTGATATTAAGTTCAATAATATATTAAGTGTGATTTCAATCCAAATAAAAGGCATTGGGGAAAAACAAAGTTTAGGAAAGGAAGAATGGCAATAAATATTCCCATTTTAAAAGAAATCCTGTTCAATTTTATCTCCGCTACTTCAGTCATTTGGAAAAACTGGACGAAATACAGATTTTATGATGATTCTGTATTTACTGTTTATCTTCTCAGTATTACCTGCTATGACTAACACATGCCTTTTTCAGATTGATGAGGAAACTGTACAAGATTTTCTTCTGTTTGGTACGATTTTTGAAGCAACAATGATCGACAGGAAAATTGGTGAAAAGCCAATCAGCTTTGAGGTATCTTTAGGTAAGAAGACACAATTTGCACTCTTTACTTACATGATTGACCATGAAAGATACTCAAACCAGTGTTTTGCTGCATCAGTAAATGCTGAATTGTGAGCACAGTGATGATCCCGAGCAGTCACCGAGTGCAGGGTGAGAAAGCATTTCACCCTACAATGACACAATGACATTTTATTCCAATGAACAGTAACAGCTGTTCAACAATGCCTCCCTCACAACAACATACCCTCCAGGGGAACGGTAGGGAAGATATAAGAGGAAAGCTGGGAGTATGCACACACTCCACCAACTTCAGATACAGTAGAAATAGTGAAACCCATCTTCACCCTTGGATAAGGTCGGGTGGCGCCTGTGCACTCCCACTCAGTCTCTTATGGCTACTGCCAATAAAACACAATCACCCTGAAGCAGGTAATGCTACCACACTTGTACATTCAGTGCCAACATTGACCGGCATCTTCCACTTCTGCATTCCCATGCCCATGATTTTCCATTTATTAATTTTAATGGGTGCAAAATTGTGGTCTGGGTTGGGGGTGTGGGGGCAGTTGCAGCAAATGTTTGTGTGATTGAAGTGTACAACAGCATCCGTATATAAACCGGTGTAAAATTGTGAAAAAGTAAAAACACAATTATCCTCCCTACATCCCTCTGAACTTGGTGGAATCTATTCTTTCCTCATTACTCCTACAATGGCCAGGATTTTGTGGTTAAAAATAACGGTGAGGCTAGTAGCACTCACCGCTATTAAGGAGTAAATCAGACGGCAACTTCCGGCGACTGCACATGTGCAGTTAAACGCGGCAATCAGGAAGTTGCTGTCCGAGTTGCCCTGTGTAATGTATATGCCTTTAAGGGGGGAACTATGTTTTACAGCTCATGTATACTGCAGTACCGGCAGTGACCACACCTGTATATAGCACTGAGTAGTAATCTGTACAGATCAGTTGCAGTGTGAGCTACGTTGAGTAAACACCTGTTGTGCCGTTCTCCGCAGTCTGTGTCTTATTATACACGGATGCAACATTGGCGACGAGGCAGGTTCGAACCTACCTGCAACTCTGCATCACCTCCCGGGGATTCGTTCTTGGAGATCAGTGGATTGGAGGTCAAGGCCAGAGACTCGGGCGTCGACCACGGGCAACCGCCCAGTCATCCAGCAGAGACTTGAGAAGTGCGGGGGAGGCTGTCGAGAGCCAGGCTTGGCTTTCCAGTCGAGGTGGTCCAGCGAAACGGGCTGGCAACAGGTAGTGCGCAGGCCCTTCCCGGACAGCGGCGGGCTAGAGCCCGACCGAGCAGCACAGCAAAGGGCCGAGCAGCGTCGACGGGGGAGAGAGAGAGAGGGCAGAGCGCACAGGGTACAGCCGGTGTTCAGGGGCCGAGCAGCGTCGGAGAGAGGGAGAGAGAGACGCGCAGAAACCAGCGAGGCGCCACCATTGCCACGAGGACCACCGAGAGTGGCGTTGGCAGCAGCGCAGGAGAAGCGTGCGAAACCTACAGGGCGCCACCATTGCCACGAGAACCGCTGGGAGCGGCGTTGGCAGCAGCAGGGGAGGAAGGAAAGCGCGGGAGACGCCATTTTAAGCCATTGGGAGACACCATTTTAAATCACACCCAAAATGCCGAAGAGTGGCAGTATCACCGCATTTGACAATGAAGTCAAAGATTGGACTACATATGCCGAACGAATAGAGGTGTACTGCAAGGCAAATGAGGTGTCAGATGACAAGAAAGCGTCGGTATTGTTAAATTTAATGGGTGCAAAGACGTATGGTTTATTACGAAATCTAGTAACCCCAACGAAGCCAATGGAAAAGAGTTTTGAAGACATAGTAACGATACTAAAGGAACATTTAAACCCCACACCGCTGCTGATAGCAGAAAGATTCAAGTTTCACAAACGGAACCAGCATAAGGATGAAAGCAATGCTGATTATTTAACAGAACTGCGCAAACTATCGAAACACTGCCAGTTTGGAGCGGGACTGGCAGATACCTTAAGGGACAAGTTTGTGTGTGGGCTTCAAAGTGAAGGAACCCAGAAATGGCGTTTATCTGAAAAGGACCTTACGCTGGAAAAGGCTTTCAGCATTGCGGTATCATATGAAGCAGCAGCACGGGGCGCTGCAGAGATACAACAGAGACCGCAAGAATATGGCACAAACGAAATGTCATATGGAACAGAGAAGTGCTATCGCTGCGGCAGAACAACACACGACCAGGATGATTGCTGGTTCAAAGACAAAGTGTGCAGGCAGTGTGGAAAAGTAGGACACATAGCACGAGTCTGCAGGTCGGGAAAGAAAACCAGCAATAAGAAACCTACCAAAGGAAAGTACAAGAAGGTACATAAGATGACGGAGAATAGTTCAGACGAACAAAAGAGTGATAACGACTCCGAAAGCAGGGAACTGAGTTGTCTGAAACTACATAATGTGATCACAACGGAGGATCACCGAACCATTTGGGTCACTCTCAAGTTAGCAGGAGTCCAGGTAAAGACGGAATTGGACAAAGGATCAGCCCTAACAGTCATAAACCAATGGGACTACGAGCGGCTATTCTCACACATACCCTTGAGAGACACAAAAATTATTTTGAAGACGTACACGGGGCAAAAAGTCTACCCCAAAGGAAAAATAAGGGTGACCGTTATATATAACGGTAAGGAAACACCAAAACTAGACCTGTATGTATTGCAAGATGGAGGACCACCATTACTGGGACGTGAATGGATCCAGAAAATACAACTGGATTGGCATTCCATACAGGCACTGACTGTGGCTGACAAAAAGGATGACGACGTCACACCTGGGCGACTGTCAAAGATCCTAACTGACGCGAAAGAAGTGTTCCAGCAAGGACTCGGAACACTAAAAGGCATGACGGCGACAATTAAAATTGAAGAAAATGCAAGTCCAAAATTTTTTAAGGCCAGACCGGTACCTTATGAGATCCGCCCAGCCGTCGAAGCAGAGCTGGAGAGTCTGGAACGTTCAGGTGTACTGTCCAAGGTAGACTGGAGCGAGTGGGCTACACCCATCGTCCCTGTGATGAAAAAGTCATTGAGCAGCACGCCTGGGGAACCAAGGAAGGTTCGCATCTGTGGGGACTTTAAGGTAACAGTGAACCCGGTCCTTCACACCGTACAATATCCACTTCCGCGGATTGAAGATATTTTCGCCTCGCTATCTGGAGGGAAACGCTTCACTAAGATTGATCTGGCCCAGGCGTATCTGCAAATGGAGGTAGAAGAAGCATCAAAAAAATACCTCACAATCAACACCCATAAAGGTCTCTACCAATACAACCGGCTGGTATTCGGGGTAGCATCAGCTCTGGCTATTTGGCAGAGGGCAATGGAACAAGTCCTGCAAGGGATCCCAGGGACCCAGTGTTATTTGGACGACATCCTGGTCACGGGCGAAAATGACAGTGATCACCTTGCCAACCTGGAGCAGGTGCTCACTAGCTTGCAGGAATATGGGCTCCGAGCTAACCGCCCCAAATGCGAGTTTTTTAGAAAACAGATCTCGTATTGTGGCCACGCTATCGATAAAGAGGGGTTACATAAGTCCCCAGAGAAGATTGAGGCAGTAGTCAAGGCTCCAGCACCGGAAAATGTGTCACAACTGAGGTCGTTCCTCGGGCTGGTAAACTACTACCATAAGTTCTTGCCAAATTTGTCTACAATACTACACCCACTGAACACCCTACTGCAAACGGGTGCCATGGAAGTGGAGTGACGAATGTAGACGAGCTTTCCAGAAGAGCAAAACACTAATCACATCGAAAGAGGTATTGGCCCATTACAACCCGGCATTACCAATTCAGTTGGCATGTGATGCGTCACCCGACGGCATTGGAGCGGCGCTGTCGCACAAATTCTCGGACGGCTCAGAGAGGCCAATAGCCTTTGCGTCACGATCACTAACCTCAGCCGAGCGTAACTACGCCCAGATTGACAGGGAGGCCCTCAGCCTAGTGTGGGGAGTGAAAAAGTTCAATCACTATCTGCACGGGCAGAAATTCACCTTGCTGACTGATCACCAGCCTCTTGTCTCCATTTTTAATCCGAAGAAGGGCGTTCCGGTGATGACTGCGCAACGACTACAAAGATGGTCACTTTTTCTAGGGGTGCACCACTATGAGATTGAATATAAGGGCACGAAACAGCATGGAAATGCTGATGGGCTATCATGCCTGCCACTGCCTACTGCGGAGGAAGCACCAGCAGTGGATCCTGTCAAAATATTCCATTCGACTATAGTTGAATACCTACCGGTAACTAACGCTTGTATCGAAAAGGAAACCCGAAATGACCCGACACTGTCTCGGGTATATGATTTGACGGTGAAGGGATGGCCAGCACATGGCGACTCACTGTTGCCAGCATTCTCGACAAGAAGAGAACAGCTGTCAGTGTGCCGGGGGACCTTGATGTGTGGATCCCGAGTGGTAATTCCACCCAAGTTAAGGGATAGAGTGCTCAATGAGCTTCATGAGGGTCATCTGGGAGGGGTAAAAATGAAAAGCCTAGCCAGGGCTTATGTGTGGTGGCCGGGAATCGATAAACAAATCGAGGACCTGACCAAGAGCTGCTCAGGATGCCAGAAAGTCCAAAATGCACCACCACAGGCCCCTCTACACTCATGGGAGTGGCCCTCATCTCCATGGCAACGGGTGCATATTGATTTTGCTGGTCCATTGATGGACTCAATGTTTTTAATAGCCGTGGATGCGCACTCGAAATGGCCTGAGGTCATCAAAATGTCCTCCACCACCACGGAGAAAACTATTGCAGTCCTACGGACCACTTTTGCCAGGAATGGCTTGCCAGAACAGATTTGCTCCGACAACGGACCACAGTTTGTGTCCGAAGAGTTCCGGAGGTTCGTGAAAAAGAATGGGGTAAGGCATTACACATCCGCCCCGTATCATCCAGCCACAAATGGATTGGCTGAGAGATTCGAACAAACCTTTAAGAAGGCAATAAAGGCTATGTACAATGACAACATTCCGCTGCAGCACAAGGTGGACAATTTCCTGTTCTCGTACCGGAATGCGACACATGCAGTCACCAACCAGGCCCCAGCCATGATGTTCTTTAACCGAAGGTTAAGATCTCGCCTGGATTTGCTCAGACCTAACGTACGAAGAGATGTTGAGAGTAAGCAATTCCAGCACATCCATGAGAAGCCAACAAGGAGCTTCAATGTAGGGCAGCCAGTCTTGGCCCGCGACTACCGAACAGAAAAACGGCAGCCAGGAACGATATGCACACAGCAGGGCCCACTAATGTACACAGTGGACGTTGGGGAGAGCATCGTGAGACGCCATGCTGACCAGATCCTAGAGTCACAGGAACAAGTCAACCCCATGCCTCGCCCATACGTACCTGGTGATGAACCCGACGTACAGGTCGCATCTACCCCAGAAACAGTAGCATCGGAAGCTGATGAACCAACCGACGACAGGGGGCCAGAATCGCCTCCGCACCAAGAGCAAGACACTCGGGAAAGGCGCTATCCAGAAAGGATCAGGAAGCCTCCCCAAAGACTGAATATATAAATAGACTATTTTCAGCTAATGTTGCATGTTAAAAGTGTTAATTGTAATTAGTTTGATATTTAATTGTTAAATGAGTGTTATGGTACTGTTAATCTAAAAGGGGAGGAATTGTAATGTATATACCTTTTTAAGGGGGGAACTATGTTTTACAGCTCATGTATACTGCAGTACCGGCAGTGACCACACCTGTATTAGCACTGAGTAGTAATCTGTACAGATCAGTTGCAGTGTGAGCCACGTTGAGTAAACACCTGTTGTACCCTTCTCCGCAGTCTGTGTCTTATTAAACACGGACGCAACACCCTGCTCTTCCAGAGGCTTCCCTGGAACAGTATCTCGCTGAGAGACGCGGCATTGAAACAAATGCAACGACGTGAAGTTGCTGTACTTATGTTCACGCAGGTCCCACGTCCCCTGTTAGGGATTTTTAAGAACCGTAAGTTCCAGTGCAAAAGCCCACAGAAAGTCTATGGGCAAGTGTAAGTGTAATGAAGGGCGAGCAGCGTTCGTTCACCGCTGACCGCAAAATCCGGGCCATTAATAAATTTACAAACTTGAAGTGTAAAGGCTCCTTTAATCGTCTTACTTCTTACTAGTAGAATGAGGTGCTGTGAGGAAGTGTGTGTATGCATCAGGAGCAAGGACATTTAAGAATGAACTTTGCAGGGTCAAACACAGGAAACAAGCAGAGATAAATTTAGGTCGCATAATAAATAACTGAGCAATTATTGGACCAAAAGGTCAGAATGAGAAGGGGAAGTTATGTGTTGCATTTCATTTTCATAGGGAATTATGGAAATGTTATAGATGAAGTTGCTCCACCTACTCCAATCAAATGGCGGCCACCAGAAATGAATGAGGGAGAAACTGCGTCTCTGTTGCGTGGCAGTGGATTAGATCAAACACCCGAGTCTGACAAGCCGACTACCACACCTGAGAAGCCACTGCTAACTGAAGGCAATAGGTAGAGAAAAATATTCTATTCTATTTCAACAAAGTAAAAAGAATCCTGTAAAATCTGGGATATTGTTCACTCTGATGCAAAGGTTGCAGCTGCTGATTTTTGTGGTGAATGGCCGGTTGGCAAAGCATTGATTGCACCACTGTGTAAGCTGCACCCTCAGGTTTGCAAGTCAGAAGCAGCTGCCTGAAGATGTAACTTTAGCACTTGGCACTTCCATACATAACTAAATCCATGTGGTAAATACTACGTGAAACTGGTTCCACTAAGCTGAAAGGACTAACCAATTAAACCAAAGTCTTGGTAGAGCAATGCCAAACTAGTCTCCGTGTAGACTGGCTTCAAAACTGAAAGCTTAGTTCCGCACATGCACACTCCCATTATGCTGGCATTGTACTCAAATTTCTTTTGCCAGCACTAGGCATTGCCAGTGGGCAGGCTTGCCCCAATGGTGTTCCTGGGCCATGTTAATGGCCTGGGACAGGAAATTCCTTCCCGAGTCTGTCTTTACTGCAACACCTATGCAAATATCTGTGATCAGCACATACCATAATGTTGTGCTGGTTACAACGGGAGCCCTAAAGGCACCAGTGGCCAATGGTCTGAGCTGCTGCAACTGCCCCCACACCCCCCACCCAGACCACAATTTTGCACCCATTAAAATTAATAAATGGAAAATCATAGGCATGGGAATGCAGAAGTGGAAGATGCCGGTCAATGTTGGCATTGAATGTACAAGTGTGGTAGCATTACCTGCTTCAGGGTGATTGTGTTTTATTGGCAGTAGCCATAAGAGACTGAGTGGGAGTGCACAGGCGCCACCCGACCTTATCCAAGGGTGAAGATGGGTTTCACTATTTCTACTGTATCTGAAGTTGGTGGAGTGTGTTCCAGAGTTCCAACATTAACCCACCTATATCTTTCATACGGACATATGAAAATGATGGACAGGGAAAGACCAGCTGGTCTGTTGAACCTGTCCCATACAGTCATGTTGTAACTAAGTATCACAAACCCCAACGACCCCACCCATCACAAGCCTCGTAAGTTCCTGGGAGAGGCAAAAAACCACAGAGATAAACCCTAGGCCAATTCAGGGAAAAATAATTCTGGGACACTCTTCTCCGACCTCCAAAAGCAATCAAAACAATTTCAGGAGATCATAGTGACAATGAGGCACATCACCCAACATCTTGTCACCGATATTTCCTTACTGTGGCAGGCGCAAGTTACTTAGTATCATCGCTTTTACACAATAGATCCGGAGGTACAAAGGCTCTCTTGGCCGACACCCCATCCTCCACGCTCCAACTTCAGCTGATCCAAAACTCTGCTGCCTGTATCCTATCCCACACCAAGTCCTGCTCACCCATCACCCCTGTCCTTGCTGACCTACATTGGCTCCTGGTCACCCAGCGCCTACAATTAAATATTCTCATTCCTGTGTTTAAATCCTTTCATGCGGTTGCCCCTCCCTGTCTCTCTTACCGACTCCAGCCCTATGAACCCCACTCCATGAACACTCCATTCCTCAGCTGCTGGCCTCTCGTGCATCCCTCCTTTTACCCCACCATTGGTAACCGTGCCTTCACTCATTTAACCACCATGTCCTGGAATTCCCTTCTTACACCTCCCTCTTTTCCTTTAAGATCTTTCTTAAAACCCACCTTTTGGACCTCCTAATATCTCCTTCCTTGACACGCGTCTATGTTGTCTGATTCTACCACTGTGTTGTGCATTCAGACATTTTTGTACAGTAACAACAACAACTTGCATTTATATAGTACACTTATATAAGGCGCATCACAGGAGCGTTATCAAACAAAATTTGACCCCGAGCCACATAAGGAGATATTAGGACAGGTGACCAAAAGCTTGGTCAAAGAGGTGGGTTTTGAGGAGTGTCTTAAAGGAGGAGAGAGAGGCGGAGAGGTTTAAGGAGGGAATTCCAGAGCTTCGGGCCTAGGCAGCTGAAGGCACGGCCACCAATGGTGAAGCAAAGGAAATCGGGGATGCACAAGGAGCCAGAATTGGAGGAGCACAGAGATCTCCAATTAAAGGCGTTACAGTATATAAATGCATGTTGTTCTAGTTGTTCTAATCTATACAAAGACACCATATATAACTTACCTTTGACCCTTCAGGCCCTAATTCTCCCCAAAACTTTTGGCTCAGATATCATTACATTAGTAACAAATGTATCAACTGATTGTGATTGAGTTCCTTTCTTTTGCTTGCAGAAGTTACTACTATTTGCCATTTAATAACAAGAAGCCATGTGTCTATGTCAAGAGTCACTGGGAGGACCAAATCTTTCGGTTGCACAGTTCTAACTTCCTGGACAAAATTGCTGACAGGCTTGTTAGTTTTTTATTACTTAATTAAATTGCTCTACCTGCGCTGGAGTTGTTGGCTCACTCTCATTAGTTCAAGGGTCCCTGAAAGATCTGTCCTCTCTCCCTTCTATATATCAGTGACCACCTCCACCCATCGGAGTAATTTTAACTTCCAAGAACGGGTGGATTTGGGTCGGGTGAGAAGTTAAAATTTAAAAAATTTAAAACCTGGCTCAAACCCGCTCACTTCTGGGTTAAAAGGAGGTGGGGTGGTGTGCGGGCGACTAATACGCGCTCAGGTGGCTGGTCGCTTGGCAACAGCTTTTAAGGGGGCTGGTAAAAGGTGAGATGGGCTGTATCCATAAGGTAAGTGCCTTTCTAGCACTATTTTCTGGGCCAGGAAGAGCAGGAGTGCCCGATCCACGATCTCCCCCTGACCCGCGATCTCTGCAACACCCTCTCTCCCCCCCCACCCCATCCCCCCCACACCGCGATCTCTCCCTTCCTCCCTCTTCTCCACTTCCCAGCTGCGGCCTTTCAGCACAGGCCTTCCCTCCCAACAGCCTCTCAATCTGGCCGGCTGCTGGCTGGGAAACGGAGAAAAAAATTCAAATGAGATCCTGCTGTTAAATTGAAAAGGACCGCCACATTCCGCACATTTCTGGGTTTCGCGGCCACTGCGGCCCTCCCACTCCCTCCCCACCTTCCCGTAAATATCGGGGCCTTGGTTGCTCTATTTTTGCTGACCTCAAGTGAAACTCCCACAGTTCCTCCATCATTAAGGCTGCCACCATTTCCACTTTTGGACAAGTTGTATAGCTACTGTAAAACAGAAGCCGGTATCTGAGATCAGGAAAAGCTGCGTTGGTGCTGGAGGAGCTGGATTTCATTTGCCGATCATTTCAGGTGGTAGGCCAGCCATAATAAATGGTGCATTTTATTCTGTACAGATCCCATATGATATGCACATGACACATGTATCCATCATAACTTTTAACGTTGTGTGCGTTGTGCAGAATGGTCTGAAGTGTGAAAATGGACGCAATATGTGTACCATTTATTGAAGTTTCAGTATAGGTGATAATGAGTGACTCGGATTCCAACTGGTCATAGCATAATGGGCCTAACAGCACAGAAAGGATGTCGGAGCCTTGACAGCTTTGTTCATTGCCTCAACTTCACATTTAGGAAGAAGGGTTGGAAGAAATCAAAGAATGCATGAAAATTTCTGACTCGAGAATGGATAAGAAGATGCACGAGGTCCTGAAGGAATTTACAACCCGATGCAGGTAAAATACTGAAATGGCTGACTGATATATTAACCATCCCAAAGCGAATATAGCAATAAAACTAATAAAACACCCTGAACGCCTTTTGACTTCCAGATTTGCATTGCAATCTGTTTAGCTGCTTAAGAACATTTTATGAATACATAGGATTACATACATAGGATATACGGCACAGAAACAGGCCATTCGGCCCAACCAGTTTATGCTCCACTTGGGCAAATAGATTTTGGCTGAAATTTAATGTGAAGGAATGTGAGGTAATATGTTTTGGGAAGAAGAATAAGGAGAAGACTAAAAGGAGCAGAAGAATAGAAACACTTCAAGGTAGAGATGCAGAAATCTTTAAACGGAAGACAGCATGTTAATAAAACTATATTATAAAAAACTGTATGGAATCTAAGGTTTTATAAATAGGAACAAAGAGGTAAGCCAAACATATACAAGTTCTGATGAAGGGTTTCGACCTGAAACGTTGACTCTATTTCTCTCTCCACGGATGTTGCCTGGCCTGCTGAGTTTCTCCAGCGTTTTCTGTTGTTATTTCGGATTTCCAGCATCCGCAGTATTTTGCTATCGTATACAAATTATTGGTCAGGTAGCAGCCAGAATATTGGCCCGTATTTTACGGGGCCTATGACTGCGTACGCATAGTGTATGCCGTTGTAAGTGTCCCACAAGTTCTGGGTTTCCGCGTGCGATGCGCATGCACGAAATCCCGGAACTTGTGATCTGTCAAGTTTCTCCTTGATGGGTCTACCCATCCGTTACAAATTCACTTTCGCTGGCGCAGGGTTGGGCTATTTGCCCAACTACTGTCCAGCAACTACCCACCAAACCCTTACGCCATTGGTTGGCCTGGCCCACATGATCCCAGGGATGCTCGTGAACCATGTGCGTGTCTGGGATGCATGGGCCTTTACGCAGGCGTAGGCCTACAGGCCCAGGACCGCAAGATGCCATAGCTCCGGAGACACCAGGTAAGTACAAACTTTTCTTGCGGTTCGGAGACATATGTGGGCGGCAAGCCTCCGACCGCAATTTCCAGGCCAATGTGTCCTGTTTTAAGCAGTCTAATTTAGGAAGGAGATCAAGGTTATGATGAGAACACAGACTTACTAAGGCGATAACATGGATGAGATTTAATTATGAGGAGAGGCTAGAGACACTTTTCAGTCAAACAGAAAAGGTTAAGAGGCTATCTAATAGAGATGTTCAAAATAACAAGGGATTTTGGTTCGCTAAATAGGGAGAACTATTTCCACTTGAGGTTATAAATTTAAGATAATCACCGAAAGAATGAAGGAAGAGGTTAGGAGTATTTTTTTAACGTTGAGGGTTAGGGCATGGCTTTCCCTAACAGAAACAGTGCTGAAAACAGAAGCTATAATAGCTTTTAAAAGGTAGTGGATAACTATTTGAAAAGTAAAAACTTAGAGTATGGAAAAAGGACAGAGTAATGGAATTAAGTCTGTAGCAATTTCAGTATATGTGTAAAGGGCCAAATGGCCTCCTTCTGGGATATAAAACACTCTAAGAATTGGTTGTATTGTGCATTGCATCGGGATAAACTAAAAAAAACTATTTGCAAAGATTAGAGGTGAGATCATGTCTATTCGTGTACCTGAATCCACTGCAATAATGTAGGCGTTAACTCATTTCCAATAAACTGGTTAATGTCTTCACCAAAATAGTGGACAAATGAAGTTCATGTTAACAACCTCAACTCCATTAGGAATGGCTATGACAGCCTTTACTGAGGAACAAATTGGGACTAGGTAATGAGTTACTTTTATCTAGAATTTAAGTGCATTGGATTTGAATATAAATTGATTTGACTGTATTTTATTTAAAATATAAGTACAAAGACCATAAATGAATCAGGAAATGTAAACAGAGAGTTAATTGGGCAATGAAAGGATTGCATTGTTTAACTCTCTATGCAGGATGTCACATTACTTTATCGTGGACTTTGACTTGAATGTAAAGTTATTCCAGGTAAGGAAAGATTAGCGGCTGTAGGTAATAACTTTATCAAATACAGTACTTCAATTTGAATATGTGGGGAGGTTATGCGAGTGCAATGCAAATGCAAATATCACTGGTGTGGAAATACTGCTCCGTTGTGGCACTGGTGAGCTGGATTGTCCCATTCTCAGAATGCATAGGTTGGAATGTGTTACTAGGCAGTAACAAGTCAGATGACATAGTAAACCACTAACATAGCCTGTTTCCACTTCCTCAGGACAACCCAGAGTGCTTCACAGTCGATAAGTGACTTTTGAAATGTAGTCAATGTTGTTATGCAGACAGCATACGCTAATCTGTATATTGGATATAGGTGATGTTCATAGGAACAGGTTTATTCTGTTTTTAGTAATATTTTTCAAACAAGAACAAGGGAGATTTCTGCGATCAAATCACATGACTGGAACTACAGGCTGCCCGCCCAGGAATAGCAGCGAGAGGCCTGGTCCCCTTTAATGGCTGGGCCTCATTAACATCCTGCCGGCCAGCTACCTGCCCGAAACAGGCATCCAGATGCAGCTCGCCGGCTTTTGGCCTACAAAGATCAGGCGTGGGCAGCGAGTTCGGAAGGGTTTCGTGGACGGGGGGAGTGGGGGGTTGGGGTTGGGGGTGGGGGTGGAGCGGGAGCATGGGCCGGCAGCAGACCAAATGTTCTTGGGGCCGCACGAAGATAAGTTTTACACTTACCTGGCAGGGTCACTGCTGGGTGTTCACCAGGCTTTACTAAGCAGGGCATCTGGGTACAATAGACAGTTAAAATAGCATCTGGGTCCGACCGAAGTGACAGGACTCTGATTTGCATATATTTAAGAGGCTTCCGCTCGAATCAGGTGGTTGCCACACCTGCCCATGAAACAGCAGCATTAAAATATCCACGAGTTGGGAAACGAGCGGCCTTGGTTTTAACTCCAAGAGTTAACTCCTGAGTTTCTCCTGTACTTTCTTCCCTTTTCTCCCTCCCACCCTGCCGGTGCTTGTTGGGATATTATTCCACGAGCTCCAATAGCATCCTGCTATCTCACCCAAGTGTCCATTCGTTATCTGTAAGCACAGACAGTGTGTGTTGGTGGGCTGTGCAACTGCAGCTGGCATCGTAGCCAAGTCCTATCATGTCTTCACTCAACATGACCGCACAGGGACCTTCCAGCAGGGTCACTGGATAGTGATCAGGAGCAAGAATCTTGGCTGATTTTTGACTTGCTTGGGGGTGCTGAGGCCAATTGTAGTGATCTCACATTTGAAAGTATTTGCATGCAAACAAAGGATAATAAATAACAAATGATTTATTGAAAAGAATTTATTCAAGGATTTTGATAGTTGCTTGATTGCAGGTTTGTTAATCAGAACCACTTGATGGAATTGCTGCCTTGTAACTCCTAACTCTGAGCTTACACCAACAGAGGTGAAATATCCACCCACTCCTCTAATTAATAATCAAACCGTTTATTTGTTTCTTAGACATTTTTCCACCTTTACCGAAAAGAAAATGGAAGGAGTTGATCAAACCGCGCTTGATAAGAAACGCCTCATCACATGCAGGCTGGAACTGGTAGGATATTGGCAGAATGAAGTGGACGTAAAGGCTGGGAATTTCCTCAAAACTGCTCCCGCTCCGCCAACGCAAGCCAGGCAGAGACCCGTTTAGTCACTTCCGACGAAGTTACAGCGGGAGCAGCTCTGAGGAAAACCCCGGCCAATTTTTCAGTGTGCTTGGCCATCATGACATGAAGCTCTTTATAATCATTATTATCAAAGGACAACTGCTAAAAGACAATTACATACAATGAGTTCCTATCTCATTGTTCTAGTCTGCTCCCCTCAATTATTTCTAAAGTAACTTATTGTATAAATAAGGAGTGCAGAGGCCCGAACCATTTCAAGGCCTGGGCCTCATATAAATAGAACCAGCGGGCCAGTGCAATATCAGGCGACCCTGAGGCTGCCTGGACGGCAGCAAGGTAAGTCCTGGGGGAGGAGGTTTGAGATCATGGGGGCGGGGGGAGTGGGGGGTGGGGAGGTGAGTGTGGACAGCCCAGGGTGGCAGTAACCAGATTATTTTTGTAGGGCCCAAAGCAGAAACTCAAATTCTCCAGATCAGTAACTTAATTTTCTTCTTCAATTCTGGGTCTAAGGCCTAGAAATTCACTTTGGGCCCGCCAGCTGGCGTGCGCCCAAAAGTTAGCGCTGAGCGCGGAGCCAGTTGCGACCGTCAGATATTCAGTTTTTGCGCCCCAAGTTGGAACCGGGCGCTATTCCAGGGTGTGCCCGCCCCCGCTTGGGGCGCTGAAACTGAATTTCAGCGCTCTAGGCGCCGCTGCGCCACCCGCTGCGGAGCAGAAGGCTGCGGTACTGCAGGCCTCCTCCTTCTCTTAAGGGGGAGGTGCCTGCAACGGGGAGATCGCTGCTGGATAGTGCCAGCAAATGAGCCCGGCACCACGGAGAAGTGCCGGGTTCGCGGAAGGCAGCTGGCAATGCCGCGGGGGGGGGGGGGGTGGAGGAGGCCGGGGAAGGAGGTGCGGGCAGGCGGCCGCCGAAAAAGCGGCCGGCCGCACCTCCACCTTAAAGCGCCCCACTAAGGCTACAGTACGGCCCCGTTTTCTGATCGCTGTTTGCGGCCGCTGCGGTAGGGGCGGCCGCAACTCAATATGGGGGTTGGGCCGGTAGCGGGGCGGTAGCGGGGCACTGCGCACACCGATGACATCATCGGTGCCGGCGCAGCGCTAACGGCTACCGCCGCCATTACCGCTGCGCTGAATATCAGCGCAAACTCCTCTATTGGCGCAGAAGCCCTCTTTGGGCGGTAACTGGCCGCAAAGCTGGCAGCGCCTTACTGAATTTCTAGGCCTAAGAATTTAGAAGCAATTTGTACATTACTGCCTTTGTTAATACCGCACAATGGGACCTGTTTTTATGATTTGAAGGTCGTTGGGGGCGGTGGGGGGGGGCGGTGGAGACTGTTCAAATAATGTGAGTGCATTTTCCAAGTTGGACATTCTAACTTAAATTAGTATCGCTGTTTAAATTCAGAGTTACCCAAAGACCAACGATATACAGGACTAATAATATAAACAATGTAGGAACACTCCTGCTCCCTCTGGCCCCACACAAATAATTTAAAACGGACCTTTTTGGGGCCTGTATCACTGGTCGGAGGGTGCACAGCTCAGGCGCCACTCAGTTCTGTCCTAAAATGGCAATCGGGCTCCTTTGTATGTGCAGTTGCCAACTCTGGTTCAACGTATTCCTGGAGGGATCATCACATGACCTTCCACCTCCAACTATCCCGCCTTCACACTGCCGCTATTGGTCCCCTTACATGTCCATCCTCGTGGCGCGCCACCTTCCTGAACCAATTGGAAAGTAAACAGACTCGTCATTACCCAATTGGATGAACCTTGACCGTCAGTCCAACAGCATTTTTCCCCCATATTCAACAACAACAACAACAACAACAACTTGTATTTATACAGCACTTTTAATGTCGTAAAACATCCCAAGGCGCTTCACAGGAGTGTCATAAAACAACATTTGATACCGAGCCACATAAGGAGAAATTAGGGCAGGTGACCAAAAGCTTGGTCAAAGAGGTAGGTATTAAAGAGCATCTTAAAGGAGGAAAGAGAGGTAGAGAGGCAGAGAGATTTAGGGAGGGAATTCCAGAGCTTAGGGCCTAGGCAACAGAAGGCACGGCCACCAATGGTTGAGCGATTACAATCAGGGATGCTCAAGAGGCCAGAATTAGAGGAGCACAGATATCTCAGGGGATTGTGGGGCTGGAGGAGATTACAGAGATAGGGAAGGGTGAGGCCATGGAAGGATTTGAAAACAAGGATGAGAATTTTAAAATCAAGGTGTTGCTTAACCGGGAGCCACTGTAGGTTAGCGAGTATAGGGGTGATGGTTGAACAGGACTTGGTGCGAGTTAGGACACGGGCAGCCGAGTTTTGGATGACCTCAAGTTTACATAGGGTAGAACATGAGAGGCCAGCCAGGAGTGCATTGGAATAGTCAAGCCTAGAGGTAACAAAGGCATGGATGAGGGTTTCAGCAGCAGATGAGCTGAGGCAGGGGCCAAGATGGGCGATGTTACGGAGGTGGAAACAGGCGGTCTTAGTTATGCTGCGGATATGTGGTCGGAAGCTCATTTCAGGGTCAAATATGACACCAAGGTTGCGAACAGTGTGGTTTAGCCTCAGACAGATGCTAGGGAGAGGGATGGAGTCAGTGGCTGGGGAACGGAGTTTGTGGTGGGGACCGAAAACAATGGTTTCGGTCTTCCCAATATTTAATTGGAGGAAATTTCTGCTCATCCAGCACTGGATGTCGAACAAACAGTCTGACAATTTAGAGACTGTGGAGAGGTCGAGAGAAGTGGTGGTGAGGTAGAGCAGCATACATATGGAAACTGACGCTGTGTTTTCGGATGATGTCGCCAAGGGGCAGCATGTAGATGAGAAATAGGAGTGGGCCAAGGATAGATCCTTGGGGTACACCAGAGGTAACAATGCAGGAGTGGGAAGAGAAGCCATTGCAGGTGATTCTCTAGCTACGATTAGATAGGTAAGGATGGAACCAGGCGGGTGCAGTCCCACCCAGCTGGATGACGCTGGAGAGGCGTTGGAGATGGATGGAGTGGTCAACCGTGTCAAAGGCTGCAGACAAGTCAAGAAGGACGAGGAGGGATAGTTTACCTTTGTCACAGTCACATAAGATGTCATTTGTGACTTTGATGAGAGCCGTTTCGGTACTATGAGTTTGGGGCGGAAACCTGATTGGAGGGATTCAAACATGGTGTAGGGGGTTTTGCTACTTGCTTTGGCCAGTCGGTTATGTCTCCGGCTGCCTTATCTCTGAGCGGTTCGGATCGCTCACCCCTTGGTTCTGATCCCCGGACTTATTGGCAGATAGCGATATAGACAAACGAGCAGACCAGTGGTTTGGTACAAAGAAAACCAAAATTTATTAACAGAGAAAATAAGATAACAATACTATACAAAAGGATGATATGAATGCAGTACACTTACACTTAACAAGGGAGGAGAAACGGCACATCGAGGGAAAATGGCTAAAATGACAATTCAGCAATCCCCTTAACTCCCACCCTCTACACCTAGCTAGATTATCTTGCGATGGGTCTGAAGTATAATGCTCACCGGTCTGAGATGTTGAAAGAAAAGCCTTGTCCCTTTGCCCTGTTGCCTGCCGATGTCACGTGGTCCCGCTGTTGCACAGACTTCACCGTCCAGGTAGAGATACCCCAGTAATTAAAAGGTCTCTGACAGGGTATCCTACCTCTCTGGATGGGCTCTCCTTCGATGGTCTTCTTCCTTGGTTGATGGCGAGGCAGGGCGCAGGAGGCGAGGCGAGAGAGAGCGAATGGCTTCTCGAGAGGCTAATTATACCCCCCTCGGTAGCCCTTATCTCTACGCTCAATCAGCTCATTCTTTTGTCTGATTTGAGCGGGCTGGAATTAAACAAAAGGTATCGATCTTGGCCCATCGACTTGGATGGCCGGTAATTGGTTCCTGCCGGTTCTGCAACTGCTCTCCTTTGTCCAACAGCTTCTTTGATGGGGGCCAGCCCAGTCTCGACGGCCCCGCTGATTATTTTGATTGTTTGAGCAAACACCTTGATGGCCTTTATGCGTAGGTCTGATTGTAATTGGGTTTGTCCCCAATGCATATGCAAAAGTCTTGTCTGGTTTCAAGATCCCCTTGCTGCAGACATTGAAATGCACAAGCTGTTAGCTTGCCAGGGTCCAAATTGAAACTGATAGGCTTTCGGTCATGAGGTCTGACCGCAGCCATTTTGTTGTGCCCTGGATTTTAAAACTCAGTCTGACCAGGGTTTCTTTTAAAAAACCAAATAAATCTTTGGGGGGTGGGGGGAGATGTATGAAATTTTCGAATCCTTCAGTCCTCCCTAGGATACTGAAACTTGCTTGAAGTGTCCAACCAAGGTGAGCAAAATTTCTGATCCCCCACAAATAACCTTCCCCTGTATTTACCTATCCATAATCCCTCAGCCCACATTTCCCGTACTTAGAGAAAACGCGGTGTACGACAGGCATCTACAGATGGCAAATATGATTCGTTACAAACAATCCAAGCGTGGAGGGGGTCCAACACCCCTGCACCACTTGGTACATTACAAAATTTTTATTCTGTAGTATCAAACAGTCACAATCTTTATTAAAATAACACAATGAAACGAAGAAACAATCTTTATTAAAAATAACAAACAACGACCATCACGTTTAAGTGATGTGACACAAAACTCAAACGGGTGTCTCTTCTTCCCTTCTTCCACCCGGGCATAATGTTCCTTCCACACCTTTTTAGGTTTAAACTCTAATCTGGGACCCTTTCTCCTGCACTGGATGCACACCAGGTAAAGAACTATCCCTAACTGACACACCACCAGGATGTGGGATGCCATACGGATCCAGGATGGGACCTCTATATTTTCAAAAACGTCCCACCAGGGTGGGGTCGTAATATCTAAAATGTCGGCCCCTATCTGGACAGTCTTCTGTTCCAGGGTATAGAAGTGTTGTTGTGACACTAAAACGGCTTTTAGCAATTTGGTGAGGTGTTCTGGGAGAGGGGGAATCTGATAACTGAAATGTGCAACATATTTCTGCAGGTGGGTGAAATTCTCTTTCACAGTGAGGTGAACAGTGGAGGGTTCAGGAATGGGGACAATTCGTAGTTGTGCCACTTGAACTTCTGCCTCGGGTTTGAAACAGAAACTGCTGTCACTCACCGCACACCAGCTATGCTGTCCGTACTGGTAGTGAGGCATTCCTGTGGTGACACAATATGTCCCACCTCCTATATATGCTACCTGGGGGGGAACATGGCCTTGTGCCATTGCCTCCATGGTGCAATTTATAGGTTTCGCGCCAGCAGCTCTGAACCCGCACTGTGGTTTGGAATAGGCATTCAAGTGCTGGGGACACAGGATTATGTGTACTCCCCGGCTACGGCACCCCGAGAGGTTAGTGCCCGTCATAGCATGCTCCCACTTTATGACGTAGGGCGGGACCGCTGTAAAACGAATGTGTGCACCCCCCTGAATGACCCCAATGTTCTCCACCCTGTACACCGGCGCGGGTCGGGCCGTCCCGCCCATGACCGGCATTCTGACTACTATCCCCATGACGGTGTGGTTGGACCGCCCACAGTCCACCGGGACTGGGTAGGCCTCAGAAGCTAACCGGAGCTGGCACGGGCTTAATGCATTCTCAAAAGGGTGGAGGGCTGCGAGGTGTTTGTTGCTGATCCAGGAGGGGATTAAACCTTGCTTTAAATCCTCCAGATTGCTGCGGCCCTCGCCCAGCAACCATGCCCCATACAGCACACACACTTCATTCTGCGCAGCTTGGTCAGAAGCATTTCTGTCCTCCCTAATGAGTGCATTAACCATTTTGGCATGTTCCTCCAGCTCCGCTATGATCTCCTTTAAGTGGAGTGTCATGGCCTGGTCCTCATGCAACTCGGAACCCACCACCTCATTCTCATTGATTAATATTTTCTTTAATTGCGTTTTTAAACCATTAATCTGGGTCTGCAGCTCGATGTCATCTAAGCTGTTGATGACAGAAGACCCCGTGTTAAAACCAGTTAAAACATTGTTAAAAGCATCCCTTCTTTGTCTCCCAATCCCGTCCAAAAGCTCATGGGTGTATAGTCTGGTTCTGTCAATGTCTGAAAAATCAAACTCATAGAATATACGGAACATATCTTTTAAGAGGGCTTGATACAACTGCGCGGTCTCTGTGGGGCACCACGCGGGTAGGTGTACCTCGGTGAGGTTTAAAATCACGGAGGCTACCGCGTAGTGCACCCCTTGATACAGCACCTGGTCTGTAGGTACTAGCACCAAGCTGTTCCCTGGTCCCTTGGTCGTGGCGGGGCATCCCTCTACTATCGTCCGTGACGTCGCGGTCGTGGGCAGGGGCTGTCGGGGGCGGGTCACTAGTTCAGTGGCATTAACTGAGATTGGGGAGTATGGGATTGCGCATGCGTCCAGGCAAGACTCCCAGTCCATCCCCCTCCCGTTATCTTGCCACTGGCTGCTGAAAATGATGGAAATGCCTGTGGGGCAGGCCTTCTCTGATCCCCACATACAGACATAGATCCCCTGATCCGGTTCCCACCATTTATCCCAGCACACACTTAACCCCCCGTGGGTCCCTGTGATAGTCCGATGAGTGTTGTTCCCCAACCGTTCCCACTCAACTCTGGGGTTCCCCATGCCTTTACTTAGTTCCCTGAGCCACCACCACCTATCCAGGGGAACGTGTCCCTTGCATGTTAAACATATCCTTTTGCCCACGGTGACGCTAATCCTGGGAGCGACGATCCGTATCCTGGGGCACAGGAGGGAGGCCTCCCTGTAGGTGAACCCGGTCTGGCTGGAGTACTGGGCCGAATTGGATCCCAGCCACCCTGGCCACATCCCCTCGTGGAAGTAAGCGGTTGTCTCCTCCGCTTCCCGTACGCCGCTACCGTCGACTGCCACCGGCGCCCTGTTCCCCGAGCGCCCGAAGATGTGGTGGTCCTCGACGTCCCCTCTCCTACCGATGCTCAGCCCGACCAGGGCGAGCAGGATTACGCCTCCGTACATTCTGAAATTTCCTGTAATAGACATAAAGGCATCTAGCCAGGTTCCCTGGAGACTCGCTGGCTCGGGTGACGTATGGTCGGGTCCCGTGACCTCGACTCACACGGACAATACTCTGAGACGGCTTCATACTTAAATTGAACCTAACTGTTCCTTACTTAGAATTAAATTAAAATAGCCTAACTTAACACTATAAACTTAAACTACTAAAACCATATACATCTGTCGCCCGTCTCCGAGCGGCCAGCCTAATTCCTGCCTGGGCTGTTGCAGGCTGCTCCCTGCGGCGTGGCTGCACTGACTTGCACTTCTGGTCCCTTGCAGTCTGTAGCTGCTAGCTGGGGACCTTTGTCTTCCGACTTCTCTTTAACTCGGGAGGTTGCCCTTTCAAACTGGGGAGCCGGCGACCATGCCTTCCTAGGCTGGGGTGTCCGAGGAGACCTCCTAGGAAGTGCTACTGGTGGGGCTACCCTGGTGAGCAGACCTTTTGCTCGGACCGCATTCCTCGCTGGCTGGGGATCTTCTCCCTGGGGTCCCTCCCCTCCCAAACCTGAACTGGGGACCGGTAATCTCCCGCCGTCGGCTGCCGGTGGCTGAGGGTCTCCACCTCCAGGTTCAAAACCTGGGACAGGGGCGGGGCCATCTGGCTCAGGCTCCTCCTCCTCGGAATCCCAAAGGAGGGGGGGAGTGGTCTGAACAAGGTGCTGGGGGACTCTTCCCTTGACACACACGACTGCGCCTGTGTGTGCAGCCTGTGTGTGCGCGCCCGCTGCGGGCTGAGGATTTCTAACCTCGGGTTGGATCCCAGCTGCCTGCTTCTTCGCCTCCGGCTTAAACAGATTACACTGGTTGATATGGAACTATTTTGTGCGCCGGGCCAATTTCACTGCATACACCATGGGGCTGGCTTTATCTACTATGCTATAGGGTCCCATGTACAATGGCTCTAAACTCCCCACTCGGGCGTAGTTCCTAACCATTACTTGGTCCCCTATCTCCCATTGGTGACTTTTGTTAGGCTTGAGCAGCAACCGGTTATTCCGGTGCTGCTTCCCCATGCTACCTGCTGCCTGCTCGTAAATCTGCTTCAGGCGCTCGAGGAGTGTTCGGGCGAATTTATCCCGATATACCTCCCGAAGCTGCCCTTCGGTAAGAACTGGGGCTAGGACATGGGTGGGGGTCCGCATAACCCTGCCAGTCATTAACTCGTACGGGGAATACTCTGTACTTTTGGACTGGCTGGCCCGGATCCCCATGAGGACTAGAGGCAGGACCTCCACCCATTTTTGGGGTGAGTCCACTGTCTCTTTCCTCAGCTTTTCTTTTACGGTGCGGTTCATGCGCTCCACAATCCCTGAGGACTGTGGATTGTGAGCTACGTGCCACTTCCCCTTGATGCCGAGCAGCATAAGGGTGTTCTGCATGACTTGGCCGGTGAAGTGGCTTCCCTGGTCGGACTCCACAAACTGGGGTAGCCCCCACTGCGAGAACATCTCCCGTACCAAGATCCTTGCAGTGCCCAGTGCTGTGGCTGTTCTACAGGAGAAGGCTTCTACCCACTTGGAAAACACGTCCACCAGGACGAGGCAGTATTTGTAGCCTCCCTGGGCGGTGGACAGGGGCCCGATGTAGTCGATCAACTGGATCGACTGCCATGGTCCCTCCACCCTCCTAACGTGTCCCATGGGCACCTTCCTTCTGTGGGGGTCGGGGTTGTTTGCAGCGCACACAAGACAGCTAGCACAGAACTCGCGGACGTCTTCCCGGAGTCCCGGCCACCATCCCGCCTGTTCCATCCGTTGCCAGGTGGTCTCAGGCCCGGGGTGTCCTGCTCCCGGACCCTCATGGGCCAGTTGAAGGAACTCCCTCCGGTGCTGCTGGGGTACTACCCACTGTTCTTCTTTGAACAGCACGCCTTCCCTTATGGAGAGGGCCACTGCGCCGTAAGGGCCTTCTAACTTCCTGACCTCCATTACTGCACTAATGACAGTTTTCAGGACAGGGTCCTGGGCTTGGACCGTTTTAAGATCCGGGGCTAATGCTACTCCTAAGCTCCTCTGGGTCCCATCTCTGCCTCTAACTGCCGCCACGGGCATGGACCCATAGGGGTCCCAGAAAGTGTCGATGCGGGCACCCTCCTTGGCCAGCGTGTCAGCTTGCTGGTTACCCTGGCCGCGGGGTTCTGTGGAGGAGTGGGCCTTCACTTTGTGGATGAAGATCTCGCCTTCCTCCCCCACGGCTGCCAGGATTTTCTCCAGCAGGGGTTTTACTGTTAAGGGTCTCCCGTCGGCGGAGGTATACCCGCAGCGAGACCAGATGGCCAGGTATTCCATGCACGAATTGCAAGTGAACATGCTGTCCGAGCAAATCGTGTACTGGGTAGGGAAGATTTCGGGGTGGGTCAGGACGTACACCACCGCGGACAGCTCCGCCTGCTGGGCGCTCATGGTACTGGGGAGCTTGATCGCCAGGGCAATGTTTGCCGTTGGGTCATAAACTCCACACCCTGTGAGTCGTTCGCCAGCAGATACCATGCTGGAACCGTCTACATAGATCTCACGGCCTGTGGGATGCATCCCGTCCCGTAAACCTATGTTCACCTCCCATACCCCTTCTATGGAACACCGATGGGCTGTTCCCGGATATACCATATTGGCCGCGAGCTTTGACTCGCAAAGGCCCCTCACCTTCAGATCCATCTGCGAGAGGAGGAGGGTCCAGCGCGCAATGCGGGCACTGCTGACTGTCCCATCTTTAATCCTCCCGTCCAGAAGCATCTGGTGGGTGTATGATGTGTGAGGAGGGTGATGGGAGAGGTGTTGAGTCTGTGGTTTCAATTGCAGTTATACTGAATAACAGGACACAGACTACAGAAGTAAGTAAACAGGTCTTTAGTGATTGAGGGTCAGGGCTGAACTGGGATACACTTTGCTCCGCAGGGTTTATATACCGGTGTGGTCACCACCGGCACTACAATGTACAGGAGCCATCAAAAAGTAGTCCATCACCTTAAGGTATCCTCTTAAGGTGGTACAGGTTACATACACTACAATTCCTCCCCTTTTAGTTTAACAGTGTACACCCCAAATTAAACATTACATGGATAACATATATACAATTTACACACAAAACTGTTCAAAGATTCAGTCTCTGAGGAGGCCTCCTGATCCGGGCCGGATAACGCCTTTCAGGGGTCTCTGGTTCTCGTTGCTGGGGTGACTCATCCACTTGATCTCCTATGGATTGAACATCATCAGGTACGTTCGAGTCTGAGGTAGATGCTACAGGCTCAATAAGTTCTTCAACTGGTGTCTCTGCCGTAGACATGGGGTCGACCCTTGTTCTCGATTCCACAAGTTGGTCAGCATGACGTCGTATTACGTTCTCTCCAACGTCTACCGTGTACATCAAGGGTCCTTGTCGTGCACGAATTGTTCCCGGTTGCCATTTATCATCCCTATAGTCCCTGGCCAACACTGGTTGTCCTATTTCGAAACTACGAGTGGCCTTGTTATTTACATGCTGGAATTGCTTGTTTTCGACTTCCCTTTGCACATTGGGTTTTAACAAATCCAACCGGGACCGCAACCTTCTGTTATAGAACATTATGGCAGGGCTTTGATTTGTCACTGCATGCGTGGCGTTTCGATATGCCATCAGGAAATTGTCCACCTTGTGTTGTAGTGGAATATGGTCTTCACTCATGGCCTTTATCGCCTTTTTGAACGTTTGTACAAATCTCTCGGCCAACCCATTTGTAGCCGGATGATATGGGGCAGATGTATAGTGTTTCACCCCATTCGTTTTCATGAATTTCTGGAATTCTTCTTGTGGTGTATGTGCCTTTAAGAGCCCCAGGTGTGCGTAATGCCGGTAATTGCCACTTGGGCTATATAAGCCTGTGTATTGTGTATATCCTTTAGAACCCCCCCCCCCCAGACTTGCTTAGTAAATACCTATGAACCAACTCCTGTCTTCAGTGTCTTTATCTACACACGGACACTACAGTGGCGACGAGGATGGGATACGGACTTACCTGCAATTCGGCAGCACCTCAACGACATCGATTCCTCCAGCGTCCAGAAGACTCAAGGAAGTAAGAGAAACTGTGGTTTCACCAGCTGGCCAAGCTGGTGGCAGGTACTGCGCTAATCCTTCCTGGGCGTCAGGCTGAGGCTCCAGCGGTGGGCTCTACAGCTGAGACAGGCAGCGAAATCGGAGGCAAGCAATAACGGACTGGGAGGGAGCACTCGGGAGACGGCCGGCGCGGCAAGCAGGTCAGCGTTCAGACCTCCGTCGGGAACGAGTCTCCAACAGTAAATTTGAAAAAAAAACATAAAGAGAACGGGAACCGCAGTAAACAGCGTTGTTATCAGCAGCAGCGGCGGGAAAGCGCGGGAAGCGCCATATCTTGCTACAGAAAAAAAAAAGCGCGGGAAGCACCATATTTTTTTTGAAATGCCTAAGTCTGGCAATATTGATGCTTTTGATAGCGAAACAGAGCCTAACTTTGGCAATATTGATGTTTTTGATAACAAGATAGAGGATTGGACCACATATGTAGAAAGAGTGGAGGTGTTTTGCACCGCAAGTGGAATAGAAGATGAGAAAAAAGCTTCAGTGCTTCTGGATCTAATGGGCGCAGAAACATACAAGCTGTTACGCAACTTAATCACTCCAGCCGAACCGATGGACAAGAATTTTGAGGAGATTGTTGATACCCTACACTGCCAATTCGAGGCAGGACTGGCAGATTCTCTGCAAGACAAATTCATCTGCGATCCCCTAAGTGTAGAAACACAAAAAAAGGTATCTTCTGGAAAAGATTTAACACTGGACAAGGCTTTCAGTGCAATAGGAGCGGCAAAGATACAGCAAAGGCCACAGGACTTCGGCACCCATGAAATGACACGGGGTTTCGAGAGATGTTATCGCTGTGGCAGATCCAACCATGACCAGAGGGATTGCTGGTTCAAAGAAAAAGCATGCAGGCGATGCGGAAAGATGGGACACATTCCACGTGTATGCTGATCTGAAAATAAAAAAATCCACTAACGGGAAAAGAATCAATAAGGAAAAGCACAGAAAGGTACAAATGATGACGGACAGTAGCTCCAAAGACCAGAAGAGCGATAGCGACTCCGGGAACAAGAGACTAAGCTCTCTCAAATTACATAATGTACTTGCCAATGAAGATTACCAGACCATTTGGGTTACCCTCATAATAGCAGGGTCCCCAGTTAAAATGGAGCTAGATACAGGATCAGCTCTAACCGTAATAAATTGACGAGATTACGAGAGGCTATTTTCGCATATACCTCTAAAAGACACATCCATTATCTTAAAAACATATACGGGGCAGAAAGTATACCCCAAAGGAAAAATAAAGGTGCCTGTGGTATACAACGGCAAAGAAATACAAAAGTTGTATTTATACATTCTACAAGATGGTGGTCCACCGTTGGGACGTGAATGGATAAGGAAGATACGTTTAGACTGGCACTCCATTCAGGCACTGACGGTGACCAATAAGGAAAAAAAACAATGATGACATCATACCTGAACGATTAAAAGACATCTTGGCCAACGCCAAAGAAGTGTTTCAAGAGAAACTAGGAACCTTGAAAGGCATCACCGCCTCAATAAAAGTGGACGATACAGCAATTCCCAAATTTTTTAAGGCAAGACCGGTGCCATACGCAATACGTCCGGCAGTCGAGGCAGAGCTGGAGAATTTGGAAAAGTCAGGCGTATTATCCAAAATAGATTGGAGCGAATGGGCAACACCCATCGTTCCAGTCATGAAAAAAGCATTGAAAAATAACTCTGAGGAACAGAGAAAAATTCGCATCTGTGGGGACTTTAAGGTGACTGTAAACCCGGTCCTTCACACGGTACAGTATCCTCTTCCGAGGATAGAAGATATTTTCGCCTCACTATCCGGAGGGAAACGTTTCACAAAAATTGACTTGGCACAGGCATATCTACAGATGGAGGTTGAGGAGACCTCTAAAAAGTATCTCACAATAAACACACACAAAGGCCTGTACCAGTACAATCGACTGGTTTTTGGAGTAGCATCAGCTCCAGCTATCTGGCAAAGAGCTATGGAGCAAGTCCTGCAAGGGATTCCGGGGACTCAATGCTACCTGGACGACATCCTTATAACAGGAGAAAACGACAACGAGCACCTTGCCAATTTGGAGCAGGTGCTCACTAGGCTGAAAGAACGGGGCCTACGAGCAAATCGCCCCAAGTGCGAATTTTTCCAAAATCAGATATCATATTGTGGTCACATAATTAATAGGGAAGGGTTGCATAAGTCACCTGAAAAAATTGAAGCAGTTATAAAAGCCCCAGCACCTGAAAATGTTTCACAATTAAGGTCATTCCTGGGATTAATAAATTACTATCATAAATTTTTACCGAACTTATCAACTATTCTACACCCTCTTAATGGTCTTCTACAGACAGGAGTGATTTGGAAATGGAACGAAGACTGTAAACGTGCCTTCCATAAATGTAAAGACTTAATCACATCCGAGAAAGTTTTGGCTCATTACAACCCATCACTAGCAATCAGACTGGCGTGCGATGCATCCCCATACGGCATAGGAGCAGTATTATCCTATAAATTCCCTGATGGCTCAGAACGGCCGATAGCTTTTGCGTCACGCTCATTAAACTCAGCTGAGCGTAACTATGCCCAAATAGACAGGGAAGCACTCAGCCTGGTATGGGGAGTGAAGAAATTCAACCATTACCTACACGGACAAAAATTTACCTTGCTGACTGACCATCAACCCCTCATCTCCATATTCAACCCTAAAAAAGGTGTTCCCATTATGACAGCACAAAGATTACAGAGGTGGTCCCTTTTTCTAGGGGCACACCAATACAACATTGAATACAAAGGGTCAAAACAGCATGGGAATGCTGACAGTTTATCGCGCCTACCGTTGCCAACGATAGAAGAGGCACCTACAGTAGACCCAGTAGAGATATTCCACTCTACCATAGTGGAATGTCTACCGGTGACAAATTCTGCCATTGAAAGGGAGACAAGAAATGACCCTACTCTCTCACGGGTCTACGATTTAACAGTGAAGGGATGGCCAGCACATGGCGAACCACTGTTGCCAGCATTCTCGCAAAGAAGAGAACAACTGTCAGTGTGCCGAGGAACCTTGATGTGTGGATCCAGAGTGGTGATTTCACCCAAACTCCAGGATAAAGTACTAAAGGAGCTTCACGAGGGGCATCTGGGTGGAGTGAAAATGAAGAACCTAGCTAGAGCGTTTGTATGGTGGCCAGGTATCGATGGAGACATCGAAGACATGACCAAGAGCTGCCTAGGATGCCAGAAGGTCCAAAATGCTCCGCCACAGGCCCCTCTACATCCATGGGAGTGGCCCTCATCTCCCTGGCAAAGGGTGCACATCGACTTTGCTGGTCCATTTATGGACTCAATGTTCTTAATCGCAGTTGATGCACACTCCAAGTGGCCGGAGGTAATAAAGATGTCCTCCACCACCACGGAAAAAACCATCACAGTATTAAGGACCATATTTGCCAGGAATGGGCTGCCGGAACAGATATGTTCTGATAATGGACCGCAATTTGTGTCTGAAGAATTCAGAAAGTTCTTAAAGAACAATGGGGTAAAGCACTACACGTCCGCCCCATACCATCCCGCCACCAATGGACTGGCTGAAAGGTTTGTCCAGACCTTCAAGAAGGCCATAAAGGCCATGGGTAATGAAGACGACAAAACTTCAGCACAAGGTGGATAACTTCTTATTTGCATATAGGAATGCAACACACATGGTTACCAACCAAACTCCCGCCATGATGTTCTACAATAGAAACCTAAGATGCCGGCTGGATTTGGTCAAGCCCAACATCCGAAGGGACGTGGAGAACCGGCAGTTTCAGGGCATGAATGAAAGGCCAACTAGGGCCTTCCAGATAGGCCAACCGGTTTTGGCCCGGGGCTACCGTACCGAGAAATGGCAGCCTGGAACTATCTGCACACGACTAGGACCACTGATGTATACCGTGGACATCGGAGAAAGCATAATAAGGCGCCATGCTGACCAAATCATCAAGTCATCCGAAAAGGGACAACCTACACCACCACTCTATACATCTAACGATGAAGTAGAGACACCCATATCTACCTCCGATCCGGTGATACTGGAACCCGATGAACCCGACACTGGCATTCAAGCCGAATCAGCCTTGCCAGAAGAACCTACTACACCACCAGAAACTACTACACCCCCGAGGCGTTATCCGGACCGAGTCAGGAAGCCTCCTGAGAGACTAACTTATAATTAATTAATACAGCAATGTATATTATTTTGCATATAACATGTAATCAATAATTACTTAAAAATATGATGTACTGGTTAACTAAAAGGGGAGGAATTGTGGTGTATGTGCCTTTAAGAGCCCCAGGTGTGCGTAATGCCGGTAATTGCCACTTGGGCTATATAAGCCTGTGTATTGTGTATATCCTTTAGAACCCCCCCCCCCCCAGACTTGCTTAGTAAATACCTATGAACCAACTCCTGTCTTCAGTGTCTTTATCTACACACGGACACTACACTTCTGACACGAACTGTGGTCCGTTGTCTGAACATATTTGCTCCGGCAACCTATTCCTTGCCAATATGGTTCTTAGAACTGCGATCGTCTTCTCAGAGGTAGTGGTCGACATCTTAATCACTTCTGGCCATTTAGAATGTGCGTCTACTGCTATCAAAAACATGGAATCCATGAATGGACCTGCAAAGTCGATATGCACACGTTGCCATGGGGCTGAAGGCCATTCCCACGGATGCAGTGGTGCAATTGGAGGTGCGTTTTGAACTTTTTGGCACCCTGAGCAGCTTTTAGTCAGATCCTCTATTTGTTTGTCAATACCTGGCCACCACACATAAGCCCTAGCAAGGCTTTTCATCTTGACTCCCCCCAGATGACCTTCGTGCAATTCTTTCAGAACTCTCTTTCTTAATTTCGGAGGAATAATCACCCTTGTTCCATACATCAATGTTCCTTGACATACGGACAGCTGTTCTTGTCTGGCTGAGAATGCTGGTAACAGTGGTTCGCCATGTGCTGGCCATCCCTTCACTGTCAAGTCGTAGACCCAAGACAGTGTCGGGTCATTTCGGGTCTCTCTCTCAATACCCGCATTGGTGACTGGTAAGCATTCGATGATGGTCGAGTGAAATATCTCGACAGGGTCAACTGCCGGTGCCTCTTCCGCTGTAGGTAGTGGCAGGCACGATAGCCCATCAGCATTACCATGTTGCTTTGTACCTTTGAATTCAATATCATATTGATGTGCCCCTAGGAAAAGGGACCATCTCTGAAGCCTCTGCGCCGTCATTACCGGAACACCCTTCTTAGGGTTGAAAATGGAAACCAACGGCTGGTGATCTGTCAGCAGCGTAAACTTTTGGCCTTGCAGGCAATGGTTAAATTTCGTAACCCCCCACACGAGGCTGAGAGCCTCCCTATCTATCTGAGCATAGTTGCGCTCAGCAGAGGTCAATGATCTGGATGCGAAAGCGACTGGCCTTTCCGGGCCATCTGGAAACTTATGTGAGAGCACTGCCCCGATACCATATGGAGAAGCATCACAAGCTAAGCGAATAGGCAGCGTTTGGTTAAAGTGAGCCAACGCTTCCTTAGAGGTGATCAGTGCCTTGCTCTTTTGAAAAGCCCGCTTACAATCATCGCTCCACTTCCATGGTATTCCCATTTGCAAAAGAGTGTTTAGCGGGTGTAACACCGTGGATAAATTTGGAAGAAACTTGTGATAATAGTTAACCAACCCGAGGAACGACCTCAACTGGGATACATTTTCCGGTGCAGGAGCTTTTACAACAGCTTCGATCTTGTCAAGTGACTTATGGTGGCCGCAGTACGAGATTCGCTTTTGAAAGAACTCGCATTTTTGGCGATTAACTCTGAGCCCATATTCTTTCAATCTGATGAGCACCTGCTCCAAAATCTCGAGGTGATCCTTATCGTTATCTCCTGTAATCAGGATGTCATCCAGGTAGCATTGTGTGCCTGGAATTCCCTGCAATACCTGCTCCATGGCCCTTTGCCAAATCGCTGGAGCTGATGCCACTCCAAAAACCAGTCTATTATACCGATATAAGCTCTTATGCGTGTTGATCGTGAGATACTGACGTGATGCTTCATCAATTTCCATCTGTAGGTACGCCTGCGCCAGGTCTATCTTAGTGAAGTGTTTTCCGCCAGACAGTGAAGCGAAGATATCTTCAATCCGCGGAAGCGGATATTGCACCGTGTGAAGAACCGGATTAACAGTGATCTTGAAATCGCCACAGATGCGAACCTTCCCAGGTTCCCCCGGCTTGTTGCTCAACGAACGTTTCATGACAGGAACAATGGGTGTAGCCCATTCGCTCCAGTCCACCTTGGACAGTACCCCTGAATGTTCTAGCCTTTCCAGCTCTGCTTCCACAGCAGGTCGTATCGCATAAGGCTTTGAAAAATTTTGGGTTTGCATGTTCTTCAACCTTGATGGTTGCCGTAATTCCTTTCAGTGTTCCAAGTCCCTGTTGGAACACCTCCTTAGCATCGTCTAAGATTTTGGACAGTCGTTTAGGTTTGACGTCATCCTCCTTACAGGCATCTACAGTCAGTGCTTGTATGGAATGCCAGTCCACATTTATTCTCCGGATCCATTCCCGTCCCAGTAGTGGCGGACCTCCATCAGGTAACACATACAAGTCCATTTTCTGACTTTCTTTACCATTGTAGACCACGTTTACTTTTATCTTTCCTTTGGGGTATACTATTTGCCCCGTGTACATTTTCAATACAATCTCCGTATCCCTCAGGGGAATGTGCGAGAATAACCTTTTGTAATCATGCTTATTCATGACCGTTAATGCCGACCCAGTGTCCAATTCCATCTTCACTTGGACTCCTGCAATCCGAAGCATGACCCAGATAGTTTGGTGGTCTGCTGTGTTACCCACATTATGTATTTTCAGACAACCCAGTTGCTTACTGCTGGAGTCTGAATCCGTCTTTTGTTCATCCGAACTGTTCTCTGTCACCTTGTGTACTTTTTTGTACTTCTCCTGCGGTGACTTCTTGCAGCTGGTCTTCTTTCCGGACCGCATACTCTCGCTATGTGACCGGGTTTGCCACATTGCCTGCATTCTTTATCTTTGAACCAGCACTGGTTCTGGTCATGCGTTGTCCTTCCACAACGATAGCACTTTACTGTGCTCAATGCCATTTCATTGGTGCTGAATTCCAATGGCCTTTGCTGTATCTCTGCAGCGCCCCGTGCTGCTGCCTCGTGGGATGCTGCAATGCTGAAAGCTTTGTCCAGCGTAAGGTCCTTTTCCTCTGGCAGTCGCTTCTGGGTTCCTTCCCTTAGGAGCCCACACACAAACTCATCTCTCAGTGTGTCTGCTAGTCCTGTTCCGAACTGACAGTACTTTGATAACTTGCGCAGTTCTGTTAGGAATTCAGCGTTGCTTTCTGCTTTAAGTTGAATTCTTTTGTAGAATTTAAATCGTTCCGCTATCAGCAGCGGCGTGGGGTTTAAATGCTCCTGCAGGATAGTAACAATATCCGCAAAACTCTTTCCTACCGGTTTGTCTGGTGTTACAAGGTTCCTTAATAACCCGTACGTCTTCGCACCCATTGAGTTTAATAGGGTTAGTGCTTTCTTATCATCCGGTACCTCATTCGTTGTACAGTAAACTTCGATGCGTTCCACATAAGTGGCCCAATCTTCCACATCGTTATCAAAAGCAGTGATGTTACCCGTTTTTGGCATCCTTGCTGAGTTTCTCCTTCCCCTTTGGATATTATTATTATTATTTTTATTTTTTTGCCAAGATGGCAGCTTTTCCCGCGCTTGGCGGCTTTTCCCGCGCTTGTCTTCTTCCCCCGCCGACTCAAAATGGCGATTTCCGCGCTGTTGCCGTCCACGCCTCCCAGCGGTCCTTTATTTTCCTCTGCGTTGCTGCTCTTGTTCCCCCGCCGCTCCCGCGGTCCTTGTGGCCATAAACGCTTTTCTGGCTGCTGCGCATCTCTGCCCGATTGCAGTCCGGCCCCTGACACCGGCTGCGGTCGTGTTCTCCGCCCTTTTGGCGTTTTCCCTTCCCTTCTCCCACTGACAACTCGGCTGACTTCCCCCCCGTGCCGCTCGATCGGGCTTACCCGCCGCTGTCGTAGAAGGGATGCTCACTGATGCTTGACTTCGTGGTCAGCAAACCAACCCGGGTTTCCGATGGCCTCCCGTGCGATGCAGGATGTTGAGGGCGGATGCCTTTTTCGACGCCCGTTTCTGAGGACGAAGCTTCCTTTGATGCAAAACTGCCGCAAGGTAAGATCAGACTCGTCGCCACTGTTGAGTCTGTGGTTTCAATTGCAGTTATACTGAATAACAGGACAAAGACTACAGAAGTAAGTAAACAGGTCTTTAGTGATTGAGGGTCAGGGCTGAACTGGGATACACTTTGCTCCGCAGGGTTTATATACTGGTGTGGTCACCACCGGTACTACAATGTACAGGGGCCATCAAAAAGTAGTCCGTCACCTTAAGGTATCCTCTTAAGGTGGTACAGGTTACATACACTACAAGAGGTGCCTGTGAAGATCGAGGATCTTTTCACAGCCCAATACATGGCCAAAAGGTGCCGTTCGCAAATTGAGTAGCTCCTCTCCACATCAGTGAGTACTCTGGAGGAGTAGACCACGGGTCTTAGCCTGCCGTGCCGCTCCTCGAGCAGCACAGCACTGAGACTATCCCCGCTGGCCGCTACCTCCAAGATGAACTCCTTCCCCCCATCGATGGCTCCCAGGGCTGGTGCGGTCTGCAGGTCCCCCTTGAGCTGGACGAATGCTGCCTGGCACCCCTCATCCCAACACCACTCCACTCCCTTGTGTAGGAGTCGGAGCAGAGGGGCTGCTGTGGCTGCATAATCTTTAATGAAGTCTCTGCAGTACCCCGTTAACCCTAGGAATGACCTCACACCTCTCACTGTGCTGGGGACCGGTAGCTCTTGGACCGCTTCCCTCCTCGCCTTGTCTATGGCTCTCTCTCCGGCGCGGATGGTCAGGCCCAGGAATTTAACTTCCCGCTGGCCGATCTGCGCCTTTTTCGGGTTCACTTTGAACCCCTTACACTGTAGCAGCTCCAGCAGTTCGGCCAGCAGCGGGCCGTGCTCCCCGACTGAGTCGGTAAACAAAAGCAGGTCATCCACATACTGCACTAACTGGGTGGGCTGACTAAATTCTTTTAAACTATCCGCCATGGAAGATGCTGGGGCTGTTATGAAAGCCTTGTGGCAAGCAGTTCCAAGTGTACTGTTGCCCTTTAAAAGTAAAGGCAAATTTGTACTGGTCCTCCCGCCTTCAAGGGATGGACCAAAACCCATTTGAAATATCCCGCACCGTGAATGTGGTCGCAGATGCTGGAATACTTCCGATGAGGTTGGCAACTGCTGCCATTGTGGGGGCACACGCGGGGATATTGCTGTTGAGCACCCGATAATCCACCGTGGCTCTCCATGAATTGTCCGGTTTCTTAACCGGCCAAAGCGGAGAATTAACATGGGTGGCTATGGGCCTCAACACTCCCTGCTGTACTAAAGAGGACATGGCTGCTTCCATGTCGGCCTCTGCTTCTCGGGGGAAGCTATACTGCTTCTGGGGCCGGGCCATGGGGTCCCCGTCTACTCTGACCTCAAACCCGGTGACCCTCCCGCAGTCGTGTTTGTGCATGGTAAACGCAGCCAGGTGGGCTTGCACGAATGCCTGGAATTCCCTCGGGACACCATCGACCATGAGCCCGAGGTTGTAACCCTCTTTCGGCTTCACAGTACACAGGGTCCCCTTCCCTTCCTTTCCTGGGATGACTACCACACCGCCCTCCTTACCAGTGTCGGCTCCCCAGAGGCAATGATTGCGGAGATCCACGAGGATCCCGTGGCCCACGATAAAGTCGGCCCCTAGGATCCCTTTGCCTCCCTCCGCTTCCCACCTCACCAGGACGCACGTCCACTTGGTCTGGAGCGTGCCCAGCCGGATTGAGAGCGGCTTGGAGTGCGCTCCCGCCTGTTCCTTGCCTGTGAAGCCCGATAGGACGTATGGAACCCCGCTAGGCAGAGGTGAGGTGGTGGGGTTAGCTGCGTGGATCACGGTGCACGATGCTCCTGTATCCAGCAGATAAGTCCCTTTAACCTTCTCTACCTCCATCTGCACGAGCGGTCTCTTCCATCCGTCATACCGGAGATCACACAGGTGGACAGGCTGCGTGGGCTCCAGTCATTGCGGGGAGTCAGATGGGGCTGAGGGAACTACAACACCGGTGGTGGCAGCTATTTTCCCCTGGCTGGCCAGGAGGAGAGACCGTAGGGACTGTATCGACTCCAGGAGTAGCTCGATCGCAGCGGGAGGGATACCTGGCCCTGCCTTTTGGGCTGGGGCTGGTGAATTCCTCCCCTTATTCTCCTTCCAGGGATTCTTACAATCCTTTCGCCAGTGGCCGTCCTTCCCACACCCGTAACAGTTCAGCTTATTCTGGGAGGGACGGTTTCCCTCCTGGTGCCACTCTTTCTTATTCTGGCCCCCAGGTTTAACCTCATCAACTTTCCCCTTGGGTTGGGGCGTCTCGATACCCCTTATATTTTTAAATGCTATCGTGAGCTGGCGGATCACCATTTCCTCGGTGGCCTGGGGGCTACGGGGGTCAAACCAGGCCGCAGCCTGGGCTCGGATTTGGGGCAGGCAGTTTGTCATTAGACAACGGAGCCAGTGGGCCAATTGGTCTTGGTCCATCAACGTTCGTGCCGGCGTTCCCGGGCACGCCCTCCGGTAGACTGGCCACAGCCTGTCTGCGAACGCCTGCGGGGACTCCCCTGGGAGCTGTACTGTTCTTTCTACACGGGCGAACGGGCTGCCGTCATTCATACCCATGGCCTCCAATATCTCATCCCTTAAGTCATCATATCCCTTCTGCCCCTTCTTACATTCATCTGATAGGGTCTGGAGGAGTTTACCCTCCAGAGAAAACAGCAGCATCTTGGCTTGCTCTGCATCATCGCAGTCATTAACGCAAGCTGCCTGTTCTATCTCTCTAAAATGCAGTGAGGGGTCTCCCTTTTCGGAGAGCTTGGGGATGTGACTAACCATGGCCCTGAGTTGCTGGGTGCCATGCGGTACCACAAACTGGTTTTGGATGGCTCCTTGTTCGTCGTCCTCGCCGGACGGGCCGTACTTCCGTTGTCGGAGGGGGTACACCGGTCCCGCTCCCGGCCTATCTAGCGGGGGCTGCTGTACCTCCCCTACCACTTCATCTTCCACCCCCCTATGCTGCCAGACCTCCTGAAAGCTCGGAGCTATGGGTGGTGGCCGTGAAACCTCTGGTTCCCTTGCTGGCTCATCTCTTTGCGCTGCCTGTGGGACCGTTCTGCTTGGGTTGCCGGTAAAGTCCGACTGGCCTGCCTTTGGGCTGATAAGGCATATCATCCCCTTAGCCCTCGCTAAAGCCATACTCAAGGTTTCTATCTCTTCTCTACAGGGGCCATGATCTGCTTCCTCAAAGCCTCGGTCGCAAGCCAGCCTATATGCTGCCTTTACTTCTTTAACCTTCTCCTCTTGTTCTCTTATCTCTTGGGTTAGGCGGGCAATTGTGTCCTGTAACCTTATCTCACTACCTCTTGCCTCTCTGACCTGGAACTCCAAACACTCCACCTTGTACCTTGCGCTACCTTTGATTTCGGCGGTCTGGCATTCCAGGCGCTCTATTTTTGCTCTTGTATTATTCTTAACTCCAGCGACCCGGCTCTCCAGGCGCTCTATTTTTGCCTGGTGTTCTTTTGCCGTCTGCACTCTTTCTTGGTTTAGTGCCTGAAGCGCCACTATCAATTTCTCCTCTGCTAAAGCCTTATCCTGTATCTCTATCTCCTTGTCCTGGATTTCTAGGGCCGATTTCTTAAGCTTGGCAGCCTGTGCTGCTACAACTCCGTCCAACAGTAGGACCTGTTTCTTGGACTGGGCTGGCCCCCATCAAAGAACCTGTTGGACAAAGGAGAGCAGTTGCAAAACCGGCAGGAACCAATTACCGGCCATCCAAGTCGATGGGCCAAGATCGATACCGTTTGTTTAATTCCAGCCCGCTCAAATCAGACAAAAGAATGAGCTGATTGAGCGTAGAGATAAGGGCTATCGAGGGGGTTATAACTAGCCTCTCGAGAAGCCATTCGCTCTCTCTCGCCTCGCCTCCTGCGCCCTGCCTCGCCATCAACCAAGGAAGAAGACCATCGAAGGAGAGCCCATCCAGAGAGGTAGGATACCCTGTCAGAGACCTTTTAATTACTGGGGTATGTCTACCTGGACAGTGAAGTCTATGCAACAGCGGGACCACGTGACATCGGCAGGCAACAGGGCAAAGGGGCAAGGCTTTTCTTTCAACATCTCAGACCGGTGAGCATTATACTTCTGACCCATCGCAAGATAATCTAGCTAGGTGTAGAGGGTGGGAGTTAAGGGGATTGCTGAATTGTCATTTTAGCCATTTTCCCTCGATGTGCCATTTCTCCTCCCCTGTTAAGTGTATGTGTACTGCATTCATATCATCCTTTTGTATAGTATTGTTATCTTATTTTCTCTGTTAATAAATTTTGGTTTTCTTTGTACCAAACCACTGGTCTGCTCATTTGTCTATATCGCTATCTGCCAATAAATCCGGGGATCAGAACTAAGGGGTGAGCGATCCGAACCGCTTAGAGATAAGGCAGCCAGAGACATAACCGACTGGCCAAAGCAAGTAGCAAAACCCCCTACAATGGAGTTCCCAGAAAGATGGGCACGGATTTGGGAGGCGACAACACGTTCAAGGACTTTGGAGAGGAAAGGGAGTTTGGAGGTGGGGCGGCAGATTTGAAGGAGAGGGGACAGTACCTGAGGAGAGAAAACTGTTAATACTGTCAGCTAACATGGGAGCCAGAAAAGGAAGTTGGGTGGTCAGCAGTTTAGTGGGAATAGGGTTGAGGGAGCGGGAACTGGGTCTCATGGACAAGATGAGCACGGAGAGGTCATGAGGGGAGATCGGAGAGAAACTGGAGAAAGATGCAAATTCAGGGCTAGGGCGGGGGATCCTTAGAGGAAGCTTAGTCCGGTGGGCTAGGGGAAGGGAGGGAAGTGGCAATAGCAGCTGATTGGATGGTCTCAGTCTTAGAGACAAAGAAGTCCATGAACTCCTTGCACTTGTTGTTGGAGGTGAGGGTGGAGGAGACGGGAGATTTTTATAACTAATAAATGGAAATGTTCAAAGAAAATTTAAAAAAACATATAATTCTTTTAACGCCCCTATGATGTTTCTCCAGGGTTGCTCGCAGTAGAGTCCAGGAGATGAATCTTTAATTCCTGGTGACTCCAAGACAATCCTGGAGGGTTGGCGACCCTACTTGTATGTCACAGGACCCCGCCCGACTTGCCTATTGAAAGGGGCCTACTGCCGGAAACAGGCAGGAGCTTCAGCCGCTCGGCAGTAGGCCCTTTCACAAATGGCGATAGCCAAAGTGTCGCCGGGATTGGGGCGGTAAGTCTACCGACCCCATTTTGAGGCTGTTCCATCCGCGATATCACTGACTAGGCCAAGTTAAAATCGTCTCCAAAGGAAGAAAGTCCAGATACCTGACTAATAAAAAGTGAAGGACATGTACAGTAGGTTCCAAAGTATCATGTAGCCTGACTCACCAATGAAGATACGCTTAAGTTAAATATATAATACATTTCTTTTTATATTGTTGGTCTCGAACAAGAAAACAAGTTACTGATCTGGAGCGTTTAAGTTGCTCCTTTTGATTGCTTTTGGTATTTTGGCAGGCCCTTTTTTGTACACAGAAGCTCATAAACATAATCTTGTAAAGGCAAGTTTAAAATAAGGGGAGGGCAATCTCTAAAGGCGATGGTTTCAGGATTGAATCAAACATTAACAATAGTGCTCCATGGTTGTCACAACATGAGCCTGGAAATTACTGTGATCAAGCATTTAAAATAAATGGGTTTAATGCCTCTGCTACAATAGTAGAGGGAGGAATTTGGTACAAGCACATTAAGCATTCAAATGATAGCATTGCTTACAGTAATTTCCAGGTGATAGTAATTTTTTTATATAACCAAAGTAGGGCTAAAGAAGTCCACCAGTCAAAACATTTTGTCATTTTCACATTGGAAGTCCAATTGAGGAACCCCCAAAAAATCTCACAAATAAGAATCAGACTAGATTTGACACCTCTCAACATGTTATCTGTGATGAATATTTGTCAAAAACCTCTTTGTCTGCACAAGTTTTTAAATAACAGCTGCATCCCTGGATAACAAAGAATAAAATGCAGAAATTTAATGGAAACTGTGAGATTCTCTGTCTGGCTATTTCTCTATCTGCCTATGTCCCTTGGCATTTAACTCCAATCAAGACCAGTCAAATGGGATTCTTTCCAGGGTGTTCAGTCTTTCTTGTAGCTATTTCTTTTTTTTTGAGGGAAAGGCTAGATTTTGTACTGAGTAAAATGATAATGTCATTACTGGGGAGTGGATCATTTTTTCAGGTTTGTCACTCAGTATCAACCTCAGGTACACTCAGATGCAGCTTGAAACACCCTTTACTCTGTCCCAACAGACTGCTAACCTCAAAAAAGCACCTGCTGCCAAACCAAGCTAAATTTTCCATTTCCCACACTAGCCATCCTTTTGGTCTGTTTGAAAGAGAGTGCCAATTTGTGCCAACAGATGGGCTCTTTGCTCCTATGGGTTGATGCCCACGAAGAGTTGGGATGAGACTTCAAGTTATTCTATGCTGGAACGTTATAACCAGCAGAAAGAGGAGACTTTCATCCCATCAATCTGCATTGGATCCCAGGTTCATTCAATCCATGTTATCTGATTTAAGCCAGGGCAGTGCTGTTGGACTATGGAAGAGAGAAAAAAAGGGTCCCCTCTCCAGATTGCTGGTGTGTGCGTGTGCATGTATGTGTGCGTGTGCGTGTACGTGTGCATGTACAATTTCATGTTTCACCATAGCATGTTAACAGAAAACTGGAAAACCAAATAAAAATGCTGTTTGACAAACTGTCGGGTACATTTTCCACTGTTCTCATCTAGGTCATTTTCTGTATTCTAGGAACTAATGTCCAACGAAGCCAGTCTAACGGTTCAGGGAAAGAAGAAAATGTCAGTGAGTGAGCGGTTGCGTGCAATTCAGAGCTGCATCCAAAAGCTGCGATTCCTTGTTGATGAGGTATAATATAGTAAAGAAGTATTTCATTACAATCCAGCATTAGTTTTTCAACCTGAGTGTTAAACCTAATGACATGGCAACAAACTGATCTGTTTTAATATTCATATTGTTTGTTTTTCCCTAACCCCTGAAGGAACAATCCTCAATTTATCACTTGAATGCGGGTCAAGAAGGCCATGACATAGAACACCAAATGAATCATAGAAAATCATAGAAATTTACAGCACAGAAGGAAGCCATTCGGCCCACCCTGTCTGTGCCGGCCGAACAAGGTCTATCCAGCCTAATCCCACTTTCCCACTCTTGGTCCGTTGCCCTGCAGGTTACGGCACTTCTAGTGCATACCCAAGTACTTTTTAAATGTGATGAGGGTTTCTGCCTCTACCACCCACTCAGGCAGTGAGTTCCAGACCCCCACCACCCTCTGGGTGAAAAAAGTTCTCCTCAACTCCCCTCCACTCCTTCTACCAATTACTTTAAATCTGTGCCCCCTGGTTATTGACCTCTGTGTTCAGGGAAATAGGTCCTTCCTATCCACTCTATCCAAGCCCCTCATACTTTTATACACCTCAATCAAATCTCCCCTCAGCCTCCTCTGTTTCAAAGAAAACAACCCCAGCCTCTCCAATCTTTCCTCATAGCTAAAATTCTTCAGTCCTGGCAACAGATGAATGCGTGGCTAAAGGGATGGTGCAGGGGGGAGGGCTTTAGTTTCCTGGATCACTGGGTCTGCTTCTGGGAAAGGTGGGACTTGTACAAGTCAGACGGTTTACACCTGAACCAGAGGGGAACCAATATCCTTGCGGGGAGGTTTGCTAGCACTGCTGGGGGGGGTTTAAACTAACTTGGCAGGGGGATGGGGTACAGAGTGGAGCTATAGTAGGGGGTGATTTACAGCCAAATACAGAGGGAAAAACAAGTCAGCTGGGAAGGCAAAGCAAATATGTGAAGGCAAAAGAGAATATGGCAGGGCTGGAAGGCATTTATTTTAATGCAAGGAGTCTTGCAAATAAGGTGGATGAACTGAAGTTGTTGTTGAACACATGGGAGTACGATATTGTTGCTATCACGGAGACATGGTTGAGGGAGGGTCAGGACTGGCAGCTCAATATTCCGGGGTATAGAATCTTCAGGCGAGACAGAGGGGGGTGTAAAAGGGGAGGGGGTGTTGCAATATTAATTAAGGAGTCAATTACTGCTGTAAGGAGGGATGATATATTAGCGGGTTCCTCTAATGAGGCCATATGGGTAGAACTTAAAAACAAAAAGGGGGCAAGCACTTTGCTGGGAGTGTACTATAGGCCCCCAAACAGTCAGGGGGAGATAGAGGAACAGATATGTAGGCAAATCTCAGAAAAGTGCGAAAATAATAGGGTAATAATAGTGGGGGATTTCAACTTCCCCAATATAAATTGGGATAGTCAGAGTGTGAAAGGCTTCGAGGGTGCAGAATTCTTAAAGTGCATCCAGGAGAGCTTTTTGAGCCAACATGTAGAAAGTCCTACAAGAGAGGGGGCGGTACTGGACCTAATTCTGGGGAATGTAGCCGGGCAAGTGGTGGAAGTGTCAGTAGGAGAGCATTTTGGCGACAGTGACCACAATTCGGTGAGATTTAAAGTGGTCATGGAAAAAGACAAAGACGGCCCAGAAATAAGGGTCCTAAATTGGGGGAAGGCCGATTTTAATATGATAAGGCAGGATCTGGCCAAATTGGACTGGGAGCAGCTACTTATAGGAAAATCCGCATCAAAACAGTGGGAGACTTTCAGAAGGGAAATAGAGAGAGTACAACGCCAACATGTTCCTGTAAAGGTCAAGGGTGGGACCAACAAGCAAAGGGAACCTTGGATGACAAGGGATATACAAAAATGCATTAGAAATAAAAGGGGGGCTTTTGGCAGTTACAAAAGACTAAAGACAGAAGAAGCCCTAGAGGAGTATAAAAAATGCAGGGGCATACTTAAAAAAGAAATTAGGAGGGCGAGGAGGGGCCATGAAATAACACTGGCGAGCAAAATAAAGGAAAATCCTAAGATGTTTTATAAGTATATTAAGGGCAAGAGGATAACCAGGGAAAGGGTAGGGCCCATTAGGGACCAAAGTGGCAATCTGTGTGTAGAGCCAGATGATGTAGGCGGGGTTTTAAATGAATTTTTTGCATCTGTGTTCACTATGGAGAAAGATGATGCAGACATAGAAATCGGGCAAGGGGGCTGTGACATACTTGAACATATTAGCATCGAGAGGGAGGAGGTGCTAGCGGTTTTAGCAGGCCAAAAAGTGGCTAAATCCCCAGGCCCGGACGAGATGTATCCCAGGCTGCTGTGGGAGGCAAAGGAGGAGATTGCAGGGGCTCTGACACAAATTTTCAGAACCTCTCTGGCCACAGGGGATGTACCAGAGGACTGGAGAACAGCTAACGTAGTACCATTATTCAAGAAGGGTAGCAGGGATAAACCAGGGAATTACAGGCCAGTGAGCCTAACATCTGTGGTAGGGAAATTATTGGAAAAAATTCTGAGGGACAAAATTAGTCTCCACTTGGAGAGGCAAGGATTAATCGGGGATAGTCAGCATGGCTTTGTCAAGGGTAAATCATGTCTGACAAATCTGATTTAATTTTTCGAGGGGGTGACTAGGGGGGTGGATGAGGGAAATGCTGTGGATGTGGTTTACATGGACTTCAGTAAAGCTTTTGACAAAGTCCCGCATAGGAGACTGGTCAAGAAGGTAAGAGCCCATGGGATCCAGGGTGCCTTGGCGCGTTGGATCCTAAACTGGCTGAGTGGCAGGAGGCAGAGGGTGATGGTCGAAGGTTGCTTTTGTGACTGGAAGCCTGTGTCCAGTGGGGTACCTCAGGGATCGGTGCTGGGTCCCTTGTTGTTTGTGATCTACATAAATGATTTGGATGAGAATGTAAAAGGTATGATCAGTAAGTTCGCAGATGACACGAAAATTGGTGGGGTGGTAAATTGTGAGGAGGAAAGCCTCAGGCTACAGGACGATATAAACGGGTTGGTCAGATGGGCGGAAAAGTGGCAAATGGAATTTAACCCTGAAAAGTGCGAGGTGATGCATTTTGGACGGACAAATAAGGCAAGGGAATACACAATGAGTGGTAGGACCCTAGGAAGTACAGAGGGTCAGAGGGACCTTGGTGTACATGTACATAGATCCCTGAAGGCAGCGGAACAGGTAGATAAGGTGGTTAAAAAGGCATATGGGATACTTGCCTTCATTAGCCGAGGCATAGAATATAAGAGCAGGGAGGTTATGATGGAGCTGTACAAAACGCTGGTGAGGCCACAGCTGGAGTACTGTGTGCAGTTCTGGTCGCCTCACTATAGGAAGGATGTGATTGCTTTGGAGAGGGTGCAGAGAAGATTCACCAGGATGTTACCTGGGATGGAGCGCCTCAGCTATGAAGAGAGGCTGGACAGGCTGGGGTTGTTTTCCTTGGAGCAAAGAAGGCTGAGGGGGGACCTGATTGAGGTGTACAAAATGATGAGGGGCATAGATAGGGTAGATAAAGAGGAACTTTTCCCCTTAGTAGGGGGGTCAATAACAAGGGGGCATAGATTCAGGGTAAGGGGCAGGAGATTTAGAGGGGATTTGAGGAGGAACTTTTTCACCCAGAGGGTGGTTGGAATGTGGAACTCAATGCCTGAAAGGGTGGTAGAGGCAGGAACCCTCACAACATTCAAGCAGCATTTGGATGAGCACTTGAAATGCCATTGCATACAAGGCTATGGACCAAATGCTGGAAAATGGGATTAGACTGGACAGGGATGGATGGGCGGCGCAGACACGATGGGCCGAAGGGCCTCTTTCTGTGCTGTAAAACTCTATGACTCTCTATGACATCCTCGTAAATCTTCTCTCAAATCAAATCAACTTTTATTGTCATTGTTAGTGCACAAGTGCAGTACAACAAAATGTAGGCTTGTGGCTCCCGAGAGTGTACAATTTGGATTAGGACACTTAAACATTCAACATACATTTATACATTTGGCTTGCAGTATATTAGCATAAATATGACCATAATAAAGTGCATTGGCAGATGTGCAGGCTTTAGTGTTTATTTGTGGAGTTCAGTAGGATGACAGCCCTGGGAAAGAAGCTGTTCCTAAATCTGGTCGTACGGTTGCGAATGCATCTGTAGCGTCTTCCAGATGGTAGGAGGGCGAACAGACTGTGGCTGGGGTGGGTAGGGTCTTTGATGATGGACCGTGCCCTCCGTAGGCAGCGTTTCTGATATATATGCTCTATGGTCGGTAGCCGGGTGCCGGTAATGCGTTGGGCAGTTTTGACTACCCGCTGCAGGGCTTTCCGGTCATGGGAGCTACAGCTGCCATACCATACCGTGATACAGTTTGTCAGGATGCTCTCTATAGTGCAGCGGTAGAAGTTAGAGAGGATCAGGGGTGACAGATTACATCCCTTCAGCCTCCTCAAGAAATATAGGCGCTGCTGGGCCTTCTTCACCAGAGAGGAGGTGTTGAGGGACCAGGAGAGGTCTTCCGTGATGTGGACTCCGAGGAACTTAAAGCTGGCCACCCTTTCCACCTCCGCCCCATTGATGTGGATGGGGGTGTGACTTCCGCCTTTGGACTTCCTGAAGTCGACGATTATTTCCTTTGTTTTCTTGGTGTTAAGGGCCAGGTTGTTGTTGGCGCACCACTTCACGAGATGCTGGACCTCCTCCCTGTAGGCTGACTCATCATTGTTGGTGATCTGGCCTACTACCGTGGTGTCATCTGCAAACTTGATGATGGTGTTGGAACCATTAACAGCCACACAGTCGTGGGTGAAGAGGGAGTAGAGGAGGGGGCTCAGCACACATCCTTGTGGGGCCCCCGTGTTCAGGGTCAGGGGGGTGGAGGTGTGGTTACCTAATTTGACAGTCTGTTTGTTAGGAAGTCCAGGGTCCAGTTGCAGAGGGAAGTGTTCAGGCCAAGAGTTTGGAGTTTGGTGGCCAGCTTGTTGGGGACGATAGTGTTGAATGCTGAGCTGTAGTCTATAAACAACATTCTGATGTAGTTCTCCTTACCATCTAGGTGATTCAGTGCCGAGTGTAGAGCAGTTGTGATTGCATCCTCCGTTGATCTGTTTGCACGATAGGCAAACTGGTGTTGGTCAAGGGAGGCAGGAACACTGGCTTTGATGTGGGCTAAGACCAGTCTCTCGAAACACTTCATTATGATGGGTGTGAGTGCGACAGGTCGATAGTCGTTCAGACACATCACAGCCGCTTGTTTAGGCACAGGAATGATGGTGGCGGTCTTGAAGCATGTAGGGACTACTGCCTGGGCCAATGACAGATTGAAGATGGCGGTGAAGACATCAGCCAGCTGATCAGCACATTCCTTGAGTACCCGTCCAGGGATGCTATCCGGTCCAGCAGCCTTTCGTGTGTTCACTCTGCGTAGAGCGCCCCTTACGTCGGAGGTCAACAGAGTGAGCACCTGGTCTTCTGGGGGTGGCAAGGCTTTGGTAGCCGGCTCCTTGTTGTCCCTGTCGAAGCGAGCGTAGAAGTTGTTAAGCTCCTCCGGAAGGGAGGCGTCGCTGACCGGGGGACTGGTGTTTTTGCCCTTGTAGTCAGTGATGGACTGGATGCCTTGCCACATGCGCCGGGGGTCCGAGTTGTTGCGGAAGTGATCCTCTATCCGCAGTGTCTGTTTCCTTTTGGCAGTCCTGATACCCTTTTTTAGGTTGGTCCTAGCTGCACTGTAAGCCGCCGCGTCGCCAGATTTAAATGCTGCGTCGCGTGCTTTCAACAGTGAGCGGACCTCTCCGTTCATCCAGGGTTTCTGGTTGGGGTATGACCTGATATTTTTGTGGGTCGTGATGACCTCGACGCAGCTGTTGATGTAGAATAGCACTGTGGATGCGTATTCCTCGATGTCATTATGGGCAAACATGCCCCAATCAGTGCGTTCGAAGCAATCCTGAAGCTCCGATACTGCCCCCTCTGGCCATACTTTCACTGCTCTCATTGATGTTCTCTCTCTTTTGATGAGCGGTTTGTATGCCGGGGCTAGAAACAGGGAGAGGTGGTCAGACTTCCCAAGGTGGGGGCAGGGAATGGCCTTGTAAGCGTCTACAATGCTCGTGTAGACTCTGTACCTCCTCTAGTGCAATCACATCCTTCCTGCAATGCTTTGGAGTGAGTTGTAAGCCTGGAGTTCAGTTAAAGGGCTTTAGTGATAAAACAAACCACGGCAATGACACATTAGTTGTTTATGAATGTCAGCAGAAGCCCAAGATTGAATGAATCATGGAATGATACAGCACAGAAGGAGGTCATTCGGCCCATTGTGCTGGTGCTGGTTCTTTGAAAGAGCTATCCAATTAGTCCCACTCCCCTGCAGTTTCCCCATAGCGCTGTCATTTTGTTTCCCATCAAGTATTTATCCAAGAGAACAGTTGCTACTCTCCCTAGTATCTGTGATTTGTTTTAACAACGCATACTGAAGTTATTTTTACGCTGAAGTTTTTCAGGTATTGAATTCGATAGGTTGGAGAGCCCTAGACTGATGAATTAGTACTCAAACATAGTGTTATGGTCACGGATGTCCATGTGACAAAAGTAAGGGACTCCAGTAATTCAAGTTACAGAACATTGACATTTATTTAACTGTTGTTTAACAATTCCATCCCAAACAAAATATAACACAATGATGGGTAAACCCAGATAATCCCCTTATGTAGCATTGTAGCTATAAAATAAAGGGTGATTCAGGAAAGAGTGTAATTGTGTTGTACTTAGCACTCTCACCTCTGGGTCAGAAAGTTGTGGGATCAAGGTCCTTTACAGGACTTTATTTAGGTTGTCACTTCAGTGCAGTACTGAGGGAGTGCTGCACTGTTGGAAGTACTGTTTTTCAGATGAGATGTTAAACCAAGGTCATGTCTGTGATGAAATATGCCATTCATCACTCATCTGTATTCTCTGTGTGTGATCGTGCCTGTGACTGTGGTTTAGTTTCAGTTTCATCTCCCTCACCTCAGTTCCGTTTCCTCACTTGTATTGTGTGTAGGGCTCCGCCCATACCTGGCCCCTATGTAAGCAGGCCCAGCGTGTCTCACATCCAGTACAGCAGACATCTGGATGGGAGACACTTCTCCACTGTGTGTTACCTTCTAAGTTAATAAAAGCCTTGCTTTGTTCCGCTAACATTGAGTCTCGGATTTATTGAGGCACATCAATTTTATTAACTTATTTTTCAACACAATGGATCAACTCTTGAAACCCGAACGTTTGGATTTGGACCAGCATGCTCCGGACGCATCGGCACGCTTCGGACACTGGTTTAAGTGTATGGAATTCTTCCTGGACAATTCCACAGCCATCACAGCCGCTACGGACGCTGAAAGTATGAAACTCGGGATCCTGCGGAATTGGGTAAGCCACCGGGTTTACCCCCTCATCCAAGACGCCGACACGTACCTGGCCGCCTGCGACATCTTAAAGGCGCATTACCAGCAGCCTACGAATGAGGTGTATGCTAGGCATCTGCTCGCTACTCGCGCACAGCGACCTGGGGAATCGCTGGATGAGTTCCTAGTCACCCTGAAAACGCTTGGCAAAGACTGCAAGTGCCAAGATGTAAAAGCCGCAGTGTACACTGACGAGCTTGTTCGCGATGCCTTTATCACAGGCCTCAGCTCCACTTACATCCGGCAGAGACTGCTGGAAAAAACGGGATTGGACCTGAAACAGGCTGTGGACACAGCGCGATCCCTGGATGTGGCCCAGAGAAACTCGGACGCCTACTCTTCAGCCCGCGCCGCCCACGCCGCCACGTGTGCACCAAGGGCGCCGCCATCTTGGAAGGCATCTTCCCCGCCCGGCAGCCTGACACCGTCGGGGCCCCGCTCTCCCCCCAGAAGCCCTACGACAGCCGCGACGCGTCGGGGACCCAACTGCTACTTCTGCGGGCAGCCGAAGCACACCAGAAACCTGTGCCCGGCGAAAGGCACCACCTGCTTTAAGTGCGGTAAGAAGAGGCACTTCGGGAAGGTGTGCAGAGGGAACCCCGCTGGAAAATCCGCCACCGCCACGTGTGCGCCGTGGGAGCGGCCATCTTGGACGCCATCTTGCCCGACCTCGTGGGGTCCGCCATCTTGTGAGCAGACAGCATGGATGCCATCTTGTCTCGATCAGGGCCCTACAGTGGCATCGGTCACAGTGGACCAGACCAGGCCGCACCCGCTATCCAGATCAATGGTGGACATCGAGGTAAACGGGTGCGGGGTTAAATGTTTAATTGACAGTGGAAGCACGGAGAGTTTTATCCACCCTGAACTAGCACAACAACTCTCCCTAACGGTGGTCCCTACTCGGGGTACCATCTCTATGGCTGATAAAACCCAGACATCGACCATTATGGGTTACTGCACGGTACAATTGTCCATTAACGGAACTGTATACGATAATTTTAAAGTACTAATCATGAAGAATCTATGTGCGAGCGTGATCTTGGGCCTGGATTTCCAGTGCCACCACCAAAGCATCACGCTCAATTACGGTGGGCCCCAGCCGCCCCTCACAGTGTGCGGTCTGGCTACCCTGAAGGTAAAGCCGCCTTCGCTATTCGCGAACCTTACCCCTAACTGCCGGCCAATAGCGACCAAAAGCAGGAGGTACAGCTGGGAGGACAGGCGGTTTATCGCGACCGAGGTAGACAGGCTCCTGAAGGAGCGCATTATTGAACGCAGCAACAGCCCGTGGCACGCCCAAGTGGTGGTGGTAAGGGGTAGCGAGAAGAAATGGATGGTGATCGACTATAGCCAAACGATCAACAGGTACACCCAACTAGACGCCTACCCGCTACCCCGCATATCAGAAATGGTGAACCAAATCGCCCAATACCGGGCGTTCTCCACCATCGACCTCAAGTCAGTGTACCACCAGCTCCGTATCAGACCAGAGGACCGCCCGTACACCGCCTTCGAGGCGAACGGACGCCTCTACCAATTCCTCAGAGTCCCCTTTGGGGTGACGAATGGGGTCTCGGTCTTCCAGAGGGAGATGGACCGCATGGTCGATGACCACCACTTGCAGGCAACCTTCCCCTACCTCGACAACGTCACCATTGGCGGTCACAACCAGCAGGATCACGACTCGAACCTCGAGAGGTTCCTGAAAACCGCACAACAACTCAACCTCACTTACAACGAGGACAAGTGCGTTTACAACACCACGCGCCTCTGCATACTAGGCAGCGTGGTGGAGAATGGGGAAATCGGACCAGACCCCGACCGATTGCGCCCCCTACAGGAGCTGCCCCTGCCCAACACTCCCAAAGCCCTGAAAAGGTGCCTGGGGTTATTTTCTTATTATTCCCAATGGGTCCCCAACTACTCCGACAAACCCCGCCCCCTCTTGAAAGCATCCTCTTTTCCGCTCTCTGCTGAGGCCCACGCCACCTTCAAAAGCATTAAGCGGGATATTGAGCGGGCCACACTACAGGCAGTGGATGAGAACACTCCCTTTCAAGTGGAAAGTGATGCGTCTGACTTTGCCTTGGCGGCCACCCTCAACCAGGCGGGGCGGCCCGTAGCTTTCTTCTCGAGGACCCTCCAAGGGCCCGAGATCAGACACTCCTCCGTGGAAAAGGAGGCCCAAGCCATCGTGGAGGCAGTGCGCCACTGGCGCCACTACCTAGCCGGCAAACGCTTCACCCTACTTACCGACCAGCGGTTGGTAGCGTTTATGTTTAATAATAAACAGAAGGGGAAGATCAAAAATGATAAGATTCTCAGGTGGCGGATCGAGCTCTCCACCTTCGAGTATGACATCATTTACCGGCCAGGGGCCCTTAACGAATCCCCCGATGCCCTCTCACGAGGGATGTGTGCCAGCGCCACCGGGGATCAGCTACAGACCCTCCACAATGACCTCTGCCACCCAGGGGTCACACGGCTGTTCCACTTCATAAAGTCCCGCAACTTACCCTACTCGATTGAGGAAGTTCGGTCTCTGACCAGGAACTGCCGCACTTGCGCTGAGTGCAAGCCTCGGTTCTACCGCCCAGATAGAGCCCACTTAATCAAAGCTACACGGCCCTTCGAGCGGCTCAGCTTAGATTTCAAGGGCCCCCTCCCGTCCGTCGACCGCAATGTTTACTTCCTGAACATTGTGGACGAATACTCCCGTTTCCCATTCATCTTCCCCTGCCCAGACATGACCAGCGCCACGGTCATCAAATGCCTCAACAGCCTGTTCTGCCTGTTCGGTATGCCGAGCTACATCCACACGGATAGGGGGGCGTCCTTCATGAGCGAAGAGCTACGCCAGTACATGCTGTCCAGGGGGATCGCCACGAGCCGTACCACCAGCTACAACCCCCAGGGTAACGGCCAGGTGGAGCGAGAGAACGGGACAGTATGGAAAGCAGTCACTCTAGCTCTAAGGACCAAGGGCCTCCCTATCTCCCGCTGGCAGGAAGTCCTCCCAGATGTGCTCCATTCGATACGGTCGCTATTGTGTACTGCCACTAATGCCACGCCTCATGAACGAATGTTTGTTTTTCCCCGGAAATCCACCTCAGGCGTATCCATGCCGTCATGGCTTTCCACCCCAGGTCCGGTATTGGTACGAAGGCATGTGAGGGGCCACAAGACGGACCCTCTCGTGGATTCAGTGCACCTACTCCACGCCAACCCCCAATACGCGTATGTCCGGCACGCCGACGGAAGGGAGGACACCATGTCCATAAAAGACGTCGCCCCAGCCGGTAACGACAACAACCACGACAACAGCAGCAACAACGATCACAGCAACTCTTACCCACCCACTACTCTTTCATCATCCCCGGAAGAACATCGACCAATGGTACCCCCACCAACTACCCCTTCAACAACCCTGGCGGCGCCCCCGGCAGAGACCCAGGAGGCCACCGGGGACACCCAGCCGACACCCGCGGCACCACAACCGCCACATCGGTCACAGAGGACTATCAAACCCCTGAACAGACTAAATCTATAGAAGGGGTGAATGTGATGAAATATGCCATTCATCACTCATCTGTATTCTCTGTGTGTGATCGTGCCTGTGACTGTGGTTTAGTTTCAGTTTCATTTCCCTCACCTCAGTTCCGTTTCCTCACTTGTATTGTATTGTGTGTAGGGCTCCGCCCATACCTGGCCCCTATGTAAGCAGGCCCAGCGTGTCTCACATCCAGTACAGCAGACATCTGGATGGGAGACACTTCTCCACTGTGTGTTACCTTCTAAGTTAATAAAAGCCTTGCTTTGTTCCGCTAACATTGAGTCTCGGATTTATTGAGGCACATCAATGTCGTCTTGTTCTGGTACTTCAACTGGACATAATAGATTCCAAGGGACTAATCGAAGAAGAGCAAGAGTTCTCCTTGTGTCCTGGCCAACACATCTCCTTCAACCATCACCATAAAAAACAGACTAACTGGTCAATCATGTCATTTGTTGTAATGAGACCTTGCTGTGCACTAATTGGTTGCCAGTTTTACCTCCAAAACAATGGTTACACTTAAAAATAAAATGTAATGGCTATGATGTGCTTTGGGATATCCTGAGGACTCAGTAGAATCATAGAATGATACAGCACAGAAGGAGGCCATTTGGACCATCGTGCCTCTTTGAAGGAGCTATCCAATTAGTCCCACTCCCCTGCTCTTTCCCCATAGCCCTGCCAATTACCCCCTTCAGGTATTTATTCAATTCCCTTTTGGAAGTTATTATTGAACCTGCTTCCATCGCCGTTTCAGGCAACGCATTCAAAATCACAGCAACTCGCTGCGTAAATGTTTTCCCCTCATGTCACCTCTGGTTCTTTTCCCAATTAACTTAAATCTCTGTCCTCTGGTTACCAACCCTTCTGCCACTGGAAACAGTTTCCCCCTATTTACTCTATCAATACCGTTCATGATTTATAACACTAAATAAATACAAGTTCCTTCTTCTTTCGCTTTGGAATAAATATATAAAAACATTTTTAATTGATGAATTCTGCTGAGGCTAATTGCATCTCATTTGCCCAATTTCCAAATTTTCCAGGAAAGATAAGATATTTGTAATTGTGATGATCCGATTATCAATAAATTATGATACATTTTTGAATCAAAATCAAAATATCACATTGTTGATTGGACCAGTGGTGCAACTTATTATTATGCTATGCACTAGGAGATCCAGGACTGCCTCTCATCAGTGAGTTATAAATCTTAGATCATCAGACATGGAACTGTGCTGTGTTGAGTTGCATCATTAATCAAGGAATTATCCTGGTTTGTAGATCGACTTAAGCACTCCCTAATTGCCGACAACATACTGGTGTTGGTGAAGGCCATCGAAGTAGCCATAGCAACCCATACAGCCTTTCACCCAGACTCCAAGGTGTATAGCCCAAAGGCAATGAAAAACAACACTTGAAGCTAAAAATATATCAAAGGACACAACCACAAATTGTGATGTTTCTGTTTGTTAAAATAAGTTTGCAGCATAACAGAACATGACTAAATGCAAAGCAGAGAAGTTTAAAAATCACACTATTGATTTACATTATTTTTATATTTCAGCCGCAACATACTATTCCAGATGTGTTCATTTGGATGCTCAGCAGCAACAAGAGAATTGCGTATGTACGGATTCCAGCTAAAGACATCCTGTATTCTGAGAAAGAGGATGAGAAAGGAAAGGATTGTGGGAAGATTAAGTCACTATTTCTTAAAGTAAAAATTTTTTTGCTATAGAAACATCTCAAACCTTGTATTGATTCTAAAAAGAAAAAGAAGGCGTGGTTCAGTTTATTCCATTTATGTCCCGTTGTGCTGTGCATGGTTTCTGCTCCACAGGGTAGGTAGGTGGGCATCCTGTTTCTAAGTCACCGGCATTCTGACAATGCCATTTTGTGACTGGCCATTTCACTTGGAAGCGCATAGGAGCAAGCTGCCAGGCTTGCATGCTAACCTTTTGTCCCTCACTGTTGGAAGGTGTCTGACCTCCACCCAGAAAATTCTGTGGCAGTCCAAGCAGGACTTGGGAACATAGGAACAGGATTAGGCCATTCAGCCCCTCGAGCCTGTTCGACCATTCAATTGGATCATGGTTAATCCGCACCCCAGCTCCATTTACCCACCTTTGCTCCATATCAACAACAACAACAACAACTTGCATTTATATTGCTGCTGCTGTTGATATGGAGCAAAGGTGGTTAAATGGAGCTGGGGTGCAGATCAACCATGATTCAACTGAATGGTGGAACAGGCTCGAGGGGCTGAATGGCCTAATCCTGTTCCTCTTCCTTGATACTCTTACCTAACAAACATCTGTTGCTCTCAGCCTTTAAGGTTTCAGTTGGTCTAGCATCCACAGCCTTTTGGGGAACAGAGTTGCCGATTTCTACTAACCCATTGTGGGGAACTTGCTTTGTGGGGGCAATTGCAGGCATGTACCCACATCCGACTACACCATTGGCACCAATCCGCTGCAGCTCTTCCTCTATACTATAAGAAAAAATAATTCCCAGTGACTTTTCTTATGGTCTATCTGAGTTTCAAATTATGGGTAACATTGCACTCAAGGCTCATGCCCACTAAGAACTGCACTAGAAGTGCCGAAAATCATTTCATTTACGATCCTACAAGCCAGCAGAAAAAAAGAGAATTCCATAACATTAGTCTGGGGCTGAATTCAAACACAAGCCCCAAGCATTTTAATGGATCAATGTACCTACTTCCCCCACTCAACCCTGAGGGTATTTAGTTCTCTGATTAGATATAACTCACAATATGTTGTGATCGCTTTTGATTAAAATGAATAAAAATGGCTGTCACTCTGGCATCATTTGCAATGTAAGTTTTTTATATGTGCATCCTTTAAGCTGCCAGGGAAGCGTGTCATGGGATGGACCGTACAAGCAAAAGTGGATATTTACCTATGGTTGGGTTCAACCAGACATGCGGACACTCTTTTGAAAAACTTACCCGACGGATTTGAGCCAGAAATTCCAACAAGCAGCACTGGGCATCAGGTTTCTCTACCTCTCAGTATTCTTTATAAAGGTAGGTGTGACAGATCAACGATCCATCCTGTTTCAATTCATAAGAAATTCTTATATTTTATCTTTTTATATTAACTTGTAGCTAGAGCAGTGCTGCGAGATATTTAACATGGACTAGAGCCAGTGATCCCCCAGAGGAAGCTATTAGGGCTGGAATTCCTCTGGTTTGCACCAGGGACCGCTAATTTCCTGAGTGTAGAGCAGAGCAAAAAGGGGCCTAGACCTGTTATGCCAGGTCTCCACCCACTTTGGGTTGCCTGGGGACTTCAGGACTACTTTTTGGGGAAGGGGGTGCAGGTGAGTGCTTGTACCAACAAAGGCACAAGCATTAAAATAACATGGAAATGATACGTGTGTGGCGGAGCCACCAAAGGACTCAGATCGTTTGTATATAATTCCTTTAACAACATGTTAGCTACAGACCGAATCTGTATCTTTATTTATGCTGTTTAACTGTACAGGGCTTGGTTACTTTAACAGCGCGGTTAAAACATGATGATGTCACGCCGTTCATCACGTGATTCCCCATTGGCGGGAAAATGTCATGACATCATGACGTCAGCCACGGGACCGCAGGGGCAGTCCTCGTGGAGCCTCCAAAGAGAGCAGACCTACATCCGATGTTATCCTGCAGTTTCTTGTTAAAACCTGTTTGTTTCATTAAAGTTCGTTTTGTTTGATCGCCTGAGTAGAACTCAGTCTTTTAGTTAGGAACCCATGTTCCTACACGTGAATCATTTCACAGCGCCTCCCATCTCATTTTCTTATTTTCCTCTAACAGCACTGGAGGATGCCTATTCAGGGAAGGTGGGGGGGGGGGGTGGGGTGCAGGTGCGGCGGCGTTGGCAGAAGTAGGCCTCGGGCCTTGCACCCATCCCCCATCAGATCAGAGTAAGCAGGATCCTGGGTTCAGACCTGTGGCTAGCAGGATTAGTGCAAGTCTGGAGGCTTTCTGGCTGCCGTTTTTGGACAAGAGCCAGAAGGTCCTGCAACTGGCAGCCATTACTGCTGCCACAGGACCCTCTCACGCTTGTAGCAGTGACTGGATTTCTGCACTTGCTTCCAGCACAAGGCCCGAACAAGGGCCAGGCTTGTGCCCGGGGCACTTCCGGCCTATTTTAGCGACCTGATCCGGTAAATATGTGTGGGGTCAGGACAGGTGGAGCACACTGTAGGTACGCTCCATCTGACTTGTGCCAGGTGGATGAGAGGGGAAGGAAAATCAATCTCAATTGTCTGCAGCTTGGAACATACAGCTGTGGGATCTAGTTTAAACCACAGCTAATCAAGTGGCATATCTTTTGAAAGGATAATGACTTTCTGTGTGATGGCTTTCATTTTATTTGATGAAATGCAAATGCAAGTGACGTTGAACCAAAGTGTTCATAGAATCCTAGAAATTTACAGCAGAGAAGGAGGCCATTCGGCCCATTGTGTCCATGCCGGCTGACAAAGAGCTATTCAGCCTAACCCCACTTTCCAGCACTTGGTCCGTACCTTGTAGGTTATGGCACTTCAAGTGCATATCCAAGTACTTTTTAAATGTGATGAGGGTCTCTGCCTCTACCACCCTTTCAGACAGTGAGTTCTAAACCCCAACACCCTCTGGGTGAAAAAAATTCTCCTCAAATCCCCTCTAAACCTCTGACCAATTACTTTAAATCTATGGCCTCTGGTTATTGACCCCTCTGCTAAGGGAAATAGGTCCTTCCTATCCACTCTGTCTAGGCCCCTCATAACTTTATACACCTCAATTTTGTCCCCCCTCAGCCTCCTCTGTTCCAAAGAAAAGAACCCCAACCTATCCAACCTTTCCTCATAGCTAAAATTCCCCAGCCCAGGCAACATCCTCGTAAATCTCCTCTGCACCCCCTCTAGTACAATCACACCCTTCCTGTAATGTGGTGACCAGAACTGCACGCAGTACTCTAACTGCAGCCTAACTAGTGTTTTATACAGTTCAAGCATAACCTCCCTGCTCTTCTATTCTATGCCTCGGCTAATAACGGCAAAGTATCCTGTATGCTTTCTTAACCACCTTATCTACCTGTCCTGCTACCTTCAGGGATCTGTGGACATGCACTCCAAGGTTGGATGAGCCCCATTATTTATGACATGATGCTGGTGCTGTGGGACTGCAGCATGCAGCCCAGGCACTTTGTTCTGCAGGTCAGCCAGCTATCTCCAAGTGTAATTCAGTTATGACTGGTCAAGGCAGTAATTGGGTATGTAATACCTGGACCACATGTAAGTTGGAATTCAGTCAAGCTGGTGCCATGCACTGTGGTCATCTCCTCCCATTGTGTGAATAAAAAGAGGAAAAAGAAATACTTCAAATGCTGTAAATCTGAACTAAAAACAGAAAATACTGGAGATACACAAAATCTGTGGGGAGAAAAGGCAGGTTAATGTTTTAGGTGTAATGTCTGGAATATCTGGAGCACTACGATCCGGACCTGCTGAACTCTCTGGGCTGATCCACAATCCCATACAGTGAGGCTCCAAGATGAGCTTCATCTCATCAATATACCCCAATACAGTATTTGTATCTTGCATGCACTGCACATCAAATGTGTGTGGTCTAGTAGACCAGAAGTGGTCTATTGACATTTCCCGTTTTTCTATTTCTGTGGAGTCTTCTCCCCATTGTTTCACTGAAGTCCACTCCCCAGTGTTTTTCTGTAAGCTTGCCGCCTGCTTCCCAACTTCTGGGCAACTTGCTCTGCAGTGTTTCTATACAGGTCTGCCCCAGATATGGTTTTTACCTTTTTGCCAGGTACAAAACTGGACAGGGCCTGTTAGAGTCAAGGCGGGCGGGTGGTGGGTTGGGATCGTGGCTTGAGTTCTGAGATATGCTTTTCAAGTGATGAAAATTCATGTAACACCTCTATAACTAAAGCTTTCACAAGTGCAAAAATGTGACTTTTGCCTTAAAATTCAGAGTTTTGTGTTCGGTTTACATTTTAGAAGTTTCCAGACCAACTGCTCAAAAACTGGACTATCCAAGACTGACTTGGTGCCAATCCTATCCCCAGCTCCACTGATGTTTCTGTGCACCTGCTCAGTGATGTTTCTATCATATTTGATAGTCAGTGACTCACTAAAATGATTGCTCTTGGATCTTTCTACTAAAGGAAATGAAAATATCCTAATAAAACATCTCCCTTTAATGGACTTTACCCTATTTATATACCAGGGAGCGACAAGAAAGATTGTGTGAGAGAGAGAGCGAGAGGTTGCAGGCTAGAAATGAGGAATGGATCACCTTAGAATTATAGAATGATACAGCAGAGAAGGAGGCCATTCATCCCATCATGCCCGTGCCGGCACCAATTAGACCCATTCCCCTACCCTTTCACCATAGTCCAAGTATTTATCCAATTCCCTTTGAAATTTATTTTTGAATCTGCTTCCACCACCCTTTCAGGTAGTGCATTTCAGATCATAACAACTCACTGCATAAAAAAAAATCTCACCTTGTCTCTGGTTCTTTTGCCAATTACCTTAAATCTGTGTCCTCTGATTACTGAACATAAGAACATAAGAAATAGGAGCAGGAGTAGGCCATTTGACCCCTCGAGCCTGCTCCACCATTCAATAAGATCATGGCTGATCTTCTACCTCAATTCCACTTTCCTGCACTATTCCCATATCGCCTTGATTCCTTTAATATCCAAAAATCTATCAATCTCTGTCTTGAATATACTCAACTAGTGGGCCTCCTCAGCCTGCTGCCACTGGAAATAGTTTCTCCTTATTCACTCTATCAAAATCCTTCATGAATTTGAACACCTCTATCAAATCTCCCCTTAACCTTCTTTGCTCTAAGGAGAACAACCCTAGTTTCTCTAGTCTTTATACATAACTGAAGTCCCGCATCCCTGGTACCATTCTAGTAAATCTTCACTGCATCCTCTCTAAGGCCTTGACATTGTTTCTAAAGTGCGGTGCCCAGAATTGAACACAATACTCCAGCTGGGGCCTAGCCAGTGTTTTATAAAAGTTCAGCGTAACTTCCTTGTTTATGTACTCTATGCCTCTGTTTATAAAGCCAAGAACCCTGTAAGCTTTTTTAACAACCTTCTCAACTTGTCCTGCCACCTTCAAAGATTTGTGCACGTACACCCCCCAGGTGTCTCTGTTCCTGCACATCCTTTAAAATTATACCATTTAGCTTATATTGCCTCTTCTCATTCTTCCTACCAAAATGCATCACTTCACACTTCTCTGTATTAAATTGCATCTTCCATATGTCTGCCCACTTCAGGGAGTCAAGACCAAGTGTAGTCTTCAGGTGAAGCAGGGTTAGAGGATAGGAGATAGTTGGCCCAGGGCAAACAGATGTAATTTAGTCCCTATTTTAAAGTCATGCATTCAATCCTTATTTTTATGTAATATTTTGTTTTGCTATTATTTATAGTTAAATAGCAAAACTTACAGCAATTTGGGAAACAGAGAAATAGAGTTTGTTGCAGCTTAGGGGCATTCTCTGCAGTACAGCCTAAGGAGCTGGGAGACACCAAACTGAGGCACTACACCGTCACCACTCGTGGGAGGGTGTCATTACACCGTGGCAAATTTACACAGGTAGTTTTCATCATGGATGCGGGCATAAGAATTTGTAAACGGAAAAAGTTGACATAAAAGTGTGACAAAAAACGTGACACAGGAAAAAATTTTAGACAGAAAATGTGGGCAGTTGTAATATTTTAAAATATATTTCAAATGGATACCTAAATAAACAGTTTAATGTACTCCGTGATATATTCTTGTGTCAGTGCAACTAAATAAACAACATTTTAGTTGATGAAGGTAGTGGTAGACCAAACTTCATTGTTGTGCTTTTGCTGAGGTTTGATGAAGTGTTAGAGCCTTTCCTGCCAGGTCTGAGCTGGACTTTTCGGCGACAGCTGCCTAGGGCCCTTAAGTATGTGCAAGCTGGAACACATCCTGCTTGATTGGACCAGCTCTCCCACCCAGTTAATGAACTTAATCAAAGTTTTTTCTGACAACTTCAACAGCTCACTTCTGGTATCAGAAACTAGTGTTGGAAGCGTGTGACCTCTATCCTCAAAAGACAAATATTCCAACACATGCAGCATGTGTCACCAGTTCAAATATTAAGGAATGCAAACCAGACAAGATTATGTCAAACACATGGGAGCTTGCTCCCATTGTGACCTGAGTATTCTTTAAAAAAAAAAGTTGCAAGAAAACTATTTGCTGCTTATGAAAAGTGCTAAGAGCACCTTTCCACGATGACTTCAGTTAAAAGGACTTATATTTGGGAACACTCATGACACAAGCTCCTTTAACTAAAAGAAATAAGAGATGATTGCATAAAATGATTTTCTACCAGGCTTAGGATGCGATCCCATTTCTTTAACCAGCTATGATCAGTAATGCTAACAAGTGATTATTAACGAATAAAGTGCTGTGTTTCTAACCGCTGTCTCTACATTGTTAACAGTTGTGTTTTGAACTTCTTGTATTGAACAGACCACCATAAGTTTCAGCTACGATGCCACATGTACCAGGCGAGAGGTCTTCTGGCCGCTGACAGCAGTGGTCTTTCAGATCCTTTTGCTAAAGTGACATTCGTTTCACATTGTCAGACCACTAAGGTAAATAATGATACATTAATAATATGTTAGGAATTGTAACCACTGCAATCATAGATAAAGCTTTCTGATGTACTCCACTGTTTAATCATAACATGCAGTACATCTGGTTCCCTCAGTTTGCCAGAAACTCATTTTAAGCAACCCATGTCCTTACATGCTTTTGGATTGGTTCCTGAACGTAGTGTTATGGGTCAGTCCATTGTTCGTACAAAGATTTGCATAGCAAGTATTGGCACGCTCTCTGATAAATAGTAGTGATAACAGTACACAAATATACAATAGCATCATTAAAATTATTGACTGTAGTATAGCCTCGGGAAACCTAATTACTGCTGTTTATCCAGACACATTTTTAATGAAATCAATACATCATTTTTGACAACGTGTTCTTTTCATGATTTTAGTTGTGCTTTAGAACTCCAATATTAGTCAACACAGCAGTGTTCCTTTCCCAGGACCTGCTTATCAATATTAATAACTCAATATTGAGTCTGCTATGGCTCCTAGGTCTCTCAGATTCATCCCTGGAGTACGCATATCATCTGCATTTCTTTCACTTGTCCACACTAAATTTCATCTGCCATTGTTCTGTCCACTTACATATTTTGTCCAACTCGCTCTGTATTTTTTGTGCTGCCTTTTCTTATTCCACTGCCCTTCCTACTTTGGTATCATCTACAAATGTAACCATTTTGCATTGCTTTTCTGAATCCAGGTCATTTTATATAAGTTAGAAACAGTCGTGGTCCCAACATTGAGTCCTGAGGCAACCCACTCAGTATTCTCTGCCCCCCATCCCATCCCATTCCAACATAACTCCTTTAATGTGTACTCATTGTTTCCTACCCTTTCAATCCATTCCCAGGGCTTACCCTGAATCTTCACAATTTTGAGTTTAATTAATATTCTTTTGTGTGGAACTTTATCAAAAGTCTTTGAGAAGTCATGGTACTCCATGTCATAGGGCTTACCGCTGTCCACTTGGGTTCTTACTTCCTCAAATGTTCAGGAGGTTGGTTAAGCAGGATCTTGCTCTTCTGAATCCATATTGATTGTGGTTTATTGGTTATTATTGTACAGATAATTGAAATTGGGAATTCTAATTATTGAGGAAAGATTAGGCATTTTGTGACTGGTATCGGTTTTGTTCTTGCAGCATGAAAGGGATATCCTGGCAGCCTTTATCTCCAGGGTACCTATTTAAGTTTATGTTGCTCCAATTTGGTTGCGTCCATTGGACAAATATTGCCTGTATTTTGCTGGACCATGAGATAGATTGCTGCTTGGTGCTGTGGCATTCAAGGTGTGCTGTGTAAGGAAGGAAGGAGGGATAGGGAAAACTGCATGCCAGTTCACCTGCTGCCAGATCACTCAGCATCTTAAAGGGGAACTGCCTTCTAAAATGAAAAAACTAAAAATAATTTTAAAATATGCAGTTTTTAGCCATCTCCTTCCAAATGCACCACTAGCCTCACATGCTTCTCAATGCACAACTCCTCCCACCCAATCACTCACCTACCAACAATCTATATGAAACATGAGGCACACCTCCTATTCCTAGCTTCACCTCACCCCATTGGAGGAGACGGTGCTGGCCATTCTTGGCAGGGGCGTGGCTGAGTCCTTGGCCAGCGGCGGGGCTGAAAAGATACAAGATGCTGGTATCCTTATACATTATCCTCCTTCTCGCATGTCCCTCTTGCTTTCCCATCCTCCCCCCACCACAACTCCACACTTGTGCCTTCCTCATTTCACACACCCAAGAAATGCAGCCTGCCCAGCCAGTGGTTGACCAAGAAGAGGAAGAGGAGAGTGAAGAAGAAGAAACACCGTCACTCGAATTCGCACTCCCAGCCACCAGCTCCTTAAGGTCAACCAGCAAGGCCATTTGCAGTGTCCCCACTGAAAGTCAGCAGCCTTCCACCAGCCATGCTGCAGCCACTGGAGTAGCACTGCATGACATCAGCAGGATAGGCAAAGGCACACACAAGACAGTCACGAAGGGAATGCACAAGTATGATTAGTTAATTTCTTGATGTCATATTGGATGGATAGATGTATAAAGTTTGATTGGAAATTATGCTTTGTAGTGGCTTTTATTTCAGCATTGTGGCCAAGAGGACGCTGTGATGGTCAGTAACAGAGGGAAGGTAATGTGTGGGACAAATGTTGAAGGGGGAATTGGGGTTGTGGTCACTGGTACCACAGGCGAATGATTCCATCCCGGATATCCCGGCCAGAAAGGGGCTGTCTGGGTTGCATCCTTTCATCTGCTTCCTCCTCTTCTGCTTCTTCCTCTTCCCTCAGCGAGTGGATGCTGTAAATCTGAAATAAAAGCATAAAGTGCTGGAAACACTCAGCAAGCCAGGCAGCATTCACATCTGAAATGTGAACTCTGTTTCTTTCTCCACGAATGCTGCCTGACCTGCTGAGTATTTCCAGCTATTTTTGTCTTCTCAGAGGCTTTCCTTTACCATTCGAGGCCTTGCAAGCGTCCAGCAGATCTCCCTGTATACTTAAAACATTTTTTTAAACATGTATTGCCCCAAGCCACTACTTCAATAAAATATAAAAAATCCAGTCCAAAAGCTTAAATGCAAATTACCTGAAAGATGTGTGTGTCTCTTTAAGAAGTGCTGACAGCATCTCTGTCAGTCTGCTGCACGCTCGCTTTTCAGAGCGAGCCTAGGACCCAGCGCTAAACTCAGCGCTAAGGTCCAAGTTCGCAGAGCGTAGCGTTAAGCCGGCGTTGCACGCCAACTGACATCACGCTCTCCATATTTGCATCTCCAGGGCCATCACTGCTATCGGTAGCACTAAGGCCCTCACCAAAATGGCAGCTGCCGAGTCCCGCGCCAGAGAAGGGCGTTACAGTGGCGGCTGCCAATTTTTTCCAGGATTGCGGCGGTAACTCGTGCCGGTCAGTAGCCCAATTTCTGGGCCAAAGAATGTAACAAGAATACCATGGTCGGAAACCTTCTATCATGCTTCTTTTCTTCTTTGATTCTGAACAGATTATTTCACAGACTTTGTCCCCAACATGGAACCAGATGCTCCTGTTCAATAACATCCACCTTTATGGTGAAGAAGTGGAAATAAGTGAGGCTCCTCCACTTGTGGTTATTGAGGTTTATGATTCAGATGCAGTCGTAAGTATAAAATATTAATCTGTCTGTATCATGGGGGGAAAAAAATCTTCTCTCAAAGCACAGTTATTAGCGTTTGCATTTTTATTATTTATTGGCCCATGTTCTTTCTTGAATTGCTTATTTCTATCTCAATCCCATGTCATTTCATGCCTTTCCTTCAGACTGCCTGTGTCAATTTCACTCTTGATCCAGCCACTGAGAAGCGGCAGACAGTAACCCAATGAGATGCATCCTACTGACTTCCTCTTCCCTTTCCATGGGGAGGTGATTCCCGTCAATTGAGACTGTTTGTGGGAGCTTGCTGTGCGCAAGTTGGCTGCCGCCTTTCCTACATTACAACAGTGTCTACACTTCAAAAGTATTTCATTCGTTGTAAAGTGCTTTGGGAAATCCTGAGGTTGTGAAAGGCGCACTTTCTTTACCCTTCTTGGCATGGGTGATTCAAGTGTGCAACCTCAGGTGGTATGAGCCCATATCTCCTCTTCTCATGGCACAGATCACTGGGGCACCAATTTACTGCATCGCCCTGCTGTCTGGTGTTTGCAATTTTTTTTTTATTATTGACTCTTAATTGTGAAATATGACAAATAATAATTGTTATAAATCTCATCATCATGAAGAAACGACTCATGAAATAACACTGGATGGCCAGCTGGTGGCGCCGTCCAAGGAGTATAAATACTCAGGTGTGGCCCTGCTTGCCCAGGGACATTGTGTAAGACAGGAACTAGTGAAGTACAACTAGACCTCCTTGTTTTGAAACAAGTTGATTAAAGCCTTGCTTTATACTCAAACCAAGTGCGTAGTGAGTTTTATTACGTCAATTTAATCAACCTGATATCGACTCCATGCTCGGAGTGATTTCGGGAACAGCCAGCTATGACTTCAACTGCAGAAGGGAACTCTGGCATAGTAATCAATCCATCATGGACAAACTACTCAGATCCGCCCGTCTTGACCTGGACCCGAATTCACCTACAACTGCTAAGGTATGGAAACACTGGTATCGTACCTTCAGCAACTTCCTCAGGGTATGTGGTGAGAATGTTCCTGATAAATTAGAGATACTTGCCAATTATGTATCTCCTCATGTGTTTGACTATATTGAAGACTGTGTAGACTATGACTCCACTATCCTAATATTACAGCGACTATATGTTAAGGCCCCAAACGAAATTTTTGCTCGGCATCTACTGGCCACAACTCGACAACAACCCGGGGAATCACTTGACGAATTCCTTCAGAAACTTCGCAGGCTCAGCAAGGATTGTAATCTTAAAGCTGTCACAGCTGAGCAGTACCAGGAGGAGTTAATTCATGATTCCTTTATTAATGGAATTATGCCTCCCTTCATACGCCAGCGTCTGTTGGAGAATAAAACCCTCGAGTTACAGGCTGCCTATGACCAGGTATGTTCCCTGGACTTAGCAAAGAGGAATGCAGATACCTATCTTTTACCTCGTGCATAGGGCTGCTGCTATCACTTTTATGACTCCTTCGATAGGTCTCGGGCGGAAGCCCTCACTGATGATGACTCTAACCTAACGGATGACAACCCTACCCTAGTAGCCTTCACTGATGACGACCCTGCCCTAGCGGCATCTTGGCAATCTGGAAGGAAGTGTTTCTTCTGTGGAGGTGTGTTCCATTATAGGAAATTTTATCCTGCTCGTAACGCAACCTGCAATCATTGCAGAAAGAAAGGTCACTTTTCTAAGGTATGCCAGTCAAGAGCCTCTGTTAGTAAGAAAGGCCACTTTTCTAAGGTATACCGGTCGAGAGCTCCTGTTAGTTTTGCAGCTACTATCTATAAAACTGCTCCTCCCCCAAGAGCCACTACTAAGGTTACAGCTGCTATCTATGAAACTGCACCTCCCCCAAGAACCACTACTAAAGTTACAGCTGTCAAGGGTAAAACTGCTCCTCCTCCCATCACAGCTGTTTTTCCCCAAAGTCTATCCCATGCAGCCACGAAGGTTTTGGTAAATGGACACATTTTGAGCGCACTAATCGACTCATGCAGCTCTGACAGCTTCATTAGTGAGCGGGCTGTCAGTAAATTAAAACTGCGTATTTACCCCTCAGACAGGGAAATTGCAATGGCTCTGACGACACTGACCACCAACTCTTCTGGCTTTTGTCTTGTTGACCTTATTCTCAATGGCCGCACTTATTTCTCCACCCGGCTCAGGGTGCTCAAAAACCTATGCAGTGATGTGCTCCTGGGACAGGATTTCCAGAAACAACACAAAAGACTCACTTTCGAGTTTGGAGGGTCAAAGCCGGAGCTTACTATTTCCATAGTACCGTTTTGTGCACTTTCGGCGGCTTCGCTTGACGAGCCCTCCTTGTTTGCCAATCTTTCCCCCCGATGTGAGCCCATAGTCACTAAATCACGACGTTTCAGCCAAGATGATCGATCCTTTATCGAGGCAGAAATCTCTCGTCTTCTAGCTGACGGTATCTTTGAGCCATGTTCATCTTCCTGGCGGGCTCAAGCCGTTGTTGTTAAAAATCCTCTGAAGCAACACAAGAAACATCTTTGCATCGATTACTCGCAAACTATTAACCAGTATACCAACCTGGAGGCTTACCCACTACCACGCATCGATGATATGGTCAATAACCTTGTCCAGTACAAGGTATTTTCAACTTTTGATTTAAAGAGCGCATATCATCAAGTACCGTTAAAGGACTCTGACAAAAAGTATATGGCCTTTGAGGCCAATGGTTGGCTTTATCAGTTTTGTCGCCTTCCATTTGGGGTCACCAATGGGGTGGCCATCTTTCAACAGGCAATGGATAGCCTACTCAAACAGGAGAACTTAATGGACACTTTTCCATACCTGGATAATATCACCATTGCTGGCCATGACCAGAAGGAGCATGATGCCAATCTCCAGAAATTTTTTGACGTTCTCCGTCGTCGCAACTTAACCTTAAATGAGTCCAAATCTGTGAAATCAGTACCATCAGTCAACATCCTTGGCTACTGGGTGGGTAACGGTGTCATCAAACCGGATCCGGAGCGACTTCGTCCACTTCAGGAGCTCCCTCCCCCTACGAATCTCGGCTCTCTTCGTCGGGCACTCGGCATGTTCACCTATTATGCGAAGTGGATACTCCACTTCTCCGACAAGATCCAGCCCCTGCTTCACGCGAAGTCACTTCCATTGGAGGCAACGGCTATTTCAGCTTTCAACCTCCTCGAGACAGCTGGAAAAAGCCACGTTTCGTTCCATTGATGAAAATCTTCCTTTCGTGGTCGAGTGCCATGCATCGGAGGTGGCGATCTCTGCTACCTTGAATCAAGGTGGTCGACCTGTTGCATTTCTGTCCAGAACTTTGCAGGGTAGCGAGCTCCATTATCCTCCTGTCGAGAAGGAGGCTACGGCCATCATCAAAGCTGTACGTAAATGGAGTCATTTTCTCGCTCGTCGCCATTTCACACTTATAACCGATCAGTGCTCTGTGGCCTTTATGCTGGATAACCGGAAATGCACTAAGATCAAGAATAACAAAATACAACTCTGGAGGATGGAATTGGCCGCATTTGGATACACCATACATTATTGACCCGGCAAAGAGAATGTGGCCCTGGATACCCTCACGCGGGCATTCTACTCTTCTATGTCAACTTCGACTCTTGCGGATCTTCATACTGACTTATGCCATCCTGTCGTTACCCGTATGTTGCACTTTGTGCGATCTAAAAATCTCCCATTTTCTACGGAAGATGTGAAAAGAACATGCTCCTCCTGTAGAATTTGTGCGGAATTAAAACCACAATTCTTCCGTCCATCGGATGGCTCGCTCATACACCCTATGCAGCGACTCAGCATTGACTTTAAAGGGCCATTGCCTTCCTCAACGCGAAACACCTACTTACTTATTATGGTGGACAAATATTCACGCTTTCCCTTTGCTTTCCCCTGTCCCAATATGCTTACTTCCACAGTGATCAAATGCCTTGATCAAGTCTTTTCCCTTTGCGGTACGGCCAATTTCATCCACTCTGATCGGGGTCCCTCCTTCATGTCAAGTGAACTCAAAAGTTATCTTTCCCAACGGGGAATCGCCACAAGTGAAACGACACCATACCATCCCATCGGTAATGGACAGGTTGAGAGATACAACGCTATCATTTGGAACGCTGTTCGTCTTGCACTGAGGTCACGCAACCTACCAAACCAGCAGTGGGAAACTGTGCTCCCTGTTTTGTTGCATTCCATCAGGACTCTTCTTTCTACGTCCACCAATGTCACGCCTCACGAGCGATTCTTCAGCTTCCAGCGTTGCTTCACTCATGGGACGTCCCTACCGTCATGGTTGGCAGCTCCCAGCCCCGTGCTGCTCCGAAGATTCGTCCAATCTTCCAAAAACGATCCCCTCGTCGACAAGGTGGAACTCATGGATGTTAATCCCATGTACGCGCACGTGCGGTACCCTGATGGCCGGGAGTCCACCGTTTCGCTCTAGGATCTGGCTCCCTGTCCAACCGGTCCCACGGACCCAACTGTTAGAGGGACCCACGGTAATGATGCCGACACTCTGCGCTCTTTTGAAGATGACGCCCTACCTGGGACATCAAGAGATCTGTCGGCTACTCCACTGGATCCACTCAGGGAGCCGAGCGCTCCCCGTGGGATGGCCACCTGAAGCCAGGTCGCCGGTCAATCCCCAGCTATCAAACAAGATGAAGCCAGCTCTGCGCCTGTGGGGACCCGCACCCGGAGTCACGATCTCCCCAGTCTCCCTCGGGTCATTCAAGGCGACACGGGCCCTGTCGATCTACCAGTACGGACCAAGCGACCCAGGGACCAAGACACAGTCCGAGGAGACGTGCCTTCCAGCCACAAACAAAGATCTAAAAGACTGCGGCTATTCGTGGTCCGCCTAATCCGTTAGGAGGAAGTCGTCGGACTTCCATATCTTTTAGGCAGGAAGAATGTTATAAATCTCATCACCATGAAGAAACGGCTCATGAAATAACGCTGGACGGCCAGCTGGTGGCGCCGTCCAAGGAGTATAAATACTCGGGCATGGGCCCAGCTTGCCCAGGGACATTTTGTAAGACAGGAACTAGCGAAGTACAACTAGACCTCCATGTTCTGGAAACAAGTTGATTAAAGCCTTGCTTTATACTCAAACCAAGTGCGTAGTGAGTTTTATTACATCAATAATCATCAACCAAACATCACAGTTTTTCTACAATTAACGTGCCTGCACACTTCATCTGCAAGTACACAAATGTTGGTTTTATTATTCATGTATCCACCTAGTAAACTGAAACAGAGAAAAGCTCCAACACTTGCAGTTCAGGTCATGATTTAGGATCATAGAAATAGAAACATAGGAGCACGAGTCGGCCATTCGGCCCTTCGAGCCTGCTCCGCCACTCAATATGATCATGGCTGACCCTCTATCTCAATACCATATTCCCGCTCTCTCCCCATACCCCTTGATGCCTTTTGTGTCTAGAAATCTATCTATCTCCTTCTTAAATATATTCAGTGACTTGGCCTCACAGCCTTCTGTGGTAGAGAATTCCACAGGTTCATCACCCTCTGAGTGAAGAAATTTCTGCTCATCTCACTCCTAAATGTCCTACCCCGTATCCTGAGACTGTGACCCCTCGTTCTAGAGTCCCCAGACAGGGGAAACATCCTCCCTGCAACCAGTCTGTCTAGCCCTGTCAGAATTTTATACATTTGAATGAGATCCCCTCTCATTCTTCTAAACTCTAGTGAATACAGGCCCAGTCGACCCAATCTCTCCTCATACGACAGTCCTGCCATCCCAGGAATCAGTCTGGTGAACCTTCGCTGCACTCCCTCTATGGCAAGTATGTCCTTTCTTAGGGAGACCAAAACTGCACACAGTACTCCAGGTGTGGTCTCACCAAGGCCCTGTACAACTGTAGTAAGACATCCTTGCTCCTGTACTCAAATCCTCTTGCAATGAAGGCCAACATACCATTTGCCTTCCTAACTGCTTGCTGCACCTGCATGTTTGCTTTCAGTGACTGGTGTACAAGGACACCCAGGTCCCGTTGATTTCACTGTCATTTCTAGACACTAGAGAAACTGGTTATCCACTTCTATCAGTTCATTTTCACCCTGTTAGGTCAGCACAGATGAAGCATGTGTATTAGCAAGGTGACTGGAAATGATGGATCTTCTTTCATGCTACCTTTATTTCAGGGTAAAGCGGAGTACATTGGCAGCACTGTGGCTCTTCCTGTTATGAGGCTGGCTGGACAGGATTATGCCCCCCCTGTGCTTCAATATTACCCAGTGTATTGTGGCAGCATCCCTGGTGGTGAGCTCCTTGTAGCCTTTGAACTTCTGCAGGTACGGATGTATTGGGGGGGGTCAAGTTTTATATTATTCCATTGAACTCCTTAACTTAAATTGCTTCACTGATGATATGCTGTGCTTGTAGGAGCCTACATCGCTAAGTTAGTTATATAGATGGTCAATAATGGTATACTAAAACTCTAGAATTAAAAATATGAATATACATAATTACTTATATAAGTTAATCTGCACTTATACACACACACACTTTAAAACAGTCTCTGTTCATTACTGTGGTGTATGTGTCTTTAAGAGCAATTATGGTGTATGTGCCTTTAAGAGCCCCAGGTGTGCGTAATGCCGGTAATTGCCACTTGGGCTATATAAGCCTGTGTATTGTGTATATCCTTTAGAACCCCCCCCCCCAGACTTGCTTAGTAAATACCTATGAACCAACTCCTGTCTTCAGTGTCTTTATCTACACACGGACACTACAGTGGCGACGAAGTGGAAACGGACTTACCTGCAATTCGGCAGCACCTCAAGGACATCGATTCCTCCAGCGTCCAGAAGACTCAAGGAAGTAATAGAAACTGTGGTTTCACCAGCTGGCCAAGCTGGTGACAGGTACTGTGCTAATCCTTCCTGGGCGTCAGGCTGGAGCTCCAGCGGCGGGCTCTACAGCTGAGACAGGCAGCGAAATCGGAGGCAAGCAATAACGGACTGGGAGGGTGCACTCGAGAGACGGCTGGCGCGGCAAGCAGGTCAGCGTTTAGACCTCCGTCGGGAACGAGTCTCCAACAGTGAATAAACGGAAACCACAGTAAAACAGCGTTGTTATCGGTAGCAGCGGCAGGAAAGCGCGGGAAGCGCCATATCTTTTCTGAAATGCCTAAATCTGGTAATATTGAGGCTTTTGATGGCGAAATAGAAGATTGGACCACATACGTGGAAAGAGTAGAGGTTTATTGCACTGCAAATGGAATAACAGATGAAAAAAAAGCTTCAGTACTTCTGAACTTAATGGGCGCGAAGACATACGGGCTGTTACGAAATTTAATCACTCCAGCCAAACCAAAGGACAAGACTTTTAAAGAAATTGTTGATACCCTGCAGGAGCATTTAAACCCAACACCGCTGCTGATAGCGGAACGATTCAAGTTCTTCAAGAGAAATCAACACAAGAATGAAAGTAACGCTGATTACCTAACCGAATTAAAGCTATCAAAGTACTGCCAATTCGGAGCAGGGCTATCGGATTATCTTCGAGACAAATTTGTTTGCGGTCGCTTAAGTGAGGGAACACAAAAAAGACTGCTTTCTGAAAAAGATTTAACATTGGACAAAGCTTTCAGTATGGCTGTATCATACGAAGCAGCAGCAAAAGGAGCTGCAGAGATACAACAAGAGACACAGGACTTCGGCACCCATAAAATGACACAGGAGTTCGGAAGATGTTATCGCTGCGGCAGATCCACCCATAACCAGAGGGACTGCTGGTTCAAGGGCAAAGCATGCAGGCAATGTGGTAAGATTGGACACATTGCACGGGTATGCCAATCTGGACAAAATAAATCCACTGACAGAAAACAAAAAATCAATAAAGAAAAGTACAGGAAGGTACAAATGATGACGGACAATAGCTCCGAAGATCAGAATAGCGACAGCGACTCCGGAAACAAGAGACTAAGCTGTCTCAAATTACATAATGTACTTGCGAAAGAGGATTACCAAACCATTTGGGTTACCCTCACAATAGCAGGGTCCCCAGTTAAAATGGAGCTAGATACAGGATCAGCTCTAACCGTAATAAATCGACGAGATTACGAGAGGCTATTTTCGCATATACCTCTAAAAGACACATCCATTATCTTAAAAACATATACGGGGCAGAAAGTCTACCCCAAAGGAAAAATAAGGGTGCCTGTGGTATACAACGGCAAAGAAATACAAAAGTTGTATTTATACATTCTACAAGATGGTGGTCCACCGTTGTTGGGACGTGAATGGATAAGGAAGATACGTTTAGACTGGCACTCCATTCAGGCACTGACGGTGACCAGTAAGGAAAAAAACAATGATGACATCATACCTGAACGATTAAAAGACATCTTGGCCAACGCCAAAGAAGTGTTTCAAGAGAAACTAGGAACCTTGAAAGGCATCACCGCCTCAATAAAAGTGGAAGATACAGCAATTCCAAAATTTTTTAAGGCAAGACCGGTGCCATACGCAATACGTCCGGCAGTCGAGGCAGAGCTGAAGAATTTGGAAAAGGCAGGCGTATTATCCAAAATAGATTGGAGCGAATGGGCAACACCCATCGTTCCAGTCATGAAAAAAACATTGAAAAATAACTCTGAGGAACAGAAAAAATTCGCATCTGTGGGGACTTTAAGGTGACTGTAAACCCGGTCCTTCACACGGTACAGTATCCTCTTCCGAGGATAGAAGATATTTTCGCCTCACTATCCGGAGGGAAACGTTTCACAAAAATTGACTTGGCACAGGCATATCTACAGATGGAGGTTGAGGAGACCTCTAAAAAGTATCTCACAATAAACACACACAAAGGCCTGTACCAGTACAACCGACTGGTTTTTGGAATAGCATCAGCTCCAGCTATCTGGCAAAGAGCTATGGAGCAAGTCCTGCAAGGGATTCCGGGGACTCAATGCTACCTAGACGACATCCTTATAACAGGAGAAAACGACAACGAGCACCTTGCCAATTTGGAGCAGGTGCTCACTAGGCTGAAAGAACGGGGCCTACGAGCAAATCGCCCCAAGTGCGAATTTTTCCAAAATCAGATATCATATTGTGGCCACATAATTAATAAGGAAGGGTTGCATAAGTCACCTGAAAAAATTGAAGCAGTTATAAAAGCCCCAGCACCTGAAAATGTTTCACAATTAAGGTCATTCCTGGGATTAATAAATTACTATCATAAATTTTTACCGAACTTATCAACTATTCTACACCCTCTTAATGATCTTCTATAGACAGGAGTGATTTGGAAATGGAACGAAGACTGTAAACGTGCCTTCCATAAATGTAAAGACTTAATCACATCCGAGAAAATTTTGGCTCATTACAGCCCATCACTACCAATCAGACTGGCGTGCGATGCATCCCCTTACGGCATAGGAGCGGTATTGTCCCATAGATTCCCTGATGGCTCGGAACGGCCGATAGCTTTTGCGTCACGCTCATTGAACTCAGCTGAGCGTAACTATGCCCAGATAGACAGGGAAGCACTCAGCCTGGTATGGGGAGTGAAGAAATTCAACCATTACCTACACGGACAAAAATTTACCTTGCTGACTGACCATCAACCCCTCATCTCCATATTCAACCCTAAAAAAGGTGTCCCCATTATGACGGCACAAAGACTACAGAGGTGGTCCCTTTTTCTAGGGGCACACCAATACAACATTGAATACAAAGGGTCAAAACAGCATGGGAATGCTGACGGTTTATCACGCCTACCGTTGCCAACGATAGCAGAGGCACCTACAGTAGACCCAGTAGAGATATTCCACTCTACCATAGTGGAATGTCTACCGGTGACAAATTCTGCCATTGAAAGGGAGACAAGAAATGACCCTACTCTCTCACGGGTCTACGATTTAACAGTGAAGGGATGGCCAGCACATGGCGAACCACTGTTGCCAGCATTCTCGCAAAGAAGAGAACAGCTGTCAGTGTGCCGAGGAACCTTGATGTGTGGATCCAGAGTGGTGATTCCACCCAAACTCCAGGATAAAGTGCTAAAGGAGCTTCACGAGGGGCATCTGGGTGGAGTGAAAATGAAGAACCTAGCTAGGGCGTTTGTATGGTGGCCAGGTATCGATGGCGACATCGAAGACATGACCAAGAGCTGCCTAGGATGCCAGAAGGTCCAAAATGCTCCGCCACAGGCCCCTCTACATCCATGGGAGTGGCCCTCATCTCCCTGGCAAAGGGTGCACATCGACTTTGCTGGTCCATTTATGGACTCAATGTTCTTAATCGCAGTTGATGCACACTCCAAGTGGCCGGAGGTAATAAAGATGTCCTCCACCACCACGGAAAAAACCATCACAGTATTAAGGACCATATTTGCCAGGAATGGGCTGCCGGAGCAGATATGTTCTCATAATGGACCGCAATTTGTGTCTGAAGAATTCAGAAAGTTCTTAAAGAACAATGGGGTAAAGCACTACACGTCCGCCCCATACCATCCCGCCACCAATGGATTGGCTGAAAGGTTTGTCCAGACCTTCAAGAAGGCCATCAAGGCCATGGGTAATGAAGACATAAAACTTCAGCACAAGGTGGATAACTTCTTATTTGCATATAGGAATGCAACGCATATGGTTACTAACCAAACTCCCGCCATGATGTTCTACAATAGAAACCTAAGATGCCGGCTGGATTTGGTCAAGCCCAACATCCGAAGGGACGTGGAGAACCGGCAATTTCAGGGCATGAATGAAAGGCCAACTAGGGCCTTCCAGATAGGCCAACCGGTTTTGGCCCGGGACTACCGTACCGAGAAATGGCAGCCTGGAACTATCTGCACACGATTAGGACCACTGATGTATACCGTGGACATCGGAGACAGCATAATAAGGCGCCATGCTGACCAAATCATCAAGTCATCCGAAAAGGGATAACCTACACCACCACTCTATACATCTAACGATGAAGTAGAGATACCCATATCTACCTCCGATCCGGTGATACTGGAGCCCGATGAACCCGACACTGGCCTTCAAGCCGAATCAGCCTTGCCAGAAGAACCTACTACACCACCAGAAACTACTACACCCCCGAGGCGTTATCCGGACCGAGTCAGGAAGCCTCCTGAGAGACTAACTTATAATTAATTAATACAGCAATGTATATTATTTTGCATATAACATGTAATTAATAATTACTTAAAATATGATGTACTAGTTAGCTAGAAGGGGAGGAATTGTGGTGTATGTGCCTTTAAGAGCCCCAGGTGTGCGTAATGCCGGTAATTGCCACTTGGGTTATATAAGCCTGTGTATTGTGTATATCCTTTAGAAACCCCCCCCCCAGACTTGCTTAGTAAATACCTATGAACCAACTCCTGTCTTCAGTGTCTTTATCTACACACGGACACTACAATTACCTTTCATGAAAGAGGAGCTGAGGAAAGCCAGTCGCTGAAGAGTTGGTTCGTCCCAAGATGAAGTTCCAATGACATTTCACCAAAACTGTGCTCACACCTGTCACAGTAACTCTGCCAAGAACCAGCCCAAATTTCCTCAGTGCACATTATAAAAAGGATTTAGAGGCACTGGAGAGGGTGCAGAGAAGATTTACAAGGATGTTACCAGAAATGCGAGGGTATACATATCCGGAAAGGATGAACAGGCTGGGTCTCAATTCTCTTGAAAAGAGAAGGCTGAGGGGTGATCTAATAGAGGTCTTTAAAATTATGAAAGGTTTTGATAGAGTGGACACAGAGAGAATGTTTCCACTTGTGGGGAAGAGCATAACTAGAAGCCATCAATATAAGATAGTCACCAAGAAATCAAATAGGGAATTCAGAAGAAACTTCTTTACCCAGAGAGTGGTGAGAATGTGGAACTCGCTACCACAGGAAGTGGTTGAAGTGAATAGTATAGATGCATTTAAGGGGAGGCTAGATAAGTATATGAGGGAGAAGGGAATAGAGGGTTATGCTGATCGAGTTCGATGAGGAAAGATGGGAGGAGGCTCAAGTGGAGCAGAAACACCGGCATGGGCTGGTTGGGCCGAATGGCCTGTTTTTGTGCCATATATCCTATGTAATCCTATGTAGTCAGAGCCAGTCTGCCCCTTGGGGGAGGAACGTCCAGTGTAGCTGCAGCAGCTGGAAGGCCAAGACAGCCATTTTGGGTCTCTATAATAATGCAATGTCTGAGACTGGAGCTTCTTCAGGCCACCAAGCTCACAATTTTAAGGATTCCTCAGCTGAGGTGTAACTCCCTCTAATCCATTAAAAGAGGACATCATTTTTTTGTAGCTTTGAGGGAAGGAGGCCTATGAAGGGCATGATCCGGGCCGGAGCAGGTAGGTGGCCTTGGCAGTGAGTGCCCCTCACCTCCATTAAACAAAGCCTTCTGAAACTTGGATCACATTCTAAATTGATGCTCTACTTTTGCCACAGTCAAAGTCAAGGAAATGTCACCTTAATCTCCCAAGGCTCCTGCTGTAAATCATCGGTCAACCACCTCAGAACTTCCTGCCACTTTAGGAGATGAACACAGAGTAGGCACCAAGAGTATGCACCAAGGGGAGGCATGGTCCTTTAAACAGTAAGAAGGTTGTCAGTGAGATGTTTGTGTCACTGATAGGATTTCTGAAGAATTATTTGGGGCAAGGTGGTGCAACGCCTGCATGAAGAAGTATCAGAATAATCTTCAAATGGGGGCTTTGGTAGTTGTTCAGGAGACTCAATGTCAGCAAAGGACTGAGTTGAGGTGGAACGTGATGGCAGGACCCATCTGGCAATGGGCTCAGATCTTAGTCAGCTGAAGGTCTCCTTATGAGATGTATCTGCAGTTGACTGGCAGCTTCCACAACTCAGGTACTGTGAGGAGAGGGCAGCCTTCTGAAGCATTGCTAAAGGAACATAGTGAAGGAGCCCTGCCTGGATCTGCATCTCTGTGGTGGTCCTCTTGATCCTCCTCCTCTTCCTCCTAAAAACAGAAGAAGAAGTGGAGGCCTAAGAGAGACCCCATTGATACCCAGGAGTCTGTAACATTAAAACTTTAAAAAAAACTTTGCAAATACTTGAAAAGAAACTTGTATTAAAAATTAAAGAAACTTTAAGAAAAAACTTGAAGTTGGAAAAAAAACCTTTAAAAAATGTTTAAAGACTTACCTCCAGGTTGCTCTGGGTCCCTTGTGGCCTTTAACTATGGAATGCCTCTGGTCCAACACTAACATACCCCAATGCCTGTTCTGCAGAGCTGTTGAGCACCATTGGCAGCCACTGGGCAACAGCAGTAGGAAATGGACCTGGAGCCCGACCAAAATCGCTGCCCACCCGCCATCATCTGTATGTGTTGGCCAGTAATGACTACCCCCAGTTGGCCTGAGGAAAATGGTCGGTTCCATATTTTGGGGTGGGGATCCAGCGTAAGTTTCCACTGCCTGATTTTCCTCCGTTATCTGCCCTGGAGACGCCTGAAAACGGGTGGCAAAATAGAGGAAAATCCAGTCCGTAGTGAGCGACTAGTTTGCTAAATGAGGTTGTGACTTTGAATATAGAATTAAATGATCATCTGTAACATAATTAATAATTAATAATACCTGTAGTATCAGGGCGTGAAGACTCACCACTAAATCTTATTGGCATAAACTAAATCAGTGATCTAGGGGCATAAGGCATAATGACCTAGAAATTCGGTTGGTAGCGCCGGCGCTGAGCACCTAAAGAGACCTAGAATTGGGGCGATACCCTATGTTGGGGAGTTCGCTATGAAGATAGCGACAACTCAGATATTGACTATACATTTAGCGCCTGCGCTAAGTGTTTGCGCGCGCCCGCGAGCGCAAGCAGATCATGACGTCATTTCAGTGTGCAACGCCTTTTAGGAGCGCCTGAGCGCATATTGGGTGGCGCCCGGAGCCTTAACGCCCAGCGCTATTAGTGACAGTTCGAGGGAGGGCTAACAGGCCCTTCTCGGAGTAGGGGGGCGCTATTTAAAGGGGACAGCTCTAGTGCAGAATCTTCAGCCACTTGGCCTGCTCATTGCGATCGTTGCTGGAGAGAGTTGGCGAGCTAATGTGGAGCGGAGTTCTGGGAATTGAGCTTTACAGTACTTGGGACCTTCAAACCTGTCCGAAGCACTTGCAGCACTACACCTAAAAGCCTTTTGACCAACTGGCATCGGAATGGGAGCTTCTTTGGAGGGCGACGGCCTCATCGCCCAACACTGTGAAGGGGCAGAGAGACGGCGGGAGAGAGGGCTGGGATTGGCCAGAAGGAGGAGGGGCAATGGAGGTCGGCCAATCCGACGGGAAGCTGCGAGGGTCTTTAGGCAGCAGGTGACAAGCCTTGACATGTCGGAGGAGCAGTGTTTGGGAAGGCTCCGATTCTGGAGGGACATTGTTACTGATCTGTGCCACCTGCTTGGTCAGGATCTGCAGCCGCGTGAACGCTGCAGAACCTCTCTGTCCGTGATCGCTAAACTGACTGATAGGATCCGTTGGCATAAAAATTGAGGCTTTCAGTCAGCCATTGGGGACATTGCGACTGTCGCTCAGGTTGCAGTCCACTGTTGCATCCGGCAAGTTACAGATGCCCTTTATAGGCGAAGGCGTCAATTCATTACCTTCCCTCGGACCCTGCACAAGCAGGCGGAGTGCGCGCAGGGTGTCGCTTCTATTGCGGACTTCCCCATGGTGCAGGGGGCGAGTGACAGCACACACGTGGCTTTGAGGGCGCCATGCCATCATCCTTAGGACTTCTGCAACCGCAAGGGGTTCCACTCCCTCAACATGCAGCTGGTCTGTGACCACCGCCAAATCATCATGGCAGTCACCGCACATTTCCCAGGGTGCAGCCACGATGCCTTTATCCTGTGGTTGACCTCAGTTTGTAACCTTTTTGAGGGGCTGCCTCGAAGACGAGGCTGGCTTACTGGGGACAAGGGCTATCCTCTCTGGCCATGGCTGATGACAACACTCCGTGTGGCCGACACCCCAGCAGAAGAGCTGATCAGCAGCGGCCATCAGGCGACCAGGCACAGTAAACAGCACACTATTGGTGTTGTCAAAAAGCCTTTCCAATGTCTGGAACATTCGGGGGGATCCCTGCAGTACTCGCCGCAGCAAGTGGGACACATCGTCGTCGTCTGCTGCATGCTCCACAACTTGGCGAATTGACGCAGCCAGCCAATTCCAGCTGTCCCTCAACGACCAGCAGAGCAGGCGGAGGAGGAGGAGGAGGAAGAGCAGGCGAAGGAGGAGGAGGAGGAAGATGGAAGAGCTGCTGAAAGTGGAAGGGCCATACGTCAGAGGCTCATCTGGCATCGTGTCGAGACCCCTGTGGCGGAATGATGAGAGTCTTAACTCATGCGCACTTTGGATGTTTGACGGCCTCTGAATGCCAGCATCACTGAAACTAGTCACATGCACCATGCCACATTGAAACTTCTGTTTATTGGCACAAAAGTCGTTCATTACAGCTAAACAACGTAAGGTCAACAGAAACCATAACTTTCAAAATAACTGTGAACTCTTTGGCAAAGCCGCAAAACTCAACAAACCTTCTGCAAATATAACAACAGGTGAGGGTGTCCTTGAATTTGGACAAACAAACGTCTCAGTACCTCCCTCTACAACTGGCCCCTTGAGGGAGAATGACTTCTCTTTCGCGCCTGGCCCCTTCCCTCCCTGCTGCTCCTACGTAATTGGACCCCAGTGGCGGGCTCAAGGCTGGGGGACGCCTGCTGACTGTCTGGAAGCGCAGAAGCCCCTGAGGGACGGCCTGGCCGACCTCTGGGCTTGGAGGGTGCGGACGCAGGATGCTTGATGTGACCATGGCTGGAAGCAGTGTGGCCTGCAGGTGGTGGCAGCTGCAATGCAGGCGTCCCAGCGCTGGCATGTGCAATGGTCTCCTGCCGAGAGAGGACACCTGCACCATGGTCGGACGACACACTGGCTATCTGAGGGGAGCGGCTCGGCTCATCCGCCACAATTGCATGCTCCACTGATTCCTGGCCTTGTATGGGACTGGAAGGGCCCGGGGTGATCGTCACTGATGCAGAGAGGGTGGCTACAGTGAGAGATCGCGTTGTGTCAATCTGGGTGTGGAGGAGCACAGCAAGTGACTGCGTGGCAACAGTGAGGACCTGTGTGCCAGGTGCCAGTGCTTCGGAGAAGGCCTGGACAGTTCTTCCCATTGCTTCGGACAAGGCAGGTGCCGACCGCTCCACTGCCTCGGACAAGCCCTGGACAGACCTTTCCAGGGATTGTCCGAAGCCCTGAACAGTCCTTTCCATAGCCGACTCAAAGCCGTGGACAGTCCTCTCCATTGTTGGGCCGAAGCCCTGGAGAGTCCTGTCCATTGTTGCCCCGAAGCCCTGGATAGACCTGTCCATTGTTGCCCCGAAGACCTGGAGAGTCCTGTCCATTGTTGCCCCAAAGCCCTGGAGAGTCCTCTCCATTGTTGCCCTGAAGTCCAACATACTCTTAGCCAATGAATCTATTGACTCAGGCATCTTCTCGACTGCAGCCATCAGCTCCGTGTGTCTGACCCGGGCCTGTTTGCTCATCTCAGCCAGGCGACGCACCTCATCTGCACTCTGTGCAGCAGTCATCACTACCTGCCTTGCCCTCCGGGGAGACAGTGGCTGAACTTGCCTATCCCCCGTGCGTTGCTGCATGCCGCTTGGTCCGGCAACTGGTTCATCGTCAGAGCCCCCCCCCTCCCCTCCAGGGGACTACTATCCCCAGTCTGTAGATGTGTCCGCTCCCCGGATTCTGCAATGGCTGGTCCGGATTCCTCCTGGTCCTCGCCTCCGGTGGCACTGGCACTGGCAGCTTCAGTGCGTTGAGCCCCAGTTGGTGCTGCTTCATCTGAAAGTGGGAGGTGGAAGAGTGGCTTTAGCAAAAGGACAGGTTTGCTGAAAGGCATGCCAGATTGTGGCAAGGCTCTGACATGGCTGCACACTGAGGATGCATGCTGGCGGGGGGACCAAGTGGAAGGCAACAGGTGAAAAAGGTGAGAGTCTTACCCTCGCTGTCGGAAATGGGGTCGGCAGATGCAGTGGCCACAGGACCAGGCAGACGTCCTCCAAGTATCTGGTGCACTCTCTCCTCCAGATCCGTGAGAGTGACCACTTGTGGAGGTCCGCCACCGGTTCGACGCTGCTCCTTTTGGATCATCGCCAGCTTGGACTGCAGGGGAAAGAAGGGGAAGTTCTGTAACATGATGCCTTGAGAGATCATCGCATGCCCCCCATGGTGCAAGAGCCCTTACATGAGGCCTTGAGAGATCATCGCATGCCCCCATGGTGCAAGAGCCCTTACATGAGGCCTTGAGAGATCATCGCATGGCCCCCATGGTGCAAGAGCCCTTACATGAAGCCTTGAGACATCTGTCCATGTGTGTGCCCAGAAAGGGCCATGGGTGCATGCTGACATATGGCCATTGGGGCATCATTGCAACAGGGTGCCCGAAGTCAGCTGCAGATGGAGGGAATCAGACATTTGCTAAACCATCACTCACCCTAACGATCCGTGTGAGGTCGTTGAATTTCTTCCTGCACTGAACAGGGGTCCTGGTCGCCATGCTGCTGGAGTTGACCCTCACAGCAACCTCCCTCCAAGATCGTCGGTAAGCCTTCTGATTCGGCCTCTTGCCATTATCCGGATACAGGACATCTCGACGGCGCTCAACTGCAGCCACCAAGTGGTCCAGAGCCTCAGTGCTGAAGCGCTCTGCTCTCTGTCTAACCTTCTCCATGCTGAACAAGTTTGTAACGCCAGACAAGGGCGAGCGCCGATTCTGAGGCCTACAGGGCATTGGGTGTTGAAGCTCAGGCTGACTGACCCACCCCTTTAAGAGCCGGCCGGCGCCTGGAAGTCTCGTGGTTTCCCGTAATTGAGATCACCTGCGCTGCGCCCGTCCGCATCGATATTGAGTAGCGCCTGAACTTTTGCGCCTTAGGAGCACCGTGCAACGGCTGAATTAGCGCCTCAATCCCCTTTGGGGGCGATGCAACCCAATATCTCGCCAGGCAGCGATAACTTTTGTCTGGCTATAAACTTAGCGCTCCGCCAGTTCTAACGCCTCAAGCGGGGCTATACCCAATTTCTAGGCCAATATCCCCAAAACTGTAGCCAAGTCTCCCCAACAGGGAGCATCTGTCTCTCAAAATGCTATAGAGCTGATTATTTTTGTGGCAATTTGAAATTTGTGCTTTTCATGGACAAACCCAGGCCATTTAAAAACAAATATTTACCGGTATTATACAGAGTCTATGGAATATAGAATTTGAATTGCAAATTTAAATTTACAGCAGAAATGGGTACCCTACCCCCTCAAAGTTTACAGCATGAATTCAAATAGTTCTACAATAAAATGGGTGGTTTCAAAGACCCAGGGCCCCAAGGCAACATTTTACCAATAAAATTCTGATCTATAAACACACTGTTAGACCAAGAAAGGGGAAAACTATCAAAGGAGCTCGTATTGGGAAGAGATGGTTGCTTCAGGTGAGCTGAATGCAGACTGTTTTTTAATTGCACTTTAAATATGATTTATTTAAACCTCTTTACATCAGTGTAAATTAATGCAAAGAAAATAAAAGACTGACAGAAACAGTGCAGGTTAGGTTGTTTATCAAGATGGTGTTAGCTGGGGGAGGGGAAGGACCAGAGGAGAGGAGAGAGAATGATGGTGAATGTAAAAGTGTGTGGAATCTTCATCTTTTGCTCTACAAATGATGTGCTTTCAGATCCCTGATTCAGGAGCTGAAGATCTTCCTCCTACTGATGAACCAGATGCAAGTCAGATCTTTGCAGTGCCAGTCAGTATCCGTCCTGTCCTAAACAACTACAAAGTGGAGGTACAGTGTATAGTGCAGCCAACATGAGGCTTGTCGAACTATTGCACTCTCTCCGTCTTTATGTTTTATCGGGTTTGCTGTCAGAATGAGGGCGCCTTCGACTCTGTTTAGAAAAGAAAACTTATTATGTATTTTTTTTCTTGTAAATGATCCCCCATCTTTAGTCTACCTGATCCCAATACTTCTGCTGAGGAGATGCAGATAGCTCTACCAAAACTGCAGTTTAGAATCCCAGTAGCTAGTCACCAACAGGCACCGGGGACAATCCAGGGGTGACTCTCCCCTCCAATTTCCTCTGGCTCCTGAAGGGCAACACAGAAGCCTCCGCACAGTACAACCCCATTCAGTGATGCTCAGAGCGGGAGGAAAGCAGAGCATGGCACTGAACCAATAAAGAAAGAAAGAACTTGTACTCGTATAGCGCTTTTCATGTCCTCAGGACATCCCAAAGTGCTTCCCAGCTAGTAAATAACTTTTCAAGTGTAGTCTCTGTCGTTTATTAGGCAAACGTGGCAGCCAGTTAGTGCACAGCAAGGTCCCACAAACAGCATTGAGGTATATGATCAAATAATCTGTTTTTGGTGGAGTGGCTGAGGAATAAATATTGGCAAGGATACTCAGAAAATCCTACTGCTCTATTAGTGCTCAGCAACAGCCCTCCCCATGATACTATCATCATCTTACATGATCCAGTTCCTCCTGTATCTCAGAATGCACATCCTCGCGTTCTTTAGAGCTACAGCTCTCCATCTTCCACGTTCGTTTGAATCTGAATCTAATGCTCACATTTTAAATGTCAAAGTTGGCTTCTGTTTATTTTGAAATGTAATTTTCTGCAGGTGTTTTTTTGGGGTCTTCGTGAGCTCAAACGAGTGCAGCTCCTTACCGTGGATCGACCTCAGGTTTTCATTGAATGCTCAGGGAAAAGCATCAAATCTTCTGTCATCCAGTGTTACAAGAAAAATCCTAACTTTGCAGTTCAAGTAGACTCGTTCACAGTAGTAAGTAGACAACCATTGAATTAATCACATACACTTTTGCTGCCAGCTACGGGAGCATTGCTGGGCTACCCCAGAAATTCTACCCATTACTCCTTGCTGAAGTCCAGCAGAAGCCATGCCAGCTGAGAGCAGGCATGACTTCCAAACTGGGCTTCATAAAGACCCCGGACACTTTAAGAAGGAAAGGTAATTCATCCTCGTGCAGTTGTTTAAAATTGTAGCATTACCTCTTCAGCCAACTAAGGGGCTATGGCTCCCTCATCAGAGTGGCAGGGTACTACTGTGATTTTCTGCTGGACAGTTGTGGTGGGCACCTTTGTCCTGCGTCTACAGATATGGGCCATTTGCCCTGATTATTTAAATGACCTCGTCTCTGATGTTGGTACAGGGTTACCTCCAGGGCACAGTAGCAGATGGAAGTCCCGCCAGGCCACACTTCCAAGGGCGAAGCAGGGACCCTGAAATGTTGGGCCCTCTCTCTATAAACTTGCTTACCCACAGTCCCCTTCATGCTGATTAGAACAAAGGACCACAATGAGCAATTAAAGCAACAAATTGTGTCACTATCTTCAGTTTATTTGGGGGGGGGGAAGGAGGAATTTTCTGGATATGTTTCCCCCTTTCTTTTCTGCCCTTTTGTTATCTGGCCTCGTGTTGTGGAAGCCAAGAGAAAAGACACGGCTCCTTGCTACCAGGGCCTCACCTATGATCTCTGTAGCTGGCTGCCAGGAAGCACCAGGCGCTGCCTAGGCCATTCTTTGCTGTGAGAGGCCACGGCCTCCACTCGCCATCTTCCCATTCTGATTGGGAGTGGAGTGGCACAAGTGCCGAACCTGCATCTATCACTGCGCCATCTCGTCCTCACTAGCTTCACTTCTTTGACACATTGGGGTCGATATAAACCTGCCCATGTGGGCGGGAGAGGGTCGGTGTGGCGGGCGGGGGGCGTGGGGGATTAAAATTAAATAGACAGCAAAACGCGACCCCAACCAGGCGCGTACGCACCTGCTGCCATTTTTATGTTTGCGAGGCGGGCGTGTGTCCTGTCTTGTAGGTTCATATTAATATTTAAATCAGGCTCCCACAGGAATGAACACCCACACCCACAGCGCAATCAGGAGCCTGATTTAAATTTAACGGCTGCCAGTTGGGTTCCCAGGACTTGGGGAAACCCGGCAGTGAAATGGAGACGGGAGCAACCGCCTGCAGAAGGTTACATGCTTTTTCGAGCACTCCTGGTGAGCCAGCAGGAGCAGGTGTTCTCTCCATGGCCCCTTAAGCAAACCCTCTGCCGATCACGGCCTCTCCTCGCTGCTGCGTGTGGGCAACAGCCCGCCCCAACCCCCGATCTTTCTCTCACCCTCGATTGCTGGGCTCCGAACACCCCCCCTCCACCACCCCCACTTCCTCCACCAACCCCCAATCTTTCCCTCTTGCTGGGGCCTGTCCCTGCATCCTTCTACCGCAGGCTTTCCCGCCCGGTATCCGGCCAGCCTCTCAATCTGGCTGGCTACCAGGTGGGAAACGGAATTTTAAAATGTTAATGAGGTCCTGCCGTTAAATTCCAGGATCACCCTGCCCTCCTCTCCCCCCCCCACCCCCGCTACCATGGTCCCCAGCTCCCTCCCCATAAATACCAGGGCCATTGTATTTCACAGCTATAACATTTATGCATTGTGAAAAATGGTAATGTAAAAGAAAGATTTTGCTGTTTATTTTGATAGGAATTACCTGAGAACGAACACCTGCACCCACCACTCCGTATCTCTGTTGTCGACTGGAGAGCATTTGGCCGCAGCACTCTTGTTGGGACACACACAGTCAACTCACTGAAGCAGTACATATACAAGCCTTCTGAACGTCGTCGATCAGCACTTAACCAGACAGGAGATGTAACTGGTGAGAATCCCTGGATATTTCAAAAGCTCCTCTTAAATCAGCTGAAATGTTAACTGGGGGCAGCGATCCCCGGTTCTGTGATGAGTGAGCATTTTAATAGAATTTTGGTGGGATATTTTTGGCTCCAACCATTCTTTGGGTGTCAGCCTTGGATCATTGGTAGCATTCTTGCCTCTGAGTCAGAAGTTTTTGGGTTCAAGCGCCACTCCAGAGACTTGAGCACAAAAATCTAGGCTGGCACTTCAGTGCAGTGCTGAGGGAGAGCTGCTCTGTCGGAGGTGCCTTTTTTCGGATGAGATGTTAAACCGAGGCCCTGTCTGCCCTCTCAGGTGGATGTAAAAGATCCCGCAGCACTATTCAAAGAAGAGTAGGGGAGTTCCCCCAACATTTCTGGCCAGCATTTATCCCTCAATCAACAGCTAAAAATGGATGATCTGGTCATTTATTTCATTGCTATTAGTGAGACCTTGCTGTGCACAAATTGGCTACCACCTTTCCCACATTACAACTAGTGGAGTGACTTCCCTTCAAAAATAGTTCATTGGTGGTCAAGCGCTTTCGGACATCCTGAGGCTGTGAAAGACTTTATATAAATGCAAGTTTTTTCTTTCTTTCTTTACCTGGTCATTGTAACTCCATTTTATGTCTCAAAAATTTAAATTTGATTTGGTGAGTTCAGTGTAATATACTTGCATGAACCTCGCGTGCTGGAGCATAATATTGGGTAGATTATTTATAGAATATTTTCATGGTTGACTGACGCGGAGGTAATTATCTCTGTATAATGTACACTCATTAATATATTCAGGTAGCAATGGCACAACACTGAGCGAGTATTTGGGTTATAGGAGGGAGCGTTATGTAAGGGGTCAGTTACTCGATGCTAAATGTAACCCAAAACACAACCTGACATCCCTGACTACCAGGAGCTGATGGAAATTAGGTTTCTCACTTTTTTTCTCTTTTATCATCTTTATACATTGTACCTTTTATTTCTATTTGCCTTAATATTCTTTTGTCCATTTTCTTTTCTCTTTCATTTTGACTTTCAGCTTTTCCTTATTTTTATTCCTATTTTCTTTACACATTTTCCCGATCTTTTTTTTCATGTTTTGTTTCATTTTGTTTATTTCATTTTTCTTTCCTTTCTATGTTATTTTAATTTCTTCCATCTTCATTTCCTCTTTTGGGGGAAGATTTTTCTCTTCAGTGTGTTTCTTCATCTCATTCTTTCTGGTGTGTTATTTTTACTGGTCAAAATTCATTAGATCCTGAGGCTGATTCATAAAAATAGCAACCTGCATATGGTTTAATATTGAAGATATTTGAACAGAACACAAAGGAAAACGAAGGCTTACATTTATATAGCACCTTACACAATCTCAGACTGTTCCTAAGCACTTCATAGCCAATTAATTACTCTTTGAAATGTAGCCACGGTTGTTTTCATAGGCAAACGTGGCAGTCAATTTGCACAAAGCAAGGTCCCGCAAAAGGCATTGAGATGAAAGATAGTTACTCTGCTTTGGTGTGGTGTTGGTTAAGGGATGAATATTGGCCAGGACACTCAGCGAGAATTGCACAGAATTTACAGCACAGAAACAGGCCATTCGCCCCATCTATGCTGGTGTTTATGCGCCACACAAGACTCCTCCCACCCTACTTCATCTATCCCGATTCAGCATACCCTTATATACCTTCCTCCCTCATGTACTTATCTAGCTTCCCCTTAAATGCATCTCTGCTATTCATCTCAACTAGTCCATGTGGTAGCACATTCCACATTCTAACCACTCTCCGGGCAAATAAGTGAGTTCCTTACTGGATTTATTAGTGACTATCTTGTAGGAATGTCTAGTTCCTATCCAAAGACTGAGGTCCACTCAGGCGCTTAAACAAAACGAAGTTCAATGGAAACTAACAGGTTTAAACAAGTAACTGCAGGAGAACATCGAGTGTAGGTCTATTCAGTTCGGAGGCTCCACGAGGACTGCTGGCTGGTCCCGTGGTTGACATCATGATGTCATCACGTTCTTCCCGCCAGTGGAGGATCACGTGATGTACGGCATGACGTCGTCGCGTTTACCCACGCTGTTAAAGTAATCATGCTCTATACAAGTAAACAGTACAAATAAAGATACAGACTCAGGCTGTAGCTAACATGTTGTTAAAGGGAATTATATACAAACGGTCTGAGTCCTTTAGTGGCTCCGCCACATGCGCCCCCCCAGAATTGTCTTTAACAGCAAAAGTGAGACGGCGAGGAGGCCTGACAAGCCTGTCCGAGCGACTTCTGTAACCCTGAAGTGGAAGCTGATGGCCGGTGGTCGAGCTGTCGGGCGGTTGTGGTGGAGCTGGCACGGCGACTGTGGGCGGTCGGCCCCGTTTTGGCGGTTGAGCGATTTCGACTGGGCTGTCCAGGTCTAAGTGCGCCGGCTTCAGCCGGTCCACCGATATGTGGTCCGGTTTACCTCTGATATCGACCGAAAAGGATTTGTCTCCCGGCTCTATGACGCGGAAGGGACCAGTGTAAGGAGGCTTGAGCGGGTCCCGGTGAGTGTCTTGGCGGATAAACATGTACTCGGCGCTTTTCAGCTCAGTTGGGACGTGGGAGCTCTGTAAGCCGTGATGTGACGTAGGCACTGGAGCGAAACATCTGGCCGCTGCCTGGTGGCTGACGAGTTGCTGGGATGTGGACCATGGCTCTGTTGGAGACGGGAGGAAATCCCCTGGTACTCGTAGAGGTTGGCCATATACAAGTTCCGCCGAGGAGGATTGTAAATCTTCTTTGGGCGCCGTACGAAGACCCAAACGGACCCAGGGAAGTCTGTCCACCCATCCCGCGCCTTGAAGACTGGCCCGCAGAGCGGCTTTGAGCAACCTGTGGAATCGCTCGCACAGGCCGCTCGCCTGTGGATAATAGGCGGTGGTGTGATGTAGTTTGGTGCCGAGCCCCTGAGCCACAGCGTTCCAAGCTCAGAGGAAAATTGCGGTCCACAATCGGAAGAGAGGTACGCCGAAACGAGCAACCCAAGAGGAGATGAAAGCTCTGGCCACGTCTGCCGAAGTGGTGGAAACCAAAGGAACTGCCTCTGGCCATCTAGTGGTGCAGTCTACCATTGTGAGGATGTGTGTAAAACCTTGATAAGGTGGAAGCGGCCCCACGAGGTCCACATTCACGTGGTCGAATCGACGCTCCGGAACAGCGAAGGTGGCCAATGGAGCTTTTACATGGCGCTGTACCTTGGCCTTTTGGCAGGCCACGCAGGTGTTGGCCCAGTCGCGGACATCCAGGTGCATACCCCTCCAGACGAATTTTGATGACATCAGCCTTTGCAAGGCCCTCATGCCAGGGTGTGACAAACCATATATGGCGTCGAAGACCTTTCGGCGCCAGGCGACTGGAACTATAGGGCGGGGAACTCCCATGGAGACATCGCAAAGTAGCGTGGTGCCTGCGGCATGGAATTTGACGTCGGCCGCTTGGAAGCTAGAGGGGCTGGTCCTGTATGCTTGGACCTCCGGGTCCAAGGCTTGATCCGTAGCCATGAGGGCATAGTCGATTCCGAGCTGGACTGCGTGCACAGTCGCGCGGGAGAGACAATCCGCCACCAGGTTATCTTTGCCTGACACATGCTGAATGTCCATGGTGAATTCTGAAATGAACGTCAGGTGACGTTGTTGCCGAGCTGACCACGGTTCAGCGGTCTTGGCCATAGCGTACGTTAGTGGCTTGTGGTCCACGTAAGCCGTGAATGGACGTCCCTCTAGTAAGAACCGGAAATGGCGGATGGCTAGGAAAAGGGCCAGCAACTCCCGGTCAAAAGTGCTGTACTTTCTTTCGTTTCACCGTAGTTGACGGCTGAAAAACGCAAGCGGTTGCCACGTCCCATTCACCCACTGTTCCTGCACTGCGCCGATTGCGTAGTCCGACACGACGGTGGTAAGGGCAATGGTGGCACCTGGAAGCGGGTGCGCCAGCATGGTTGCGTTGGCCAAGGCGCCTTTGCTGTCGACGAACGTCCGGTCCATCTCGGCCGTCCAGCTGATCGGATCCTTACCGGACTTGGCCTTGAGGGCCTCGTACAAGGGCTGCATAAGTAGAGCCGCCTTAGGGACGAACCGATGATAAAAATTTACCATCCCGAGGAACTCGTGTAGGGCCTTGACAGTCTGCGGGCGCAGGAAAGATGTAACCGCCTCGACCTTCATCTGTAAGGGAATTGCGCCGTCTGATATAATGCGGTGGCCCAAGAAATCAATCCGCTGCAAGCCGAACTGGCACTTGGCCGGGTTGATAATCAAACCGTGTTGACTGAGGCGTGTGAAGAGGGTACGCAAATGGCGGAAGTGCTCCTCTTTGCTAGGGCTGGCGATGAGGATGTCGTTGAGGTAGATGAAGAGGAATTTTAGGTCCTGAAGCACGGAGTCCATTAAGCGCTGGAAAGCCTGTGCAGCGTTCTTTAAGCCAAACGGCATCCGCAGAAATTCGAATAGGCTGAATGGAGTGATGACTGCGGTTTTCAGGACGTCTTGCGGGTGCACGGGGACCTGGTGGTAACCGCGGACGAGGTCGACTTTCGAAAAAAAGGTATTTCCTGCCAAATAGGCCGAGAAACCTTGGATATGCGGGATCGGGTACTGATCAGGAGTAGTGGCGTCATTCAGGCGTCGGTAGTCGCCGCATGGCCGCCATCCGCCGCCGGGTTTTGGAACAATGTGGAGAGGCGAAGACCAGGGACTATTCGACCGGCGAATAATCCCCAGCCACTCCATCGTGTCGAACTCCGCTTTCGCAGCCGCGAGCTTGCCGGGTTCGAGTCGCCGGGCCCGTGCGTAAACCGGGGGGCCGGTGGTGGTGATGTGATGTTCCACACCATGTTTAGTAGCCGAGGAGGAGAAAGTGGACCTGGTCAGATCTGGGAACTCTCCGAGGAGCCGAGTGAAGTCGTCTGGAGTTGGGAACGCACAGAAGACAGTGCGCGGCACGGCATTACCGCGGTGGCATGGGATGGAGTGGAACGTGGCCGCATTGATCAACCGGCGGTGCCTGACATCGACCAGGAGGCCGTTGGCACACAAAAAATCCGCCCCAAGGATGGCCTGCGTGACTTTGGCCATGATGAATTCCCAGTGGAAACGCTGGCCGCTGAAACACACCTGGACCCGCCACCTTCCGAAGGTCCGAACGGCTGCGCCATTAACCGCTGCGAGGGCGGGGCCATGGCCCCCAGCTGGTATATCGAGATTCGACGCAGGTAGGATGCTACACTGCGCCCCGGTGTCGCAAAGGAAACGTCGACCAGAAAGGGAGTCGGTGATGAAGAGAAGCTTCCCTGAGTCTCCGATGGCCATCGCAGCCGCGGGGCACTCGTTAGACCCGGTCCTCTTTCGCCAGGGTGTCTGTAGATGTTTTTTTTTGGTGCGAAAAACTGCAGGGAGGGCGGCAGCATCTGGCTTTCGTGCCAAAACGGGCGTGGTAAAAGCACAACCCCGCTGATTGAGGAGCTGGAGCAGCGTCTGTGGGGGAGGGGCACCTCGTGGCCGCACAGTGCTATTGTGTCACCACGAAGATCTTGTCCGCTTCGGCAGCAAGCTCCGCGCAGTCTGTGACTTCGGACCTGGCTAGGGCAGCCTAAACTTGCTCCGGGAGTCGGCTGAGGAATAGCTCCCTGAAGAGGAAGCATTCCGGCTCGGACCCGAGGAGCGTGAGCATCTGGCTCATGAGTTCGGACGGCTTGGAGTCCCAAAGGCCGGGCATAGCGAGCAGCCGGCGAGCGCGCTCTGACTTCGTGAGCCCGAAGACCTGCAGTAACCGCACCTTTAAGGTGTCATACTTGCGATCAGTAGGCGGACTACCGAGTAGGCTGACGATCCGCGAGGCTGTGGCGCTGTCGAGGGCGGAGACCACGTAATAATAACGGGTCTGATCCGCAACAATGTCCCTGATGGCGAACTGGGCTTCAGCCTGGATGAACCACGCGGCTGGTTGTTGCTCCCAGAACTGCGGTAGCTTCAAGGTAACGGCGTTCGTTTCCATGTTGATTATCTTCTGCGAAAACCGTTCGCAAAAGTCGGGGTCACCAATGTAGGAATGTCTAGTTCCTATCCAAAGACTGAGGTCCACTCAGGCGCTTAAACAAAACGAAGTTTAATGGAAACTAACAGGTTTAAACAAGTAACTGCAGGAGAACATCGAGTGTAGGTCTATTCAGTTCGGAGGCTCCACGAGGACTGCTGGCTAGTCCTGTGGTTGACGTCATGACGTCATCACGTTCTTCCCACCAGTGGAGGATCACGTGATGTACGGCGTGACGTCATTGCGTTTACCCGCGCTGTTAAAGTAATCACGCTCTATACAAGTAAACAGTACAAATAAAGATACAGACTCAGGCTGTAGATAACATGTTGTTAAAGGGATTTATATACAAACGGTCTGAGTCCTTTAGTGGCTCCGCCACAATCTTATATTTAAGACCCCTAGTTTTGGTCTCCCCTACAAGTGGGGACATCTTCTCTATGTCTACCCTATCAAACCCTTTCAGAATCTTAAAAACCTCTATTAAATCACCCCTGAGCCTTCTCTTTTCCAGAGAAAAGAGGCCCAGAGCTCCTTATTCTTTTTCAAATATGTGCCATGGAGCTTTTTTTACATCCACCTGAACATGCAGACAAATGTCTCATTCAAAAGACGGCATCTCTAACCATGCAGCACCCCATCAGAACTTCACTGAAGTGTCAGGCTAGATTATGTGCTCAAGTCCTACAGTACAGATTGAACCAAAGGCAAGAGCATTCCAAATAAGCCAAGCTCATACACTGACCTGAATTTTAATGGGGAGGCGGGTTGGTAGCGGGGGGCTCGGAAGTGGCTGGGAAACCCGGGATAACCTGGGGAAGCTGCAACATAGGACTACATGCATGCTAAACAGCGAAATCAGCATGCTATAGACAGAGCTAAGCGATCCCACAATCAAGGATCAGATCGAAGCTCTGCAGTCCTGCCACATCCAGTCGTGAATGATGGTGGACAATTAAACAACTAACAGGAGGAGGAGGAGGAGGAGGCTCCATGAATATCCCCATCCACAATGATGGCGGAGCCCAGTATGTGAGTGCAAAAGACAAGGCTGAAGCGCTTGCAACCGTCTTCAGCCAGAAGTGCCGAGTGGATGATCCATATCGGCCTCCTCCTGAGGTCCCCACCATCACAGAAGCCAGTCTTCAGCCAATTTGATTCACTCCACGCGATATCAAGAAGCGGCTGAGTGCATTTGACACAGCAAAGGCTATGGGCCCCAACAACATCCCGGCTATCGTGCAGAAGATTTGTGCTGCAGAACTAGCTGTGCCTCTAGCCAAGCTGTTCCAGTACAGCTACAACACTGGCATCTACCCGACAATGTGGAAAACTGACCAGGTATGTCCAGTACACAAAAAGCAGGACAAAGCCAATCTGGCCAATTACCGCCCCATCAGTCTACTCTCAATCATCAGCAAAGTGATGGAAGGTGTTGTCGACAGTGCTATCAAGCGGCACTTACTCATCAATAACCTGCTCATCGACGCTCAGTTCGAGTTCCACCCGGACCACTCGGTGCCAGACCTCATTACAGCCTTGGTCCAAACATGCACAAAAGAGCTGAATTCCAGAGGTGAGGTAAGATTGACTACCCTAGACATCAAGGCAACATTTGACCGAGTGTGGCATCAAGGAGCCCTAGTAAAATTGAAGTCAATGGAAATCAGTGGGAAAACTCTCCACTAGCTGGAGTCATACCTAGCACAAAGGAAGATGGTTGTGGTTGTTAAAGGTCAATCATCTCAGCCCCAGGACATCACTGCAGGAGTTCCTCAGGGCAGTGTCCTAGGCCCAATCATCTTCAGCTGCTTCATCAATGACCTTCTCTCCATCATAAGGTCAGAAGTGGGAATGTTCACTGACGATTGCAGAGTGTTCAGTTCCATTCGCAACTCCTCAGATAATGAAGCAGTCCATGCCTGCATGCAGCAAGACCTGGACAACATTCAGGCTTGGGCCGATAAGTGGCAAGTAACAGTCGCACCACACAAGTGCCAGTCAATGACTACCTCCAACAAGAGAGAGTATAACCACCGCCCCTTGACATTCAACGGTATTACCATCACCGAATCCCCCACCATCAACATCCTGGGGGGTCACCATTCACCAGACACTTAACTGGACCAGCCACATAAATATTGTGGCTATAAGAGCGGATCAGAGGCTAGGCATTCTGCGCCGAGTATCTCACCTCCTGACTCCCCAAAGCTTTTCCACCATCTATAAGGCACAAGTAAGGAGTGTGATGGAATACTCTCCATTTGCCTGGATGAGTGCAGCTCCAACAACCTTCAAGAAGCTCGACACCATCTAGGACAAAGCAGCCCGCTTGATTGGTACCCCATCCACTACCTTAAACATTCACTCCCTCCACCATCGGTGCACCATGGTTGCAGTGCGTACCATCTACAAGATGCACTGCAGTAACTCGCCAAGGCTTCGACAGCACCTCCCAAACCCGCGACCTCTACATCCTAGAAGGACAAGGGCAGCAGGCGCATGGGAACACCACCGCCTCCAAGTTCCCCTCCAAGTCACACACCATCCTGACTTGGGAATAACTCGCCGTTCCTTCATCATTGCTGGGTCAAAATCCTGGAACTCCCTTCCTAACAGCACTGTGGGAGTACCTTCACCACACGGACTGCAGCGGTTCAAGAAGGAGGCTCACCACCAGCTTCTCAAGGACAATTAGGGATGGGCAATAAATGCTGGCTCTGCCAGCGATGCCCACATCCCATGAACGAATAAAAAAAAATTTGCTGGCAGGTTTCATGAAGCGTGCAAAAGCCGACCAGCCACTGTTATATTTAGAATGGAGATTAAATCTGAGACATGCCAGCCTCATTCTAATATTTAAATTGACGACCTGCCTCCTGGCAACGGGTTGATCGCCCGCCCCCATCCCACCTCTGTTAAAACCGGAAGTGGGCGGGTTGGAGGCTGGTTCTGGTCCGGATTTAGATTTTTAACACTAACTTCCCACACGACCCCTTCCCACCTTTTTTTTTGGTTAAAACTCCGCTCACTGTGATCTTATGTTATGAGTCAGAAACAGAACAGGGACTTGGATGTGGCCCAAATAAAAAGCTGTTGAAGACCTTCCGTTGTGCTTGGATACATTAGTCTGGGCTTTTGAGAGACTCTAGATCTAACTGTGCATATACAAATTTATTGGGTTCAGACTTTGGAAAGTCAGAGCAAAGTGAACTTAAGTGTTGAATCACTGGACAAACAAAGTCACCATTGTACCTGAGATGTCTTGATATATACAGCAATATTTCAGCATAAGTAAAAGGTCAGCTTTGTACTAATTATTGATTTTTTTTTAAAATATAGATTCCTCTGGTGCTATGCTAAATGTACCACAAACACAGGAAAATGAAATCCGTATAAACATTGATTCTGAAATGCCACCTGAACAAATTCCAACAAAAGCTCCCCCAAAAGTACTGGTCAGTAAGCCTTTCTTTCCTGCACGCTTCCATAAGTTAGATTGTACCTCGTATTGGAATGTTGAACTTGATTGATTACTGTATAGTGATATGACATGTAGAAGTGTTAATGTACTTTTATTGACCTCAGGCTGTCACACCATACCATCCATGAGCTAAACCTCATGCCTCCAAAGGCACACAGGATCCAACAAGTCATTATTCCTGAGACTAGAAGCTGGAGGCATGAAAAACAAGTGTCTCTCTTTATTGGCCTTTCAATGGCACAATTGTAGTCAAAAGTTGAGTCCATGTGGCACTTCCTTTATTTTAATTTGGCTCGAGAACAAGTTCAGTCACTGAGTTCCAGTCACAATGGAGTGCATTTCTGGTGCACTCCACACTCTCAGATAGTGCTAGGAAACGTAGAAACATAGAAGATAGGAGCAGGAGTAGGCCATTCGGCCCCTCGAGCCTGCTCCGCCATTCGATGTGATCATGGCTGATCATCCAAACTCAGTACCCCGTACCTGTCTTCTCCCCATATCCCTTGATACCTTTAGCTCTAAGAAATATATCTAACTCCTTCTTGAATATATTTAAAGACTTGGCCTCAACCGCCTTCTGTGGTAGAGAATTCCACAGGTTCACCACTCTCTGGGTGAAGAAATTCATCCTCATCTCTGTCCTAAATGGCTTACCCCTTATCCTTAGACTATGACCCCTGGTTCTGGACTCTCTGACCATCGGGAACATTCTACCTGCATCTAGTTTGTCCAGACCTGTCAGAATTTTATAAGTTTCGATGAGATCCCCTCTCATTCTTCTAAACTCCAGCGAGTATAAGGCCAATCGACCCAATCTCTCCTCATACGTCATTCCTGCCATCCCTTGTGAATCTTCGCTGAACTCCTTCCATGGCAAGAACATCCTTCCTCAGATAAGGTGACCAAAACTGCACACAATACTCAAGGTGTGGTCTCACCAAGGCCCTGTACAACTGCAGCAGGACATCCTTGCTCCTGTACTCAAACCCTTTTGCTATGAAGACCAACATACCATTTGCCTTCTTCACCGCCTGCTGCACCTGCATGCTTACCTTCAGCGACTGGTGCACAAGGACACCCAGGTCTCGTTGCACTTCCCCTTCTCCCAATCTATTGCCGTTCAGATAATCATCTGCCTTCCTGTTTGTAATGAAATCTGTTTGTCTTGGTCCTGTATTCGTTTTGCACTCATGTATATTACCCTCCCCCACTGTGTATAGTTTCACTTCCTCTTTCCCGACTAACCTGGGAGGTTCCAGGTCTTGGCTCTTGGCTCCGCCCCTGACTTCTCTTACATAAAGATCCCAGGATCTGTATGACTCATTCCTGTGAACCAGTCGGCGTTGAGATGTTAGCTCTGATCTTAGTGATTAAAAGCCAACTTGTTTAAGTCTATAACGTCTAGTTTTGTGGTTATTGAAGGCCCATCAATTTTAATCACTAAAGAATACTAGGATGGATCGACTCCTAAAACCAGAGCGTCTGGACTTGGATCCACATTCTGCTGAAGCATCAAATCAATTTGGACACTGGCTCAAATGCTTTGAACTCTTCGCGGGGGCCTCATCCGCTAGCGAGGTAGATAAACTGAGTCTACTGACTACTCGCGTAAGTCATCGGATTTATTCGTTCATCCGGGACGCCACCTCTTACACGGAGGCCATCACTATCCTGAAGGCCCAATACCAGAGGCCGGTAAACGAAGTGTACGCCAGACATCTGCTGGCTACACGCAGGCAGCGACCAGAGGAATCAATGGACGATTTCTTACAGGGCCTAAAGGACCTGGTCCGGGACTGTAACTGCAATGCCGTGACGGCCAACGCGTACTCTGACGAATTGGTCCGCGATTCCTTCATCACGGGCCTCAAATCGAATTATATCCGGCAGAGACTGCGGGAGAAGGAGGTCCTGGACTTAAAAAAAGGCAGTGGCCACTGCGCGATCGCTGGATGTGGCCCAGAAAAACTCTGGCCTAGAAATTCAGCTGGTTGCGCCAGCCGGTAGCGCCTTAGGAGGAGTAGATGTCGGGCACTAGGCGGCTAGTGGCCGGGCGCAGCGCGATCTGCGCCTCGCCCCAACTTCACTCACGATTTAGCGGCGTCGCAATGTCTTTGCGCGCACTCAGCTGCGCGCGCAGATCATGACGTCATTTCCTCGTGCAACGCCCTTTGTGCGTCCCCAACCGGAAATTCAGTCGCTACGCCCCATTGTGCGCCTGGCGCCCCTAGCGACTGTTAGAGTGGAACAGTGCTCAGTCGATGCGGGGCGCAGGGGGCGCAAATTAAAGGGCACTCCTCCTGCCCTATAAAAGGCTGCCATTTTGCAGCACTCCTTCTTGAGAGACGGATCTTTGCAGAGAGACCAAGGTAGAGAGCTTTCTGCTTTGGCCCAACACTCGGACAGGTACTTGTGGCTTCAGGCCACAGCTTTCCACTTGTCTTTGCCTTCATTGATATATCATTGTTTGCCAGCATATTATGGGGGCTGCAATGGGTGCAAATGTTGGCTTTCTCAATTGCATCCAAAGGGCTCACAGACGCCTTGAGAGTGTGGCAGCCCTGGCTAGACGGAGAGGGGGCAACAGGCGTCGGGAAAGGAGGCCTTACCCACCCAGGGTATACCGCCAGCAGTTCTCCTATCTCAACATGTCTGACGAGCAGTGTGTTCGGAGGCTGCGATTCAGAAGGGAGGTGGTCACAGAGATCTGCCACCTGCTTGGCGGTGATCTGCAGCCACAACTGAGGAGCAGGACGTCTCTGTCGGTGGCAGTGAAGGTGACGGTGGCTCTCAACTTCTATGCCACCGGCTCCTTCCAATCCGCTACTGGGGACATTTCCAACATCTCCCAGTTCGCCGTGCATTGCTGCATCCGCCAGGTGACCAATGCCCTTTTCAAAAGGAGACGTCAGTTCATCTCCTTCTCCATGGCCCTTGCCAAGCAGCAACAGCGTGCAATGGGCTTTGCAGCATTCGCGGGCTTCCCCATGGTGCAGGGCGCCATTGACTGCACGCATGTGGCTTTGCGGGCACCTCTGGAGAATGCCGAGGATTACCGCAACCGGAAGGGCTACCATTCGCTGAACGTCCAGCTGGTGTGTGACCACAGGCAGCTCATCCTAGCTGTCAATGCCCGCTTTCCAGGCAGCAGCCACGATGCCTTCATCCTGCGACAGACTTCTGTGGCAGACATGTTCCAGGCCCAGCCTCACCCACGAGGATGGCTTATCGGGGACAAAGGCTATCCTTTGTGTACCTGGCTGATGACCCCGCTCCGTGCGCCCAGCACCCCTGCTGAAGAGGGATACAACGATAGCCATCAAGCGACCAGGAACATCATCGAACAAACAATCGGCGTCCTGAAGCAACGGTTCCGCTGGATCGTTCCGGTGGAGCCCTGCAATATTCGCCGGAGCGAGTCTCCCATTTCGTGGTCGTTTGCTGCATGCTGCACAACCTGGCTATCCGCAGGACTCGGCCACTGCCACCAGACATTGGAGGACCACCTGAGGAGGAGGAGGAGGACCAGCACAGGAGGGAGGCAGAAAGTGCAAGGGCCGCCCGTCGCCGCCTTATTGAACGTCGGTTCTAGGCCCCCTCTCAGGGAATGGCTTGTGCCAATGTCAGCAGATGAATGTAGCCGCTCCACAAGCCCTCAGCCGAGCAGGGCAACCCGGACTTTACAAAAAAAACATGCACAGTGCAATTTAAGAACAATAATTTATTGCAAACCTCTGCCCTTCCCACATTACATCCTCATGTGGAGAAGCCCCCTCCAAAAACACAAAACTACCAGTCTCGGCCTTACAAAAAGAAAGAAAGACACCAGTCTCGGCCTTACAAAAACACAACTGCACCAGTCTCGGCCTTACAAAAAGAAAGAAAGACACCAGTCTCGGCCTTACAAAAACACAACTACACCAATCTCGGCCATACAAAAAGCACCAGGCATTTGTGCATACCTTCTACTTTTTGCCCTGCGAGGGCAATGCCTTTCGCATCCTTGCCTGGCCCCTGCCCGCCCTGCAGCTCCTCCTCAATGGGAGCCCAGTGGCTGCAGCAAGGCTGGGGGAAGGCTGCTGAGGGGCAGATGGCGAGACGGCAGATGCCCTTGGGGGTCGGCCTGCACCAGCTCTGGCCTTGGAGTGGCCGGCTGCTGACTGCTCCAACTCTGGCTGGGCGGCAGCAGTCTGTCCAGCGGCTCGTGGCAGCTGCAATGGCGGAGTGGCAGTGTCGGCTGCAGGAATGGTGCCAACCTGGCAGATCACAGGTGCTCGCTGGTCGCCTGAGACATTGGCACTCGCACGGGCCAGCACTGCAGCATGCGCAGCAAACAGCTGAAGAACAGACTGCTGGGCTGCTGCTGCGCGGCGAGTGCCCTGGCGATGCCTGGCTGGTCCAGCGAGGGTGGCAGCAGTTAGTGCCCGTGTGGCCCTGGTCTGTGTCCGCATGACAACAGCCAGTGAATGGACGGCACGACTGAGCACTTGGCTCGAAGCCGCCTGTGCTGCCGCAAAGTCCTGTAGACTCCTGGCCTGTGCTGCACTGAATTGATCCAGACTCCTGGCCTGTGCTGCTCCAAATTGCTCCACACTCCTTGACAAAGACTCAATGGAGTCAGGCATCCTTGCCACTGCAGCCATGAGCTCATTGTGCCTGCGCTCAGCCTGGACGGCCATTTCCTCCAGGAGCCGCATCTCCTCTGCGCTGACCGTCGCAGGACTGGAGGCCGCACTCGCCCTCTGGGGAGAAGTCCGCCGAGCTTCCCCACCCCTCCCGCATTGCTGCAGGCCGCTGGGCCCCAGAGCTTCACTCTCCTCCGACCCTTCCCCCCGGCTCCCCTCCAGGGAAGACGTGTCCCCTACATCGCCATGGGCTGGCGCGGCTGAGGGTGGCACTGATGGGCCGGCTTCCTCTTCCTCCTCCTCGTATTCCGAAGCGCTGACAGTGGCAGCTTGAGGGGCCGCCTCCTCACCTGCCGATTCACCATCTGAAAGCAGGAAGGCACAAGAGTAGCTTTAGAGTGAGGACAGGGTGGCAGCGAGGGAGGCATGAGTGGTGCCATTCACTGCATTGGTCGGACAGTGGCAAAGGATGCTGATCTGAGGCGCAAGTGGAACGAGCGAGGTCAAAAAGGTGATGCCCTTACCATTGGTGCCCAGAACAGGGTCGGCATCTCCACTGGCGACGGGGCCAAGCAGCCGGCCTGCCATAATGCGCTCCACATGCTGGTCGAGGTCGGAGAGCTCTTTTACGTCAGGATGGCCTCCCCCGGTGTCAGTTCGTTTCCGCCGGTTGTGCGCCACCTTGGCCTGCAAGAGAAAGGACGGCCTCTAAGTACAGTGTGAAGCCCTGATCTTGTCTGCACTACCTCCCATGGTCGAATAGCTTGTACAGTGTGTAAAGTGCTGAATGTGCAAGTGATTTTCATGCCAGTCCCATAGCTGCTGGATGAGGGCTGGCCATTAGGGCTTTCAGGTCCCTTTGCCCATAAAGTGAGGTGCACATGCAGGGATGAGGAGGACACTGGAAAGGGTACTCACCCTGACAACCCGAGTGAGGTCGTTGAACTTCTTCCGGCATTGCACAGTAGTCCTGGCAACCACGCTGTTGGAAGACACCCTGTTTGAGACCTCCCTCCAGGTTTTCCAGTAGGCGCTGGGCAGCGGCCTCTTGCCACCTTCTGGGAACAGAACATGGCGCCTGCGCTCCATTCTGCCAACCAGCAGGCTCAGGTCACCGTCGCTGAAGCGCTGCGCTCTCTCCCTGGCCTTCTCCATAGCCCTGGGCGTTGTGCAGATGAAGCTGAAGTGGTCAGGCCTAGGTTGAGGGCTGCAGTGTGCAGGGCGTGGCAGGCAAACAAATCCACCCTCCCCCTTTAAGAGCTGGCCGGCGCCAGAGTGTCTGCCGTCAATCAACAACTCGCCGCACCTGTGCTGCGCCTGGCCTCGGGGGTATTGCTCAGCACCGCCGGCTTAGCGCCTAAAGATAGTCGTGCATCGCCTGTTTTAGCGCAGCAGCAACCTCTTGGGGCGATGCGACTGCATATCGGCGAAGGTGGCGCGACTTTGCGCCGGGCGCAAATTTTAGCGGCCGCCCGACTTTACCGCCCCAAAAGTGGCTATACTGAATTTCTAGGCCTCTGACTCTTATTCTTCCGGCCATGCGGCCCTCACCGCCTCGTGCGCGCCGAGGGGGCCGCCATCTTGGAATCAGCCATCTTCCCCATCCAGGTCTCAGACCAGCTCTACGCCGCCGGAGTCCCCACACAGAAGTTCACCCAGGAGTCCTACTACAGCGGCAATGTCTCGAGGCCCGAAATGCTACTTCTGCGGCCAGGCCAAGCACCCCAGACAACGATGCCCAGCAAAGGACGCTACATGCTTCAAATGTAAGAAAAAGGGGCATTTTAGCAAAGTCTGCAGGGGGAATCCGATTTCCAACTCCGTCACTGCCTCGTGCGTGCCGTGCGGGCCGCCATCTTGGGATCCGCCATCTTTTCCCGACTCAACGGCCGCCCAGGGCCCAACAGTGGCTTCGATCACGGTGGATCAATCCAGGCCGCACCCATTGACAAAATCCATGATGGACATACAGGTAAACGGGAATTTAACGAAATGTTTAATTGACTGTGGGAGTACCGAGAGTTTTATCCACCCTAGCCTGGTACGGCGGCACTCATTAACGGTAACCCCTACACGGAGCAGAATTGCTATGGCTGCTAAGCCCCACACTTCGGACATTTTGGGCTACTGTGTGGTAACACTGACTGTAAAAGGCACGGACTACAAGGATTTTAAACTCCTCGTGATGCCAGAACTCTGTGTTAATGTAATCTTGGGCCTGGACTTCCAGTGCCACCACGAAAGTGTCACGCTAGCATATGGCGGGTCCCAGCCGCCACTCACAGTCTGTGGCCTATCAACCTTAAAAATCAGCCCGCCCTCTTTATTCGCTAATCTCGCTCCGAACTGTAGGCCCATAGCGACCAAAAGTAGACGGTACAGTCTGGAAGACAGACACTTTATCAAGGCGGAAGTGGACAGACTCCTGCGGGAAGGCATTATTGAATGCAGTACCAGCCCGTGGCGTGCCCAAGTAGTCATAGTTAAAAATAGCGAAAAGAAACGGATGGTAATTGACTACAGCCAGACTGTTAATATTTATACCCAGCTGGACGCCTACCCTTTACCCCGCATATCAGAAATGGTCAACCAGATTGCGCAATACCGAGTCTTCTCGACTATCGACCTCAAATCCGCGTATCACCAGCTCCCCATTAGAACGGAGGACTGCCCATACACCGCCTTCGAGGCGAACGGGCGCCTCTACCATTTTCTCAGAGTGCCCTTCGGGGTAACAAATGGGGTCTCGGTCTTCCAACGTGAGATGGACCGCATGGTTGACGAGAATAAACTACAAGCTACCTACCCCTATCTGGACAATGTCACTACCTGCGGGCACAACCAGCAAGACCACGATCTAAATCTTGCGAGATTTAAAAAAACTGCCCTAAAGCTGAATCTAACCTACAACGAAGACAAATGTGTCTTCAACACAACCCGTCTCTGTATCCTCGGCTGTGTGGTGGAAGATGGGGTAATTGGACCGGACCCTGACCGATTACGCCCCCTAAAGGAACTGCCCCTGCCACACAATCCCAAAGCTTTAAAAAGGTGCCTGGGATTTTTTTCGTATTATGCCCAATGGGTGCCCAATTACTCTGATAAGGCCCGACCCCTCATTAAATTGAAGTCCTTCCCACTATCAGCTGAAGCTCGGGAGGCTTTCACCAGTATTAAACAGGACATTGAAAGGGCTGCAGTGTGTGCAGTGGACGAATGCATTCCCTTTCAAGTCGAAAGCGATGCGTCAGACTTTGCCTTAGCTGCGACCCTCAATCAGGCTGGGAGACCTGTGGCCTTCTTCTCCCGAACCCTTCAGGGACCTGAAATCAGGCACTCTTCTGTCGAGAAGGAGGCACAGGCTATAGTGGAGGCAGTGCGGCACTGGAGACACTACCTAGCCGGCAAACGTTTCACCCTGCTCACCGACCAGCGGTCGGTGGCTTTCATGTTTAATAACAAACAAAGGGGGAAAATCAAGAATGACAAAATACTCAGGTGGAGGATCGAACTATCCACGTTCGACTATGATATTATGTACAGGCCGGGAGCCCTTAATGAACCCCCAGACGCCCTATCGCGGGGAATGTGTGCCAGCATTCATACGGACAAATTACAGGGTCTCCACAACGACCTCTGTCACCCGACTATACCACTTTATAAAGTCCCGCAATCTGCCCCACTCCATTGAGGAGGTCAGGGCAATGACCAGAGCCTGCCGCATCTGTGCGGAATGCAAGCCTCGTTTCTACAGGCCTGACCGTGCACACCTTATCAAAGCCACACGGCCATTCGAGCGCCTAAGTCTGGACTTCAAGGGACCCCTTCCCTCTGCCGACCGTAACGTATACTTCCTCAATATCATTGATGAATATTCCCGCTTCCCCTTCACCATTCCCTGCCCAGACATGACCAGTGCCACGGTCATCAAGTGTCTCTGTAATCTATTCTGCATGTTTGGCATGCCGAACTACATACACAGTGATAGGGGGACGTCATTCATGAGTGACGAGCTGCGCCAGTTCTTGCTCTCGAAGGGGATAGCCACTAGCAGAACCACTAGCTACAACCCCCGGGGTAATGGGCAAGTGGAAAGGGAGAATGCTACTGTTTGGAAGGCTGTCACGTTAGCCTTAAAGTCAAAAGGCCTTCCGACCTCCTGCTAGCAGGAAGTCCTCCCAGACGTGCTCCACTCCATAAGGTCTCTGTTATGTACTGCCACTAACGCTACCCCTCACGAAAAGATGTTCGTTTTCCCCCGGAAATCCACCTCGGGCATATCTCTACCCGCGTGGCTGACGTCTCCGGGGACAGTACTATTGCGGAAGCACGTGAGAGGCCATAAAACGGACCCCCTTGTGGAAAAGGTACAGCTCCTCCATGCAAACCCTCAGTACGCCTATATTGAATACTCTGACGGGCGAGAGGACACTGTTTCCATAAAAGACCTCGCTCCCTCGGGGAGCGGAGAGAACGATGGGAGACTACCCGATGAAGACCTGCACAACAAAGAGACAGGACGCCCAGAGGTATCAATACCCAACTTTAACCTGGAGGACACTGCAGATAACCTGGAAGACACTGCGGAGGCCCGGACAGCGGAGGAACCAGAATCCACTCCCCTAGAGGCACCCCAACCGGCTTTGCGCCGATCACTGAGAACTGCAAAACCTCCTGACAGACTCACTTATACCAACTTTTAAGAAACATCTCCCCGATGGACTAAATCTATAGAAGGGGTGAATGTAATGAAATCTGTTTGTCTTGGTCCTGTATTTGTTTTGCACTCATGTATATTACCCTCCCCCACTGTGTATAGTTTCACTTCCTCTTTCCCGACTAACCTGGGAGGTTCCAGGTCTTGGCTCTTGGCTCCGCCCCTGACTTCTCTTACATAAAGATCCTAGGATCTGTATGACTCATTCCTGTGAACCAGTCGGCGTGTTGAGATGTTAGCTCTGATCTTAGTGATTAAAAGCCAACTTGTTTAAGTCTATAACTTCTAGTTTTGTGGTTATTGAAGGCCGATCACTGTTTTTGCCACCAAAGTGGATAACCTCGCATTTATCCACATTATACTGCATCTGCCATGCATCTGCCCAATCACCTAACCTGTCCAAATCATACTGCAGTTTCTCGGCATCCTCCTCACAGCACACACGCCCACCCAGCTTTGTGTTGTCTGCAAACTTGGAGATATTACATCTAGTTCCCTCGTCTAGATCATTAATATATATTGTGAATAGCTGGGGTCCTAGCACCGATCCCTGCGGTATCCCACTAGTCACTGCCTGCCACTCGGAAAAAGACCCGTTTATTCCAACTCTTTGCTTCCTTTCTGCCAACCAGTTCTCTATCCAAGTCAGTACCTTACCCCCAATCCCATGTGCTTTAACTTTACATGCAAATTTCTTATGCGGGACCTTATCGAAAGCCTTCTGAAAGTCCAAATACACCACATCCAGTGGTTCTCCCTTATCTATTCTACCAGTTACATCCTCAAAAAATTCTATTAGATTAGTCAAGCATGATTTACCTTTTGTAAATCCATGTTGACTTTTTCCGATCCTGTCACTGTTTTCCAAGTGCTCTGCTATTACATCTTTTAAAATGGACTCTAGCATTTTACCGACTACCGATGTCAGGCTACATTAGCTACCCTCCAAACCATGGGAACTGTGCCCGAGTCTATAGAATTTTGGAAGATGACCAGCAATGAATCTACTATTTCTAGGGCCACTTCCTTAAGTACCTTGGATGTAGCTTATCAGGCCCTGGGGATTTATCGGCCTTCAATCCCATCAATTTCCCTAACACCATTTCGCTACAAACACTGATTTCTTTCAGTTCCTCCCTCTCATTAGACCCTATGTTCCCCAACATCTCTGGGAGGTTATTTGTGTCCTCCTTTGTGAAGACAGAACCAAAGTATGTATTTAATTGTTCTGCCATTTTTTTGTTCCCCATTAAAAATTCCCCTGATTCTGACTGCAAGGGACCTACGCTTGACTTCACCAATCTTTTTCTCTTCACATATCTATAGAAGCTTTTACAGTCAGTTTTTATGTTCCCTGAAAGCTTACTCTCATATTCTATTTTCCCCCTCTTAATTAATCCCTTTGTCCTCCTTTGCTGAAACCTAAACTGCTCCCAATCCTCAGGTTTGCTGCTTTTTCTGGCCAATTTATATGTCCTCTCCTTAGATCTTATGCTATCTCTAATTTCCCTTGTTAGCCACGGTTGAGTCACCTTTTCTGTTTTATTTTTATGCCATTAAGCCAAAGGTTCTCTCCCTTGCTACGGTGATGGGATATGATGGTCTATCCCTATATAGATCCAGTGACAATGTGCCTTGATGTTTTTATTTTATACTCATTGAAACCACCTCCCATTGGCTTTGCTTTATTTCAGAAGAGGCAGCTATCACGAAAGTTCACTTCAAGAAGGAAATGGTCTTGCATTGATGACAGTGACAATGTCGTAGACTGGTGGTCAAAGTACTACGCTTCTGTGGAAAAAGCCCAAAATGTACGGCATACTTATTCATGAGGGTTTGCTTCATAATGCTTGTCTAAAAATCATTATATCATTTATTGAAATGGTATCACTGATCAATAAGAATGATTGTATTTCACTGATTTTATTTATAATATATAAAACAAAAACCAATGGTTAAATACAAATGACCAACAGAAAGTTAAAAAAAAACAACAAATGCATCGGGTTCTTGAAAATAAAGAGAAAGCCACTGCTTCCCCCTTTCCCTGCCTGTGTGCTTTCATAAAAACGATTACATTTCTATAACATTTTCCAGTTCTGACGAAAGGTCATCGACCTGAAACGTTAGCTCTGTTTCTCTCTCCACAGATGCTGCCTGACCTGCTGAGTATTTCCATCACTTTCTGTTTTTATTTCAGATTTCCAGCGTCCGCAGTTTTTTGCTTTGTTCTCATCCTGTTGCGTCAGTAGCTGGGCTCCCTGGAAGTGCAGCAGCTCCTTAGCTCCAGTGCTTTTAGGTGCTTGCACTATGGAGTCAATTTTCAGCACTCCTTACACACAACTTCATGTGCCAGCTATGCATATCAGAAAATTAACTGTTCACTGTCCGTGGTTTTCTATCCAGTCACTTTAATGCATGGAAAACTGCAGGCAGCGAGTGCCCAGCTTTCCGATATACCTTGCCAGTGTGAGAAGCACTGCATCAAGCATGCGGAAGACAAAACGTTACCCCTAGAAGTGAGTTTGTTTGAAATCTGAGCCAATAAGCTGTGTCTGTACTTGCAAATTCTTGTACAAGTGCAGTACTATCAAGATTACCATCAGGATTTCTATGTGCTTGTGAGTTACTTGTTTTTTATCGGCCATCCTTTGTTTTTGTCAATATAATCCTTTAGTGACTTTTTAATCTAAATAATTCCATTAGTAATGCTTGAGTATTCAGTGACTAGAATAACAACACATTTATTTTAGTTTATTTGAGTAGAAAGTAAGTACAATTTGTTCCTTTTTCCTCAACCGAGGATTCCCCTCCACTGTAGTTGACATGGGTCTCGACCGTGTCTGTTCTATTTCCCGCACTTCTGCCCTCACCCCTTTCCCTCCCTCCCAGAACCACGATAGGGTTCCTCTTGTCCTCACCTTTCACCCCATCAGCCTTCACATTCAACGGACCATCCTCCACCATTTCCGCCACCTATAGCGTGATCCCACCACCAAACACCTTCCCATTCCCTCCCCTTTCAGCATTCTGAAGGGACCGCTCCCTCTGCGACACCCTGGTCCACTCCTCTGTCACCCCCAACACCCCTTCCCCTTCCCACGGCACCTTCCCGTGCAAGCGCAGGAGATGCAACACCTGCCCTTATACCTCTTCCCCCTTCCCGCTGTCCAGGGCCCCAAACACTCCTTCCAGGTGAAACTCATCTTTTGTTTCTTAACTTGTCCCATTACCATCTCCTTTCACCTTGCACCATCATTCCTTTTGTCATTGAATCTCTCCTGCCTTCCACCCTATCATAGACCTTCCCTTTTGTTTTTTCCTCCCCTCCCCCTTTCCCTTTCCCTACAGTTGCTTAAAAATCTGTTACATCTCTAACTTTTTCCAGTTCTGACGAAGGGTTATTGACCTGAAAAGTTAACTCTGTTTCTCTCTCCATAGATGCTACCTGACCTGCTGAGTATTTCCAGCATTTTCAGTTTTTATTTCAGATTTCCAGCATCCGCAGTATTTTGATTTTGTATAATTTTAACAGATTCCCCCAATGGCTCAGTGAGTTTACCCAATGACTAGCTGAGCTATACAAGGAAGTCCCAATCCAATTGTTGATGTGTGCCAACTGACCTCAGATAAGGGAGTGGTGGAGGTGCCACAATTGGCCTGAATGTCTGTGAATTAGGGAAGGGGAAATTATTCAGAGTTCTTGCTCCTGATTTCTTAGAATTGTCACGTTAACTTTACTATAGGAAAGCTAGCAAACGTGTTATTATAACATTATTTACAAGTTAAATGCTTGCCTACTCACTTTTAATTTTGTCTTTCTGATAATGCAAAGCTGAAAGATTTAAGCACCAATCTGCATGCTGAGGGATATGAAAATGGTAAGTGAATACTTACGACAAAACAAGCTCCGTAATTGTTAAGAAAGCCTATCCTAAATACAAACCACTGCTCACATTATGTAACACTATTAATAGGCCCTATGCCCTGTGTTGGGAGACTTAAGCAGTCCAATTGTACCTAAAGGACATAATGTATGATTTATATATGTTGTGAAACACGGAGGCCTTGCATCTCCAGTGGACAAGAATGCTCACTGCAGAATTGGCCGCAGAGGACAATGCTTCTGATTTGCAGCACTGTCAATTTTCTGACCATTCATTTTAATCACCAGAAAAGTGGAAGTGGCCGAAAAGGTGAGCACGCTGACCTCCGTTCCTGATTCTCCGCTCTACACTGGCCACAGAACCGCACAAAATTTACCCCATAATATCTGAGATTTATTTGCATAAAATAAATTCTTTAAAACCTTTGGTCCAAAGGTAGAAATGGTAGCTATAGAATATTTAGCATACTGTCAGTCAGGTTAGTGCATTAGCCAATAAAATGATGCCCCTTGGTGATTTTATAAAGGATAATTTTATGGACTTGCACTCCTAGTCCCACGCTTCAGCCGCCAGGAGTGTGTACCAGGAATTAGGGTGGGCTCCAAATACCTGAAGCTGTATTTCACTCAAACAATTGTCTTCTGAGGGTTGAATTTGGAAAATTGCCCAAATATTGCATTTGCCTGGCTGTCGCATGAGTGCTAATTCTGCTCATAATGCTATTCATAGAATCATTGGGGGCGAAATTCGTTTTAGCCAGTAAGGTTGCCGGTGTCACCGGCAACTGGAGTTAACGGCCGCTGAAAAGGGCCGCAACATTAAGGGAGCAAAATTCATCTGGGGACGAAGGAGATTGTTGGCGCATCGCTTACCTGCCGTGCAACACCGTCCTGGTGGCATCCGACCCGAAGTTTGCGTGCAGGTGCGGCGTTACTGCTTCCCACAGCCTCTGGAAGCGAGGCTGTGGAGCTCGCAAGGAATTGTGGGCAATGAAGAAGCCTGAGAATTAAAAGGGCCATGCATGCTGAAGCAATACAAATTACAATGAAGTGAAACAATGCAGTTTTCAGCCCTTTCTGCGTTAAAAAAAATTTAACATTAGAAAGAAGTCCCAAATGTGAATATTCAGCTCTTAAAGCTGAATTCCCTTCCTGACCTCAAAAAAATGGGAAAAATGCCTCAGCACAAACACACATGGTTCAGCAAGCTAGGGAAGGGGCACCCAGGGTCTCGCACGCAAAGGATAAAAGATGCTGTTATCCTCATACTTTACCATACTTCTAGCCTGCACCTCTTGCTTTCCCGCCCTCCCCTCACCACAACTCCACCCTTGTGCCTTCCTCATTTCATACACCCAAGAAATGCAGCCTGCCCAGCCAGTGGGTGACCTAGAAGAGGGAGAGGAGAGTGAATAAGGACAAGATTGATTTTACACTCTCAGCCATCAGCTCCTCAAGGTCAACCAGCAAGGCCATTTGCAGTGTCCCCCACTGAAAGTCAGCAGCCTTCCACCAGCCATGCTGCAGTCACTGGGGTAGCACTGTGTGACATCAGTAGGATAGGCAAAGGCACACACAGGACTTTCACTAAGAGAATGCATATGGGTGATGAGTTGATTTCATTGGATGGATAGACGTATATAGGTCGATTGGAAAGTTTGCTTTGTGGTGGCTTTTATTTCAACATTGTGGCCAAGCGGATGTTGTGATGGTCAGTAACAGAGGGAAGGTAAGGTGTGGGACTAATGTTGAAAGGGGAATTGGGGTTGTGGTCACAAAGAGGCTGTCTGGGATGCATCCTACCGTCTGCTTCCTCCTCTTCTGCGTCTTCCTCTTCCCTCTGCAAGCAGATGTTGTAAATGTGAAATGACAGCATAAAATGCTGGAAATACTCAGCTGGTCGACCTGAGACATGGGGCAGGATTTTCATTCAGGAATCGGGTAGGAGGCAGGACTACAACTTTCGGGGTTGTAGTCCCGCCTCCATTGAGATGTGGCCAATCCACGCGATTTTAACTTGATTGACCTTGTTGAGCCCGCCCAGCGGGCTCAGCAGGCCAATTAAGGGCCACCCGGCAACAGGTGACGTCACAGACTGAAATTTCATCTGTCAAGAGGTTTTGACAGATGAAATATCAGCGTTTCACAGCTGTTTGAAGCTGTCAAACACTGAGGTCTAGAAATTGGATTAGGCCTGAAAACGGGCGGTGTCATGGTCCAGCGCCATTTGGCTGCACCCATTCAAAGTGGTCCAGGCAGCACGCAAAATTCGCGCTGCCTGCTCATTATAAAGATTGGAGCGCTGATCTCAGCACTAAACATGCTGCTGTTTGGCTCACCGCTCAACAGGTGGGCCAAGATCTGGTGCAGCCTCATGGCCAGTAATGTTTGGCCTAGGCTTTCTCCACTACTTCGATGCAGCAGCACCTCATTGTCATTGGAGTTGGAGCTGGAATTGGAATCGCAGTTGCAGTTGGAACACATGGCTGAGCACCAGGAAAGAGAAGGAGCCAGAAGGTTCACCGATGCAGCTCTGGAGGCATTGGTACTGGCCGTGGAGAGGAGGCGGGCTGTCCTGTTCCCAGTGTGGCAGGAAGCCATCAGCACATACATCGAGAAGGCTGTGGCAAGAGATAGCTGGGTACGTCATGGTGGTGCCGAGAACATGGATCCAATGCTGCAAGAAGTTTAATGACCTCACACGGCAGGTCAAGGTGAGTGAAGGCTTAAGCAAATGCCATATCCCACCATCTGCACCACTAGCTTCACACACTGCTCAATGCACCACACCCCCATCACTCACCTACCAACAATCTCTACCTTTCACCACTCATACCTCACTTCACTTCACCCTCACAACATTACCACTGCTGCAACACTCACACCCACATCTCACACCTTGCACACACTAACAGCTATTCAACTATGACAGGCACATCACCCAAACACATTGCAGCACACTCACTGACACACTTCCCTTTCTCTTGCAGGTTAAGTTCACTCACAATCGCTGCGAGCAGTGGCAGATGGGAGGCAGCCAAGCCGCTTTACAGGCATTGAGCCAACTGGAGGAGACAGTGCTCGACATCATTGGAGGGGAAGTCACCGAGGCCGCGGCAATGGGCGAAGTTAAAGCCCATGGAGACAATAACAGTCTGCTCATTCCTAATCCTCCTTCTCACATCCCACTTCCCCCTCATCCCACAATCTCTTCTCACTTACAAGCTGCTGATGGAGTATGCATCGATATCTTGTGATCCCGCTCTCCTCACCATAACGTGACTCTTGTGCCTTTCTGCTTTCAGATGACCAAGATCTGCCATCTGCACAGCCTGTTTCCGAAGTAATGGAGGAGAGTGAAGGAGAAGAAGAAGGCACACAGTCACTGCATCTGACACTCGCAGACACCAGCTCAGAAACAGGCACTGCGCGTAATTTACATGGTAGTATAGATGTGGGATCTGCACAGGGTGAGGCACCGGGCACGAGTGGGCTGCAGCAAGGCCAGGGGGAAAGGGTCGCTTGGGGGCCAGCTCCCGGGGGGCGAGTTCGCGCATGAGTTCTGCTGCACACGCCTCAGATGAGGACCTCGATGGGGCGTGTTATGTATTGTGTGTTCTATTGTGTGTTCTCCTCCCACCTGTGGTGGCGCTGTCACAGGAGATAAATGGTTGGGTGTTCTCTGTTAAGTTTAGCTCTCTTTGTTTGGAACTTTCCAGAACTTCCTTTCCTTCCAATAAAGCACTTCATGTTTGAATCTCTGAGTTCTGAGTCCTAAATTGTGTCTAGGTAGAAAGGTACCAACACAACAGGGCGGCCTTCAGAAGAAGGATGATGGGCAAGCACACGGAAATCCTAGGAGCAATGGCAAGCCTGCCAGAGAGCCTCTTGGCAATGTCAAGGAGCATGGAGGAGTCTGTTTCCAACATTGGCCAGGGCTTTGCACATAGCTTGGAGCCCGTGGTTTCCAGGCTGGAAATGATGGACAACTCCAGGAGAGCCCGCGTCGAACCAGACATGATGCTGCGTGTGATGGGCGATGTCGCGGCTTCCATTGCAGCACAGACGGGAGCAATAAAACGTGTCAGTGCTGCAGTGGATGCGCAGACTGCTCTCCTGCAGTCTCAGCTTGCTGCCACCCAAGCTCAGACTGCTGCCATTGAGGCTGGGTTTATCAGTGTTGAATGGGGCTTGCAGGGTGTCACAGAAGCCCAGCAATCTCTCCTCTAACAGATTGCTAGGGATGCTAAGGTGCTCCCCCGGGGGAGTGGCAGTGGGTCAGTGGAGCAGGACTCTGCTGTCCTGTCTCAGGATGACAGTATTCATATTCCCACCACTGCCACTTCGCTATTGCCCTTGCCGCTGCCTGTCAACCAGCCAGCCCAGACTGCCGCCACCCATGTGAGGTGGTGCCGTCTACAGCTGGGTCTTCTAGGTCCAGAGCTGGTTGAGGCCATCTGAAGTCTCCCCCACGGAAACTCTGCAGCCTTCCACCAGCCATGCTGCAGCCTTCCACCAGCCAGTCTCCGAGCAGCCACCCTTGGGTTTGACGTGGTAGCTGGAAGATTGCTGGCACACCAGACTGAGACAGGATGAAGGCATCATGACTGCTGCCAGGATAGCGGGCATTGACCATCAGGATTCGCTGTCTGTGGTCGCACAACAACTGCACATTAAATGAGTGGTAGTTATGGAAGATCTCAGGATTATTATGCGGTGCCCGCAAAGCCATGTGGATGCAGTCAATGGCACTCTGCACCATGGGGAAGCCCGCTATCCTGGCAAAGACAAATGCACGTTCGTCTTGCTTCTCTCTGCTCAGAGAGAAGACAACGTAATCCCTTCTCCTGGATGCAGCGATGAATGGCGAACTGGGAGATGTTAGCTATGTCTCCTGCTGCAGACTGGAAGGATCCGCTGGCGCAGAAATTGAGGGCCACAGTGACCTTGAGGGCTACTGGGAGAGCTGTGTTCGCCCTGCTCTGAGGCTACAGGTCTGGTTGCAGGAGGTGGTAGAGTTCTGTGACCACCTCCTTGGTGAAGCGGAGCCTCCTAATACACTGCTCCTCGCTTAAGTGGAAACAGGAGAAGTGCTCTCGGAAGACCCTAGGTGGGTAAGGCCTCCTGTTGAGAGCCCTCCTGACCCTCCTCCCTCTGTGCACATCTTCTCCTCTTCGCTGCCTGCGCTCCCTCTCCTGAAGATACTCGAGCGTGAGGGGGACTGCCCCATGACTATGAGCAAGTGTTGTGAGCAGAAGCCTTTAAATAAGAATGAAGGCATTCTCCAGTTGCTCCAACACTCCCAATCACCTTAGTACATTGAAAAAAGTTTAGAAAGTTGCTGGATTTGCAGAAAGCGCCACAGAGCCATTCAAACTGAACAAACATGTCAGCTGCAAGTAGTTGCTGATGATCCCTTTAAATAGCGCAGTTGGAGCCTCCTTCCTGCTCATCAATGCTTGGTCAGCTGATTGCAATTAACACGGGCCAGTAAGTTGAGCAGCGCACTCCAAAATGGCAGATTGGGCGTCAGGTGAGCGTTGCACACTCGCTGACATCACGATCTGCACAGTATCCATATTGCTAGCGAGCGTGGACATTGGCAGCGCCGCTGCCCAGCCGAAAATGGCAGCCGCCATCAGCGGGCGTACGTGAGGCGGCTGCCATTTTTTTGCCGAAACGGGCCTTAAACGCCACGCTAACACCTTCAATTTCTGGGCCCTAGTGTCTTTGAAAAGTCAAAAACTAAATGTTGTTTCTTTTTTCTCTGTTCTAATGCACAATGTGATTACGTTAATAGATGGTGCCTACTTAAACCTCTTGTCTTTGTTTCTAGTGCGGTCTGCACATGGCACGCTTATCACTTCAGCTGGTGAATATGGTGAGAAGAAAAAGAGAGAGAAAATTGTCAAAAGGACCAAAATGCAGAAGCCTGGTTTAGCAACTCTGGAGGTAGAGTCCAAAGCTATGTCGCCCATATTGTTCATTCTAGAAATACATGTCTATCAAAGCCATTCTTAAGACCATGTCTAATTGGTCCTATCATAGTCTAGACCTCATCTATTCAATCTCCTGAGGGAGGTGACAAACCACATGTAAAATCTCCAAGACAAATTACACACTGTGTAATTTCATCACGAAGTCCAATGAAATCTTTGCAAAAATCTCAGATATGAATTTTACACTAAATCCTACATTAAACAATCCTCTTTGAATTTGCACTCCATGGGTGACACCGCTATGGCCCCAGCACCATTGTATTCCAAACAGTCGCACATAGAATCATCAGCCCCGATATTTACACAGAGAAGTGGAGAGAGCAGGGCTGGGGAAGCGGAGAGAGCAGGGCTGGGGAAGCGGAGAGAGCAGGGCTGGGGAAGCGGAGAGAGCAGGGCTGGGGAAGCGGAGAGAGCAGGGCTGGGGAAGTGGAGAGAGCAGGGCTGGGGAAGTGGAGAGAGCAGGGCTGGGGAAGCGGAGAGAGCAGGGCTGGGGAAGCGGCGAGAGCAGGGCTGGGGAAGTGGAGAGAGCAGGGCTGGGGAAGCGGAGAGAGCAGGGCTGGGGAAGCGGAGAGAGCAGGGCTGGGGAAGCGGAGAGAGCAGGGCTGGGGAAGCGGAGAGAGCAGGGCTGGGGAAGCGGAGAGAGCAGGGCTGGGGAAGCGGAGAGAGCAGGGCTGGGGAAGCGGAGAGAGCAGGGCTGGGGAAGCGGAGAGAGCAGGGCTGGGGAAGCGGAGAGAGCAGGGCTGGGGAAGCGGAGAGAGCAGGGCTGGGGAAGCGGAGAGAGCAGGGCTGGGGAAGCGGAGAGAGCAGGGCTGGGGAAGCGGAGAGAGCAGGGCTGGGGAAGCGGAGAGAGCAGGGCTGGGGAAGCGGAGAGAGCAGGGCTGGGGAAGTGGAGAGAGCAGGGCTGGGGAAGTGGAGAGAGCAGGGCTGGGGAAGTGGAGAGAGCAGGGCTGGGGAAGTGGAGAGAGCAGGGCTGGGGAAGCGGAGAGAGCAGGGCTGGGAAGCGGAGAGAGCAGGGCTGGGAAGCGGAGAGAGCAGGGCTGGGGAAGCGGAGAGAGCAGGGCTGGGGAAGTGGAGAGAGCAGGGTTGGGGGGTCGGGGGACAGGCGAGGATTTGCAGACGGAAAACCCGGAAGTATTGAAATTAACAGCAGGACACCTTTTAAATTTTTTCTGCAAGTTGCTGGTCGCCTGGCTGGAAAGCCTGCAGCACATGAATGCAGTCAAGGAGCAGAGAAGAGGGAGGGAGCGATGGCAGAGGGTGGTGATCCAAGGCGGGGGCTGCTTGGTGAATGTCGGGAGGGTTGGTGAAGGTCGGGGGGGTTGGTGAAGGTCGGGGGGTGTTGGTGAAGGTCGGGGGGGTTGGTGAAGGTCGGGGGGGGTTGGTGGAGGTCGGGGGGGTTGGTGAAGGTCGGGGGGTTGGTGAAGGTCGGGGGCGTTGGTGAAGGTCGGGGGGGTTGGTGAAGGTCGGGGGGTTGGTGAATGTCGGGGGGGTTGGTGAAGGTCGGGGGGTTGGTGAAGGTCGGGGGGGTTGGTGAAGGTCGGGGGGGTTGGTGAAGGTTGGGGGGGTTGGTGAAGGTCGGGGGTTTGGTGAAGGTTCCGGGGGTGAAGGTCAGGGGTGTGTGGTGAAGGTCGGGGGGTGTGAAGGTCGGGGGGTGTGAAGGTCGGGGGGTGTGAAGGTCGGGGGCTGTGAAGGTCGGGGGCTGTGAAGGTCGGGGAGTGGTGAAGGTCGGGGAGCGGTGAAGGTCGGGGAGCGGTGAAGGTCGGGGAGCGGTGAAGGTCGGGGGGTTGAAGGCCGGGGGGGTGTGAAGTTCGGGGGGTGTGAAGGTCGGGGGGTGTGAAGGTCGGGGGGTTGAAGGCCAGGGTGGTGGGGGGGTGAAGGTCAGGGGGCTGAAGGTCGGGGTGGTGGGGGGGTGAAGGTCGGGGGCTTGGTGAAGGTTTGGGGGGTCGGGGGGTGGTGAAGGTTCGGGGGGTCGGGGGGTTGGAGGTCGGGACTGGTGAAGGTGGGGGGTGGTCGGGAGGGTGAAGGTCTGGGGTTGGGTGGTGAAAGTCGGGGAGGTGAATGTCGGGGGGTTGGTGAAGGTTCAGGGGGATGGTGAAGGTCTGGGGTGGGGGGGTGAATGTCGGGGGGTTGGTGAAGTTTCAGGGGGGTGTGGGGGGGTGAAGGTCTGGGTTTAGGGAAGGTTCGGGGGGGTTGAAGGTTGGGGGTCTGGTGAAGGTCGGGGTGGTGAAGGTCGGGGGGGTTGGGGGGGTGGTGAAGGTCATGGGGGTGGGGGGTGAAGGGGGTGGGGGGTTGAAGGTCGGGGGGTGAAGGTCGGGGCATTGGGGATGGTTCGTGGGGGGGTTAGGGGGGTGGTGAAGGTCGGGGGGCAGGGGGGTGAAGGTCGGGGGGTTGGTGAAGGTTCGTGGGGTTGGTGAAGGTCGGGGGTGGTGAAGGTCAGGGGGGTGAAGGTCGGTGTGCTTGTTGAAGGTTCGGGGTCGGGGGCTGGTGAAGGTTCGGGAGGTCGGGGGGTTGGTGAAGGTTCGGGGGGTCGGGGGGGTGAAGGTCGGGGGGGTTGGTGAAGGTTTGTGGGGTTGGTGAAGGTCGGGGTTGGTGAAGGTCAGGGGGGTGGGGTGGTGAAGGTCGGTGTGCTTGTTGAAGGTTCGGGAGGTCGGGGGGCTGGTGAAGGTTCGGGGGTCAGGGTTGGTGAAGGTTCAGGGGGTCGGGGGGCTGGTGAAGGTTCGGGAGGTCGGGGGTTTGGTGAAGGTTCAGGGGTCGGGGGGTTGGTGAAGGTTCGGGCGGTCGGGGGGCTGGTGAAGGTTCGGGGGCAGGGGGGTGAAGGTCGGGGGGGCTGGTGAAGGTTCGGGAGGTCGGGGGGCTGGTGAAGGTTCGGGAGGTCGGGGGGTTGGTGAAGGTTCGGGAGGTCGGGGGGTTGGTGAAGGTTCGGGGTTGTGTGATGAATGTCATGGTGGTGGGGGGGTGAAGGTCAGGGGTGAAGGTTGGGGCGTTGGGGAAGGTTCGTTGGGGGGTTGAGGGGGTGGTGAAGGTCGGGGGGCAGGGGTTGAAGGTCGGGGGGTTGGTGAAGGTTCGTGGGGTTGGTGAAGGTCGGGGGTGGTGAAGGTCATGGGGGTGAAGGTCGGTATGCTTGTTGAAGGTTCGGAGGTCGGGGGGTTGGTGAAGGTTCGGGGGTCGGGGGGCTGGTGTAGGTTCGGGGGGTCGGGGGGCTGGTGAAGGTCGGAGGGGTGGAGGTCGGGGGTGTGAGTGACAAAGATCGGGGAGGGTGGCGGAGATCGGCGTGGGTGGGATTGTGGCGGTGGGGGAGGCGTTCTGTGAAGAGATTAGCTGGGAGGAAACGCTCCTCCTGGCCCACAAGCAGTGCTGTAAATGCACTTACCTTATAGATCCGGCCCTTCTCGCCTCCTTTTACCTGCCAGGATTCTGGCTTGGGGAAACCCAGCCGATATTAGTTAAAAAATAGATGCATGCAGCCTCCTTTAAAGATTTCAATGACCAACCCGCCTCCTGAGAGCGGATTGGTTGCCTGCCCTGCCTCCGTTAAAACCGAAAGTGGGCGGGTTGGACTCGGGTTTGAAATTCATACAATTTTTGCTTCCCACCTGCCTCAAATCCACCCGTTCTTGTGGGTTAAAATTACCCTATAGAATCTTACAGCACAGAAGGAGGCCATTCGGACCAGCGAGTCTGTGCCGGCTCTTTGAAAGAGCTATCTGTTAGATCTGTGTATCTTGATGTTGTGTGTCCTTCAATAATTAGACAAGAGACTGCAGCGAACAATCAACAGGTGCTTACTGGATGAGGGTTACTCTAAAACTAACTGTACAGATCGCTACTCAGGGTTTATATACAGGTGTGGTCACTGCCGGTACTACAGTATACAGGAGCTGTAAAAAGTATTTCTCCCCTTAAAGGTACATACACTACAATTCCTCCCCTTTTAGATTAACAGTACCATAATATTCATTTAACAATTAAATATCAACTAATTATAATTAACACTTTTAACATGCAACATTAACTGAAAATAGTCTATTTATAAATTCAGTCTTTGGGGCGGCTTCCTGATCCTTTCCTGAGTGTCTTGCTCTTGGTGCAGAGGCGATTCTGGCCCCCCTGTCGTCGGTTGGTTCATCAGCTTCCGATGCTACTGTTTCTGGGGTAGATGCTACCTGTATGTTGGGTTCCTCACCAGGTACGCGAGACATGGGGTTGACTCATTCCTGTGACTCTAGGATCTGGTCAACATGGCGTCTCACAATGTTCTCCCCAACATCCACTGTGTACATTAGTGGCCCCTGCCGTGTGCATATCGTTCCTGGTTGCCATTTCTCTGTTCGGCAGTCGCGGGCCAAGACTGGTTGCCCTACATTGAAGCTCCTTGTCGGCTTCTCATTGATGTGCTGGAATTGCTTATTCTCAACATCTCTTCGTACATTTGGTCTGAGCAAATCCAGACGAGATCTCAGCCTTTGGTTAAAGAACATCACGGCCGGGGTCTGGTTGGTGACTGCATGTGTCGCATTTCTGTAGGCTAACAGGAAATTGTCCACCTTATGCTGCAGTGGAATGTCGTCATCGCACATGGCCCTCACTGCTTTTTTAAAGGTTTGTACAAACCTCTCAGCCAATCCATTTGTGGCTGGATGATACGGGGCGGATGTGTAATGCCTTACCCCATTCCTTTTCATAAATCTTCGAAACTCTTCGGACACGAACTGTGGTCCGTTATCAGAGCAAATCTGCTCTGGCAAGCCGTTCCTGGCAAATATGGTCCGTAGGACTGCAATAGTTTTCTCCGTGGTGGTGGAGGACATTTTGATCACCTCAGGCCATTTCGAGTGCGCATCCACGGCTATTATAAACATTGAGTCCATGAATGACCAGCAAAATCAATATGCACCCGTTGCCATGAAGATGAGGGCCACTCCCATGGGTGCAGAGGGGCATGTGGTGGTGCATTTTGGACCTTCTGGCATCCTGAGCAGCTCTTTGTCAGGTCCTCGATTTGCTGATCGATCCCCGGCCACCACACATAAGCCCTAGCAAGGCTTTTCATTTTCACCCCTTCCAGATGGCCTTCGTGAAGCTCATTGAGCACTCTCTCCCTTAACTTGGGTGGAATTACCACTCGGGATCCACACATCAAGGTCCCCTGGCATACTGTCAGCTGTTCTCTTCTGGATGAGAATGCTGGCAACAGTGAGTCACCATGTGTTGGCATCCCTTCACCTTCAAGTCATATACCCGAGACAGTGTTGGGTCATTTCGGGTCTCCTTCTCTATATCAGCGTTAGTTACTGGCAAGCGTTCCATTATAGTCGAATAAAATATTTCGACAGGGTCCACTGCTGGTGCTTCCTCCGCAGTAGGCAGTGGCAGGCATGATAGCCCATCAGCGTTTCCATGCTGTTTCGTGCCCTTATACTCAATTTCATATTGGTTCGCCCCTAGAAAAAGGGACCATCTTTGTAGCCGTTGCGCAGTCATCACCGGAACGCCCTTCATTGGATTAAAGATGGAGACAAGTGGTTGGTGGTCAGTCAGCAAGGTGAACTTCTGCCCGTGCAGATCGAGGTTGAACTTTTTCATTCCCCACACTAGGCTGAGGGCCTCCCTGTCAATCTGGGCGTAGTTACGCTTGGCTGAGGTTAGTGACCAAGACGCAAAGGCTACTGGCCTCTCCAAGCCGTCCGGGAATTTGTGCGACAGTACCACTCCAATGCCATAGGGTGATGCAACACACGCCAACCGAATTGGTAGTGCTGGGTTGAAATGAGGCAACACCTCTTTTGATGTGATCAATTCTTTGCACTTCTGGAAAGCTCGTTTACATTCGTCATTCCACTTCCATGGTACCCCCGTTTGCAGTAGGGTGTTCAGTGGGTGTAGTACTGTAGACAAATTCGGCAAGAACTTATGGTAGTAGTTCACCAGCCCGAGGAACGACCTCAGTTGTGACACATTTTCCGGTGCTGGAGCCTTGACTACTGCCTCAATCTTTTCAGGGGACTTATGTAACCCCTCTTCATCAATAACGTGGCCACAATACGAGATCTGCTTCTGGAAAAACTCGCATTTGTGGCGATTAGCTCAGAGCCCATATTCCTTCAATCTAGTGAGCACCTGCTCCAGGTTGGTGAGGTGATCACTGTCATTTTTGCCCGTGACCAGGATGTCATCCAAATAACACTGGGTCCCTGGAATCCCTTGCAGGACTTGATCCATTGCCCTTTGCCAAATAGCCGGAGCTGATGCTACCCCGAACACCAGCCGGTTGTATTGGTAGAGACCTTTATGAGTGTTGATCGTGAGGTACTGTTTCGAGGCTTCTTCTACCTCCATTTGCAGGTACGCCTGGGCCAGATCAATCTTAGTGAAGCATTTCCCTCCAGATAGCGAGGCGAAAATATCTTCAATCCGCGGAAGCGGATATTGTACCGTGTGAAGGACTGGGTTCACTGTCACCTTAAAGTCCCCACAGATGCGAACCTTCTTTGGTTCCCCAGGCATATTACTCAACGACCTCTTCATTACAGGAACGATGGGTGTAGCCCACTCGCTCTAGTCCACTTTGGACAGTACTCCTGAACGTTCCAAACCTTCCAGCTCTGCTTTGACGGCTGGGCGGATCGCATAAGGCACCGGTCTGGCTTTAAAAACTTTGGGCTTGCATTTTCCTCTATTTTGATCGTCGCTGTTATGCCTTTTAGTGTTCCGAGTCCCTCCTGGAACACTTCTTGTGCGTCAATTAGCATTTTTGACAGTCGTCCAGGTGTGACGTCGTCATCCTTTTTGGCATCTACAGTCAGTGCTTGTATGGAATGCCAATCTAGCTGTATCTTCCGGATCCATTCACGTCCTAGTAGTGGTGGTCCTCCATCTGGCAATACATATAGGTCCATTTTTGGTGTTTCCTTGCTGTTATATATAACGTTCACCCTTATTTTTCCTTTGGGGTAGAATTTTTTGCCCCATGTACGTTTTCAAGACAATCTCTGTATCTCTCAAGGGTGTATGTGAGAATAGCCACTTGTAGTCCCTTCGGTTTATGACTGTTAGGGCTGATCCTGTGTCCAATTCCATTTTCATTTGGACTCTGGCTATCTTGAGCGTGACCCAGATAGTTTGGTGATCCTCCGTTTTGATCACATTATGTAGTTTCAGACAACCCAGCTCCTTGCTTCCGGAGTCTGTATCACTTTTCTGTTCATCTGAACTGCTCTCCGTCACCTTATGTACCTTCTTGTCCTTCTCCTGTGGAGATTTCTTGCTGCTGGTTTTCTTTCCCGACCAGCAGACTCTTGCTATGTGTCCTACTTTTCCACACTGTCTGCACACTTTGTCCTTGAACCAGCAATCATTATGGTCCTGTGTTGTTCTGCCGCAGCGATAGCACTTCGCTGTTCCGTATGACATTTCATTTGTGCCATATTCTTGCGGTCTCTGTTGTATCTCTGCAGCGCCCCGTGCGGCTGCTTCGTGTGATACTGCAATGCTGAAAGCCTTGTCCAGCGTAAGATCCTTTTCTGATAGAAGCCGTTTCTAGGTTCCTTCACTTTGAAGCCCACACACAAACTTGTCCCTTAAAGTATCTGCTAGTCCCGTTCCAAACTGGCAGTGTTTCGATAGCTTGCGCAGTTCTGTTAAATACTCAGCATTACTTTCATCTTTATGCTGGTTCCTTTTGTGAAACTTAAATCTTTCTGCTATCAGCAACGGTGTGGGGTTTAAGTGGTCTTGTAGGATTGACACTATGTTTTCAAAATCCTTTTCCACTGGCTTCTCTGGGGTTACTAGGTTTCGCAGTAAGCAATACGTTTTTGCACCCATTGAATTCAACAATACCAGCGCTTTCCTGTCATCTGGCACTTCATTCGCCTTGCAGTACACTTCTATGCATTCGACATATGTCGTCTAATCTTCGACTTCATTGTCGAACGCTGTGACACTGCCACTCTTCGGCATCCCTGGGTGTGGTTAGACTGGCTCAAAATGGCATCTCCCGCGCTCTCCCTTCTTCTCCGCTGTGGCTCAAAATGGCGTCTCCCGCGCTCTCCCTTCTTCTCCGCTGCGGCTCAAAATGGCGTCTCCCGTGCTTTCCTTTCTTCCCCGCTGACGCTGCTCAGCCCTTGAACACCGGCTGCGCTCTGCGCGTTTTCCTGCGCGCCTCTCTCTCTCGTTGACGCTGCTCGGCCCTTGAACACCGGCTATGCTCTGCTCTCTCTCGTTGACGCCGCTCGGTCCTGAACACCGGCTGCGCCCTGTGCGCTCTACCCTCTCTCTTCTCCCGTTGACGCCGCTCGGTCCTGAACACCGGCTGCGCCCTGTGCGCTCTACCCTCTCTCTTCTCCCGTCGACGCTGCCCGGCCTTTTTCTGTGCCGTCGGTCGGCTCTAGCCGCCGCTGTCCGGGAAGGGTCTGCGCCATACCTGTTGCCAGCCCGTTTCGCTGGACCACCGTGACTGGAGAACCAAGCCCAGCTCTCAACAGCCTCCCCTGCGATGCTCAAGTCTCCGCTGGATGGTCGACGCCCGTGCTTCTGGACTCGGCCTTCTTCTTTCACTGTTCTCCAGGAGCGAATCCCTGGGAGGTGATGCAAAGTTGCAGGTAGGTTTGAATCTTCTCGTCGCCAATGTTAGATCCGTGTATCTTGATGTTGTGTGTCCTTCAATAATTAGACAAGAGACTGCAGGGAACAATCAACAGGTGTTTACTGGATGAGGGTTACTCTAAAACTAACTGTACAGATCCCTACACAGGGTTTATATACAGGTGTGGTCACTGCCGGTACTACAGTATACAGGAGCTGTAAAAAGTAGTTCTCCCCTTAAAGGTACATACACTACACTATCCAATTATTCTCATAGTTCATAACAGTTTTATAGTTGGGAGTTATGGCAGTCAGCGGTACTTTGGCCATCAAATAATTTTAGTAGTGTCTACCTGCAGTGTGGCTCATCTCGCTTGAAAGGGATAAAGTTATCGTAAGAACAAAACTCCACATGAAGTAACACACTACATCTGTGAAGGTACATTCATATCATGTTGGGGCATGCACATAAAAAAATAAACACGTACGTTTTGGTCTATGCGTATCATTCTAACCTTCAACCCTGTTCTGAATAAGATATTTATCCTCAAGGATTTACTTAATATGGCACTGTTTTAGCTGGGAATCTATTCCACATATCTGCTGGGGGAAGGCAGAAAAGATATTCTAACACTGAACTTGACTTCAGGCTTGTTAACTCTGTGCTGTGCTCTGCAATGCTTTGTTTAAGTTAAGCGACCTGCTGACATTAACATTATCCACCCTCCCATCATGTGAGAGACCCAAACCATGTCTCCTCTAAGCAGCTAATTCATGAGTATTCTGCTGCAGCAAATGAGCTTCGCAAAAATTACCATTTGATTCTTCATTCTTTAATGAAGAGAAATTCAGTTCGGTGAATCCCTTTTCATAACCTGAGCTTCAAGCCCCAGAATCATCCTGGTCACTTTTCTCTGAACCTTGTCCACTACATCAATGTTCTTTTAAAAGGAAGGGTGCTCAAAGTTGCATGCAATATTCCAAATGAGTTGCACAGGGTTAAAATAATCTGTTTTGACTTGCAATGAAATCCCCTTAAACTGCATCCCAGCCATGGCCATAAGCTGCAAGTTTAAAATTATACATAAGGATTGACCCCAAATCTCCTCTGATCACTTGCTCCTCATTTCTAGGTAACGTCCAGGGCTAGTTTGCCTGGAAAATTTCTATTTACCAATTGTCTGTTGTGCTGATCAGTTGCATAATTGGAGTAGATGATCCAGTTTTGTGAATTGTTTCCACCAGATATATGATAAAGAATTAGAAGGAGAATTTGATAACTTTTTCGATTGGGTACAAACGTTTGATCTTTTTCGTGGTAAAGCAAGTGAAGATGACACCAGTGTAGACGATGAAAGAATTGTTGGAAAATTTAAGGTAGGTTTAAGTCTATATGATTAATAATCTTAGGGTAGATTTTACAAATTAGTGCTCTTGGTGCAGGGATTCATGCAACATGATTCGGGCACATAGGACTGTGCGTCCCACACAGGAGAGAAATAAAAATTCACGGGAGAAGGAGGAAGAAGTAAAAATCTAGCTTGCTCCATGTTGAGATCCTAGTCAACACCAAGGCTGTAATTCTCTGCTCCTTGTTGAGAGAAACATGTTTTGTCCTGTCATCTCCTTTGCCCCAAAAGGCATTGACTTTTGTTCGCGAGGTATTGGCAGCCTTCCATTACTTTCCACAGTTGGTCATTCTTCGCACCCAAACCATGGGTGTCAGCAAGCTATTAGATCATGGGAGGGGCTTCATAGCCAAACTTGATCCTGTCCTCACTCAATGTCCACAGGTATGTGCATCAGGGGTCACTGGATAGCTGTAGGGAGCAGGAAATCCTCTGGGTACCCCCCTCCCCCCCACTAGCCCAGGTCTTTGAGCAAATTGTAGTACCCCAACTGTGGTTGTAGCTGAGATCAAAGATCAAAGATCAAACCTGGCACTTTCTAGTCTATTTGGCTCAGTACCCACCAGGACCCTCGGACATCATTGGAAAAATGTTTCGATAAATATTTAATATTAGCAGATCTCCCATAGCATTACTCACAGTGAGTTGGAGGATCTGCTGTTTTATAATCATTGAATCATAGAATAGTACATAACAGAAGGAAGCCATTCGGCCCATCGAGTCTGCGCTAGCTCTTTCGAAGAGCAATCCAGTTAGCCCCGCTCTTTCCCCATATCCTTGCATTTTTTCTCCTTCAAATATTCAAAAATAACCGCAAAGTATGATGGAGAAGTAACGGTATGTTATACAGAAGACTAATTGTAGATATTTACAAGCACCATGACATCTAAAGAGCACCATTAATCTATTTCATTGAAGGCAATATGAAGTGTAATTTCATGAGACTCTGCTGCTGCATGGAGCCTCACTCACTTGTGCCAAGCACAGGTCAGATAATTGCCGTATTGTTTTGTAGGGTTACAGCCCCAATTTTCTCATCCATGCTTGGTACTAGCCAGGCTCTGCACCGGCAACGGGGCCTTGCAAAACCATCCCTCTGTTATCTCGTTATAAAAATAAAATTGTTCAGCTGCATTTTGCATTTTTTGAACAGTTATGCTCTTTGAATAGTATTTAGTAAAGCTGCAGGAGAGCTGTATTTTTCTATTGTATATGTGTTGACCACTATTCTAAGTTATCAGTAATTTGACAGAAATTCCCCAGCGCTACTGCCTCTCACATGGGGCTGGAGCTCAGCACTTCCACTGATCTGTGGGAGAACAGACTGCAGAAGCTGAGTGACGCCTTGAAAGACCCAATTCATTAGCTCCGTCAATCTGTCCAAGGCGGACATCTACCTCTCCAAGGCTGAGCACAGGTTTGAGCCCAAAGTCCGCATGGAAACAGTTTGAGCTTTTGCGAAAGCTGCAAAGGCTGTGAACATTGACTCTTGTTGTGAGGGCCCATCTGCAGTGCCCTGGAGATGACTCCACTCTCCAAAGTAGACTTCAGAGAGCTGATGCCCTGGGAGATGACACCACAGAGCTTGGAAGCGGTTTCCTCCACATTTTCAGGTGAAATTCCTTGGAAGGCCTTCCAATACCTGATAGAACTGCTTTTGTGAAGCAAGCCGTTTTCTTCTCATTGCTGGGCCCCTGATGTCTGCATCTCTGTCCTCCTTAGCAGAGCTGGGAGAAGACCATACCCTCTGGTGGGCTGTCCCTGCCACCAGTGCTGGGTGTTTCACCACATGCAGACCCCTCTACCTCATTCTCTAATCCAGCTGGGGTGTCAATCTTTGTGATGGTGATTGGTTGTGATGCAGCATGTGATGGTGCCTCCTTAGACAGAGTCTCCTCCTTTGGGGTGTCTTCTTCTGTGGGTTGTGGCCATTGAGAAGGACCTAGAGGAGAGAGAAAAGGGATAAGATTTAAGGAGCATCTTAAAGTAGGAGAGAGTTAGGGAGGGAATTCCAGAGCTTTACGGCCTAGACTGCTGAAGGCACTGCCGCCAATGGTAGGGCGAAGGAAGCGGGGAAGAGGCCCGAGTTGGAGGAATGCAGAGTTCTCAGGGTTGTAGGGCTGAAGGAGCTTACAGAGATCAGGAGGGGCAAGGCAATGGAGGGATTTGAACACGATTATGAGAATTTTAAAATCGAAGCATTGGTGGAGTGGGAGCCAAAGGTGGAGGTCAGGGGGTGTGATTGAGCATTTGTAGAATATCGTGGTAAATGGAGGGCCAAAGGCAAGACAGTTGGGAGCTCTCTTTTTTTCTACACATCAGCATTCTATTTCTTCTCTCCTATTGGGATAACACTATAAAAGGCCTTCCTTACTTCTCTTTTCAGGGTTCATTCTGTGTGTGGAAATGTTATGATGGCTATGATACCGATGGGCAATGCAAAATTTTGCAGGGAATGCCATCAAACACCCCTGTCAAAGTTTTAATCAGAGTCTACATTGTATCAGTAAGTAACATGCATGTTTCTTCTCACTCACCCCCACCCCCCAGTTCTCCAACTTTAACTGAGATTTATGCACACCACAGAAATGAGTCTTTTTTTTTAAAAAAAAGCTAAAAACTGCAAATGCTGGAAATCTGAAACAAAATCAGTAAATGCTGGAAACACCCAGTAGATCAGTCCGCATCCGTGGAGAGAAAAGATGAGTTAACACTTCAGGTGTGGAACTGGCTCTGATGAAGGGTCTACACCTGAAACGTTATCGCATCTCTTTTCTCCAGATTCTGACAGAAACATTTCACCAAGGAAGCAGAAATTTTCTTCTTTATTTGCACAGATCCCAAATGAACGTTACAAAACATTTTGAATCGTGCTTTTATATTCTGCGTAATCTCTGTTGACTCATTCCTTTGTAAAGAAATGATTTCAGCTACAGTTCCTGGCCTGGTGAAGTCATCACGTGGCTGTATTATTACAAAGCTGTATGATAAAACCAATGTGTTTCCTGATTATTTACTCAAATATAATCATGTTTTTTTTTTAAAAACTGTTTGACCTGTACTAGGCTACTAATCTACATCCAGCTGACCCTGATGGCAAGGCTGATCCTTACATCGTACTGCAGCTTGGAAAGACTGAAATTAAGGATCGTGACAACTACATCCCTAAACAGCTTAATCCACTGTTTGGAAGGTCAGAAGTTGTGTGCGCGCATTTTTACTGTCTGACTTACTCTGCACCGTGTTCCTATCTCCTAAGTAATCAGATAAGGTATGGACTAGAGGGTTAATTCAGCACTCCGAGTGTTGAGTCACATTTGAGTTGACAGCACCCAATTAGGTCTAATGTTACAAGTCACATGTTAATGTAGTGAGATTAGGGGCGTGAAGGGTAATCTTCTGCTGCTGTCACTACATCGCAGCTGCTGGTACAGGTCTGATACCATTTGAATAGTCAGCAGGGCATGGTTACACTGGCCACGTGCAGCCCTCTGTCTCTACTCACTGGAATGTGTGCACTCACCAGCTTCCGGCTGTGGTGAGATTTCTGTTGACCGAAAAAGGCAGTAATGCAACCTTAAACCTGTTTCAATCGGTAAAGATAATATGATGCTGCAGAAGGATGTCTTTGTTTCAAAGCTGATTTTTCAATCCCAATTTAAAATTGGACCCTGCACCTGCCGGCGTTGTGAATCTTGAAAGGCCAGCTCTTAGAGATGATTGTATGGCACATTGGAAAGCTTTAGAATTCGATCAGTACATCTCAAATCAAATAAATACTCTTTTACTGTAATTTTGTCTCCAGGGCACTCCAGTACTATAGTCCAATGCACCTCCTTGTACTACACAGTGTCGCGATAGAAAAAAAATGACAATTATTTGACCCTGAAGCCATATCCAGGACTGTGGAAGGAACCATAAGTTCCTGGCTATGAATATTTGTCTAAGTCGCCTCTTTCACTCTAAATGTAAAACATTCAAAGTTATAGTGGCCACCATTTTGTTTACTCAGAAATGAAATCTACTTGAGACAGAATCCTTTCAAAGACAATATTTCACAAAGAAGCTACCCTGAAAGTATAGCCTGGTCCCATCGATAGGAGTGGATTTTCCAAAATCTGGCGCTTTGGTTCTTTAAGATTAATACGTTATTGTTCAAATTATTAATTTTTCATTTTATGACTATTTTTGGAAGAAGCCATCTCTTGTACAATAATTCTTCCCTTCACCTGACAGGTCCTATGAGATTGAGGCTACATTCCCAATGGAATCTCTGCTCATGATAACAATCTATGATTTTGACGTGATTGGAACAGATGATTTGATTGGAGAAACTAAAATTGATCTGGAGAACCGCTTTTATAGCAAATACCGAGCTACCTGTGGGCTACCACACAAATATGAGATGTAAGGATGGGTTTAGTATAAATTATTTTTTACACTACAGATTTAAAAACACTTACAGAAAAGACAGAGGTGTCTGTGTTACCATACAAGTATGACAGGTACCAATAAATTTGGTGTAAATGGTCTTAGTAGTCCACTGATTTGCAGCATATTGGAGTGCCAGGGTGAGGAATCTATATGGAAGGACGTAGATTCAAGCCCCCATTCCTCTGTCTTCAACCATGCTGCTGTGGGAGGGGAAATTGGAGGGATTGACATTACTGGGCTGCTGTTGCTGGCTTTCACAAAGGCCTTGTTGGGCTCAATAGGTGCACGGCCCAGCAAGATCAAGGGGGACTGCAGGAAGAACAGAGAGATTCATTTCATATCAGAAAAATTGGGCATCTTGGCACCAAATGTACATTTGCTGTAGGCTTTTCATGTCTGAATTATAACAACCTTGCATATGGGTATTATACTGCAAAGTCAATGTAATAAAAGATCATTACCCTGTCTTTGTGCTTTTCCTGTTATATCATAGAAACTTACAGCACAGAAGGCGACCATTCGGCCCATCGTGCCTGTGCTGGCTCTTTAACAGAGCAGTCGTGCTCAGCCCCACAACCTCGCTTTTTGTCTGTAACCCTATAAATTGCTCATCCTCAAGCACCTATCCAACTGCCTTTTAAAATTATTTATGGAATCCGCTTCCACCACCTTTTCAGGTAGAGCGTTCCAGATCCCGAAACTCTCCAAATGAAAACATTTCTCCTCATCTGCCCTCTAGATCTCTTGCCAATGATTTTGAATCTATGACCTCTGGTTATTGACCCACTTGCCAGAGGGAATAGTTTTTCTCTATTCTATCAAAACCTCTCATCATCTTGAAAACCTCTATTAGGTCACCTCTTAACTTTCACTGTTCCAAGGAGAACTGCCCTAACTTTTCCAACCTCTCCACATAACTGAAGTCCCTCATCCCTGGTAACATCCTGGTAAACCTCCCCTGTACCCTTCTTAAGGCCTTTACATCTTTCCTGAAGTGTGGTGCCCAGAATTGTCCACAATACTCCAGCTGAGGCCTAACCACTGATTTATAAAGTTCTAGCATGATCTCTTTGTTTTTATATTCTATTCCTCTACTTATAAACCCAAGTAACCCATATGCTTTTTACATCCTTATCAACTTGCACTGCCACCTTTAAAGATTTGTGTATATGGAACACAAGGTCTCTCTGCTCATTTACACTTTTCAAAAACGTGCCATTTATAGTATAGTCTTTCCATATTAGTCCTCCCAAAGTGCATCACTTCACACTTGTCTGCATTGAACTCCATCTACCGTGCTTCTGCCCATTTCACCATCCTGTCTGTGTCATCCTAAACTTATAACTATCCTCATCTTGATCTATAAATTTGCCAATTTTTGTATCATCTGCAAGTTTTATAATGCTGCTCCCTACACAGGGGTCTAGGTCATTTATAAAAATTGCAAAGTGTAAAACTGACTCTTGGGAACACCATTTCAAATCACCTCCCAGTCTAAAAAATATCCATCGACCACCACCCTTTGCTTCCTGTCACTGAGCCAATTTTGTATCCATACCGTCACCTTCCCCTTAATTCCGTGGGCTTCCATCTTCTTGACAAGCCTCCTATGTGGCACTTTGCCAAATGCCTTCCAAAAGACCATATATACAGCATCTACTGCACTACCTTCTCTGTCACCTCATCAAAGAATTCAATCAAGTAATAAATGACCAAATAATCTATTTTATTGATATTAGTTGAGGGGATAAATATTGGCCAGGGCACAAGGAAAACTCCCCAGCCAATCTAAAAAATCATAAAATATGAATATTGTGATATGCAGCCACTGTTTAAAAATGGTAGTAACTGACATGACAGCATGTGGATTTTGATTTCCATATATCTGTTTTTTGTAATTTTTTTCATTAGCATACATTAAGTTAAAATTCTATTGAATATCAGGCCTGCTCCTATTTACTCAGCTCATGTCACCGTTTCAAAATGAGAACCTGAACAGACATCCCATCTGTAAAGTCTGTGGGTTGTATTGCAAATAATACACAGACTCCAAGATTAACAAATAAAACAGGTCTTTACTATTCAGAGGTTCGGGCGAATCTGCCCTAGTTAACGTATCACAACCCTTATATACTGGTGTGGTCACTATCGGTATTACAGTATACATGAGCCAACAAATAGTGCCACACCTAAAGTAGTGCTCTTAAAGGCGAACGGTTACATTCTATAATTCCCTTAAAGGTAAACGGGTACATACACTACAATCCTCCCTTTTTAGCTTTTTACTTACAGAATCCCGTTAAACATACAATCTTCAACTTTATATAAACAGTTTGCAGATATACTCTCGATGGAGTCAACGTCATATAACAATTTACAGATATACTCTCGATGGAGTCAACGTCATATAACAGTTTACAAACATACTCTCAGTGGAAACAGTTTACAGGTTCAGTCTCTGTGGGAACAGTTCATAAATTCAGTCTCTGGTATTAATTCGTCCCAGACAGCATCCTCCATAGCCTTTTTTAACAGCTTGTACTTTCGTCCTGTTGAACCAGCAGTGCAGACTTATACAACCCACTGGCTGTCTTGATAATGTCCCTGGATTTTTTTTACAAATTTAGCACCTTTCGTAGTGTTCGGACTGAGGTAGTAGAAGTAATAATATTTTAAACAGTTATTATTTTCTGCTTCTTTTTCTTTTCTGCCTTTTTGAAACTCTCCGAGCTCCTTTCTCGGCTGCCATCTGTAGCGCCACCAACTCTCTATGTTCCTTAGACCTTAAGTGCTTCATCCGGATTTCAGCACTTTGAGAGTTTTCATCACAAGCTGGGCAGACCACATCCTCATAATATTCAGTGTCACTCAACAGGTCATGGTAATATTCAGGTTCATCCTGAGTTAGGCCAGCGAGAGAGACTTCTTCATCCTCCTCACCCGTCTGGACGTTAGCTGACGGTGGTTCCTTCCCTAAACATCTTTCTTGAAAAGCCTTCTTCATGCATTCACCTTGACGTGATTCAACGTACTTTTGGCATCCTTGTAAAATTTGTGTTGCCACCTCAGCTATCTCCGTGACTTTTGAGAGCTCCGAACTCGTTCCCCCTGAAGATTGAAGCTCGTGTTCAGATTGTTCCCCTTGTAGAGTCTTGTCCTTCAGCATATGAAGGAGTTGGCCGACCGTTAACTCTTCCCTGGGAACACGGTGGATCAGAGTCTTCTCCATTTCATCCACCTCTTTCTCCAATACTTCCACCTTACGTTCCTCTTGAACTTTGGCTTTCAGCGCTCGGAAAAGTTGCGCCCTGATGCTCTCTAGTTCATGTTCAGGGACCATTCTTACAGTGTCCTGTTCTTCCACTGCAAGGATTCCCAGTTGAATCTGTTCTTCAAGTTGTTGAACCTCAGACATTGCCGCCTCATATTTGTCTTGGGTGTCCTTCAATGTTTTTATAAGTTCTTGGACATCCTGTCTTTCATGCTCTGCCATGATTTTCACCTCTAATTGCTCATCTATGGATGGAGCTTCTATCGATGAGTCTGTCTTGGCCTTGAGTTCATCAAGAATTTCCTGCAGCCTTTGGACTTCTTGCTCATGTTCAACCTTTAGTTGTTCATATGCTTCTACTGAAACTAGCTTCTCGGAGGCTGCCGAGTTAACCCCCTTCTGAATTGTAGCCTGGGCCTGTTCATACTGTTCTTTCAACTTCTCACACTCTGCTTGTAAGGAGTCGTAAAGAAGAACTGGAATAAAATCCTGGCTCCCTGAAGATTCCTCTTCCTTTGGTTCATTCTGTAAATATTCTAGTTCCTGAACAGCATCAGGGGAATGTGATTGGTATTTGGCCATGATGGCTCTATGGTCGCTCTCTGCTTGAGCTAGCTGTCTCTGTAGTCTTTCCAGGTTCCCCCATTCGGTGTCCCAGAACTTGTCCATATTTTTCATCTCCTGTACGAGACGATCACTCAACTGTTCTACTTGTTGTCGTACTTTGACATAAGTTTGCGTCCGAGCTCGGTGTTCTTCCGTCATGGATGAATCCTTTGCTTGAACAGGCTCAGAATTCTCTGTCAACCTGGAGTTCTGCTCTGCAGCTTTATTCTTCTTGGTACCATAAGTCCTTCTGCCTGTCTTCGTTTTCGACTTGGTCTTATCATCATCCATTTCAGAATCTGAGCTGATAGCTTGCACCGAGTCCTCCTTCCCTATGGCTTTTAGGTAGTGCCATTCTATGTTTATTTTCTGCATCCACTCCCGCCCTAGGAGTGGTGGTCCTCCCTCAGGTAATACGTACAGATTCATTCGTGGGTGTTCCTTGCCCCTATCTCTCACTTTGACTCGTATTTTTCCCATGGGGTATACATTATGCCCCGTGTATGTCTGTAATACGAATTTATTATTTCTTAAGGGTATGTGAGAGAATAGCCGGTGGTAGTCCTTTTGGTTGATGACTGATACAGCTGATCCCGTGTCCAGCTCCATTCGTACTTGGACTCCAGCTATTTTTAGTGTGACCCAGATCGTCTGTAGATCAGTTACTTTACCCACATTGTGGATTCTCAGACTATCCAGCTCCTGGCTGTTTGGGTCTGAGTCTGAATTTTGTTCGTCTGAACTCTTTTCAGCCACCTGATGCACCTTGTTGTACTTTCCTTGTGGTGGTGGCTTCCTTTGCTTGTTGGTCTTCTTTCCGGACCTGCATACCTTCGCGATGTGACCCAGTTTGCCACATTTCCTGCACTCTTGGTTCTTAAACCAGCACTGATTCTGGTCGTGCGTTGTCTTTCCACAACGGTAGCATTTGGAAGTGCTTGCAGTAATTTGGTCCACCCCGAGTGCCGCCGCCTTTAGCTGCATTTCCGCCGTTCCTTTCGCTGCAGCTTCGTGCGATGAAGCTATGAGGACAGCCCTGTCCAGTGTGAGGTCGTTTTCTTCCAGAAGTCGCTTCTGCGTTCCTTCTTTGGCCAAGCCGCATACGAACTTGTCCCGCAGCGCCTCTGTCAAATTCCCTCTAAACTGGCAGTATTTCGCTAGCTTACGCAGTTCGACTAAGTATTCCGCATTGCTTTCATCTTTCCTCTGGGTTCTTGCGTAAAATTTAAATCGTTCAGCCAGCATCAACGGTGTGGGGTTCAAGTGATCCTTCAGCACTGCTACGATCTCTTCGAAGGTCTGGTCCACTGGTTTAACTGGTGCTATTAGATGTTTCAAGAGCCCGTATGTTGTTGCTCCCATCGAATTTAACAAAGTTATTGCCTTGTCGTCATCCTCAATTTCGTTGGCTTTGCAATATATTTCTATGCGTTCCACATACGTGGCCCAGTCCTCTATCTCAACATCAAAATCATTAATATTTCCTCGCTTAGGCATCTTCTTCTCTTCTCGAAAACAACACAAGTATTTCTTTACTTATTATTATTTTTCCTCTCTTCTTGAGAACAACACCAGTATTTCTTTACTTATTATTATTTTTCCTCTCTTCTTGAGAACAACACCAGTATTTCTGTAAATTCTTATTATTTTTCTAAGATGGCGGTTTCCCGCTTCTGTCTTCTTCCCCGGCGGTTTTCCTGCGAAAAATGGCGGCTTTCCCGCGCTTCTCGGCTCTCCCCGCCCACTTTAATGGCGGTTTTCCCCGCGCTTTTCTGTTCTCCCCACCCACGGCAATGGCGGTTTCCCGCTTCTTCCCCTGGCGGGAGGGGTACACTTTCCCCCGCGGGCGACGGCCGCTGGCTACCGGTCCCCAGCCTGTGCGTCGGCTTCAGCGCTCTCCGCTGGCTTTCAGACCCCCAGCCCGCGCGTCGGCTTCAGCGCTTTCCGCTGGTTTTCAGATCCCCAGCCCGCGCGTCGGCTTCAGCGCTCTCCGCTGGCTTTCAGATCCCCAGCCCGCGCGTCGGCTTCAGCGCTCTCCTTCCCGCGGCAGGCAACCGGCTCCGGGTACCCCCGATGACGGCGGACAGTTACAGCCTCTGAACTGGCTCTCGGCCAATTCCCGATTTCTCGGCTCTGTCTCACCCGGCCTGCTCCCGGTCTCAGCGCCTCTGGACCCGACTTTGTCTGGCTCCTTTCCCCCTCGACCGTGGTCGAGTGTACCGCCCTTATCCTCTGGTTTACTCCTTCCTTATTTTCTTTTACTATTCCCTTACTCACAGTCCGTGGCAGCCTTGCCTCTCTTGTCGATCGGCTCGCTCCTCACTGTGGCAGAAGGGACCGTCAGTGCCTGTTGCAGATGGAAGTTTTCAATGCCAAAATCTTCCTCTTTGCTATCGCTGCAGCCTCGAGTTTTCACCCAGCAGAACGACGAGGGCGGGTGCCTCACTTCGACGCTCCTTAATTGCTTAGGAACTACTGTTGCCGCAGGGTACGATCGGCCTCGTCGCCATTGTAAAGTCTGTGGGTTGTATTGCAAATAATACACAGACTCCAAGATTAACAAATAAAACAGGTCTTTACTATTCAGAGGTTCGGGCGAATCTGCCCTAGTTAACGTATCACAACCCTTATATACTGGTGTGGTCACTATCGGTATTACAGTATACATGAGCCAACAAATAGTGCCACACCTAAAGTAGTGCTCTTAAAGGTGAACGGTTACATTCTATAATTCCCTTAAAGGTAAACGGGTACATACACTACACCATCAGCACCCTGGTGACATGATTTGCCTGTCATTTGGCAATGTTACTTCAGTGCAGTGCTGAGGGAGTACTGCACTGTTGGAGGTGCCATTTTCAAATGCAGCGTTAACCTGAGACCCCATTTGCCATCTCAGGTGGATATAAAAGAACCCACAGCACTATTCAAAGGGAAGTTTCTCCCGGTGTCCTGGCCGACATATACCCCTCAACCAACACCTAAATACCAGATCAGAGGTGTCCTCATTGGATGAGACGTTAAACCAAGATCCCATGGCACTATTCAAAGAAGTGCAGGCGAGTTCTCCTGGTGTCCTGGCCAATTATAGTATCCCTACTATTGCCTCAGGTCAGATCAGCTACTATAGTACAGACCAGGGATTGAAGGTGGGATCAACAATCGAACCATAGGAACAGGAGGAGGCCATTCAGCCCCTCGAGCCTGTTCCGCCATTCAGTGAGCTCATGGCTGATCTCTGTTACTTGATCTGTCATGACATCAGAGTCACTTTTAATTATAAAATGTTACTATAGTCCTCCGATGGGTCATCCTTGCTGTATTTGTGAAATGATATGCATGGTGTTGAGGCATTGTACATTTTTCCCACCTGGCTCAAATAAGCAAAGGAGAGATAGATTCGAAAAGTTGTCACAAGCTTTTGCTCTAGTTTGTTTTGAATCATCAACAGTTTCCTAATACTGTAGATTTAAAAGCTAGCATAATTTATCCAACTGCCAAAAAGGTTATCCTTCACTTCTCATGCATCTTTTGACTGTAATTTTTAATGGAATCTTTTTCAATTGCAGAGAAGGTTACAATGCCTGGCGTGATGCAATGAAACCAACTGAGATCCTGACCAGACTGTGTAAGGAAAATGGTTTCCATGGACCCTCCTTTACGTCAGGAAAGATTCAGGTGGAAGACAAACTCTTCACTGGCAAAACAACCTTCATGGAGGATGGTGAATATCTACACTTATATTAATAAGAACCTGGAACTGAGAGAGGTCAAAATAATATTTGGGATTGTAACACTTTTACATGCCAATATTGTAACCAGTGGTTTTGAGATTGACACGAAATCTGGACATCCTTCATCTCACTTTAGGCTGTTGTGCCTTTTTTTCTGTCCTCACCAAATATGCAGAGCTAATTAACAGAAGCTGGTCTGCATATTAGGGCCTTTACACACAGAGGGTTGACGTGTTCATTAAAAAACAAGCAATGTGATAATTAAACTGATGTAACTGTATAATATGCAGAATGCTGCAGGGTCAAAGCACAGATTCAGTTATGTATGTTCTGTAGTGTATGTACCTTTAAGAGGAGAACTACTTTTACAGCTCCTGTATACTGTAGTACCGGCAGTGACCACACCTGTATATAAACCCTGAGTAGGGATCTGTACTGTTAGTTTTTAGAAAACCCTCATCCAGTAAACACCTGTTGATTGTTCATCTGCAGTCTCTGTCTATTTATTGAAGAACACCATACCTCAAGATTCACGGATTTAACAGTGGCGACGAGGCAGATTCGAACCTACCTGCAACTCTGCATTTCCTCCCAGGGATTCGCTCCTGGAGGACAGTGGAAGAAAGTCGAGGCCAGAAGCACGGGCGTCGACCACGAGCAACCGCCCAGTCATCCAGCAGAGATTGAGCATCGCAGGGGAGGCTGTTGAGAGCTGGGCTTGGTTCTCCAGTCACGACGATCCAGCGCAACAGGCTGGCAACAGGTACGGCGCAGACCCTTCCTGGACAGCGGCGGCTGGAGCCGACCGACGGCACAGAAAAGGCCGAGCAGCGTCGACGGGGTAAGAGAGAGGGTAAAGCGCACAGGGCGCAGCCGGGGGTTGAAGACCGAGCGGCGTCGACGGAAAACAAAAAGAGAGAGCGGGTAAAGCACAGCCGGGGTTCAGGACCGAGCGGCGGCAACAAGAGAGGCGCGCAGGAAAACGCGCCGAGCGCAGCCAGTGCTCAAGGGCTGAGCAGCGTCCGCGGGGGAAGAAAGGAAGCGCAGGAGACGCCATTTGAGCTGCAGCAGAGAAGAAGGGAGAGCGCGGGAGATGCCATTTTTGAAGCTGCAGCGGAGAAGAAGGGCGAGAGCGGAGAAGAAGGGAGAGCGCGGGAGACGCCATTTTAGCCAATCTAACCACACCCAGGGATGCCGAAGAGTGGCAGTGTCACAGCGTTCGACAATGAAGTCAAAGATTGGGCGACATATGTAGAACGCATTGAGGTGTACTGCAAGGCGAATGAAGTGCCAGATGCCAGGAAAGCACTGGTATTGTTGAATTCCATGGGTGCAAAAACGTATGGCTTGCTGCGAAACCTAGTAACCCCAGAGAAGCCAGTGGATAAGGATTTTGAAAGCATAGTGGCACTCCTACAGAACCACTTAAACCCCACACCGCTGCTGATAGCAGAAAGATTTAAGTTTCACAAAAGGAACCAGCATAAAGACGAAAGTAATGCTGAGTATTTAAAGGAACTGCGCAAGCTATCGAAACACTGCCAGTTTGGAATGGGACTAGCAGATACGTTAAGGGACAAGTTTGTGTGTGGGCTTCAAAGTGAAGGAACCCAGAAACGGCTTCTATCAGAAAAGGATCTTACGCTGGACAAGGCTTTCAGCATGGCAGTATCACACGAAGCAGCCGCACGGGGCGCTGCAGAGATACAACGGAGACCGCAAGAATATGGCACCAATGAAATGTCATATGGAGCAGTGACGTGTTATTGCTGCGGCAGAACAACACACGACCAGAAGGATTGTTGGTTCAAGGACCAAGTGTGCAGACAGTGTGGAAAAGCAGGACACATAGCAAGAGTCTGCAGGTCGGGAAAGAAAACCAGCAGCAAGAAATCTCCACAGGAGAAGTACAAAAAGGTACATAAGGTGACGGAGAGTAGTTCAGACGAACAGAAAAGTGATACAGACTCCGGAAGCAAGGAGCTGAGTTGTCTGAAACTACATAATGTAATCAAAATGGAGGATCACCAAACTATCTGGGTCACACTCAAGATAGACGGAGTCCAAGTGAAAATGGAATTGGACACAGGGTCAGCCCTAACAGTCATAAACCGAAGGGACTACAAGCGGCTATTCTCACATATACCCTTGAGAGATACAGAGATTGTCTTGAAGACGTACACGGGGCAAAAAGTCTACCCCAAAGGGAAAATAAGGGTGAACGTGACATACAACGACAAGGAAACACCAAAAATGGACCTATATGTATTGCCAGATGGAGGACCACCGCTACTAGGACGTGAATGGATCCGGAAGATACAGTTAGATTGGCATTCCATACAGGCACTGACGGTAGAGGCCAAAAAGGATGACGACGTCACACCTGGACGACTGTCAAAAATGCTAACTGATGCACAAGAAGTGTTCCAGGAGGGACTCGGAACACTAAAAGGCATAACTGCGACGATCAAAATAGAGGAAAATGCAAGCCCAAAGTTTTTTAAGGCCAGACCGGTGCCTTATGCGATCCGCCCAGCCATCAAAGCAGAGCTGGAAGGTTTGGAACGTTCAGGAGTACTGTCCAAAGTGGACTGGAGCGATTGGGCTACACCCATCGTCCCTGTAATGAAGAGGTCGTTGAGTAATACGCCTGGGGAACCAAAGAAGGTTCGCATCTGTGGGGACTTTAAGGTGACAGTGAACCCAGTCCTTCACACGGTACAATATCCGCTTCCACGGATTGAAGATATTTTCGCCTCGCTATCTGGAGGAAAACGCTTCACTAAGATTGATCTGGCCCAGGCGTACCTGCAAATGGAGGTAGAAGAAGCCTCGAAACAATACCTCACGATCAACACTCACAAAGGTCTCTACCAATACAACCGGCTGGTGTTCGGGGTAGCATCAGCTCCGGCTATTTGGCAAAGGGCAATGGATCAAGTCCTGCAAGGGATTCCAGGGACCCAGTGTTATTTGGACGACATCCTGGTCACGGGCAAAAATGACAGTGATCACCTCGCCAACCTAGAGCAGGTGCTCACTAGATTGAAGGAATATGGGCTCCGAGCTAATTGCCACAAATGCGAGTTTTTCCAGAAGCAGATCTCGTATTGTGGCCACGTTATTGATGAAGAGGGGTTACATAAGTCCCCTGAAAAGATTGAGGCAGTAGTCAAGGCTCCAGCACCGGAAAATGTGTCACAACTGAGTTCGTTCCTCGGGCTGGTGAACTACTACCATAAGTCCTTGCCAAATTTGTCTACAGTATTACACCCACTGAACACCTTACTGCAAACGGGGGTACCATGGAAGTGGAATGACGAATGTAAACGAGCTTTCCAGAAGTGCAAAGAATTGATCACATCAAAAGAGGTGGTGGCTCATTTCAACCCAGCACTACCAATTCGGTTGGCGTGTGATGCATCACCCTATGGTATTGGAGCGGTGCTGCCGCACAAACTCCCGGACGGCTTGGAGAGGCCAGTAGCCTTTGCGTCTGGTCACTAACCTCAGCTGAGCGCAACTACGCCCAGATTGACAGGGAGGCCCTCAGCCTAGTGTGGGGAGTGAAAAAGTTCAACCACTATCTGCACGGGCAGAAGTTCACCTTGCTGACTGACCACCAACCACTTGCCTCCATCTTTAATCCAAAGAAGGGCGTTCCGGTGATGACTGCGCAACGGCTACAAAGATGGTCCCTTTTTCTAGGGGCGAACCAATATGAAATTGAGTATAAGGGCACGAAACAGCATGGAAACGCTGATGGGCTAACACGCCTGCCACTGCCTACTGTGGAGGAAGTACCAGCAGTGGACCCTGTCGAAATATTTTATTCAACTCTAATTGAACACTTGCCAGTAACTAACGCGGATATAGAGAAGGAGACCCGAAATGATCCGACACTGTCTCGGGTATATGATTTGACGGTGAAGGGATGGCCAACACATGGCGACTCACTGTTGCCAGCATTCTCATCCAGAAGAGAACAGCTATCAATGTGCCAGGGGACATTGATGTGTGGATCCCGAGTGATAATTCCACCCAAGTTAAGGGAGAGAGTGCTCAATGAGCTTCACGAAGGCCATCTGGGAGGGGTGAAAATGAAATGCCTTGCTAGGGCTTATGTGTGGTGGCCGGGGATCGATCAACAAATCGAGGACCTAACAAAGAGCTGCTCAGGATGCCAGAAGGTCCAAAATGCACCACCACATGCTCCTCTACACCCATGGGAGTGGCCCTCCTCTCCATGGCAACGGGTGCATATTGATTTTGCTGGTCCATTCATGGACTCAATGTTCTTAATAGCAGTGGATGCGCACTCAAAATGGCCTGAGGTGATCAAAATGTCCTCCACCACTACGAAGAAAACGATTGCAGTCCTACGGACCAAATTTGCCAGGAACGGCTTGCCAGAGCAGATTTGCTCTGATAACGGACCACAGTTTGTGTCCGAAGAGTTTCAGAAATTTATGAGAAGGAATGGGGTAAGGCATTACACATCCGCCCCATATCATCCAGCCACAAATGGATTGACTGAGAGGTTCGTACAAACCTTTAAAAAGGCAGTAAGGGCCATGTGCGATGATGACATTCCACTGCAGCATAAGGTGGATAATTTCCTGTTAGCCTACAGAAATGCGACACATGCAGTTACCAACCAGACCCCGGCCATGATGTTCTTTAACCGAAGGTTGAGATCTCATCTGGATTTGCTCAGACCAAATGTACGAAGAAATGTTGAGAATAAGCAATTCCAGCACATGAATGAGAAGCCGACAAGGAGCTTCAATGTAGGACAACCAGTCTTGGCCCGCGACTACCGAACAGAGAAATGGCAACCAGGAACGATATGCACATGGCAGGGGCCACTAATGTACACAGTGGATGTTGGGGAGAACATTGTGAGATGCCATGTCGACCAGATCCTAGCATCACAGGAACGAGTCAACCCCATGTCTCGCGTATCTGGTGATGAACCCGACATACCAGTAGCATCTACCCCAGAAGCAGTAGCATCGGAAGCTGATGAACTAACCGACGACAGGGGGCCAGAATCGCCTCCGCACCAAGAGCAAGACACTCAGGAAAGGCGCTATCCAGAAAGGATCAGGAAGCCGCCCCAAAGACTGAATTTATAAATGGACTATTTCAGTTAATGTGCATGATAAAAGTGTTAACTGTTAAATGAATGTTATGGTACTGTTAATCTGAAAGGGGAGGAATTGTAGTGTATGTACCTTTAAGAGGAGAACTACTTTTACAGCTCCTGTATACTGTATTACCGGCAGTGACCACACCTGTATATAAACCCTGAGTAGGGATCTGTACTGTTAGTTTTTAGAATACCCTCATCCAGTAAACACCTGTTGATTGTTCATCTGCAGTCTCCGTCTATTTATTGAAGAACACCATACCTCAAGATTCACGGATTTAACATGTTCAGCTTTGGCTCACTGCAAGCACTCTCACCTCTGGGTCAGAAGGGCGTGGATTCAAGCCACACTCCAGTATTTGAGCACTTAATCTAGGCTGACACTCCAGTGCAATACTGAGGGAATTCTGCACTGTTGGAGGTGCCGTCATTCAGATGAGATATTAAACCAAGGTCCCGTCTGTCCTCTCAGGTGGACGTAAAAGATCCTATGGCATTATTCGAAGACTAGCAGTGGAGTTCTCCTCAGTGTCCTGGCCAATATTTATCCCTCAACCAACATCAATAAAAACCAATCACCTGGTCATTTATCTTGTTGCTGTTTCTGGGACCTAACTGTGTGCAAATTGGCTGGTGCATTTCCCTACATTTCAACAGTGACTACACAACAACAGTAATGCATTGGCTGTGAAGTGCTTTGGGACATCCTGAGGCTCTATATAAATGCAAATTCTTTCTTTGCTTTTTATATTTTTGCTAGTGTTTTTTTCCAGTTGTCATCAAGACATCTCATCCCTTAGCTGAGATGGCAGGGGACTTGTTTCCAGAAGTGCTACCTCTGTTCGGATATGGCAAGTGGTGTGTGCGAACATGGTCCCGGAGGTGACTTGCCCTCTGATTTGCTTTCTCTCAGTGGGGAGGAACCTGCCTTCTGCTCACTCATGGTTTAACAGCAAGGCTGAGGTCTGATACCTTTCATTGTGAGCAATCATGGCACGAAGGGGCATTATGTCTTTCGGTTGCTTGGATGTGGAGCACTGTGATTGAATTGCAAAGCTCATGGATACAAAGACTTTGATTTCAGTTGGCAAATATACCAGAATTATTAAACGTAATGACTGGAGTGTTACAAAGTCAACAAAATTAAGGTGGACAATTTTTCTTTTTCTTTCTCTCTCTCTTTTCAGTATCTTTCTCTTTTCAGTATCTTTCTCTGTATACGGTTATATAATATGGTGGGGAGAGAGAGAGAATCCAGCATGGTGTTGTTATATTGCTCTTAAACAGGATTGCTGTAAGTTAGCACTAGGGTTATCCTCTTGTACAAGGCACTGATTATCATTTTGAGCCATCCTCTCCTGAAGGCACTGACTCCTGCTGGAGTATGGTTCATTGAGCACCAGCCTTCCTGCAAGTGTCCATTTTTCTGGTGTGTTGCCACCTGATACTGTCTTTGATGTGAAATTTAATGAAAATTTCACTCCACTATCGTAATCAGTAATACCACACTTGATCAGCAGAGGGCTCTGTAGCATTCAACAATCCCGTTTCAATGCATCAGGACAATGGGTGGAATTTTCCGGGGAGTCAGCGGGCGGGATTGGTGCCAAGTCAGGCGGAAAAGTGGATTTTTTTAACAGCGGGTCAGGACCCCGCTGCCAACCCACCGCCACGTGCCTTTCCCAATGTCGGGTCTGTCAGCGCTGAGTACACCCGACAGGCAGCAGCTAGGGACCCAATTAAACTCATTATAACAGATCATTAACAGGCTTTTTAACTTACTGTTTCACTTTAACTTCATGGCCACGGGAACCACGCTGTTCGGGGACCGCAGATGTCAATCTGAGGTGGGAGTTGAGTGGCCATTGCTCCAGCTGATTACTTGACAGCTTCAAGGATTGACCTGTAAGGAATTGGCATCCGAGGAGGCAGCAGAGTAAAAAGAGCAAGGAAGGCCAAGACTGCAGACCTGGAAGGAATCGGCAGCAGAGAATAAAGAGTGCGGGAGGCTGAGGGCAGCGTGGACCCGGCAGGAGTCGGCAGCAGAGGCGACAGCAGATACAAATTCACCAAATTCCAAAAGAACAGCAAAATCAAGGAGTGATGTCACAGGACTGCAGGCAGGTGATTGGTGGGTGAGTATTAGCATTTTATTCTCTCTATATTAACTAATTAATATAACTATAAATAATCGTGTGAATAAAGACTTTAGCTAAGAGAGCGAGCAAAGTGGCTGGAGGTAAATTTAGGCCTGACTTTTAAGATTCTTAGGGGGAGATTTTCTGACACCGGAGGAGGCGGGTTTGGAGTCGGGAAAGGTGGGAAAATTAGAGTCAATGAGGTCGGGTTCGAAACCTGACTTCAACCCGCCTCCGTGGGATTTTGCCGGTGCCGGTTTTGGAGGTCGGGAAACGCTCCCGCCTCCAGCTGGCCATTGTGTTAATTAACGTCTGCAAATGCTTGTTAAGGGCCTCTCTAATCCTATTTTGAGAGGCCCTCGTGAATTCCCCATCATTTCGGCGTGCTTCACGCAACTTCTGAACCACGCCAAGTAACCCTGGCGGGTTGATTCGTGGGTGGCCTCCTCACTGCTGCAGGTCTAACAAGACATCATTTATTGCAGCAAGGATTACTTGCAGGTGCCAGACCTTGGCTTTAAAAGGTCTCTGAGCACTTTTAGAAGGCCTTCCGAAGTCGGAGGTGCTGCAGCTTGAATCAATCAACTGTGGGACCTCCTGAGAAGATCCTCGCCCCGCTTACAATGAGCGCTTCCCCAGTGGAGGTATCTGCAAGCAGAATGGGAAACATACATTTCTTTTCACCTTGGAACTCAGATGAGGATGAGGACCATCCAGAGCAGCAGCAGAACCAGGCAGCTCAGCAGCATCAGCAGGAGCCCCAACCTCCTGTTCAGCCGCCTGATGCTGCACAGGACAGAAGGCGCCAGTGCATCGAGGCACCTCGCCGCAGGAGATACCCCCACAGAGGGTTTTTAGATAAATGATGAGCTACCTCAACATGAGTGAGCAGCAGTGCCAAAGGAGGTGGAGACTTTCGCGTGAGGTTGTCTGAGAGATCTGCAGCCTGCTGCAGCAAGACCTGGTGCCCATACGAATGGGTTGACACCCCTTACCAGTGACTGTCAGTCACCACTGCACTCTACTTCTTTGCCTCAGGCTCCTTCCAGGGATCATCAGCAGACATCAGCAGCATCTCCCAGTCAGCCGCCCACAGTTGTATCATGCAGGTTACCGATGCCCTTTTTGCTAAGGCCCACAATTACATCCAGTTCACAAGGGATCAAGCAAGTATAACCGCCCGTTCGGTTGGCTTTGCAAATATGGCAGGCATGCCAATGGTGCAGGGTGTCATAGACTGCACACATGTGGCCCTTAGGGCACCCCATCACAACCCAGCTATCATTGTCAACCGCAAGGGCTTCCAATCCCTCAACATACAGCTGGTGTGTAACCACAAGAAGGAGTTCTTGCATGTTTGCGCCATGTACCCTGGCAGTTGCCATGATTCTTTCATCCTGCAGCACTCTCGTGTTCCTCCGCTGTTCAATCCACCAAACCAACTTATGGATGGCTCCTTGGTGACGAAGGCTATCCCCTGAAGAAGTGGCTAATGATGCCGATCAGGAGGCCAGCTAACAAGGCTGAAGAGCGCTACAATGCCAGCCACACTTCGACCAGGTCCCTCATAGAGCAGACCATTGGGTTGCTGAAGATGCGCTTCCATTGCCTTGACCGATCAGGTGGAGCCCTGCAGTATACACCATTCAGGGTCTCCAGAATGGTCGTGGTCTGCTGTACACTGCACAACATCGCATAGCGTCGTGGCTTGCAGCTTCCTGATGAGCAAGCGGCTCAGTTCCAGCCCTCCTCAGATGAGGAAGCTGAGGAGGAGGAAGCTGAGGAGGAGGATCTGGAGGAGGAGGATCTGGAGGAGGAGCAGGAGGAGGTCAGAGCGCCGGTGCATCGACCAGCGGCAGTGGCAGCACGCGGGCACATGGCTGCCAGGGATGCAAGGGATGAACTTGTCCTGGCCAGATTTGTATAGGTTGGCCAGTTGGCACATGTCCTTGGCTCCATGCTAGGACTTCATTGACAATGGTCATGACTCTCTGGCCTCCTTTCACTCAGGCCACCAACCTGACAACGCAAGTGTGGCGTTGCCCGCAATGTGGAGCTGCCTAAGGCTAAGAAACAGATGGCATAACGCCAACATTTTGGCATCAAATCATGTTAATGCTTTCCAACAGGGATGGCATTTCATCAATATACAGAAACAGTCTCCCAATCTACACACAGATCTGGAGCTTATATCCCTTGCCAGCTGTACCCACACAGCCTTGGTTTCTTTGGCAGGCCTCTTCCTCCGAGGTGAGTGGAAGAGCACCTCCATGCTAGTTCTCACCCCCTCAAACAACATTTGCAGCGCCTCATCTGAGAGCCTCGGGTAGGCCCTTGCTTTGGAATTGGATATACGGATCTCAAAAGATGTTGGAGATGGTGCAGGAGAAGCAGGAATACTGTGGAACGAGCCAAGGGAGCAAGAAGCCATAAAATCAGGCTGGAAAAGTACTGTCAACAGAGGTGAGTTTCAGTCCCAAAACACTAATTGAGCAAGGGCATCCCACACCTCTGAAATCAAGTGGCCAATCAAGGGATAGTCTCAATTTTTTGAAAACTATCAGTGGAGGCGAGATTCAAATACACCCAAACTGAAACCCGCCTCCATCTCACCTCCAGTGAGAAAATCACCCCCTTAGTGTTAAGTTTATTTCTGTAAGATAGTTAATAGTCGAATAAATAGAGGCATGGCAGGGCACCTCAGTCCCGTGGAATGCAAATCCTGTGCCATGTGGGAAATCCAGAATGCCTCCCGTGTCCTGGACAACCACATGTGCAGGAAGTGTCGTCAGCTGGAGGAGCTCGAGCTCCGGGTTTCGGAGCTTTAGCAGCAGCTGGCGTCACTGTGGTGCATCCGTGAGGCTGAGAGCTACGTGGATAGCACATTTCAGGAGGTGGTCACCCCGCAGTGTAAGAGTGTGCAGGCAGAGAGGGAATGGGTGACCGTCTGACAGACAAGCAGGACCAGGCAGGTAGTGCAGGAGTCCCTTGAGTGCATCTCGCTCTCCAACCAGGCTGGTGAGGGCAATGGTTCCTCTGGGGCGTTCAGCCAGAGTTAAGTCCACGGCACCACGGGTGGCTCAGCTCTACAGGGCGGGAGGAGGAAGATCGATAAGGCAATAGTGGTAGGGGATTCGATAGTTAAGGGAACAGACAGACATTTCTGCGGCTGCAGACATGACTCCAGGATGGTATGTTGTCTCCCTGGTGCTAGGGTTAAAGATGTCACTGAGCGGCTGCAGGACACTCTGAGGGGGGAGGGTGAACAGCCAGAGGTCATGGTCCATATTGGTACCAACGACATAGGTAGAAAAAGGGATGAGATCCTGCAGGCAGCTTTTAGGGAGCTAGGAAAGAGATTAAAAAGCAGGACCTCAAAGGTAGTAATCTCCAAACTACTCCCTGTGCCACGAGCTAGTGAGTATAAAAATAGGAGGATAGAGCAGATGACTGCGTGGCTGGAGAGATACATAGAAACATAGAAACATAGAAGATAGGAGCAGGAGTAGGCCATTCGGCCCTTCGAGCCTGCTCCGCCATTCAACGAGATCATGGCTGATCATCCAAACCCTAGCACCCGGTCCCTACACCGACAGCCATCCCACCCAAGCCCTATCCCCGTAACCCCGTAACCCCACGTATTTAATCCACCCTAACACTGAGGGCCAATTTTTTATCATGGCCAATCAACCTAACCCGCACATCTTTGGACTGTGGGAGGAAACCGGAGCACCCGGAGAAAACCCACGCAAACACAGGGAGAATGTGCAAACTCCACACAGACAGTCACCCGAGGCCGGATTTGAACCCGGGTCCCTGGCGCTGTGAGGCAACAGTGCTAACCACTATGCCACCGTGCATAGTGCAGGTGCAGGAGGGAGGGCTTCAGATTCCTGGGACATTGGGACCTGGGGGAGGTGGGACCTGTACAGGCCGGAGGGGTTGCACCTCAACAGAGCCAGAACCAATGTCCTCGCGGGGGGTTTGCTAGTGCTGTTGGGGAGGGCTTAGACTAATTTGGCAGGGGAATGGGCACAGGATGTAGCATTAGAAAAGAGAAACAAAATGCACAAATGAGTGGGAGAGACAGATAGCACTAGAGTAAGAAATAGTACGGTATTAGGTGAGGTCAGACTAAGAGAGAATACAAGAAGGGCTAAGACAGGTTTACAGTGCATGTGCATAAATGCACGAAGCGTGGTAAATAAGGTTGGTGAGATGCAGGTGCAAATAGCCACATGGGAATATGATGTTGTGGCGATAACTGAGACCTGGCTCAAAAAAGGGCAGAATTGGGTTTTAAATATTCCTGGATATAAGGTGTTCAGGAAAGATAGGGAAGGAAAGAAAGGAGGTGGGGTGGCAGTATTGGTTAAAGAGAATGTTACAGTGCTAGAGAGAGAGGATGTCCTGGAGGGGTCAAGGACAGAATCTATTTGGTTAGAATTGAGAAATAATTGAGGTGCCATTAAACTACTAGGTGTATTCTATAGGCCACCAACTAATGGGAAAGATATAGAGGAGCAAATTTGCAGGGAAATTACAGAGGTGCAAGAACTATAGAGTAGTAATAATGGGTGACTGCAATTATCATAATATAGACTGGGATAATAATAGTGTAAAGATGGGGAAGAATTTCTGAAGTGTGTTCAGGAGAGGTATTAGGTGGGGTCAGACTAAGAGAGAGAATACAAATATTTTTCTGGTCCAATGAGGAAGGAGGCATTGCTGGATCTGGTTCTGGGGAATGAGGTGGGTCAAGTGGAACAAGTGTCAGTGGGGGAACATTTAGGGAACAGTGATCATAGTATCATAAGGTTTAGATTAACTATGGAAAAGGACAAGGAGCCATCTAGAGTAAAAATACTTAATTGGAGGAGGGCAAATTTCAGTGGCTTGAGAACGGATCTGGCCCGGGTAAATTGGAATCAAAGATTGGCAGGCAAAACTGTAATCAAACAATGGGCTGCCTTTAAAGAGATGGTTCAGGTACATAATAAGAACATAAGAAATAGGAGCAGGAGTAGGCCAATCGGCCCCTCGAGCCTGCTCCACCATTCAATAAGATCATGGCTGATCTGATCCTAACCTCAAATCTTCTATCACTCTGCATCCACCTGAACCCATGTGATCTCCCGGGAGAGGCGAAAAACCAGATAAAGACCCAATGGCCAATTTGGGAGAAAAAAATCTGGGAAATTCCTCTCCGACCCATCTAGGCGATCGAAATTCTTCCAGGAGATCACTCTGTCCCTATATTTTCTACAGTACTTACCTTCTGTAAAGGCAATCTCCACCCCAGCCAGGAACAGGAATAAAACCATCTCCTGAAATCTAACACAGAATTAGAACACAGTAGGAGCAGAACAAGGCTACACGGCCCCTGGGCCCACTCCACTACCCACAGGGCCATGACCATTCCGAACCTAGACTCATGTCCAATTTCCTGCCCGCTCCCCGTAACCCTTAATTCCCTTTACTTCTAGGAAACTATCTATTTCTGTTTTAAATTTATTTAATGATGTAGCTTCCACAGCTTTCTGGGGCAGCAAATTCCACAAACCTACCACCCTCTGAGTGAAGAAGTTTCTCCTCATCTCAGTTTTGAATGAGCAGCCCCTTATTTTAAGATTATGCCCCCTAGTTCTAGTTTCACCCATCATTGGGAACATCCTCACCGCATCCACCCGATCAAGCCCCTTCACAATCTTATATGTTTCAATAAGATCGCCTCTCATTCTTCTGAACTCCAATGAGTAGAGTCCCAATCTACTCAACCTCTCCTCATATGACCACCCCCTCATCCCCGGGATTAACCGAGTGAACCTTCTTTGTACTGACTCGAGAGCAAGTAGTCTTTTCTTAAGTATGGACACCAAAACTGTATGCAGTATTCCAGGTGCGGTCTCACCAATACCTTGTACAACTGCAGCAATACCTCCCTGTTTTTATATTCCATCCCCCTAGCAATAAAAGCCAACATTCCATTGGCCGCCTTAATCACTTGCTGCACCTGCATACTAACTTTTTGAGTTTCGTGCACCAGGACCCCCAGATCCCTTTGTACTACAGTACTTTCCAGTTTCTTGCCATTAAGATAATAACTTGCTCTATGATTTTTCCTGCCAAAGTGCATAACCTCACACTTTCCAGTATTGTATTCCATCTGCCAAATCTCTGCCCACTTACTTAGCCTGTCTATGTCCCTTTGCAGGTTTTTTATGCCCTCCTCACTCACTACTTTCCGTCCCATCTTTGTATCATCTGCAAACTTTGATATGTTACACTCGGTCCCCTCCTCCAAATCGTTAATATAGATTGTAAAGAGCTGGGGACCCAGCACTGACCCCTGCGGAACACCACTAGTTACTGATTGCCAGTCTGAGAACGAACCATTTATCCCAACTCTCTGCTTTCTGTTAGAGAGCCAATCCTCCACCCACGCCAGAATATTACCCCCAATCCCGTGATTTATTATCTTGAGCAATAATCTTTTGTGTGGCACCTTGTCAAATGCCTTTTGGAAGTCTAAATACACTACGTCCACTGGTTTCCCTTTATTCACCCTGTATGTTACTTCCTCAAAAAACTCAAGCAAATTTGTCAAACATGACTTCCCCTTCATGAAACCATGCTGAGTTTGTCCTATTAAATTATGTTTATCCAAATGTCCCGTTACTGTCTCCTTAATAATGGACTCTAACATTTTACCAACCACAGATGTTAGGCTAACAGGTCTATAGTTTCCAGCCTTCTGCCTACTACCCTTTTTAAATAAGGGTGTTACATTAGCAGTTTTCCAATCTGCCGGGACCTTTGCTGAGTCCAGTGAGTTTTGGAAAATTATTACCAATGCATCCACAATCCCTACCGTTACTTCCCTCAAGACCCTAGGATGCAAGCCATCAGGTCCAGGGGATTTATCCGCCTTGAGTCCCATTATTTTACCAAGTACCACTTCCTTAGTGATTTTAATCGTATTTAGTTCCTCCCCCCCCTAGAGCCCCCTGTTTGTCCAGTGTTGGGATATTCTTAGTGTCCTCTACTGTAAAGACTGATACAAAATAATTGTTCAGTGTTTTTGCCATCTCCATGTTTCCCACCATTAATTTCCCGGTCTCATCCTCTAAGGGACCAACATTTACTTTAGCCACCCTTTTTCTTTTTATATAACTATAGAAACTTTTACTGTCTGTTTTTATATTTTTTGCTAATTTACTTTCATAATCTATCTTCCCTTTCTTAATCAATCTTTTAGTTATTTTTTGCTGTCTTTTAAAGACTTCCCAATCTTCCATCCTCCCACTAGATTTGGCTACCTTATATGCCCTTGTTTTTAGTCGGATACTATCCTTAATTACTTTACTTAGCCACGGATGGCTATCTTTTCTTTTATACCCTTTTTTCCTCAGTGGAACATATATTTTTTGGAAGTTGTAAAATAACTCCTTAAATGTACACCACTGGTCATGTACCGTCTTACCCTTTAATCTATTTTCCCAGTCCACTCTAATTAATTCCGCTCTCATACCTTCATAGTCTCCTTTATTCAAGCTCAGCACGCTTGTTTGAGATCCAAACTTCTCACCCTCTAATTGAATATGGAACTCAACCATGTTATGGTCACTCATTCCAAGGGGATCCTTTACTAGGACATTTTTAATTAATCCTGTCTCATTACACAGGACCAAATCTAAGGTTGCTTGCCCCCTGGTCGGTTCAGTTACATACTGCTCAAGAAACCCATCCCTAATACACTCAATGAACTCATCCTCAAGGCTGCTCTGCCCAATTTGATTTGTCCAGTTAATATGATAATTAAAATCCCCCATAATTATAGCTGTTCCCTTATTACAAGCCTCAACTATTTCCTGATTAATACTCCGTCCAACAGAGTTGCAACTGTTTGGAGGCCTATAGACTACACCCACTAGTGTTTTTTTCCCCTTATTATTCCTCATCTCCACCCAAACTGTTTCACTATCCTGCTCCTTTGACCCAATATCATTTCTCTGTATTATAGTGATTCCTTCCTTTATTAACATAGCCACCCCACCTCCTCTCCCTTCCTGCCTGTCCTTCCTGATTGTTAAATAACCTGGTATGTTTAATTCCCAGTCATGGTCACCCTGCAGCCATGTTTCTGTAATGGCCACAAGATCATACCCATATGTCATTATTTGTGCCGTTAACTCATTCATTTTGTTACGAATGCTACGTGCATTCAGATAAAGAACTTTCAAATATGTTTTGTAACACTTAGTTCCTGTTTTTTCCCTTTTTAGTACTTTACTTTTTACTCCATACCTTCTGTCCCTTCCTGACACATTCTGTTTTTTAATTCCCCCACTGCTACCTAAGTCTATGACCTTCTCTGTTGTCATTTCTATTATTTGCTCTCTAGAAACCTCCCCCCAACTAATTAGTTTAAAGCCCTCTCTACAGCCCTGGTTATATGATTCGCCAGGACTCTAGTCCCAGCACTGGCCAAGTGGAGTCCGTCCCAACAGAACAGCTCCCTCCTGTCCCAGTACTGGTGCCAGTGTCCCAAGAAGCAAAACCCATTTCTCCCACACCAGTCTTTGAGCCACGCATTTAACTCTTTAATTTTATTTATCCTAGCCAAATTCGCTCGTGGCTCAGGTAATAACCCAGAGATTATTACCCTTGAGGTTCTGTTTTTTAATTTGACCCCTAGCTGCTCATACTCCTTTAACAGAACCGTCTTCCTTGTCCTATCTACGTCGTTTGTGCCAACATGGACCACGACAACAGGATCCTCCCCCTCCCACTCCAAGTTTCTTTCCAGCCCAGAAGAGATGTCCTTAACCCTGGCACCAGGCAGGCAACACAGCCTTCGGGACTCCCGCTCTTGACTGCAGAGAACCCTATCTATCCCCCTAATGATACTATCCCCTACCACTACAACATTTCTTTTTACTCCCTCCACTTGAATGGCCCCCTGTACCACGGTGCTGTGGCCAGGTTGCTCATCCTCCCTGCAGTCCCCGCTCCCACCCTCACAGGGAGTAAGAACCTCGATCCTGCTGGACAAGAACAAGGGCTGCGTCTCCTTCAACACTACATCCTGGATCCCTGTACCTTCCTCACTCGTAGTCACAGCGTCCTGTCCCTGACCACGGATTACATCTGCAGTAATTAACTTCATAGGTGTGACCATCTCCTGAAACATAGAGTCCAGGAACTTCTCCCCCTCCCTGATGTGTCGCAGTGTCTGAAGCTTGGTCTCAAGCTCCATAACATGGAACTTGAGTTCCTCTAGCAGCAAACACTTGTCGCAGATGTAATCACCGTGAGCCTCAATGGGGTTCACCGGCTCCCACATCTCGCAACAGTAACACATCACCTGCTCCATTCTATATAATTAATTAAATTTCTTATTATTAGTTATGAAGACCCTGCCCGGATATATATGATAATATCACACCACTATTCAATAGGACTTACCAACCTAAAGGTATAAAAGAGAAGAGAAGGAAAAAAACCAACCAACCAGCTGATCACCAACCTCCTCCTTGAATACTGTCTGTGGGGCCTGTTTGGTTGACTCGTCTCGCTGCTCCGCCTCCGCAGTGCTGTCTAAGCCTGGGAGTGGGGAACAAAACAGAGCAAAAAACACACCCTCACCTCCCACTTATCCGAACTCTCACTCCGTGCACGGCACTAGCCCCTCCCCTTTTATACCCGGATTCTACTTCCAGTTTAAACTGCCCAAGAGTTTAAAAAACCCTTAAAAAATTAAACTTACTTCAAATAATTGACTTCTTAACACACTAAAATTCACAAAATACACTTAAATGATTTTTCTCCCACTTAGCAAAACACCAACAGCACTCAATGCACAAAGCAAGGTACAGTCGAGGTACATTCCCACGAGGTGGAAAGGTAGGGCAACTGAAGCCAGAGCTCCCTGGATGATGAAAGAGATAGAGAGTAAGATGAAGCAGAAAAAGGGGGCATATGACAGATGTCAGGTTGAGAATACAAGTGAGAACCAGGCTGAATATAGAAAGTTCAGAGGGGGAGTGAAAAAGGAAATAAGAGGGGCAAAGAGCGGGTATGAGAATAGAATGGCAGCCAACATTAAAGGTAATCAAAAAGTCTTCTATCGGCATATAAATAGTAAAAGTGCAGTAAGAGGGGGAGTGGGGCCGATTAGGGACCAAAAAGGAGACCTACTCATGGAGGCAGAGGGCATAGCTGAGGTACTAAATGAATACTTTGCATCTGTCTTCACCAAGGAAGAAGATGCTGCCAAAGTCATAGTGAAAGAGGAGGTAGTGGACATACTGGATGAGATAAGAATTGATAGAGGAGGTACTAGAAAGGCTGGCTGAAGTTAGAGTAAATAAGTCACCAGGACCGGCTGGGATGCATCCTAGGATGCTGAGGGAGGTTAAGGAGGAAATCATGGAGGTACTCGCCATAATCTTCCGATCCTCCTTAGATACGGGGGGGTGGTGCCAGAGGACTGGAGAATTGCAAATGTTACGCCCTTGTTCAAAAAAGGGTGCATGGATAAACCCAGCAACTACAGACCAGTCAGCTTAACCTCAGTAGCGGGGAAGCTTTTGGAAACGATAATCAGGGACAAAGTTAACAGTCACTTGGACAAGTGTGGATTAATTAAGGAAAGCCAGCACGGATTTGTTAAAGGTAAATCGTGTTTAACTAACTTGATTGAAATTTTAGATGAGGGCAATGCGGTTGATGTGGTGTACATGGACTTTCAAAAGACATTTGATAAAGTGGCACATAATAGGCTTGCCAGCAAAGTTGAAGCCCATGGAATAAAAGGGACAGTGGCAGCATGGATATGAAATTGGCTAAGTGATAGGAAACAGAGTAGTGGTGAACGGTTGTTTTCGGACTGGAGGAAGGTATACAGTGGTGTTCCCCAGGGGTCAGTACTTGGACCACTGCTTTTCTTGATATATATTAATGATTTGGACGTGGGTGTACAGGGCACAATTTCAAAATTTGCAGATGACACGAAACTTGGAAGTATAGTGAACAGTGAGGAGGATAGTGATGCACTTCAAGAAGATATAGACAGGCTGGTGAAATGGGCTGACACATGGCAGATGAAATTTAATGCAGAAAAGTGTGAAGTGATACATTTTGGTAGGAAGAACGAGGAGAGGCAATATGAACTAAAGGGTACATGATGCGCCTCAATAACTTCAAGACTCAAAGTTAACTGAATAAAACAAGGCTTTTATTAGCAAAGAAAGATGCCTGTGTCTTCACCTAGCTTCGCCTAGCGTTCTGCTGTTCTGCTGCAAGACAAGCCTGGGCTTGTCTTAAGTAGGGCCAGGTATGGGCGGAGCCGACACATCCAATGGGGAGAAAGGGGGCGGTGCACTATATACAATACAGAAGGTAAAACACCGGAGCAGGCAATACAATATGTGCAGTTAAATACAGAGTCTGATGAATGACATATTTCATCACATTCACCCCTTCTACAGATTTAGTCTGTCCGGGGGTGTGATAGTCCTCTGTGACCGACGTAACGGTTGCGGTGCCGCGGGTGCCGGCTGGGTGTCCCGGGTGACCTCCTGGGTCTCTGCCGGGGGCGCCACCGAGGTTGTTGAAGGAGTAGGTGGTGGGGGTACCGTTGGCTGGTGTTCTTCCGGGGGTGATGAAAGAATAGTGGGTGGAGTGGGTGGGTAATAGTTGTTGTGGTTGTTGTCGTTGTTGCTGTTGTTGTTGTAGTCATTGTCGTTGTTGCTGTTGTTACCGGCTGGGGCGAGGTCTTTTATGGACACAGTGTCCTCCCGACCGTCGGCGTGCCAGACATACGCATATTGTGGGTTGGCGTGGAGCAGGTGCACTGGCTCCACGAGAGGGTCCGTCTTGTGGCCCCTCACATGCTTCCGCAAAAGTACCGGACCTGGGGTGGAGAGCCATGACGGTATGGATACGCCTGAGGTGGATTTCCGGGGAAACACAAACATTAGCTCATGAGGCGTGGCATTAGTGGCGGTACACAATAGTGACCGTATTGAGTGGAGCACATCTGGGAGGACTTCCTGCCAGCAGGAGATAGGGAGGCCCTTGGTCCTTAGAGTTAGGGTGACTGCCCTCCATACTGTCCCGTTCTCTTGCTCCACCTGACCATTACCCCGGGGGTTGTAGCTGGTGGTACGGCTCATGGCAATCCCCTTGGACAGCATGTACTGGCGTAGCTCTTCGCTCATGAAGGACGCCCCCCTACCCGTGTGGATATAGCTTGGCATACCGAACAGGCAGAACAGGCTGTTGAGGCATTTAATGACCGTGGCACTGGTCATGTCTGGGCAGGGGAAGGCGAATGGGAAACGGGAGTATTCGTCCACAATGTTCAGGAAGTAAACATTGCGGTCGACGGACGGGAGGGGGCTCTTGAAATCTAAGCTAAGCCGCTCAAAGGGCCGTGTAGCTTTGATTAGGTGGGCTCTATCAGGGTGGTAGAACCGAGGCTTGCACTCAGCGCAAGTGCGGCAGTTCCTGGTCAGGGACCGAACTTCCTCAATCGAGTAGGGTAAGTTGCGGGACTTTATGAAGTGGAACAGCCATGTGACCCCTGGGTGGCAGAGGTCGTTGTGGAGGGTCTGTAGCCGATCCCCGGTGGCGTTGGCACACATCCCTCGTGAGAGGGCGTCGGGGGATTCGTTAAGGGCCCCCGGCCGGTATATGATGTCGTACTCGAAGGTGGAGAGCTCGATCCGCCACCTAAGAATCTTATCATTTTTAATCTTCCCCCTCTGTTTATTATTGAACATAAACGCTACCGACCGCTGGTCGGTAAGTAGGGTGAAGCGTTTGCCGGCTAGGTAGTGCCGCCAGTGGCGCACTGCCTCCACGATGGCTTGGGCCTCCTTTTCCACGGAGGAGTGTCTGATCTCGGGCCCCTGGAGGGTCCTCGAGAAGAAAGCTACGGGCCGCCCCGCCTGGTTGAGGGTGGCCGCCAAGGCAAAGTCAGACGCATCACTTTCCACTTGAAAGGGAGTGTTCTCGTCCACTGCCTGTAGCGTGGCCCGCTCAATATCCTGCTTAATGCTTTTGAAGGCAGCATGGGCCTCAGCAGAGAGCGGGAAAGAGGATGCTTTCAAGAGGGGGCGGGCTTTATCGGAGTAGTTGGGGACCCATTGGGCATAATACGAGAATAACCCCAGGCACCTTTTCAGGGCTTTGGGAGTGTTGGGCAGGGGCAGCTCCCATAGGGGGCGCAATCGGTCGGGGTCTGGTCCGATTTCCCCATTCTCCACCACGCTGCCTAGTGTGCAGAGGCACGTGGTGTTGAAAACGCACTTGTCCTCGTTGTAGGTGAGGTTGAGTTTTTGTGCGGTTTTCAGAAACCTCGCGAGGTTTGAGTCGTGGTGCTGTTGGTTGTGGCCGCAGATGGTGACGTTGTCGAGATAGGGGAAGGTTGCCTGCAAGTGGTGGTCATCGACCATGCGGTCCATCTCCCTCTGAAAGACCGAGACCCCATTCGTCACCCCCAAAGGGGACTCTGAGGAACTGGTAGAGGCGTCCATTTGCCTCGAAGGCGGTGTACGAACGGTCCTCTGGTCTGATAGGGAGCTGGTGGTACGCTGACTTGAGGTCGATGGTGGAGAACACCCGGTATTGGGTGATTTGGTTCACCATCTCGGATATGCGGGGTAGCGGGTAGGCGTCTAGTTGGGTATAGATGTTGACTGTTTGACTATAGTCAATCACCATCCGCTTCTTCTTGCTACCCCTCACCACCACCACTTGGGCGTGCCACGGGCTGTTGCTGCGTTCAATAATGCGCTCCCTCAGGAGCCTGTCTACCTCGGTCGCGATAAACCGCCTGTCCTCCCAGCTGTACCTCCTGCTTTTGGTCGCTATTGGCCGGCAGTTAGGGGTAAGGTTCGCGAATAGCGAAGGCGGCTTTACCTTCAGGGTAGCCAGACCGCACACTGTGAGGGGCGGCTGGGTCCCACCGAAATTGAGCGTGATGCTTTGGTGGTGGCACTGAAAATCCAGGCCCAAGATCACGCTCACACATAAATCCTTCATAATTAACAGTTTAAAATTATTATATACAGTGCCTTTAACGGACAATCGTACCGCGCAGTAACCCGCAATAGTCGATATCTGGGTTTTGTCAGCCATAGAGATCGTGCCCTGAGTAGAGACTATAGTTAGAGAGAGTCGTTGTACCAGACCAGGGTGAATGAAGCTCTCTGTGCTCCCGCTGTCAATTAAACATTTAACCTTGCACCCGTTTACCTCGATGTCCACCATCGATTTGGATAGTGGGTGCGGTCTGGACTTGTCCACTGTGATCGACGCCACTGTAGGGCCCTGATCGGGACAAGATGGTGGGCCACACGAGGCCGGGTAAGATGGCGTCCACGATGTCTGCTCGCGAGATGGCGGACCCCACGAGGTCGGACAAGATGGCGTCCAAGATGGCCGCTCCCACGGCGCGCACGCGGCGGCGGCGGTTTTGCCTGCGGGGTTCCCTCTGCACACCTTCCCAAAGTGCCCCTTCTTACCGCACTTACAGCAGGTGGTGCCTTTCGCCGGGCACAGGTTCCTGGTGTGCTTCGGCTGCCCGCAGAAGTAGCATTTGGGGCCCCGATGCGTCGCGGCGGTCGTAGGGCTTCTGGGGGGAGAGCAGGGCCCCGACGGTGTTGGGCTACCGGGCGGGGAAGCAGAGGCGGCGTGGGCCGCGTGGCCTGACGAGTAGGAGTCAGAGTTCTTCTGAGCCACATCCAGCGATCGCGCTGTGTCCACAGCCTGTGTCAGATCTAGGCCCGTTTTCTCTAGCAGTCTCTGCCAGATGTAATTAGAGCTAAGGCCTGCGATAAAGGCATCCCGAATAAGCTCGTCTGTGTATACCGTGGCTTTCACGTCTTTGCATTTGCAGTCTTTGCCAAGCACTTTTAGGGTGACTAGAAAGTCCTCTAGCGACTCTCCGGGTCGCTGTGTGCAGGTAGCAAGCAGGTGCCTGGCGTACACCTCGTTGGTAGGCCGCTGATAGTGGGCCTTTAGAATGTTGCAGGCATCCAGGTAGGTGGCGGCGTCTTGGATGAGTGGAAAAACCCGGTGGCTTACCCGATTCTGCAGGATCCCGAGTTTCACATCTCCGGTGGCTTTAGAAGCTGTGACGGCTTCGGAGTTGGCCATAAAAAATTCCAAGCACTGGAACCAGTGTCCAAACCGTGCCGATGCACCCGAAGCATGTGGGTCCAAATCCAAGCATTCCGGTTTCAAAAGTTGATCCATCGTTAAAAGTTTGCTAATAAAATTGATACGCCTCAATAACTTCAATACTCAAAGTTAACTGAATAAAACAAGGCTTTTATTAGCAAAGAAAGATGCCTGTGTCTTCACCTAGCGTTCTGCTGTTCTGCTGCAAGACAAGCCTGGGCTTGTCTTAAGTAGGGCCAGGTATGGGCGGAGCCGACACATCCAATGGGGAGAAAGGGGGCGGTGCACTATATACAATACAAGGTAAAACACCGGAGCAGGCAATACAATATGTGTAGTTAAATACAGAGTCTGATGAATGACATATTTCATCACAGTGCAATCCTAAAGAGGGTGCATGAACAGAGAGACATGGGGGTATAGGTGCACAAATCATTGAAGGTGGCAGGGCAGGTTGAGAAAGTGGTTAAAAATGCTTACGGGATCCTGGGCTTCATAAATAGAGGTATAGAGTAGAAAAACAAGGAATTTATGATGAACCTTTATAAAACACTGGTTCGGCCTCAACTGGAGTATTGTATCCAATTCTGGGCACTGTGGTTTAAGAAGGATGTGAAGGCCTTAGAGAGGGTGCAGAAAAGATTTACGAAAATGATTGCATGGATGAGGGACTTCAGTTACATGAATAAACTGGAGAGGCTGGGGTTATTCTCCTTAGAGCAGAGAAGGTTGAGAGGAGATTTGATATACTCAAAATCATGAGGGGTCTAGACAGAGTAGATAGAAACTGTTCCCATTGGCAGAAGGGTCGAGAACCAAAGGACACAGATTCAAGGTGATTGGCAAAAGAACCAAAGGCGACATGAGGAAAAAAAAATTTACGCAGCGAGTGGTTAGGATCTGGAATGCACTGCCTGAAAGGGTGGTGGAGGCAGACTCAATCATGGCTTTCGAAAGGGAATTGGATAAGTACCTGAAGGTAAAAACAATTGCAGGGCTACAGGGAAAGGGCGGGGGAGTGAGACTAGCTGAAGTGCTCTTGTTGAGAGCCGGGACGGGCACGACGAGCTGAATGGCCTCCTTCTGTGCTGTAACCATTTTATGATTTTATGATTCCATTCTATGATTCAAATGTACAGTAAAAGCTCCCACCTGACAGATCATCACTTGCCTCAGTCACAAGCTGTTTCTCAGTCAATTTCCAGCACAGATTCTACAGGCTTTCCACTTTCCACTCTCTATCCACGCTTACCTAAGCATATGGAGGGTAGTCATAGGAGAACCTGGGTGCAGCTCTGCACCTCTGTGCAGTGCTTGTCAGTGTTTGCAGCACCTCAATGCTGTAGAACACTGACAGCCCAATGTCAAAGTAAAGTTGGCCATGGTCCCTTTAAGGAAACCGGCTGATAACGGCTGATGAAATGACATCACCAGACCTGATTCCTCTAATTGGACTGGCAAACGCGCTGGGCAGGTTTAGCCCAATCAACGGAAATTCATTTTGGACAGCGGGATGGAGCCAGCAGCGGGGTCGGGACCCGCCACCGACATCACCCGCCCTGGACCCACCGAGATGAGCTACATCCCGGCCAACAACTTGTATTTATATCGTGCCTTTAAAGTATAAAGGTGTCCCAAGGCACTTCATGGAGGCATGAGGAAATAGGAAAGATTAGGAAGAGTGACTAAAAGCTTAATTACAGAGGTGGGTTTTAAGGAAGATCTTAAAGGAGAAGGAAGTGGAGAGGCAGAGGGGTTTAGGGAGAAAATTTCCAAGAGTGGGACCTAGGTAGTTGAAGGCACGGCCACTTATGGTGGGGTGAAGATGGGGGGTGGTGGTTGGGGGACAGGGTGGGGTGGGGGTGGGGGCAGGGTGGATGCACAAGAAGCCGGAGTCACAGGCAATGAGAGTACCAGGTTTGGGGGGGTTGGCGGGGGAGGCTGGAGGAAGATACAGAGATAGAGAAGGTTGAGGTCATGGATGGATTTAAACACAAGGATGATCAATTTAATTGGAGGCATTGAGGGACCAGGAACCTATGTAGGTCAGCGAGGATGGGCAAGCAAGACTTTGTGCAGGATAGGAGGCAGCAGAATTTTGGATGAGCTGACATTCGTGTAGAGTGGAGAATGGAAGGCTGGCCAGGAAAGTTCTGGAATAACTGAACCTAGACGTGACAAAGGTGTGAATGGGGGGTTTCGCAGACAGATGGACTGAGGCAGTGTTGAAGGTGGGTGAAGACAAAAGAGAAATTGAAAATAGGGAAGCCACATGCAGTAGTCTCAGCTTCCTAAACTCAAGGTGTATCTGCAAAGACTTAATACTATGACACATGCTACATAAAACAAATAATTGTGATACTCAAAGAAAACAAGACCATGATTATCTTTCAATGTTCCTTTGTTCTTATCTGTTATAGCAGAAAAGCTTGTTATTCTCTATATTTTTTAGAACATGTGTGTAACTCAGCCACCACTAATATTTCCATATGATCTGAACATACTCCATTGTGTATTTAATCTAGGTGAAGAGGTGAAATCGCATGAACACCTGGCTTTAAAGGTGTTACACCAGTGGTCAGTGATCGCTAGGACTGAATACAAATTGGTTCCTGAGCACGTTGAATCACGATCCCTCTACCACTCTGACAAACCAAGCATGGAACAGGTGACTTAAATATTATCTGTACAGTGTCCTGGATTACTGACAGCTGAGAGCTTCAACCATTATTTGATGTGATTTGTGACCTTTTTATATGACCCACCTCCTTTATAAGGCAATGCTGGTAAGCCAGTCATTTTGTGTGTTATGGTGAGATGTGTGACACATTTATTGACTCGTCAAAAATATAACATGTGATACGTCATGAAATAGTGGGAGCTAAAGTTTAGCAGCTTTATATCACCGTGTTTTAACTATGGATAGACACCAAACTGTATTCTGAACTCAACACACAATATTTTGCCAAATACTTGAACTTTGACACTTGAGATTTGGGTTGACCTGTTCTTTTTATAAAAACATTTTTATGAATGGAAAAAGTCATCCTCTGTGTACAGAGGGACTGGATACACCTTCAAACTTGCACACTAACTAAGTTACCCAACAACAACAACAACTTGCATTTATACAGCGCCTTTAATGTAGTAAAACGTCCCAAAGTGCTTCACAGGAGCGTTATCAAACAGAATTTGACACCATGCCACATAAGGGGATATTATGCTAGGTCAAAGAGGTAGGTTTTAAGGAACATCATAAAGGAAGAGAGAGAGATGGTGAGGTGGAGAGGTTTAGGGAGGTATTTCCAGAGCTTAGGGCCCAGACAGCTGAGGGCACGGCCGTCAATGGAGGGGCAAAGGAAATCGGGGATGTGCAAGAGGCAAGAATTGGAGGAATGCAGAGCTCTCGGAGGGTTGCATGGCTGGAGGAGGTTACAGAGATAGGGAGGGGCAAGGCCATGGAGCGATTTGAAAACAAGGATGAGAATTTTAAATTCGAGGCATTGCTGGACCGGGAGCCAATGTAATATTAACCCATTACAGCTTTCCATCTAATGCTTAAGGAAAAGTTCCTGCTGTCTGGCTGGAGGCACAATGACAAAGGTTATTTCTTTTTTAATTAAAAAATGTCTATTAGTTCGTCACCTCGGGCGTTCAGTGGTGCTGGTGGAGTATGTATCTTCATTAAAGTTTGCAAATAAAAATGATTCCACGCAGTTTGTTGAGAAACAATATGCAGCTCTTTGGTGAGTATACATCCATCCAATCTGTATAAACCTACCAGGGAAAGAGTTTGTGGCCTCATGGTGGCAATTAATCCATCTGCTCAGACCCAAGTTCTCAGCTTGTCAGCTTGGCTCAGTGCTAGAATTCTTGCCTCTCAATTAGAAGGATGTGGGTTCAAGCTCCACTTCAGGACTTTAGCACATAATCGAGGCTGGCACTTCAGTGTAGAACTGAGGGAGGGCTGCGTTGTCAGAGATGTGGTCTTTTGGATAAGACATTAAACCAAGGCCCCATCTGCCAGTTCAGGTTGTCGTAAAAGGTCCCATAACATTATTTGAAGAGCAGAGAGCTCTCCCAGTGTGCTGAACAACATTTATCCCTCAACCAATATCACCAAAAATAGATTATCTGGGACATTGTGGGACATTACGCACAAATTGGCTGCTACATTTGCCTACAAAATAACAGTCACTACTGATGTTCCCCCGAAGGTGCGCGGCTGCGCACCATTCGCGAGGTCCCGTGCAGACCACTCAGCTGCTGTTCCGCTGGAAGAAATGCAGCTTATTTAAAGGGCTCGCGCAGGGAAAAAAAATAAAGGGAACATTGGTCACTACACTTCAAAAGTAGTTAATTGGCTGTCACATGCTTTGAAACATCCTGAGGACATGAAAAGGCATTATCTGAGTGCCAGAGGCATGACTGGTTGATCAAAACCCATTCTAAACATAGCACAATTCAGACTTGAAGGCTGCACTTATGTTACAGTTCTGTAGAGTGTGATCCTCAGTGAAGTAAAGTGGAATTCTTAAGGGTAATCTTACGAATTTATGCCTCTAGCATGGAGCTTTGCCCATATTGTAAAAATACCATGATTTTCTGTCCGTTTGTCCACTTGAGATATGTTAGATCCGTGATTCTTAAAGTTGGATGTTTCCCAATAACTACACGGAGGCTGTAACTTAACAATCAACAGGTGTTTACTGGAGCAGAGTAGTCTCAAGACTGGGGTACAGAGGCATGCTCAAGGCTTATATACAGGTGTGGTCACTGCCGGTACTACAGTATACAGGAGCTGTAAAAGTAGTTCTCTCTTAAAGGTACATACACTACAATTCCTCCCCTTTTAGATTAGCAGTACCCATAATATGCAAATAACAATTAACACTTTAACATGCACACTAAACACAAATAGTCCATTTATAGATTCAGTCTTTGGGGCGGCTTCCTGATCCTTTCTGGATAGCGCCTTTCCTGAGGTTCTTGTTCTTGGTGCGGAGGCGATTCTGGCCCCCTTTCATCGGTTTCCACTGCTACTGTTTCTGAGGTAGATGCTACCGGTATGTCGGGTTCATCCCCAGGTACGCGAGACATGGGGTTGACTCGTTCCTGTGACGCTAAGATCTGGTCGACGTGGCGTCTCACAATGTTCTCCCCGACATCCACTGTGTACATTAATGGCCCCTGCCGTGTGCATATCGTTCCGGGTTGCCATTTCTCCATTAGGTAGTCACGGGCCAAGACTGGTTGTCCTACATTGAAGCTCCTTGTCGGCTTCTCATTGATGTGCTGGAATTGTTTATCCTCAACATTTCTTCGCATATTTGGTCTGAGCAAATCCAGACGAGATCTCAACCTTCGGTTAAAGAACATCATGGCCGGGGTCTGGTTGGTAACTGCATGTGTCGCATTTCTGTAGGCTAACAGGAAATTGTCCACCTTATGCTGTAGTGGAATTTCATCATCGCACATGGCCTTTATCGCCTTTTTAAAGGTTTGTACGAACCTCTCAGCCAATCCATTTGTGGCTGGATGATACGGGGCGGATGTGTAATGCCTTACCCCATTCCTTCTCATAAATTTCTGAAACTCTTCGGACACAAACTGTGGTCCATTATCAGAGCAAATCTGCTCTGGCAAGCCGTTCCTGGCAAATATGGTCCGTAGGACTGCAATCGTTTTCTCTGTAGTGGTTGAGGACATTTTTATCACCTCAGGACATTTCGAGTGCGCATCCACTGCTATTAAGAACATTGAGTCCATGAATGGACCAGCAAAATCAATATGCACCCATTGCCATGGAGAGGAGGGCCACTCCCATGGGTGTAGAGGGGCATGTGGTGGTGCATTTTGGACCTTCTGGCATCCTGAGCAGCTCTTAGTTAGGTCCTCGATTTGTTGATCAATCCCCGGCCACCACACATAAGCCCTAGCAAGGCTTTTCATTTTCACCCCTCCCAGATGACCTTCGTGAAGCTCATTTAGCACTCTCTCCCTTAACTTTGGTAGAATTACCACTCGGGATCCACACATCACTGTCCCCTGGCATACTGACAGCTGTTCTCTTCTGGATGAGAATGCTGGCAACAGTGAGTTGCCATGTGTTGGCCATCCCCTCACCATCAAATCATATACCCGAGACAGTGTCGGATCATTGCGGGTCTCCTTCTCTACATCCGCGTTAGTTACTGGCAATCGTTCAATTATTGACGAATAAAATATCTCGATAGGGTCCACTGCTGGTGCTTCCTCCACAGTAGGCAGTGGCAAGCGTGATAGCCCATCAGTGCTTCCATGCTGTTTCGTGCCTTTATATTCTATTTCATATTGGTTCGCCCCTAGAAAAAGGGACCATCTTTGTAACCGTTGTGCAGTCATCACCGGAACGCCCTTCTTTGGATGAAAGATGGAGACAAGTGGTTGGTGGTCAGTCAGCAAGGTGAACTTCTGCCCATGCAGATAGTGGTTGAATTTTTTTACTCCCCATACTAGGCTGAGGGCCTCCCTGTTGATCTGGGCGTAGTTGCGCTTGGCTGAGGTTAGTGACCGAGACGCAAAGGCTACTGGCCTCTCCAACCCGTCTGGGAATTTGTGCAACAGCACCGCTCCAATACCATAGGGTGATGCATCACATGCCAACCGGATTGGTAGTGCTGGGTTGAAATGGGCCAACACCTCTTTTGATGTGATCAAATCTTTGCACTTCTGGAAAGCTCGTTTACATTCATCATTCCACTTCCATAGTACCCCCGTTTGCAGTAGAGTATTCAGTGGGTGTACGACTGTCGACAAATTTGGTAAGAACTTATGGTAGTAGTTTACCAGCCCGAGGAACGACCTCAGTTGTGACACATTTTCCGGTGCTGGAGTCTTGACTACTGCCTCAATCTTTTCAGGGGACTTATGTAACCCCTCTTCATCAATAACGTGGCTACAATACGAGATCTGCTTCTGGAAAAACTCGCACTTGTGGCGATCAGCTCGTAGCCCATATTCCTTTAATCTAGTGAGCACCTTTTCCAGGTTGGCGAGGTGATCACTGTCATTTTCGCCCGTGACCAGGATGTCGTCCAAATAACACTGGGTCCCTGAAATCCCTTGCAGGACTTGATCCATTGCCCTTTGCCAAATAGCCGGAGCCGATGCTACTCCGAACACCAGCCGGTTGTATTGATAGAGACCTTTATGAGTGTTGATCGTGCGGTATTGTTTCGAGGCTTCTTCTACCTCCATTTGCAAGTACGCCTGGGCCAGATCAATTTTGGTGAAGCGTTTCCCTCCAGATAGCGAGGCGAAAATATCCTCAGTCCGTGGATGCGGATATTGTACCGTGTGAAGGACTGAGTTCACTGTCACCTTAAAATCCCCACAGATGCGGACCTCTTTGGTTCCCCAGGCGTATTACTCAATGACCTCTTCATTACAGGGACGATGGGTGTAGCCCACTCGCTCCAGTCTACTTTGGACAGTACTCCTGAACGTTCCAACCCTTCCAGCTCTGCTTCGACGGCTGGTCGGATCGCATAAGGCACCGGTCTGGCCTTAAAAAACTTTGGACTTAAATTTTCCTCTATTTTAATCATTGCTGTTATGCCTTTTAGTGTTCCGAGTCCCTCCTGGAACACTTCTTGTGCGTCAGTTAGCATTTTTGACAGTCGTCCAGGTGTGACGCCGTCATCCTTTTTGGTCTCAACCTTCAGTGCCTGTATGGAATGCCAATCTAATTGTATCTTCCGGATCCATTCACGTCCTAGTAGTGGTGGTCCTCCATCTGGCAATACATATAGGTCCATTTTAGGTATTTCCTGGCCTTTGGATATCACTTTCACCCTTATTTTTCCTTTGGGGTAGACTTTTTGCCCCGTGTACGTCTTCAAGACAATCTCTGTAGCTTTCAAGGGTATATGTGAAAATAGCCGCCTGTAGTCCCTTTGGTTTATGACTGTTAGGGCTGATCCAGTGTCCAATTCCATTTTCACTTGGACTCCGTCTATCTTGAGTGTGACCCAGATAGTCTGGTGATCCTCCATTTTGGTTACCTTATGTAGTTTCAGACAACCCAGCTCCTTGCTTCCGGAGTCTGTATCACTTCCCTGCTCGTCTGAACTACTGTCCATCACCTTATGTACCTTTTTGTACTTCTCCTGTGGAGATTTCTTGCTGTTGGTTTTCTTCCCTGACCTGCAGACTCTTGCTATGTGTCCTGTTTTTCCACACTGTCTGCACACTTGGTCCTTGAACCAACAATCCTTCTGGTCGTGTTTTGTTCTGCCGCAGCGATAACACTTCACTGCTCCATATGACATTTCATTGGTGCCATATTCTTGCGGTCTCCGTTGTATCTCTGCAGCGCCCCGTGCGGCTGCTTCGTGTGATACTTTCATGCTGAAAGCCTTGTCCAGCGTAAGATCCTTTTCTGATAGAAGCCGTTTCTGGGTTCCTTCACTTTGAAGCCCACACACAAACTTGTCCCTTAACGTATCTGATAGTCCCACTCCAAACTGGCAGTGTTTCGATAGCTTGCACAGTTCCGTTAAGTACTCAGCATTACTTTCGTCTTTATGCTGGTTCTTTTTGTGGAACTTAAATCTTTCTGCTATCAGCAGCGGTGTGGGGCTTAAGTGGTCCTGTAGGATTTCTACTATGCTTTCGAAATTCTTATCCACGGGCTTCTCTGGGGTTATCAGGTTTCGCAGTAAGCCATAAGTTTTTGCACCCATGGAATTTAACAAAACCAGTGCTTTCCTAGCATCTGGCACTTCATTCGCCCTGCAGTACACCTCAATGCGTTCCACATATGTCGCCCAATCTTCGACTTCATTGTCGAACGCAGTGATACTGCCACTCTTCGCCATCCCTGGGTGTGATTTAACTGTCTAAAATGGTGTCTCCCGTGCTCTCCCTTCTTCTCCGCTGGCACAAAATGGCGTCTCCCGTGCTTTCCTTCCTTCCCGCGCTCGCCCTTCTTCTCCACTGCGGCTTCTAAAAATGGCGTCTCCCGCGCTCTCCCTTCTTCTCCGCGGTTCAATGGCATCTCCCGCGCTCTCCCTTCTTCTCCCCGCGGACGCGGTTCAGCCCTTGAGCCCTGGCTGTGCTCTGCGCGTTCTCCTGTGCGCCTTTCCTGTTGCCGTCGCTCGGTCCTGAACCCGGCTGCTGCTTTACCCTCTCTCTCTGTCTGTTTGTTTTTCCTTCACCCTCTCTCTTACCCCATCGACGCTGCTCGGCTTTTCTACGCCGTCGGTCGGCTCCAGCCGCCGCTGTCCGGGAAGGGTGTGCGCTGTACCTGTTGCCGGTCTGTTGCTGGATCGTCGTGGCTGGGGAACCAAGCCCGGCTCTCGACAGCCTCTCCTGCGATGTTTACTCTCTGCCGGATGACTGGGCGGTTGCTCATGGTCGACGCCCGTGCTTCTGGCCTCGACTTTCTTCCACCGTCCTCCCGGAGCGAATCCTTGAAGGGAAATGCAGAGTTGCAGGCAGATTCGAATCGACCTCGTCGCCACTGTTAGATTCGTGATTCTTAAAGTAGGATGTTTCCCAATAACTACACGGAGGCTGTAACTTAACAATCAACAGGTGTTTACTGGAGTAGAGTAGTCTCAAGACTGGGAGTACAGAGGCATGCTCAAGGCTTATATACAGGTGTGGTCACTGCCGGTACTACAGTATACAGGAGCTGTAAAAGTAGTTCTCTTTTAAAGGTACATACACTACAAGATAATCGCCGGAACTTTCAACTTTGATGGAGATGCTAAAACACGGGCAATATTGGATCGGCTGCCCATTATGGAAAAGAAAATTAGGTGGTGTGTATAATGGACGGACAATCCCATATCATTTGTTTAGATTGTCCTTGCCTGTTGTTGAATCTGAGTCATTCTCATTAACCACGAATGAGCCCATCACTTAATTCCCCATTCCCTAATCGTGTGTCTTGATGTAACCGTTCCTTTAGTATCATGTAGAATTTTATTGAAGCAGATAACTGGTTCTCTAATATCATGTTTCTGCTTCTGATATTCCTCCAGGGCCGTGTTCAGATGTGGGTGGACATGTTTCCAATGGATATGCCTCCTCCTGGGCCTTCTGTTGATATATCACCTCGCAAGCCGAAGGGGTAAAAGGAAAATTCTAATTGAAACACAAGTAGAATGATATAGTTTTGCAAGAGCACTGCACTGTTGGAGGGCTGTAATTTATTCTTTAAAAGGATATTAAAATTTAGTCTTGCCGTCATCCCTTTAATTAAATTGCTCACTTGTCTCATCATTACTGTGAGGCCTTCTTTGCTGCGTCTTATCCCTCTCTTCAGAGCTCTCTGTGCTCATTTATTTCTCTGACCTAAATTTGCATTATCAAAAAGACATCAAATCAAATTACCTGGAAATTCAAAAAAATGCACTGACTTTTGAAAACTAAATGTTCCAAAGTTTACTTCTGAAATCACCTGTACCCCTCCTTATCTGAAACCGAGACCAGTTTTAGAATTGAGGACAGAGAGGTTTTTTTTACTCTTAATTTCTTCTGGTGGTCCCTAATTAATGGTAGACAGTGGGAAAACTGATACTCCCGGCAATGACATTCCGCACTTTGATGAGTACAAATATATCACGAAAACATATAAATTATTTACTAATTAGAATGGGAAGTTTGAGCCACTGTGACAGTACTGGTTACAGAAATCAGTACAGTTATAACAATATGGAGTGGGTTGAAAGCTGTAAATAGTAAATCTTAATTCTGCAGATCATAAATTACGAAGTTTTGCTTTCTGGTTTCATCAGAATTCCTTGATTTCTTGAAGTCTTGTAACTCCTTGTAATAGTGTCTATTATTGCTTACTCTCTGGCACTGTTCTCTTATGGTTTCTCTCCTACACATCAGATCATAGACACTACATTGCCTCCAACAGCTTTTCCTCGTTCCCACGCAATCACCTAAGCTGTAGCTCAGGGTTCCGCCCTTGGCCACTTGCATTTCATCCCTTACATGCTACTCGTCGGAGACATCAGCTTGAAGCATGGGTCAGCTGATGACATTCTCTACAGCCGCCAATCTCGTATTAAGATCTGAATAAACCAAAACTTCCTCCAGCTAAATGTTGGGAAAATTGAAGCCATACACGTCAGCTCCCACCAAATACCTAAATGTCTCTGGCCTCCACTTCATCAACCTCCCTACCTGCCACCCCCAGACTAAGCTCAGAGGTGAGGAACTCTGGTTTCCGCTCCACCCAGAGCTCAGCTTCCTCCAATTTGTTACCAAGATTGCTTTCTTTTATTTCTGAAAAATCACCCACTTGCTCTCTTGCTCTCTGCTGCAGGAACCCTAACTCATGTCTTTACCACCTCGAGGCTCTAGTGCTCCCCTTGCTGACTTCCTGCTTCCACCTTCCATAAATGATGATTCATCCGAATGCTATGGCTTGTGTTCTCACCCAAACTAAGGCCTGTCCTTCCCATGCTCAAACGGCTTCCCGTTTGAAATGACCTGAAGATACTTGTTCTCAACTTCATATCAGTCCGTGGCTTCACCCCTCCCAACCTCAGCAATCTCCTCCTGCCATACGTCCCTTCATGCACCCTCAGCTTTATGAACAGTGGTGTACTTCTCATCATCTGTTCCCTGTGGTGCACCATTGGTAGCTGTTCCTTCAGGTCCCCACCCCCTGGATCTTCATCCCTCAGCAACTCTCTCTTGTCCTCTCTCTCCACTTTCTAAGGCCTCCTAAAGTCTCTTCTCTTCGCCCACTCTTAACCCCATCCTTCCCTTATTCCCTCCTTCTTGGTGTCCACGAGTTGTCCACTGCCCTGTGAGGCAGATCTCTGTATATGAGGAGTTCTATAGAAAAGTAAGTTGTACATTTTATTTAGATTAGAATATAGGGGGAATTTTGCCAGCCCTGGGGAGACAGGTATGGAGGCGAGACTGCCAGGAAAATGGCAGAAACTGGGAATGGGTACCAACCCCGCTCCCAATCTGCCTCCGTGCCATCTTCCCGGGAGGCGGGCCCCCGACTCGCGCAGGGACCCATCTCCTCGAGGCGGGAAGGGGATTACAGCCACTTAACTGCCTGTTAACAGGTAGTTAACAGGCAGTTAAGAGGCTTATCCCCATTTTACCCACACAAGTGTGGGCTTCCCGACGGCTGCGAACCTCGCCAGGGTCAGCGAGGTGAGCAGTGGGTTTGCAGGGGTGAGAGGGGTCGAGATGTCAGATGTAGAAGAGAGTGATGGGTGCAAGTGTGGAGAGGTAATTGTGAGAGGTGAGTGCAAAGTGTTCGAAAAAGTTTACTTAGCTTTGCTTCTTCCTGCAGGCTTCAACCTTTGGGGATCCGGAGGTGCCTCATCTCCATGGTAGAGGTGACAGAATGGCTGCTGCATTCTCTGATGCAGCAGCCATCTGCTTTCTGCTAAGGAGAGAGATTTGGTGAGTCTTCATTCCAAGGGCTTACCTTAGAACAGAGATTGTCAGTGTTTGACAGCTTCTCAAAGCTGTCAAACACTGACAATTCATCTGTCAAAAATATTTGACAGATGAAACGTCATACACTGACGTCCTCTGTCACCGGCTTTCCCTTAATTGGCTGGCTAAGCCTGCAGGGTGGGCTTAACAAGTTCAATCAAGGGAAAATAGCATGGGTTGGCTGGACGTTGTTGGGGACAGGACTGAAACCCGACAACCAGCTGTCCCGCTCCCAATGTGCCCCCATTGAGAAAATCCAGCCCATAGTGTCTGAGGAAATCAGATTGCCTCCAATTTAACGTATACATGTCATGTCTTAAACGTCTGTGAGATCGTCTTTGATCAATTGTTGTATTTGATTGCAGGTATGAACTAAGAATAATTATCTGGAATGCCGAAGATGTCATATTAGAAGATGAAAATTTTATTACAGGTCAAAAATCAAGTGACATCTATATCAAGGGGTAAGAGTTTCATTTGATTCAAATTTACTTTTTAAATTAGAGAAGTGTCTTATTGGAAACTGGGATTAAAATCTATTTACAATCTTACTGAGATCTTATAAAATAAAACAAATTTAAATGTTGGATTAGTTGTTACACAAAATCAGGAACTCACTATGTGAGGAATCAAAGGTACAAAACTTCTGTCTTACTCCAATTATTAGCACAAAAGCCTTCTCTGCCACTAAATTGTCTTATGCTCACATTCTCCTACTTTGGAAAAAATACATTCATGTTTTACATTAGTTGTTGAACTATTAAACAATGAATTTAGAAATCCCAGCGTGCACAAGAAACTAAACTGCATCTGTTCAATGAATAAACAGTGCGTCCACAGATATATAACTGGCAGCAGGTGTGTATTTGAAATATACACACACTCTGTATAAGTTCAACTATTCATATTTGATGCGGTTACAACTACATCCTATCACAAAATTTTAAGCAATTAATAAAATGGTGTAATCTTGGAGCATAGTGAGGCCTTAATGATAGTTTCTCTCACTTCATTCCAGTTTGGAAAAATGCTTTGGATTCCCACTCATGATGTATTTGTGTCCCTTACGTGTATTTTTCATACCCTGGGCAATGTTTACGAATACAGACAGTGTACATTGTCAACATGCTTAGCCTCAATTTACTTCAACTTATTTCAGTGTTGGAGTATTCCCTAAAAGTGAACACACGCACGTGTGTGTGTGTGTGTGTGTGTATATGCTGTGCGTGCACACAGATACAAAACACATTGAGTGATGAATTGGGATTCTACAGGTTAATTTGGATAAAAAATATTTTTTTCTTAATTCCGATTCAGATTGCTTGTATGAATAAAAATTGTTGGTGCCTCACAGTTGCTCTTCAATTTTGAACATAAAGTGTATGTGCCATTCTCTGACCCCGCACTCCCCCCTCCCCCTCCCATGCAATCTTGGCTTGTCTAGTGGCAAGTTAGCTGAAGTGCTTGGACAAGAACTGTTGCCATATGGGATTATGCACTTGTGGGTAAGATTTCCGAGCTACCACAGTCAATGGGCGGGGGCTGAAAGTATGCAGTGCACCCAATTTCTCCACAGGCAGTGTGTGAATTTCCAGCAGGGCCTTAGATCAGGCCTCGGGAGCTCATGGTAAAAAAAGACGAGAGCTTTAATTTTAATAGAATAATATATTGTATCGACATGCTTATGGCTGTAAACACAGTGACGGGATTACGCTACAACTTGAGTTTGCCCATATATGATATGTTCTGGGTGTAGGCACTTTGAGGGCTGACAGGATCTGAGCATTAAAGGGAGACCTTCTGTTTTTGAAGAATATAGGCCTGGAAATTCGATATCGGTTAAAAGCCTGCTGTTGCCACCACGGGCCGGTGTTAACTGAAGCTGGAAATGATGGCGCTGACAATTCCGGTAAATTGGTGCTGGTGCCTATTTAACATTAGCCCAGCGCTAAACTCGCCGTGCAAGGCTGCTTTGGTGCCATTCGTCTCGACAGGATGTCCCAATGTAGCGTGGCTGTAGCATTATTGTAGCAAGAACAGTCTTCTCAAAGCAAAGCTGTCATTTCGGAAAGCTATTCGGTCCTTTAAAGGGAAACTGACTTCTGAAATGAAAAAAAAATAATCTAAAAATATGCAGTTTTTAAACCCTTACAGCTGAACTGTCTTCTGAAAAAAATATTTAAAAGAATTCTCAAATGGGAGTCTTCAGCTCTTAAAGCTGAATTGCCTTCTGCACCTAAAAAAAAAATGGGAAAAGTGCTTCAGCACAAACACAAATGGCTCAGCAGGGCAGGGAAGGGGCACCAAGGGTCTTGCACACAGCACTCCAGCTTTGGGCAGGGGTTCAACACTGCAAGAGAGGTCCTCTACCTACAGGGGTCAGGAGGCCCACCAGAAAGAACGATGTGGGACCACATCACCGAGGCCATCACTGCCAGCAGTGTCGCCCCCACCACCTGGCTCCAGTGCCCAAAGAAGCTTCATGACCTCAGACCACTGGTCAAGGTCAGTGAATGGATCTTCAAAAGCCATCTCCTACCAACTGCACCACTAGCCTCACACACTGCTCAATGCATGACTCCCCCTCCACTCACCTACCAACAATTTCTACTAAACACGAGGCACACCTCCTATTTCTATCTTTACCTCACCCACTTGGCAGGGGCATGGCTGAGCCCTTGGCTAGCAGCGAGGCTGAAAGGATACAAGATGCTGGTATCCTCCTACATTATCCTCCTTCTAGCATGCACCTCTTGCTTTCCCGCCCTCCCTTCACAACTCCACACTTGTGCCTCCCTCATTTCACACACCCAAGAAATGCAGCCTGCCCGGTCAGTGGTTGACCAAGAAGAGGGAGAGGAGGCTGAGGGGTGACTTAATAGAGGTCTTTAAAATTATGAAACATTTTGATAGAGTGGATACAGAGGGAATGTTTCCACTTGTGGGGAAGAGCATAACTAGAGGCCATCAATATAAGATAGTCACTAAGAAATCCAATAGGGAATTCAGAAGAAACTTCTTTACCCAGAGAGTGGTGAGAATGTGGAACTCGCTACCACAGGGAGTGGTTGAAGCGAATAGTATAGATGCATTTAAGGGGAGGCTAAACAAGCATATGAGGGAAAAGGGAATAGAGCGTTATGCTGATAGATTTAGATGAGGAAAGATGGGAGGAGGTTCGAGTGGAGCATAAACGCCGGCATGGACTGGTTGGGCCGAATGGCCTGTTTCTGTGCCATATATCCTATGTTATCCTATGTAAGAAGAAACCCCATCACTTGATCTGACACTCCCAGCCCCCAGCTCCTCAAGGTCGGCCTGCAAGGCCATTTGCAGTGTCCCCCACTGAAAGTCAGCAGCCTTCCACCAGCCATGCTTCAGCCACTGGGGTAGCACTGTGTGACATCAGTAGGATAGGCAAAGGCACACACAAGACAGTCACTAGGCAATGCATAAGGGTGATGAGTTAATTTATTGATGTCATATTTGATGGATAAATGTATAAAGTCAGATTGTGGTGGCTTTTATTTCAACATTGTGGTCAAGAGGTCGCTGTGATGGTCAGTAACAGAGGGAAGGTAAGGTATAGGACAAATGTTGAAAGGGCAATAGGGGTTGTAGGCACTGCTACTGCAAGCAGATGATTCTATCCCGGATATCCCAGCCAGAAAGGGGCTGTCTGGGATGCATCCGTACTTCTGCTTCCTCCTCTTCTGTGTCTTCCTCTGCGGCGTCTTCCTCTTCGGCATCTTTCTCTTCCCTCTGAGAGGGGATGGTGTAAATCTGAAATAAAAGCATAAAATGCTGGAAATACTCAGCAGGTCAGGCAGCATCTCGCCCTGAGACATGAATTCTGTTTCTTTCCCCGCGGATGTTGCCTGACCTGCGGAGTATTTCCAGCATTTTCTGTCTTCTCAAAGGCCTTCCTTTACCATCCGTGGCCTTGCAAGCGTCTGGCAGATCTCCTTGCACACTTAAAAAAAAAAAACTTTTAACATGTATTGCACCAAGTCATTACATCAATAAAATCAAAAAAATCCAGTCCAAAAGCTTAAATGCAAACTTACCTGAAAGATGTGTGTCTGTCAGTCTGCTGCATGCTCACTTTCCTGAGCGAGCTTAGGACCCAGCGCTAAACTCAGCACTAAGGTCCAAGTTTGCACAGCGTGACGCCAGTTGGCATTGACGTCACGCTCTCCATATTTGCATCTCCAGGGCCAGCGCTGCTATTGGCAGCGCCAAGGCCCTCACCAAAATGGCAGCCACCGAGTCCCGTGCCAGAGAAGGGCGTTAGGGTGGCAGCTGCCATTTTTCGCAAGGATTCCAGCGCTAACGGGTGGCAGTAAGGAAGGGAATTTCTGTTTTTTCATATCTGAAAGTGTCATTTTCTTTTGATTTGTGATTTCAGCTCTAGTTTTTGCCCAAATGTTTTGGCTACCACATTTTTAGTTGCTACAGTTAGAATTTTGAAACTAGGCATTGGAATGATGGTTCATCTTTTGCTGTTTTATTTGAGGAATAGGCAAAAGGAGGAATGCTAGGCAGGTCACGTGCATCAGAGATAGACTACCCTTACTCATATACCCTTACCCACAAAGTTGCATATACAGGTTGAGGCCACACTTACCTTGGAATGTCAGGGGCAGACTGCCTTTGCATGCGGGGCTTCACTGGAGAGGCAGTGACGGAACTTCTAGCCAACTTCCATCACATCAATGGCAATGACATTGGTTGTTAAGGTCAGCACATCCCTGAACCTTTAGGTGTTTGGCTCATTCCAAGCTGCCACAGGGAACATCAGCAGCAGCAGCAGACAATCAGCAATTCACCGATGTAGCAAGCAGGTGACTCATGTTGCTTGACGGTGCAAACAATTCCATCACTTCCCATGTGGGCACCCAGCAGCAGAATGAGAGAGCTGTGCAATTTGTTTGAGACATCAGAGGCCAGATTTTGACTATTGGGTAGCCTGCCCGTAGAGCACGGCAGCCGGCTGTCTGATGGTGCTGCTGGGAGCCTGGTCCGTTTTTAGGGCTGGGCCTCATTACCGTACACTCAGCAGGCCGCGGGCCACCAGGGAAGCTTGCCGGCGCTAATCTGACAGAATATTGGGCAGCCCCAGGCTGGAGAAAAAGGTAGGTCGGGGGTGTCCGCCTGTGCTGGTCGGAGGAACGGGTGTAGCAATGGCCCGGATTATTTTTGCACGGCCCAGAGGAGCACTCCTGCTGCTCCTGGCCCCACAAAAATAAATAAAAACCTACCTTTGGGCTCCTCTTCAGAAGTCCATGGCACACGCTCCACCCAGTTTAGTTCTAAAGTGGCAATCAGGGTCCCATCTATGTCATAGGACCCCAATTCGCATATTAAAAGGGACTACTGCCCGAGCCAGGCAGATGCGTCGGCCCCTTTGATGGGGGCAGCAGCCAGAACGCTGGCCTAAACGGGGCGGTGAGTCATTTTCAGATCTCTGCCGCCCCATTTAAGACAGTGGGCCCAAGTTAAAGTCTAACCTCATGATTTTCCAAAGTCCAGGACATCACAGACTGTGCAGTCCTCTGGCGGCTCCTGCACACAATCCAGTGTTCCGGGTTAACCTTTTCTATTACCTGTACAAATCGGCAAGTGAGTCTAAATGTTTCAAATTTCAAGTATATCCTTCCTTATTTAAGGAAGGAAATACTTGCATTGGAGGCAATTCAGAGACGATTCACTAGGTTAATTCCAGAGATGAGGGGGCTGACTTATGAGGAAAGGTTGAGCAGGCTGGGCCTATACTCATTGGAATTTAGAAGAATGAGAGGTGATCTTATCGAAACATATAAGATACTGAGGGGGCTCGACAAGGTAGAGGCAGAGAGGATGTTTCCCCTCGTGGGGAAATCTAGAACTCGGGGGCACAGTCTCAGAATAAAGGGTCGCCCTTTTAGAACTGAAATGAGGAGGAACTTCTCTCAGAGGGTCGTAAATTTGTGGAATTCTCTGCCCCAGAGAGCGGAGGAGGCTGGGTCATTAAATACATTTAAAGTGGAGATAGACAAATTTTTGCAAGATAAGGGAGTGAAGGGTTATGGGGAGCTGGCTGGGAAGTGGCTTTGAGCCCAAGATCAGCCATGGTCTTATTGAATGGCGGAGCAGGCTTGAGGGGCCAAGTGGCGTATTCCTGCTCCTATTTCTTATGTTCTTATGTTCTTATTCATAAAAACATTGGACATTTGGAATCCTATTGGATTCTGGACAAGATGTAGGAGCCTTATTCTCTCTAGCAGTGTGTACTTGTCTTGGGTGCAAAATACTTTTAACATTTCAAACACTCTTTCTTTTAGCTGGCTAAAGGGAAAAGAAGAGGATAAGAAAGAAACAGATGTACATTACAACTCCTTGACTGGGACAGGAAACTTCAATTGGCGCTTTATTTTTCCTTTCAACTACATACCTGCGGAGAAACAGATGGTCGTATGCAAAAGGGAATCCATTTTCTCTTTAGACAAGACTGAACGCAAAGTTCCCACAGTCCTTGTACTTCAAGTCTGGGATTTTGAGAGGCTTTCTTCTGATGACTTCCTAGGTAAGCCAGTAACTTGGAATGCTTCCCGTTTTTCTTGCAGAAGCTTAAAGAAAGAATTTGGGAGCTCACTGTGTTGAAATATTGTCCTTTCATATCGGAAACCTGATTTCAAATCTAACTCCAAGGCAATCAATAGACATAAAAAGACAAGGGTTTAGATCTTCCGCTTTTGAGGAATTGGGAGCACCTTCGGCATGGTGAGACTTCCACCTACCACAAAGATGCACTCTTGACAGCGGACGTTTTTTTTTTAGCCTCAGTCATTTAAAATCTATTTTTGAAGACTACCTGGATTAGGAGCAGTAATTGTTCGTGCTGGGCCCTGATCGCCTGGAACAGTGCAGCTCTGCGGGCGCAAAAGATTAAATGTTAAAAAACTTGGGGCTAGATTTTCAGTTGCTTGCGCCAGCAGTTAGCGCCTTAAGAGAAGTGATTTTCGGGCGCTATGCGTGTAGCGCCCGGGCGCAGCGCAGTTTGCGCCCCGCCCCAAATTAAGTTGCCCGTTAGCGCCGGTGCAAAGTTTAGCGGCCGCCCGGATGCGCGCGCAGAAAATGACATCACATCCTCGTGCAACGCCCTTTGGCCGCCCCGAATCCAAACTTCAGTCGGACCGCCCCATTGTGCGGCTGGCGTCCAGAGCGTTTGTAAAATGGAACGCAACACACCCTGGGGAGCGCAAATTAAAGGGCACTCCTCATGCACTATAAACGGCAGTCTGCATGTGTTGTGTGGAAGGATCCAGTGTGTTGCTGTGAACGGTGTATTTATGTTTACCACCACCACCACCACCACCACCACTCCTTTCCCCCCCCCCCCACACTCTGCTTTTGAAAAGAACACATGCACCCTTCCCCTTTAAGAGCTCAGTGGCACCAGAGTGTCTGCCGTGCGCTGCGCCCGAGATCGGGCGTTGCGCTCTGCACCACCGGCTTAGCGCCTAAAGATAGTAGTGGAACGCCTCTTTTAGCGCTCCACCAACCTCTTAGGGCGAAGCCACTGAATTTCTGGCAACGGGGCGCTACTTTGGGGCGGGCGCTAACTTCGGGCGGGCGCTAAGGTTAGCGCCCCAAAACTGTCTATACTGAAAATCTAGCCCTTGGTACCTAAGCCTCTGCAAGTGTATGTTATGCTGGTGGTTTTTGTACATGCCTAGCAACCCAGAAGTGGTGAGTTGAAAACCCACCATGGCACTTTCTGAAATTAAGTTTGATAAATCTGGTGATTTGTGGGTTGGCAACTGAAAAAGTTGACCGTTAAAGCCGCCATTTTAAAGTAGTAAAGGGGGTAAAAGCAGGAATAAATTGTCACAAAATATATTTAAAAGTTCTTTATCTGAATGCACGCAGCATTCGTAACAAAATAGACGAGTTGATGGTACAAATAACTACACATGGGTATGATCTGGTGGCCATTACAGAAACATGGCTGCAAGTTGACCATGACTGGGAACTAAACATCCAGGGGTATTTGACAATTAGGAAGGACAGACAGAAAGGAAAGGGAGGTGGGGTGGCTATGTTAATAAAGGATGGAATCACTGCAATAGTGAGAAATGATATTGGGTCAATGGGTTAGGATAGTGAAACGGTTTGGGTGGAGATAAGGAATAATAAGGGGAAAAAGTCACTAGTGGGCGTAGTCTATAGGCCTCCTAACAGTTGCAACTCTGTTGGTCGAAGTATAAATCAGGAAATAGTTGGGGCTTGTAATAAGGGAACAGCTATAATCATGGGGGATTTTAACTTTCATATTGACTGGACAAATCAAATTGGGCAGGGCAGCCTTGAGGAAGAGTTCATAGAGTGCATTAGGGACGGGTTCCTTGAGCAGTATGTAACTGAACCAACCAGGGGGCAGGCAATCTTAGATCTGGTCCTGTGTAATGAGACAAGATTAATAAAAAATGTCCTAGTAAAGGATCCCCTTGGAATGAGTGACCATAACATGGTTGAATTCCAAATTCAGTTGAAGGCTGAGAGAGTTGGATCTCAAACCAGCGTACTAAGCTTAAATAAAGGAGACTATGAAGGTATGAGAGCAGAGTTGACTAAAGTGGAGTGGGGAAATAGATTAAAGTGTAAGACGGTACATGAGCAGTGGTGTACATTCAAGGAGATACTTCACAACTTTCAAGAAAAATATATTCCACTGAGGAAAAAGGGGCGTAAAAGAAAAGACAGCCATCCGTGGCTAAGTAAAGTAATAAAGGATAGTATCTGACTGAAAACAAGGGCATATAAAGTAGCCAAATCTAGTGGGAGGATAGAAGATTGGGAAGCATTTAAAAGCCAGCAAAGAATAACTAAAAGATTAATTAAGAAAGGGAAGATAGATTATAAAAGTAAACTAGCAAAAAATATAAAAACAGATAGCAAGAGTTTCTACAGTTATATAAAAAGAAAAAGGGTGGCTAAAGTGAATGTTGGTCCCTTAGAGGACGAGACCGGGAAATTAGTGGTGGGGAACATGGAGATGGCAAAAACGCTGAACAAATATTTTGTATCAGTCTTTACAGTAGAGGACACTGAAGTATCCCAACACTGGACAAACAGGGGGCTATGGGGGGGAGGAGTTAAACATGATTAAAATCACTAAGGAGTTGGTACTCGGTAAGATAATGGGACTAAAGGCAGATAAATCCCCTGGACCTGATGGCTTACATCCAAGGGTCTTGAGAGAAGTAGCGGTAGGGATTGTGGATGCATTAGTGGTAATTTTCCAAAACTCCCTGGATTCAGGAAAGGTCCCAGCAGATTGGAAAACTGCTAATGTAACGCCCTTATTTAAAAAGAGAAGTAGACAAAAGGCTGGAAACTATAGACCAGTTAGCCTAACGGCTATGGTTGGTAAAATGTTGGAGTCCATTATTAAGGAAGCAGTAACAGGACATTTGGATAAGCATAATTTAATCAGACAGAGTCAGCGTGGTATTATGAAGGGGAAGTCATGTTTGACAAATTTGCTCGAATTCTTTGAGGACGTAACAAACAGGGTGGATAAAGGGGAACCAGTGGATGTGGTGTATTTGGACTTCCAAAAGGCATTTGACAAGGTGCCACACAAAAGATTACTGTACAAGATAAAAAATCACGGGATTGGGGGTAATATACTGGCATGGGTGGAAGATTGGCTATCTAACAGAAAACAGAGAGTTGGGATAAATGGTTCATTCTCAGGTTGGCAATCAGTGACAAGTGGTGTTCCGCAGGGGTCAGTGCTGGGACCCCAACTCTTTACAATCTATATTAACGATTTGGAGGAAGGGACCGAGTGCAACGTATCCAAGTTTGCCGACGATACAAAGATGGGAGGGAAAGCAGTGAGTGAGGAGGACATAAAAAACCTGCAAAAGGACATAGACAGGCTAAGTGAGTGGGCAGAAATTTGGCAGATGGAATATAATGTTGAAAAGTGTGAGGTTATGCACTTTGGCAGAAAAAAATCAAAGAGCAAGTTATTATCTAAATGGAAAGAAACTGCAAAGTGCTACAGTACAAAGGGATCTGGGGATCCTGGTGCATGAAACACAGAAGGTTAGTATGCAGGTACAGCAGGTGATCAGGAAGGCCAATGGAATCTTGGCTTTTATTGCAAGGGGGATGGAGTATAAAAGCAGGGAAGTCTTGCTTCAGTTATACAGGGTACTGGTGAGGCCACACCTGGAATACTGCGTACAGTTTTGGTTTCCATATTTAAGAAAAGATATACTTGCTCTCGAGGCAGTTCAGAGAAGGTTCACTCGGTTGATTCCGGAGATGAGGGGGTTGACTTATGAGGAAAGGTTGAGTAGGTTGGGCCTCTACTCATTGGAATTCAGAAGAATGAGAGGCGATCTTATCGAAACATATAAGATTGTGAGGGGGCTTGATCGGGTGGATGCAGTGAGGATGTTTCCACTGATGGGTGAGACTAGAACTAGGGGGCATAATCTTAGAATAAGGGGCTGCCCTTTCAAAACTGAGATGAGGAGAAACTTCTTCACTCAGAGGGTAGTAAATCTATGGAATTTGCTACCTCAGAGAGCTGTGGAAGCTGCGACATTAAATAAATTTAAAATGGAGATAGACAGTTTCCTAGCTGATAAGGGAATTCGGGGTTACGGGGAGTGGGCAGGGAAGTGGACGTGAGTCTAGGTTCGGATCAGCCATGATCCTATTGAATGGCGGAGCAGGCCCGAGGGGCCGTATGGCCTACTCCTGCTCCTACTTCTTATGTTCTTATGTTCATTTTGTTGTCAAAACTCAACTGGCCTACTAATGTCCTTTAGGGAAGCGAGCCGTTCGAACTTTAGCCGGCCTGGCCAACATATATCTCCAGTCCCACACTACGTGATTGGTTCTTCAGGGCAACTAGGGATGGGCAATAAACACCACTTTGCTAGCATTGTCCACATCCCAAGTACAAGTACATTTAAAAAAAATTGATGACATCGGTTTTTGGGGAACTTACATTTGAAGTGACCCTTGCAGTAAATGCCGGTGATGAATCGGGATCCCTCAGGCCAGCATTGCAATGGCATAAATGGCGGATTATACGTTGGATGACGTATTTTTGTCATTCCCTTATTATTTCAATGTGCCCACTTGTGTATAGGTGGGCATGTTATAACCTCCTCCCATCCCATCAGTTCTGATGGGACATCCTGGAAATAGTGCCGCAGCTCAGAAACAGGGCTTCCCAGCGTAACTCCAGGGGAAAACCTACCACGCTAATTGCAAATGCTGGAAGTCAGAAATAAAAACAGCAAACGCTGGACATACGCAGCAAGTGTGTGAGCATCTCTGTAAGTAGGGAGATAGTTTGATGTTTTGGGTAAAGATTACAGAAATGCTAGTTGTTGGCATTATCCAGGGTATGAAACCGGTTCAGTTAGTTTTCCTCAATTCTACTTTAGTGTTGTATCCAGAGTAGAGATAAAGCTGATCAAAATCTAAATTGGGTCAGAATTTGCTTATTTAGAAAACAGTGTTCATGTTAGAGACTTCATTTCCCACATTTAATTGAAGGCAAAACCTCTTGGATAGCATCATGTAATAGAGATACAACAATTGGCCTTAGCACCCTTCTAGGGAGGGGAAAAAATCAGCAAGGGTTGCTGTTTGAATACACCCTTAGCTCACTTACCCACAATTCTGAAGTAAATAATTTCAATGGGATCGATTGTCAGATCATTTTTATCTTTAAAAAAATGGAAGTATTCAATATTGGTGTCCATCGCATTATTTTCCTTATTCTAGAATTCATCCAGATTCTCTGATTGGCCTCCTGGGATCTTGTGGCAATGTGTTTGTAGATATTGGGCCAAAAATTTGGGTCGGGGGCTTCCCGCAGGTGCAAGCCCCCGATCTGCACTCACCCTGCGCGCTGACATCTGAAGCCCGGGCCTGCTTGCATTTCCTGTGACAGGCCCGGTTCAGATGTCAGCGCGCAGTGCTTACCTGATCCAGCGGCGTAGTTAGTGCGATGTGCTGGCTGGGATCAGGTGAGCACTGTACAACCAATCAGGGGAGGGGAAGGTTCATTCATGAGTTTGAGAGTAAGAACTGTCAAACTCATGAAAACTACGCGGGCCCAAAACACTATTTAAACTTTAAATAAAAAAAATTTTAAAATCCCAATCATTAAATTAAGTATAAATAAGTTTAAAAAAATAATTTAAACAATAATTTTTTTTTTGAAAAAAATAAATTTTTAATAAAAAGGGTCTAAAACTAAACTTACCTTATTGTAGATTCTTTAAAATAATAAACCTGTGGGAAAAAAAATTCTAAATTACACTAAAACACCACTTACCTGTAAAAATAAATACTTACGTGTGCTTTTTACAAGCGTAAAGACCGGAGACCTTTACACATGCGCAAATCCCCCAAAACAGAGGAAATCCAAGACACACGCGCTGCCCCCTACAGCGCACGTGCTAGCCTCTTCAACTCTTGGGCTGGAGGAGAGGAAATGCCGGTTTTCAGCGCATGCGCTGTGCATGCTAAAAACCGGCATTTCCTCCGGCCAGACGCGTGAGTACCCCTTCCGTACTCACGCGTTTGGGGAGGAATTTCTGCCCCATTATAGTTCCAAATTCAACTATTCAAATTTGTCCTCTGACCTCTTTGTTCAACTCACGGTAGTGGTGATGACACCACCAGGGAAATCTTCTAATCTGCCCATCCCATCCTGCCCTAGTTTCTCCTACAAAAGTGGCATGAAGCTATGAAGAAGGATCCCTCCCAGCATGGACAGGTAACCACTTAGCTCATGGTGTCATTTCTGGGCTCAGAAAGAATCATAGAATGATATAGCACAGAAGGAGGCCATTTGGTCCACCGTGCCTCTGGAGCTATCCAAATAATCTCACTCCCCTGTTCTTTCCCCATAGCCCTGCAATTTTTTCTCCTTCAAGTATTTATCCAATTCCCTTTTGAAAGTTACTATTGAATCTGCTTCCACCACTCTTTCAGGCAGTGCATTCCAGATCATCATAACTCACTGCATAGGGGTTTATTTTGGTGAAAGGGCAAAAATGGGTGCTAAATGGATGTTGTGCTAATAACACGCGCCTCTTTGAAAGTCTGGTTTTAGCACGCAATTTTGGTCCTAATTGCTGATTACCATAATTTGAAGTTGCTTGGAGGTGCTAAAGCAGACACCTGCAGGTATAGCACTCAAGTGCTGATTAGACACAATTTTCGTGAAGCAGTATATGTGGGCTCGACGCACCCACTTCCACTGAAGGTGTGGAGTGTGCTGGCTGACACACAGCGGCACATTTCAGGATGGCTAAGGGACCAAGTGAGAGGACACACAGGTTCTCAAACGTGGCACTGGAGGTCCTGGAGGAGGGGGGATGTCCTGTACCCGCAGATGGGGGAAGGAGTCCACCTCGGCCTCCTGTCCCTCCCTCCTGCAGCAGCTGGTGCTGCTCTGCCCGGCCTCATGTCCTCATCCTCCTCCCATTCCTCCTGCAGACCAAGGGGGACCCCTAGCACGATAGCGATGACCAAGCACTCCCTTTCTCCTGGTGACTCCTATAAGGTGTCCAATAAGAGAGAGAGTAGCACAGCACTTACTCTTTATAGGTGAAGTCCTCAGAGAATTTCCAGAATAAATGTTGCTCGAGTGTTGGTGAAGTCTTGACAATGTGTCCCACAAAGTCTCCCGATGTGTCTCAAAAGTCCTCTTCAAAACTCCAGCAGCAAGTGAACAGTAAAAGGGGATATACCTTTAAGTAGCGCTCAAAATCCTCAGCAACGACTCGTTTACTCCCAATCAGCTGGTTGCTATTAGGAGGGGGCGTTAGGTCACGCGCTGGCCACCAAACTGCCGTGCAGCCTCCTTAATGAGCGCTAGCAGGCAACTTAAGTGGCAGTCAACCCCCTAACGATCCTTCGGGCGGCCATTCCTAGTGCAAGCTTCAACTCCTTTGCCAAGATGGCGTCTTGCGTAAAATGCGGGCAAAAACATTTTTTCAGCTTAAGACCCCATCTTGGCCACCTTGGAAGCTCTTTCCGCCTAAGGTATCCAGGGAAAATCGCCCCCATAGAATTTACAGCACAGAAATGGCCCATTCACCCCAACTGGTCCATGCCGGTGTTTATGCTCCACATAAGCCTCCTCCCACACCTCTTCATCTCACCCTATCAGCATATCCTTCTATTCCTTTCTCCCTCATGTACTTATCTAGCTTCCCCTTGTGCTCTGCTGGGTCACTGATTGCACACCTCTCGACATTTACAGGTATATTTTACTGTTGTCGTGAATGTGAATGAATAAAGTTAGTGCCATTATCAGTGACTTATTTTTCTGCCCAAATAGATTCTGAGGCAAAGTCATTTTTACATCTTCAGGGGAATGAATCTCAGATTTTTTAAATGATTGGTAGTAATTTTCATCCAGCTCCTTCCAAGTTAAACCAGCTCCTTCCAAGCATCCTGAATGTAAATGTTGCCACAAATTCATTGGTTATTTTCCCTGCTTCTTCTGTTGACTGTTGGCCTGGCTTCCCCACTGGTGGAGAATGTGGTGATGCACGGTAACTGCGGGGAAAAAAATGTAGGATTTAAAATGTAGAGACGATTGAAAAAAGGGAATGGATAAAATATTCACTTCACAACATTGTCCATAACCTGAAGGGACTTATCCAATGTAAGCAGTTTTTCATGTGCATTTGTATTTTTCTGACCCCTTCTGTTTGTAGGATCTGTGGAACTTGATCTGAATGGATTTCCTAATGGTGCAAAAGCAGCTAAGAAATGTGACTTGGATATGATCGCAGAGGATTCTGAGACTAAACTTATCTCCATATTTCAGCAAAAACGTCTGCGGGGTTGGTGGCCTTTAGAAAAGTCAGGTGACCTCACTGTAAGTACAGTACTTCCTATCCGTAATAAATAAAATTAAACTAAACTTCTACCACATGAAAAAGAAATAGGGGACTGAGTGATGCAGTGAGTTAGACAACTTTCCCTTTCTCATTGGCAAGCTGAGTTTGATTTACCCAGAGAAAGTCTCCTCTCTATTAGCCATGAGTAAAGTGAGTTGGGCAGTCTCTACCAATGTTCCCTTTCATTTTATTTGGGTGTGTGGCCGCTTTAAGGGGCAGCGCAGCCCATTCAAAATACCGTGCGTTTCTGCTGGCTGCGATGAGCCCCCTTCCCGCTCTCCTCAGGCAGTCCAAAGTTCGATTGTTCAGCTGGGCGAGCTGCCTGTGGAGGTGTGACAGGTGGCGACAGCTCACCACCATTCTTTAGATGAGGCCCGAGGACCAATTTTCCACGATCTTCGGGCCTCCTTTCAGGCACAGGGATTGTTCCCTGCGCCCATTTTGACACTTGAAAACTGGCCCGAACGAATTTCTAGACCTGCATTTTTTAGCTCAAGCTCTACCACATTCTGCTGGATAGAATTAATCAACAGAGTGCTAACTCGTATATTTAATTTCCACTCAATTTCCTTTCTGTCCCCCCCTTTAAGGCAGTGGCTTATACTGGAGTGTTATTCCACAGCCACTTGTTTAGGCTAGAGGTGTCTACTGCTTAATTAGTAGAGTATGGTACTGGACGAGTAACCCGGAGGTCATGAGTTTATAATCCCACCCAGGGTAAATTCTGAAATTGAATTCAGCAAGAGAACCTGCCACATCTACCTGGTCTGGCCTACATGTGACTTCAGCCCCACAATATTTGGTTGACTATAAATGCCCTCAAAGCAATCATAGATGGGCAATAAATGCTTTGCCATAATAAATAAATCCCAAGAGAAAATATAAAAAATATATATATTTGTTTTTTTTCAGGATGGTGAGCAGACACCTTGGGATTGAGGAGGCAGATATCAAATAACTCACATTAGGGAGTATCATAGAATCATAGAAATTTACGGCACAGAAGGAGACCATTTGGCCCATCGTGTCTGTGCCGGCCGAAAAAGCGCTATCCAGCCTAATCCCACTTTCCTGGTCTTGGTCCGTAGCCCTGTAGGTTGCAGCACTTCAAGTGCATATCCAAGTACATTTTAAATGTGATGAGGGTTTCTGCCTCTACCACCCTTTCAGGCAGTGAGGTACAGACCCCTCCCGCCACCCACCCCCCCAACCCTCTGGGTGAAAATTGTTCTCCACAACTCCCCTCTAATCCTTCTACCAATTACTTTAAATCTATGCCCCCTGGTTATTGACCGCTCTGCTAAGGGAAATAGGTCCTTTCTATCCACTCTATCTAGGCTCCTCATAATTTTATACACCTCAATTAAATCTCTGCTCAGCCTCCTCTGCTCCAAAGAAAACAACCCCAGTCTATCCAATCTTTCCTCATAGCTAAAACTCTCTATTCCCGGCAACATCCTCATAAATCTCCTCTGTACCCTCTCTAGTGCAATCACATCTTTCCTGTAATGTGGTGACCAGAACTGTATGCAGTACTCTAGCTGTGGCCTAACTAGTGTTTTATACAGTTGAAGCATAACCTCCCTGCTCTTGTATTCTATGCCTTGGCTAATAAAGAAATGTATCCTGTATGCCTTCTTAACCACCTTATCTACCTGTCCTGCTACCTTCAGGGATCTGTGGACATGTACTCCAAGGTCCCTCTGTTCCTCTACATTTCTCAGTACCCTACCACGTATTGTGTATTCCCTTGCCTTGTTAGCCCTCCCCAAATGCATTACCTCACACTTCTCCGGATTGAATTCCATTTGCCACCTTTCTGCCTACCTGACCACTCCATCGATATCCTCCTGCAGTCTACAGCTTTCATCCTCACTATCAACCACACGGCCAATTTTTGTATCATCTACAAACTTCTTAATCATGCCCCCTACATTGAAGTCTAAATCATTGATGTATACCACAAAGCAAGGGACCTAGTACTGAGCCCTGTGGAACCCCACTGGAAACAGCCTTCCAGTCACAAGAACACCCATCGACCATTATGCTTTTCTGCCTGTCACTGACCAATTTTGGATGCAACTTGCCACTTTCCCTTGTATTCCATGGGCTTTAAATTTTCTGACCAGCCTGCCATGTGGGACCTTGTCAAAAAGAGTATTAAGTCATCCTACCTAGAATCATACAGCACAGGAGGAGGCCATTCAGCCCACTGTGCTGGTGCCGGCTCTTTGAAAGAGCTATCCAATTCATCTCACTCACCTGCTCTTTCCCCGTAGCCCTGTAAATTATTCCTTTTCCTGTATTTGTCCAATTTGCTTTTGAAAGTTACTATTGAATCTGATGCCACCACCCTTTCAGGTAATGCATTCCAGATCATCATAACTCGCTGCATAAAAATAAATTCTCCTCATCTCCCCTCTGGTTCTTTTGCCAATTATCTTAAATCTGTGCCCTCTGGCTATTGACCCTATGATCGTAGAAACAGTTTCTCCCTATGTACTCTATCAATACCCCTCAACATTTTGAACACCTATATTAAATCTCCCCTTAACCTTCTCTGCTCTAAAGAAAACAATCCGATCTTCTCTCATTTCTCCACATAACTGAAGTCCCTCATCCCTGGTACCATTCTAGTAAATCTCCTCTAAACCCTCTCCAAAGCCTTGACATGCTTGTAATAATATTGAGTAAAATTAAATTAAAAATAAAACACTTATGGGAATAAATACACAGCAAGGAATTGTGTAAATCCAGTTTACTTAATTCATGAAGAAAATCGTCATAAACTCACTCTTGAATTATTAAGGGTTCCTGATTCATAGAATAAGCGAGATGGCCCACTGTCTCCCATTAGGTATCCTCTACATATCCTACCATTTCCTAACCGCAATAACATGTTTCTATAGAGCAGACTCCAGCCGAATTTCATTGGAACAGGGAAAACTAACTGGTTGAGACTGCACGATGGCCATCCCTAAGAAGAATATTTGTGCCAGTACATTTTAATTCATGACCATTAGCTAACCATTTGGCCAACAGCATTGGTTTCTGTTACTGAGAAACACAGATCAAGGGCTTGGGCCTATGGTGCAGAAAATCACCGAGGGTGAAAAAGTTGGCGAGAAAATGTGATAAATCAATAAGTAACCATTAGGTGACCCAGAGTTTGGGTTTTTTAAATGTATTGATTATAGAAAGGAGGGAAAACTAAGGGAGGGAAGAAGATCCACCATCGGAGGATAATATGAGTCATTGTAGAAGATGTGGTGACAAGTCTCGATTTCAACACAGTGAGGATGGAGGGAAGCGGAAAGAGCATATAGGATAGCAGGTTTGGAGTTTAAGAGGAACAGTCCGAGTAGTAATTGATTAAAATAAAGAAGGATTGTAATGAAGAGAGTAAAAGAAAGAAAGACTTGCATTTATATAGCGCCTTTCACAACCACTGGACGTCTCAAAGCACTTTACAGCCAATGAAGTACTTTTGGAGTGTAGTCACTGTTGTAATGTGGGAAACGCAGCAGCCAATTTGCGCACAGCAAGCTCCCACAAACAGCAATGTGATACTGACCAGATAAACTGTTTTAGTGATGTTGATTGAGGGATAAATATTGGCCAGGACAAAATAGTGCCATGGGATCTTTTACGTCCACCTGACAGGGCAGACGGGGCCTCGGTTTAACGTCTCATCTGAAAGATGGCACCTCCAATAGTGCAGCACTCCCTCTGCACTGCACTGGAGTGTCAGCCTGGATTTTCGTGCTCAAGTCTCTGGAGTGGGGCTTGAACCCACAACCTTCTGACTCAGAGGCGAGTGTGCTGCCCACTTTTTTTATTAATATACTTTATTGAACATTAAGAACATTTACAACATCGTGATCATTTCATTGTATCATCTGCACAGCCATTCTGCCACCACATTTTAACATCAAAACCTGAAGTTTAATTTGTCTCCTGTAACATATATTAATCAATTGTGCTTTAAAAATTGATTGTAAAATACTATCTTTAAATTCCTTTCTGAATAAAACATCCACAGAGCCTTATAATGATCTTTTAGCTTGTATTTAAAATACTCTTTCAGATTGATTCTCCTCCCCTTAAAAAACAGAGCATTCCTTCTTTGCACAATCACGAATCTAGCCAAACTGAACATTAAATGAATTGCCGCTCCGCTAGACTCAGGCAGACTCTCCTGCAATCCCCATCTCAAAATTGAGTCCCACAGGATTCCCATTCTTGCTCTTCAGTCCCCACCCAGCAAAAAAGCTTCACACAACTGTCGAACATAGTACTTAAAATCATTTAACTGTGGACATAACACCAGTAAATGGGACAGAGTCTCATCCCATATCCCACACACTGGGCAAGTTGCCGGCTCCACTCGTCCAATCTTGCACAAGACCGTCATGGTAAAAATCCTGTTATGAGCCAATTTGAAATCCAGTTCAATCCACTCTGGACATTTAAAATTCGCCCACACTCCCTCCCAAATCCTGTTGAATTCCAGCTGTGGGTATATACTCTGCCAAAACTCCTGACCAGCAGGTGTCTTGAATCTCCAATCTCTAAATACCTCATAGAAATCTCGAGTATTACTGTTGTCAAATTGGACCAACTCTCCCCCTTTCTCCAGCAGAAAGCATGGAAAAGCGGGACGCATTTTACTTCCTTTGGAGATTTCCGCATTTATTTCTTCCATCCAATCCTGTGGCATTGCCCTCACAATCTTCTCATACATGATCCCTATTGCTTTTTCCTCTACCTCCTGATCCTCCTCCCACACCATGTCCCTCACTATCGCTTCCGGCAACCAACCTGGAATTACCTCGTATAATACATCTTTCACACATATAATACCAGCTTTTATAAAAGCTTGATTAAATAAATCTGCTCCTTCGATGTTGACCCACCTGTTCAAAAATAAGGGCTGTTCTAAAAATTCCTCAGGCCCCTTGGGCATAAACTGCACACTTTTTAAAAAGTGAGCCCAAGTCTCTACAACCCCCTTATAAAACCTAGGGAGAAGTTTAATCGATTTCAAAAACATTTTATTGAAATTTTCCCCGAAACCAAATGCTTCCAAAACCTTCAATAAAAACTCATGAGACGGACTCACCAAAACAGCCACCCCTCTACTGTTTTTGTTTGCACAACTTGCAAACACCGCTCCCTTCCAAACCTTCTGAACTCTTTCTAGGATATCCTCATCCCAAAAGGTTTCTTGCAGACACAACGGGGGTGATTTTCATTCAGAAGTCGGGTTGGAGGCGGGACTACAACTTTCGGGGTTGTAGTCCCACCTCCATCGAGATGCGGCCAATCCACATGATTTTAACTTGATTGACCTTGTTGAGCCTGCCCAGCGGGCTCAGCAGGCCAATTAAGGGCCACCTGGCAACAGGTGACGTCACAGACTGAAATTTCATCTGTCAAGGTGTTTTGACAGATGAAATATCAGCGTTTCACAGCTGTTTGAAGCTGTCAAACACTGACAGTCTTACTTCTAACCTGAGTCCTTCTACACAGACTCAATTAGAAATCTCACTGGCACAGAAAGCTGCAGGCTATAACTTTTGACAGATCGCAGCCATACTGCGTTCTGTGCCGGTGAGATGATGGACTCCCCGAACCTAAAGGAAGGAAGGCTGTAAAGGTAAGTACAGGTAATTTAAACTTCTTTACACACTTTACACACACCAAACACACTTACCTTTGCACTCATGCACCCATCACTCACCTGAACATCGACATCTCGACCCCTCCAAGTCCTTCAACCCGACGGCCCGGCTCCTGTAACTTGGCGTGGTTTGGAGCTGTCAGGAATCCCACATTTCAACATTCAAAATAGGGATTAGGCTAAAAACTGCCTGTTAACTAGCTGTTAACAGGCAGTTAATTGGCACTAATCCCTTCCCGCCTCAGGTAGGCGGGTCCCAGTGTGGGGCGGGTACCCGCCTCCTTTGAAACTTACATGGAGGCGGGTTGGGGGTGGGATGGTGTCGGGACCCCCGAATTCGGGACTTTAACCCCCCGCACGCCTCCAATCCCGACTCCACGGGTCAATGCAAATCGACCCCAAGTCCCTGCCTTTAAAACCCTGCAACAACTGCTGCAATTTCTTCTCACCCCTCAGTCCGTTCACATTAATCGAGACCAATGTAATCATGGCTCCAAAGAAGGGAAGTATGCCTGATAATCTCCCCATCATTTAATCTCTGGCCCTTCCCTCCTCTGATGCTCCTTCCCAACTTTTTGGCCAGCTGTTGCTTTTTCCTGCAGCCTCCGACTCTTTTTCACCTCCTGTTTGAACCTTCCCTGCTGTTTCAGCCTCTTCCTTTCATTAAGTTTGGGCCAAGGAGCTGCCCTTTCTCCCTCCTTCTGCCCCTCACTAACCTTTCTCTTTCCACATGATGCCACCACACCCCCCACTTCCATGTCTCTGTCCCCCTCTAATTCCTCACTCTTAAGCTCTTCTGTATCCCTCTGTGCCTGCTCCCCGTCAGATACATCATCTCCCATAGAGAGTCTTCCTGCTATCGCGGTTTCTCCAACAGCGTCACTCCCTTCGACCTCATCTCCACCGCTGACCCTTGCTCCCTGATCCTTCTCTCTCTGGGACAATGGCGCACCTATATTGCTCCCTTCTGGCATCTTTGTCTCGCCGCTCCCGTCCTGCTGCCCCTTTAAATGCTCCTGCCTCTTGCACCCTCTCCTTGTCTTGGCTCCTCCTGCTCACCGAGATGTCCGACTCCCCGTCTTTCTTTGGAGTACTTACATTTATCACGCACCCCGCTCCTGCCTCCTCTCCCCCCGCGGACACCAGATTCTTTAGGGAGAGCTGAACCGTATTAAGGCTCGAGTCTGCACTGAACCCTTGCTGCCCGCTGGTGTCTTTGTTCTTTTCCACTGTACTTGGTGTGTTTTCCACCATCTCCATCCTGTTTTCTGCTCCGCAATTTTCTGCCTCTTCCTGTGCTCTTTTCTCCTTCAATTTACCAGCTGTGCCCTCCGACTGCTCCGCTCCTCCGGCCATTCCACTCACACCTCCTGCTCCTTCTCCCATCTCCTCGTCACTCATAGAGCTTCCTTCTGCCTCACACTCACAGTGGGTGGGGCCTTTGTGACACACCACACAGCTCTCCACCTTGCAGCTCTGAGCGATGTATCCAGACTCACTGCAATTATAACAGTACAAGTCTGGACAGTTTCTTACAAGATGGTCGTGTGCAAGACAATAATAACAAACCTTCACTTGGTTATCATGCAGTACTCGGAAGTACTGCACTCCTTCCATTGTCTAGAATTTCATGCTGTACAGTAATGACTTTACCCCCTTTGGGAACTGCACCTTTATGTAACGGGTTCCATCTGCTACCTGTGTTCCTGGATAGTATCTCCTCTTTATTGCTGAGCAAATTTTAATGTCCCACGACTCCAACTTTTTGATTAGCACATCGTCCTCAACATAAACTGGCAAGTTTAAGAATGAGACCACCACCTCTTCCGAATATAGCAGAGATACCTCCAAGAACTTATCGCCAACGTTCAAACTGAGTAAAAGTCTTTCCACCTCCCCTCGGCCACTGACCGTCACCTCAAACCCAACATTCGGCTTTGGTCGGCAGGCAAAGCAGCTTCCCTCCCCACAGTCCTCATGTACTGCTTGGATCATATCCCAAGCTCGTATCTCCTTATCCTCGCACTGAACCACCACCGTGTTTTCTTTTCCAAACTTCCTGGGGTCCCGGCCCAAATCTTTGGGCCTTTTTCTTTCCCTTCCGACGACAGTTTCTCCCCTAATTAAATTCATCTTGCGAACACTGTCCCCTGAGCGGCCCGGCACTCCGGACCCCTCAGCAGCCATCTGGCTGTTGTTTATGGGCCAAAAAGGCCCTAAAACCTGAAAACAAAAACCACCACCAACTTTTTACAAACTCACTCCAACTCCCTGCTGCAACCAGACAACCAGTAACACCTGCTCATTCCTAGCCCCTCCCACCTAGAGAGTGCTACCCACTGAGCCACAGCTGACGCAGAAGTTGGAGGTTAGAGGTGACAGAGGATTGCCAAACAAACAAGATTCTCCTTTTATCTTGTCAGGAGTGCAGGAGATGTGTTAGAAGAGCATTCTTGATGTGGGACAATTAATCAAATTCTAATCTACTAATAGATGCATTTTAAAATTAAAATACACCTGTTAATAACAGCCATTCTGCACTGATCAACGCTCTCAACCTAAAATTTGTACTTTTGTTATTCATGGTATTTTTTGCTCACAAGTGTCGCATGTGCTGCTATTCATGATTTCTACACAACTAATTTAGGGAAAGGTTGAAGCTGAATTCCACCTGGTTACTGCCGAAGAGGCTGAGAAGAATCCAGTTGGCTCTGGTCGCAAAGAGCCAGAACCACTGGAAAAACCCAAGTAAGTTTGGTTTCACTGCTGAACTGGGTGAAGGTTATAGAAGCTGGGGGTTTCAAGTGATTTGATCTGCACTTTCAAATTTTCTTGCCACTTTCACTCACCATTGAAACACGAGCATGCATGTTTGTTCTGATAAATATATATTTTCATTATATTGAATTTATCTTAATTTGTTCCTTATGCAATATCATTAGCTAAGGATATTGGAAAAAATCCACCAAAGTTGCATAAATTCTTGTCAGCCAAAGGTTACATTTTGGTAAGCGCGTAGGACTGGGTTCAGTTAAATATTGTTGAACTGTACAGGTTTTACTCCAACTTTAACCTAAGTGGTTTCTTAACAAGTAGAGGTCACTTCAATTTACTTAATGCTAACATTAACATTGCCTGTAGTTATTAGATCAGCACATTGTAAACTCTCCACCATAGTATTTATTGGGTTTTGATTATAAAGTTATTGCTGCTTGTCAGGGGCGATTTTCTCACTGGAGGCGAGATGGAGGCGGGTTTCGGTTTGGGTGGGTTTGAAACTCGCCTCCACAGATAGTTTTCAAAAAATTGCGATTTTCCCATGATTGGCCACTTGATTTCAGAGGTGTGGGATGCCCTTGGTCAATTAGTGTTTTGGGACTGAAACTCACCTCTGCTGCCATCACTTTCCCAGTCTGATTTTATGGCTTCTTGCTGCCTTGGCTCATTCCACAGGATTTCTGCCTATGCTGCACCACCTGCAACATATTCTGAGAAACCACTACGTCAATTCCAAGGCAAGGGCCTCCCCGAGGCTCTCGGATGAGGCGCTGCAAATGTTGTTTGAGGGGGTGACAGCTAGCAGGAAGGTGCTCTTCCACTCATCTGGGAGGAAGAGGCCTCCCAAAGAAACCAAGGCTGTGTGGGTACAGCTGGCAAAGGATATAACCTCCAGATCTGTGTGCAGATTGCAAGAATGTTTCTGTGTATTGATGAAATGCCATCCTTGTTGGAAAGCATTAAAATGAGTTGATGCCAAAATGTTGGCGATATAGCATCTGGCCTTTCGCCTTACGCAGCTCCACATTGCGGGCTCCGCCATACTTGTGTTGTCAGGTTGGTGGCCTGAGTGATGGGAGGCCAGAGAGTGATGTCCATTGTCAATGATGTCTTAGGATGGAGCCAAGGACATGTGTCAACTTGGGCAACCTATGCAAATCTAGCCAGGATAAGTTCATCCCTTGCATCCTAGGCAGCCATGTGCTCACGTGCTGCCGCTGCTGCTGGTCGATACACCGGCACTCTGACCTCCTCCTGCTCCTCCTCCTCCTCGTCCTGCTCCTCCTCCTCCAGATCCTCCTCCTCCTCAGCCTCCTCCTCCTCCTCCTCATCTGAGTGCTGGAACTGAGCCACTTGCTCATCAGGAAGCTGCAAGCCATGACGCTGTGCGATGTTGTGCAGTGCACAGCAGACCATGACTATTCTGGAGACCCTGTATGCTGTATACTCCAGGGCTCCCCCTGATTGGTCAAGGCAACGGAAGCACATCTTCAACAACCCAATGGTTTGCTCGATGATGGACCTGGTTGAATTGTGGCTGGCATTGTAGCGCTCTTCAGCCTCGTTAGCTGGCCTCCTGATCAGCGTCATTAGCAACTTCTTCAGGGGGTAGCCTTTGTCACCAAGGAGCTATCCGTTAAGTTGGTTTGGCAGATAGAAAAGCGGAGGAACATTAGAGTGCCACAGGATGAAAGAGTCATGGCAACTACCACAGAACTTGGCGCAAACATGCAAGAACTCCTTCTTGTGGTTACACACCAGCTGTACGTTGAGGGAGTGGAAGCCCTTTCGGTTGACAATGATAGCTGGGTTGTGATGGGGTGCCCTAAGGGCCACATGTGTGCAGTCTATGACGCCCTGCACCATTGGCATGCCTACAATATTTGCAAAGCCAACCGAACAGGCGGTATACTTGCTTGATCCCTTGAGAACTGGATGTAATTGTGGGCCTTAGCAAAAAGGGCATTGGTAACCTGCGTGATACAACTGTGGGCGGCCGACTGGGAACTACTGCTGATGATCCCTGGAAGGAGCCTGAGGCAAAGACGTTGAGTGCAGTGGTGACTTTGACAGGCACTGGTAAGGGGTGTCCACCCGTTCCTCTGGGCACCAGATCTTGCTGCAGCAGTCCGCAGATCTCTCGGACAACCTCTCGCGAAAGTCTCAGCCTCCTTTGGCACTGCTGCTCACTCATGTTGAGGTGGCTCATCCTCTGTCTGTAAACCCTCTGTGGGGGGGTATCTCCTGCGGTGAGGTGCCTCAATGCGCTGGCGCCTTCTGCCCCGTGCAGCATCAGGTGGCTGAGCAGGAGGTTGGGGCTCCTGCTGCTGTTGCTGCTGAGCTGCCTGAGCAGGAGGCTGAGGCTCCTGCTGCTGTTGCTCCTGAACTGCCTGGTTCTGCTGCTGCTGTGGATGCTCCTCATCCGAATCTGAGGTCCATGGAGAAAGAAAACGAATGGATCCCATGCTGTTTGCAGATGCCTCCGTTGGGGAAGCGCTCATTGCAAGCGGGGAGAGGGTCTTCCAAGGAGGTCCCACAGTTGATAGATTCAAGCTGCAGCACCTCTGACTTCGGAAGGCCTGCTAAAAGTGCTCAAAGACTTTTTAAAGCAAAGTTCTGGCACCTGCAACTAATCCCTGATGAAATAAACGATCTATTGTTGGACCTGCAGCTGTGAGGAGACCACCCACTAGTCAAGCCGACAGGTTTACCTGGCGTGGTTAAGGAGGGTCGTGGAACGTGCCGAAATGCTTGAAAAATCACGAGGGCCTCTCAAAATAGGCTTAGAGACGCCCTTAATGAGCATTTAATCCTCTTAACAAGCGCTATGGGCAGCTGGAGGCGGGACCGTTTCCCGCCCTCCAAAACTGGCACCAGCAAAATTCCGTGGAGGTGGGTTTTCCTGCCTTTCCCACCTCCAAACCCGCCTCCTCGGACATCAGAAAATCACCCCCTACGTTTAGGCATTTGCCATCTTGTGCTTGTATGCAGTGGGTTGTGTCCCTCGACAAGCACATTTGTAGTATTTCAGTTTTAAAGGGTCATCAACACTGTACTCACACTGGTCTTAAACTGTTTTAATAAGCTTTTCTTTCCTCCCTATAGCCGTCCTGATACCTCCTTCTCTTGGTTCATCAACCCTTTCAAGTGCCTTTATTATCTGATCTGGAGAAACTACAAGAAGCACATCATTGTTGGACTAATTTTGCTAATCCTATTTTTGTTCATTGCGATACTGCTCTACACATTGCCTGGTGCAATAAGTACGAGGATAGTGAATGGATGAACTAAAGTTTTTTAATTGAAATTGAAGAACTCCTCTCAAATGTACTGATCAACATTACTGTCTTAAATCAACCAAAGCCTATCAACTATATTTCAGGGTTCAGTTTCATGTGTTTCATGGGTCATTCTATTTATACTGAAATCTTTGCAAGTTTCTTGCAGATGTTTGATTTACTGTGATAAAATGGTTCCTATTTGCTTTATTGAAATAAGGAGCCTAAATTAATACACAGATATGATCCTAACTCTGTAACACTGTGTTTATGAAATACAAGTGCAAAGATTTCTGCTTTAACCGACAAATAGGTAATTTTATAGTCTGTTTGCAGACTAGTCCCAGAATGACAACTATGTTGAAAGCAACATTCTTTATGCTTTGCTATTTGTTCACACCTCACGTTATGATGCTCAGTGTTGTAACCTTGAAGACGATCACTCAAATTGGCTCATGTTTTATAAATTGCTGGAAAACGGAATCTGCGAAGCACAGGAGTTGTTCAATTTCAGAATTAGCGAAAACAAAATTATAATACAGGTAGACTATCGTTTATCCGAACTTCCGAAAACCGAAAACCTATAAAAACCGAAAGTTTTTTCGTTCAGCGTAAGTCGTGCGCACGACGCCGACCCCCGCCCCCGACCCCCTGCCGACCCCCCCGCCGACGCCGACCCCCGCCGACCCCCACCCCCCGCTGACCCCGACCCCCGACCCCCCCGCCGACGCCGAGCCCCACCCCCGACCCCCCGCCGACCCCGACCCCCCGCCGACCCCCACCCCCGACAAATTTCCCAGTCTTATAAAATACCTTCTGAAATCCGAAATTTTCCGAAAACCGAAACACGGCTGGTCCCGAGGTTTTCGGATAAAGGATAGTCTACCTGTAGTAAAATTCTCATGAGAACAAAATATTTCCGTCTCAGCTGAGATTGATTTGAACTCACCTTTATTTTGGGGTGATAGATGAATCTCTGTGCTGTGGCAAGGCCATCAATCTAGGGGTGCAGAAAAGTACTAAGATTTTCCCTGTCTGTCGATGCCACCTCTCTACCAGACTCAAACACTTTGACAGCAGCTATGGAGAAGACGGTGGCCCAGCCCATTCACCTTTCAGCCAGCAAGAGTATTGGTAACAATTGGCTGAAAAATGAAGAGAAATATAACAAAAAAGATTGGGAGATATTATCAAAGCTTAAAATGTAGAAAAATATTAAAATTGGCTCCAAAAACATTTGCAAAAACATATATATGTGAAAAGCAATGACCATTAGGAACAATCAGGCTGAGTGAAGAGGTTAAAATGCCTCACATTTATGAGGTGTGCGAATCTAAATGTAAAGCGGCTCTAAACCCTAGTCCACAAGCTTAGGCGACTTTGACAAGTTCTCACCTGAGTGGATCACACAGCACCTTGACCTTGTGGTTGTGGAGGCGTCCTTGATTGCTGTCTTGGCTAGGCAACTGAAGGCAACTGTATAAGCACCCAAGGAGACAATGAAATATAGCCGCCATGTTTTAGGAGGAACTAACTTGCTTTTAATGAGTGGGCTGGAGCACCTAACAATCGCACAACTCAAAAGCATTCAGATTCCTTTCCAGGAAAGAAGCTAGATTTTTACAGCTCTTAACAACAACAACTTGTATTTATATAGCGCCTTTAATGTAGTAAAACGTCCCAAGCTTGGTGGGAGTGCTGAGGGTTTAGGTGAGGGGGGCTGGACTCTACTGAGAGTACTACGACATTATAGAAATGAAACAGGATACGCAGAGCCCATCATGTTCATCTTGCTTTACTTGGATATGCAATACCATTAATGCAGCTCCAATGGTATTGTTAATTCATGTTTTATAGATAAAATATGTAAAATTAATCGCTCATGATGACTTCTCTTACCGTTGCTTAAACAATAACATTAAAAAAAATATTTTCCATCTCCAGTCTTGGGTTATTGCAAAGTTTAAAAAAAAATTCTGTTAATAGCACTTAAGACTTTCTTGCTAATTGGTTCTCCTGAATTTTAGATGCTAGTGAGCTCAGGATAGTTTCACATTACTGCCAGAATAAAGCAAATACACACCACTATAATTGGCAAACTTTTGTCAAGCAGTAATTACTGCAATTGCACACTCAGCAATGGTTGCTAAATTGAATTGATCGTGTAACTGGAAATAACATTATGTGGCAAAACCACTAAGAGACTCTCACAGTGACTGGTACAATTGCCTTTAATCATGTTTATTACCTTTTAATGTTGGCTCTGGTTAAACAGAGCTAGATCGACAAAATCGCGATCTGACGTGATGACGTCATCACGTGGGTCATGTGACGTTCCAACGGCGGGAAACGTGATGACGTCATGATGTCAGAGGTAGAGGGCGTTTCCAGCTAGTCCTCGTGTGGAGTGATACTGAATAGACCTGTTTAGAGCTTCTCCTGCATTTTCTTGTTTTGTAAAGTTTTAGTACATTAAACTCAGTTTGTTAACTACTAGTGAGTTTATAGATTCTTTGCTAGGAGTGCAGAGACTCCTACAATATGATCTGATAGCAGTCCATTGGCAGATATTGTAAGGTATTGTGATTAGCTTTGTTAACCAGTCAGAGTTAGAGGATTTGGATGAAATGTCAGGTTGCAGCTGAGTTACTGTCAATTTTCAGAGAGCTGGCGCGGTCAGTCGTAAACAATTCACAGCCTCTTCATGTCAGAGCAAGGTACAGTATAATCCTTCACCAGAGGCTGTCAAAAATAAACCCAAATAGACACGTCTTATATCTTAGTTTGATAAATGTGATGTAATTTTTAAAATGAATATTAAATCTAGTTTTAAACATAGAAACATAGAAGATAGGAGCAGGAGTAGGCCATTCAGCCCTTCGAGCCTGCTGCGCCATTCAATGAGATCATGGCTGATCATCCAAATTCAGTACCCTGTCCCTGCTTTCTCCTCATATCCCTTGATCCCTTTAGCCTTAAGAAATATATCCAACTCCTTCTTGAATATATTTAATGAACTGGCCTCCACTGCCCTCTGTGGCAGAGAATTCCACAGGTTCACCACTCTCTGGGTGAAGAAATTCCTCCTCATTTCAGTCCTAAATGGCTTACCTCTTATCCTTAGGCTATGACCCCTGGTTCTGGACTCCCCGGCCATCAGAAACATCCTTCCTGCATCTAGTCTGTCCAGGCCTGACAGAATTTTATAGGTTTCGATGAGATCCCCTCTCAATCTTCTAAACTCCAGTGAGTATAAGCCCAATCAACACAATCTCTCCTCATACGTCATTCCTGCCATCCCAGGTATCAGCCTGGTGAATCTTCGCTGCACTCCTTCCATGGCAAGAACGTCTTTCCTCAGATAAGGCGACCGAAACTGCACACAATACTCAAGGTGTGGTCTCACCAAGGCCCTGTACAATTGTAGCAAGACATCCTTGTTCCTGTACTCGAACCCTCTTGCTACGAAGGCCAACATACCATTTGCCTTCTTAACCGCCTGCTGCACCTGCATGCTTACCTTCAGCGACTGGTGCACAAGAACACCCAGGTCTCTTTGCACTTCCCCTTCTCCCAATCTATTGCCATTCAAGTAATAATCTGCCGCCTTGTTTTTGCCACCAAAGTGGATAACCTCACATTTATCCACATTATAGTGCATTTGCCATGTTTCTGTCCAATCACCCAACCTGTCCAAATCGTACTGGAGTTTCACGACATCCTCCTCACAACATACCCTCCCACCCAGCTTTGTGTCATCTGCAAATTTGGAGATATTACATCCAATTCCCTCGTCCAGATCATTAATGTATATTGTGAACAGCTGGGGTCCTAGGACCGATCCTTGCGGTACCCCACCAGTCACTACCTGCCACTCGGAAAATGACCCGTTTATTCCAACTCTTTGTTTTCTGTCCGCCAACCAGTTCTCTATCCAATCAATAACTTGCCCCCAATCCCATGTGCCTTAATTTTGCACGCTAATCTCTTATGCGGGACCTTATTGAAAGCCTTCTGAAAGTCCAAATACACCACATCCACTGGTTCTCCCTTATCTATTTTACCAGTTACATCCTCAAAAAATTCCAGTAGATTAGTCAAGCACGATTTACCTTTTGTAAATCCATGTTGACTTTGTCCGATCCTGTCACTGCTTTCCAAGTGCTCTGCTATTACATCTTTTATAATGGACTCTAGCATTTTCCCCACTACCGATGTCAGGCTTACCGGTCTATAATTCCCCGCTTTTTCTCTACCACCTTTTTTGAATAGTGGGGTAACATTAGCTGCCCTCCAATCCATGGGTACTGTTCCAGAGTCTATCGAGTTCTGGAAGATGACCAGCAATGCATCTACTATTTCTAGGGCCACTTCCTTAAGTACCCTGGGATGTAGATTATCAGGCCCTGGGGATTTATCGGCCTTCAGTCCCATCAATTTTCCTAACACCATTTCCCTACAAATACTGATTTCTTTCAGTTCCACCCTTTCATCAGACCCTATGTTCCCTGGCATCTCTGGGAGGTTATTTGTGTCCTCCTTTGTGAAGACAGAACCAAAATATGTATTTAGTTGGTCTGCCATTTTTTTGTTCCCCATTATAAATTCCCCTGATTCTGACTGCAAGGGACCTATGCTTGACTTCACCAATCTTTTTCTCTTCACATATCTATAAAAGCTTTTACAGTCAGTTTTTATGTTCCCTGCAAGCTTACTCTCATATTCTATTTTCCATTCCTTAATTAATCCCTTTGTCCTCCTTTGTTGAATCCTAAACTACTCCCAATCCTCAGGATTATTGCTTTTTCTGGCCAATTTATATGTCCTCTCCTTGGATCTTATGCTATCCCTAATTTCCCTTGTTAGCCACGGTTGAGTCACCTTTTTTGTTTTATTTTTATGCCAAACTGGGATGAACAAATTCTGTAGTTCATCCATTCCGTCTTTGAATGTTTGCCATTGCCTATCCACTGTCAACCCTTTGAGTGACATTCCCCAATCAATCCTACCCAACTCGCTCCTCAGACCATCGTAGTTTCCTTTATTTAAATTGAGGACCCTAGTCTCTGAGTCAACTACTTCATTCTCCATCTTAATGAAGAATTTGATCATATTATGATCGCTCCGACCCAAGGGGCCTCATACAACAAGATTGTTAATTAATCCTTTCTCGTTACATAATACCCAGTCTAAGATGGCCTGATCTCTGGTTGGTTCCTCGACATATTCGTCCAGGAAACCATCCCGTAAACACTCCAGGAATTCCTCCTCCACAGTATTGTTACTAATTTGGTTAGCCCAATCTATATGTAGATTAAAGCCACCCATGATGACTGCTGTGCCCTTATTGCATGCTTCTTTAATTTCCCTTTTAATGCCATCCCCAACCTCCGCCTTACTGTTTGGAGGTCTATATACCACTCCCACTAATGTTTTCTTCCCCTTAGTATTTCTCAATTCTACCCATACAGATTGCACATCATCAGAGCTAATATCCTTCATTACAATTGTGTTAATCCCTTCTTTAACCAGTAATGCTACCCCACCTCCCTTTCCTTTTTGCCTATCTTTCCTGAATATCGAATACCCCTGGATGTTGAGTTCCCAGTCTTGGCCATCCTTGAGCCACGTTTCCATAATCCCAACCAAATCATATTCGTTTACCTCTATTTGCGCAGCCAATTCATCTACCTTATTACGAATGCTCCTCTCATTAAGACAGAAAGCCTTCAGGCTTGTTTTTTTAACGCTCTTAGACCTATTAGAATTATTATTTACTGTGGCCACGTTTGATTTAAACCGTTGATTTCTCTGACTGCCACTTTTGTTTTTCTCCTTCCTATCTTTTGCTTTTATCCTTGTTTCCCTTTCCTCTGTCTCCCTGCTCAGGTTCCCAACCCCCTGCCATTTTAGTTTAAACCCTCCCCCAGAGCACTAGCAAACACTCCCCCTAGGACATCGGCTCCAGCCCTGCCCAGGTGCAAACCGTCTGGTTTGAACTGGTCCCACCTCCCCCAGAACCGGTTCCAATGTCCCAGGAACTTGAATCCCTCCCCCTGGCACCATTCCTCTAGCCACGTATTCATCTGAAATATCCTTCTATTTCTACTCTGACTAGCACGTGGCACTGGTAGCAATCCTGAGATTACTACCTTTTGAGGTCCTATTTTTTAATTTACCTCCTAACTCCCTATATTCCGCTTTTAGGACCTCATCCCACTTTTTACCTATATCGTTGGTGCCTATATGCACCACGACAACTGGCTGTTCACCCTCCCCTTCCAAGATGTTCTGCAGCCGCTCGGAGACATCCTTGACCCTTGCAGCAGGGAGGCAACACACCATCCTGGAGTCTCGTTTGCGGTCACAGAAACGCCTATCTATTCCCCTTACAATAGAATCCCCTATTACTATAGCTCTACCCCTCTTTTTCCTCCTGTTCTGTGCAGCAGAGCCACCCCTCTGCAGTTGGCTGCTGCTGCCTTCCTCTGATAAGCCATCCCCCCCAACAGTACTCAAAGTGGTGTATCTGTTTGAGAGGGGGATGTCCACAGGGGACCCCTGCACTACCTGCCTGCACCTAGTTTTAGTTGACAAATGAGTGTAATGTTTACGCAGAAAACGCTGGAACTATTCAGCAGGTCAGGCAGCACCTGTGGGAGATGGCAGACTACTTTATGTTTTGGGTGCACACCCTTCTTCAAATACATTTTGAAGAATTTGTACCCAAAACATTAACGTGTCTGTCCTCTGCACAGATGCTGCCTGACCTGCTGAGTGTTCCCAACATTTTCTGTTTATGTTTCAGATTTCCTCCAGCTGCAGGTTTTTCATTTCTATTTTGTAATGTTTGCTCTGTGATTTATTAAATGTGCAAAATAGTGTAGCATTTTCATTCTAAAGTTAATCTTTCTAATTGGAATTGTATATACTGTATTTACTCTGCATATTTATCTGAAAGCTTTAAGGTGGTTTAGTATTTTACTGTTTAATGCTTGTTATCAATCATTAAAATTAAAAAATGTTCTTTACCTTGCGTTGTATAACTGAGCTGTTCTTCAGTTTATTGATAATAACAGTGATCATATCTTCAGTGAAGAAACCTATATCTTATAGGTGAGGGTTTGTTTTATGCTGTTCTGTGAGCTGCCAATGTTAAACCAGCTGCTGAATGTGCATTTCAAAGATCACTCTCATTGATAAGTTCCTCGTGACGTCTACTCCTCCACCACCACCACCACCATAACTTTGGTGGAAGTTCGGTGAAAACTCATTCACGCCAAAGTTACAGTTGCTGAGCAGGAGATGCCCAGAGAACATTCCTAGCATATGTCTCAGTGATGTACAAAGGCAGTTCAATCCATGGTCAGATAAAACAGCGTGACCCAGAAATTCGATGCTTTTATGCGGGCTGTTAAGGCCGGTTTCGTAGAAAAACTGGCGGCTGCCTTGCGTTAGCCCACTTCCGGCGTGGAACGCGGTGGCCGCCACATTGGGCAGGTTGGCAGCGCTGCTGTTGCCTGCACTCGCCGCAAGTATTTTAATTACCAGGAGCGTGACGTCAATCGGCGTGCGACGCTGAATTGATGCACGCTCATCCATTTTGGAGCTCACCGCTCCTCTTCCCGCTCTCTCCAAAGCACGCCCATGCGTGCAGCCATTGACAGCGTGTAGAGCCGGGAAAAAGCAGCATTGAGCTATAAACCGCACAGTAAACAGCTGCTGAGATAACTGGTAACTATGGAGAGCTGAGACTATGTACAGTAATTGGATTGAAAACTGCTCCCAATGAGTTGCATCAAATCTCCCACCTGGTCAGTCAAACATTACATGAGGTAAATACTTTTAAAATAAACTATACTCTACTACAGTTGTAATAATCTCAGGAAAAAAATCAAAACTGCATTTCCTTAAATTTTATAAATTGGGTTTTCTAATTTCGAAACTGATAAAATAATATGCAAAGTTTGGAAGTCTGTTTTTAAAAGGCTTAACACCGTATTCTCACCAAGTGTTCTTCAAAAGTCTGTTGCTGTTATAAATTTAATTGAACTCTCTTCTGCACGATTTACACCAGTAAACTCCTGACCAAGAGGTTCAGGTTACCCTCTAAAAACTTTTTTTTATTTCAATTGATTTCTCCAGCAACGGTTTAAGGACATCTATGCCACAGTCTTTGTGGTGTTTTCAGCCACAGTCCCTACAGATCTAAGCCTGTGCTTTAAGATCCACTCACCAGGGAGTGAATCTCCTTTGCGATATGCAGGCTAGTGCACTGTCACTGCGAATTGCAAGATGGTGCATCCCCATCCCCATCCCCCTCCACCTCCCCCTCCCCATCCCCATCCCCCTCCACCTCCACCTCCACCTCCCCCTCCACCTCCATCTCCAGCATCACGATGGAGCACAAACCACCACACAGCAACCATCTGGGTGAAACATCTGTGGACCTATGGCAGCCAGCGAAGGTGGGAGTACCAAACAGTCTGGAAACCATTTGTGGACCCCACATAAGACCCAGACAAATGTCCGAGAAAGTAAGAGGGGAGCTGTGGACAAAGAAATGCCTCCTAATGTGCCGCAGCGCACAATGCTCCAACCCTACAAGGGCCATCAGCGGACTCAATACCTCCTGACCCAGCAAAACCCAGGAGCCGTCTCCAAATTATCCCAAACAACACATTGCCCGAGAACGCCGTATTAATCCTTGAGACGCGACCTTCAACTTCCTGATGAGGCTACCGCCGGAAAGAACGCGTTGCACAAGAGGTTCTGCACTCTGCTCATGTAACTCAGCAGGCAGCACCAGAATACCGCTGCTGCCTGCGCTCTTTTTACAGGCAGCCGTTAACCTTGGCCTGCGGTGGCACCGGCCGTTTTCCGGACTAATCGAATTTCTAATTGAATCGAATTCTATATTTTTTTACAAGATGCTGTCTGGTCTGCTGAGTATTTCCAGCATTTTCTATTTACATTTCAGATTTTCAGCATCCGCAATATTTTGCCTTTATATTTTTTTATCAGCACTTTGTTTTTACAACTGAGCATTTTGCTTGTTCTAGGACAAACTGGTTTACAATGCTACAACCAGATGTGATGCTGCAGGCGAATGGCTTTGGAGAAAGCTTGCTGTCTTGGGAGGCATATCTAGTTTGAGTAATTAGGGCAAGGGTCTTTCAGTTTGCACGTGCAATGTCATTGTTGTTCAGTATCCCAGTTTCCACATGGGCACTATCGGTGATCCCCTGAACCTACAGTGTCACGGCCTGAAAGGTAAGAATGGCATAATAACTAGGGGAAAAATTGGGTTGCTTTGTGCCTCCCGTTAGGGCGCTAACGGGTTGCAAAGCAACTAGCGCCCGGGCGCGGCACCGCCCATGCCTCCCACAAAATTCAGCGTGAGATTAGCGGCGGTGCTGACCGGTAGCGCCCCGTGGCGGCGCTGACCAGTAGCGCTCCGTGGTGCTGCGCCACCGGTGATGACGTCATCGCCGTTTGCAGCACCCCAGCCACGATCTTCAGGAGCGTCCCCAGACTTACCACTGGACACTATGGGCTAAAAATTCAGATTGGGGCACCAAGCTCGCCTGGGCGCCGGAATTACCGCTGCACGCGGAGCCACTTGCGCCATCGGGATATTCAGTTTCAGCGCCCCAAATGGAAGCCGGCCGCTAAACAAGGCTTTAGGCGCCCCACTTGGGGCGCTGAAGCTGAATTTCGGCGCGCAAAGTGCCGCAGCGCCACCCGCTGCAGCACGGCAGGCTGCGGTACTGCAAGCCTTCCTCCCACTGTTAAGGGGGAGGTGCCTGCAACAGCGCGATCCCCACTCGCGAGTGCCGGCAAATGAGCCCGGCACCAAGGAGAAGTGCTGGGCTCTCGGGCAACAGCCGGCAATGCCGCGGGGGGGGGTGTGTAGGAGGCCGAGGATGGAGGTGCGGGCAGGCGGCCACCGAAAAACCGGCCGGCCGCACCTCCACCTTAACTCGCCCCACTACCGCCACAGGTAGGCCCCTGTGTACCGGTCGCTATTTGCGGCCGGCGCGGAAGAGGCGGCTGCGACCTAATATGGCGCTCGGGGCGGTAGCGGGGCGCTGCGCACACTGATGACGTCATCGGTGGCGGCGCAACGCTACAGGCTAACGCCGCCATTAGCGCCCCGCTAAATATCGCGGTGGTTGTGGCCAGTGGCGCTAAAGCCTCTGAGTGGCCTCTTTGGGCGCAAATTGGTGGCGCAAGCAACTGAATTTCTAGGCCTATGTCCGACAGGGTCAGGGGGGCTTACCTGCGGCCAGGGAGGCGCAATTTAAAGGCGAGGTGCGGGCAGCCATTTTTGTTGCTGGCCACCTGCCAGCCCCTGTCTGCGCTCCCATCCCCAGCCTCCTGAATGCCCCCGCAACCCCCGGGGAGTGCCGGCTGCGCTCCAATCGCCCGGCACCTCTCATGAGTGCTGGGCTCTTTTGCCAGCACTCCTGATCCCCGGGGGCCCAGCTGGGCCCCGGGTCGCGCTGCGCAAGGCCCCTCCCCTTTAAGAAGGGGAGGAAGGCCTGCAATACCGCAGCATGACATGCTGCAGCGCCATTGTCTCGCAGCGCCCCAAGAGGGATGCGGGGCGCTTCCAGTAGCTACTCAATTTTTAGCCCTTAGTGTTGTCGTTACCTTGACTATCACGGAATGCAGTCCTGATTGAAGACTGGCCCTGCAGCTTATTGTTCAGGAGGCCAGTAACTTTCATCCATGTAAACAAAGCCTTACAGTGTCAGAATGCCAGATGATCAATTGAAATTTTGTGGGGTGAAATTGTTCTTTGGCGATAGAGCAAAACGGGCGATAGCGAATCGGCAGCCTGTTTACACCCCGTCAGATCTTCTTTTCCAAAGCCAACGGGAAACTAAATCGGACGGGGTGTAAAACATTATCTTATCAATTTTTTGTAATGACTTGTTTGCAGGTTGTTTCCAGTTTTACCCTGTTCTCATTTGGGGCCTTATAATTTCCACAGAACCAGTATCTGAATTAATACTTTCTTTCTACACAATACAGTGCGACTCATGTATCTGCATGTTGATAATTTATGTATTTGCATAGAGGACAGTAGAATAATTTTTTTGTTGCATAGTACAGTGTAATATAAATTATATAATTTCAAACCATTAAGTGACTGGCTAGAGGCTCTGAAAATCTGTGTCCTCCTGCTATGAAACATTTATTGTCAGATAACCTCTGGTATCTGCGTGGTTTGCAGCTTTGGAAACTTTCAGATCCTAAAATCTGAGAAGAACTGTAATGAGGGAGACACCACAGCCTTAATCAAATCATGCGCAAAGGAATAGAACTTCTGACTTGATAATCCACTGGGTGGGGGGGTGGGGGAGGAAGGGGAGGGGGGGCGGGGCAGTGGTGGTGCGTAAGGGCCAAGACGCACCCACCTTGGACCTCGTTGCCGACCCCGCAGGGTCGGGGAAGGTCCCTTAAATTCCATGACCATGCGAGTGCCCCCTGTAGCCAGTCCTGCAGCAAGAATGCACTTAACTTAAAGTAAACTGACATTGAAGGCTTAAGCGGCTGTACTGTAAAGGCAGTTTTGTAAATTGACCAATCATAAGAACTTGACCAAGCTTCGTATCCCAGCATGCCTCGAGGAACCAACGGGACTTTTAAACAAACTTTTAAAAAGCTGTGTGCCGGACGGAATGCAGGAGGAAATTATTCGTACAGAGACACAGACACGATTGATTGACTTTATGAATATGCTAACCAAGGAAGTAGCTGGAGTAATCAGATCACACAATGACATGTGTTTGTTTAAATTTAACTGACTGTCCTGTCCATTGAACTCCTGTGGTCAGGCTGTTAACAAGACTTACAAATCAACACAAGAGGTAACGACCATGGCTCCACCGAGTCTGGGTCGGTTCCCTCATCCTTTGGAGATGTTAATATCAAAATTGTTGCTGGAGTAAAACCCATTCGCCAACCTTTCAGAATGCTGATAAGCCTGGAAATTTTCCCCATCGAAACACCTTTCTGTGATAATGGTTGAACATCGAACAGAATGAGGATATTTCCTTGTGTGATGATGGACTATTCACTGACCCAGGATGGGGACGTGATCAAATTAAGCACTCTATAGATTTACAGAAACAGACAAGATTAAGATGGTCCAATCAAGTGGGGGGTGGGGGATGCATCAATCAATTGTCATGGGTACGATCTTTGTATTATAAAAAAAGGTACGTTTAGGGACAAACTTCAGCAACTTGCAAGGGAACTGTGGATGGGTTTGATCACCCGGACAGATGGAAACATACTCCTCCAAGTGATCGTCGGGGTGAGCGGTGTTTGAAATGAAAGAGAGTTAAAGGGAACAGTATATGTGAGCACTGCTTGAAGTTAAAGAGAACAGTGCATTGACGTTTGTGTGTTATCCGTAGTACAATAAACAGTTAAAAGAATACTGACACTAGTACGATAGCAAAATACTGCAGATGCTGGAAATCCGAAGTAACAACAGAAAATGCTGGAAAAACTCAACAGGTCAGGCAACATCCGTGGAGAGAAATTTGAGTTGACGTTTCGGGTCGAACCCCTTCTTCAAAACTGGAAAGAAAAGAAAATAGATCGAAGGCAAGGCTGCAATCGAACAAAAGAGACAATAAAAGGTATTCGAAGCCAGACGAGATGGTATTAGGCCCGTGGCAGCTGAGATTAGGTGTGAAGTGTACTGGCAGGTAAGAGATAGCTGCCAGGTGAGAGAGAGAAACAAAAGGAAAGGGGGGGGGGAGGAGGACCCAAAACAAAGGGGTGGAAAAAATTATAAGTAAAAAAGTAATAGGGGCCGAGGTTATGATCTGAAATTGTTGAACTCGATATTGAGTCCGGAAGGCTGCAAAGTGCCTAGTCGGAAGATGAGTTGCTGTTCCACGAGTTTACATTGAGCTCCCGTGGAACAATACAAGAGGCCAAGGACGGTGAGGTCCGTGTGGGAATGGAGCGGTGAATTAAAATGACAGGCGACCGGAAGCTCGGGGTCACCCTTATGGACTGAATGGAGGTGTTCCGCAAAGCGGTCACTCACCCCACCAGCCTCCACATTCAACGGATCATCCTCCGCCATTTCCGCTACCTCCAAAGTGATCCCACCACCAAACACATCTTCCGCTCCCCTCCCCTTTCAGCATTCCGTAGGGACCGCTCCTTCCGAGACACCCTAGTCCACTCCTCTATCACCCCAAACAGCCCTTCCCCTTCGCCTGGCACCTTCCCGTGCAAGCGCAGGAGATGTAACACCTGCCCCTATACCTCCCCCCTTCCCACTGTCCAGGGCCCCAAACACCCCTTCCAGGTGAAACAGCGATTTACTTGTACTTCTTGCAATCTAGTATACTGTATTCGCTGCTCACGATGCGGTCTCCTCTACATTGGGGAGACCAAACGCAGATTGGGTGACCGCTTTGCGGAACACCTCCGTTCAGTCCATAAGGGTGACCCCGAGCTTCCAGTCGCCTGTCATTTTAATTCACCGCTCCATTCCCACACGGACCTCACCGTCCTTGGCCTCTTGTATTGTTCCACGGAAGCTCAATGTAAACTCGAGGAACAGCAACTCATCTTCCGACTAGGCACTTTGCAGCCTTCCGGACTCAATATCGAGTTCAACAATTTCAGATCATAACCTCGGCCCCTATTACTTTTTTACTTATAATTTTTTCCACCCATTTGTTTTGGGTCCTCCGTCCCCCACCCCCCCCCCCCCCGCCCCCACCGCCACTCCTTTCCTTTTGTTTCTCTCTCTCACCTGGCAGCTGTGTCTTACCTGCCAGTACACTTCACACCTAATCTCAGCTGCCACGGGCCTATTACCATCTCGTCTGGCTTCGAATACCTTTTATTGTCTCTTTTGTTCGATCGCAGCCTTGCCTTCAATCTATTTTATTTCCTTTCCAGTTTTGAAGAAGGGTTTCGACCCGAAACGTCAACTTAAATTTCTCTCCACGGATGTTGCCTGACCTGCTGAGTTTTTCCAGCATTTTCTGTTGTTATTTTAAAAGAATACTGAGTTGTACTGAGTTGTGAACCTTGGCCATTTTACCCCACCCGGACGGGTTCAGGTCGGATTCTGGAACTGGAGTATAAGAGGGAAGTTGCGGGTTCACTTACCTACACCGCACATCTAGAGCACCCTCCCGCCAAAGAGGTTGGAAAGTCTGGGTGAAGAATGGCTAAGTGGGGGGGTGGGGGGAAGGGAAAGAGTGAGTGCTAGGTCCCCTCCTCCTGGAAACATCTGATAGCTGCAGGTGACACTGAGTTCTGACTGTTTTTTCACTTGTAAGAAATATATTAACTCATGTTGGAACACATTCCCAGAAAGAGAATGGTAATGTACCACATCTAATGCAATCGATCCCATTTTATACATGTGTATAAAGATACAATGTTAGGAAGATAACCCATTGGTATGATAATGACAAAGGGACTTGGTGCTAATTGTAATTGTGGCTTAATAAAAACAGCCAGGGCCTTTAAGTTATCAGTATCAGGTTTTCCAAAGCAGCTAATGCAGCGGGGAGGGTAAGGCTGAGCTCTGGAGTATCCGCTGTGTACAGTGTTCATAGTTGCATCCTTTTGTGGCTCAATGCCTTGCTTATAGCTCAACACTTCTTTGTGTGAGTATAAATATTCAATTGTCCCATTTTGTGCTGTGTGTGCTGCTGCCTTTATCAGTTATACTGCTACAGCGATGGTTACTGTGGAAATATTGCTTATACAAATGTTAAGATGGAATGAGACAAGCTACAGCAAAGTGGCTTTTGAAATAATTTCAACTGCATTCATTACTGACCTTTATCTCAAAACTAAAATCTATGGGAGAAAAATTGGGTCGCGCTCCCTTTGGGGTGCTAACTTCGCCAGGGTGCTACTTACCGAAAAAATTAGTGCCCCCGCAGCCGAAATGCACCTGTAGCGCCCCAAGAGGGAGACGGGGTGCTACTGGAAGCACCCCACCTCCCTCTCGGGGCGCTGTGAGTGAATATTGCGGCGCTATGTGCCGCGGCGCCATGCGCTGTGTCACATCGCACCGCGGTACTGCAGGGCTTCCTCCCCTTATTAAGGGGGCGGGGCCTAGCGCAGTGCAACCTGGGGCCCAGCTGGGCCACCAGGAATTCGAGTGCCGGTAAAAGAGCCCGGCACTCAAGAGAAGTTCCGGGCCCACGGAGCGCAGCCGGCACTCTGCGGGGGGGAGGGGGGGCTGCTCAGGAGGCCGGGGATGGCAATGGGGGCAGGTGCTAGCAGGCAGCCAGCAACAAAAATGATCACCCGGCACTTCCCCTTTAATTTGCGCTGCCCAGGCCGCAGGTAGGCCCCCCTGAGCCTGTCAGACATAGCGTCCGGCGGTAAGTCAGGGGGCGCTACCGAAGATGCAGTGCCGTGGGGTGCTAACGGTTACAACGCCGCTAACCTCTCGCTGAATTTCACGGGAGGCGTTGGCGGTGCCACGCCCAGGCACTAGTTGCTTTGCGCGCCATTAGCACCCTCTTAGGGCGCTAACGGGAGGCGCAAAGCAACTGAATTTTTAGGCCTTAATGTCTAAATAAATATTGATAACAAACACATTGGGCCAAAAATTCAGGGGTTTAGCACCGGCCATTCCCGCTCGATTCAGGGGAAACAAATGGTGGCCACCACCGTACTTCCATCCGCTGTTGGTGGGTCCCGTGGCAGCGACCATTTTCAGCTGGGCGGCAGTGCTGCTGATGTCGGCACTCGCGAAAATTTTGTAGATTATGTAGATTGTGATGTCAGTGAGTGTGCAACACTCACTTGATGCCTGATTTTTTTTATTTGTTAATGGGATGTGGGCGTCACTGGCAAGGCCAGCATTAATTGCCCATCCCTAGTTGCCCTTGAGAAGGTGGTGGTGAGCCCCCTCCTTGAACCGCTGTAGTCCGTGTGGTGAAGGTACTCCCATAGTGCTGTTAGGGAGGGAGTTCCAGGATTTTGACCCAGTGATGATGAAGGAACGGCGATATACTTCCAAGTCATGATGGAGTGTGACTTGGAGGGGAACTTGGAGGTGGTGGTGTTCCCATGCACCTGCTGCCCTTGTCCTTCCAGGTGGTAGAGGTCATGGATTTGGGAGGTGCTGCTGAAGAAGCCTTGGCGAGTTGCTGCAGTGCATCTTGTAGATGGTACACACTGCAGCCACGGTACGCCGGCGGTGGAGGGAGTGAATGTTTAAGGTGGTGGATGGGGTGCCAATCAAGTGGGCTGCTTTGTCTTGGATGGTGTTGAACTTATTGAGTGTTGTTGGAGCTATACTCATCCTGCTAAGTGGAGAGTATTCCCTCACACTCCTAACTTGTGCCTTGTAGATGATGGAAAGGCTTTGGGGAGTCAGGAGGTGAGACACTCGCCACAGAATGCCTAGCCTCTGACCTCCCTTGTTGCCACAGTATTTCTGTGGCTGGTCCAGTTAAGTTTCGGGTCAATGGTGACCCCCAGGATATTGATGGTGGGGGATTCGGTGATGGTAATGCTGTTGAATGTCAAGGGGCGGTGGCTAGGCTCTTGCTTGTTGATGATGGTCATTGCCTGTGTAGCTTTTAAAATCTCTTTAGAATAATTTGCCTGTGATTACACAAACCACTCTGGGTACAGGTATATTTTGTATCAGTAAAACAGGTTTATTAAGCATTAAGCATCCAGTACAAAGAAGTAATACTTAACAAGAAGATAGTCGCAGTCTGTTCATTGAACCCCGGCATTCCTTCCGAGTGACTGTTTAACTCTTGCTGTGTTCTGTTGACTGAAGCTTCTCATCCTCTGGTTTTGCGCTGCTTTCAGTGTTCAATAGCTGTTCCTTTTATACCTTTTTTTCCCTTTCAAAAATACATAGCAACTTGCAGCTGCTTGGGCTATCTCACCATTCTGACCTTCACAAGTACGGTCTATGATTTCCTCCCCTTTTCTGCTGTGAGCTTTACTATGAGAACTTTTACATCTTTTGTCTTTCCCATAGCCCATTAACTAGACTGGTCTGAAACTTCAATGATAAGGGATATTAGGTATTGAAAACCCTCGATCTTGCTTTGAGACTTAATTAATGTTTTGTCCTTCACTGTCTTTTTGTTTTTAACATAACAAAAAATTTACACTACCTCAGCACTATTCTCGGAGTTAACATAATGTTGGCTTAATTTTACCATCATGCTTTGGTCTCAGCCATTCGCCATTTTATACAGGCTTTTAACATACAATTTCACATATTATAGTTATATACTAATGGTTATAGAATCTTAATAATGTTTACTAAATCCTACAGGTACACTCTATCCTACAGATCCCTACCTTGAGGGCGAGACATTTTGCTGACCCCTCAAAACTAAAATCTTACATATGGATTTGTTCTCCCACATTTATGTACAGTAACTCTAAGATATTCTGTGTTCTGATGACATTTAAACATGATCGGGTTTTGTACATTGGGTGTCTCAGGTAGCAGGTGTAAACCAGTAAGCATATCAATACTACAAGTTGGGTGATGACCAGTACATGGGAAATTATCCTAATCCAAGGAGGAAATTCCATGTTTGTCCCTATGTTGTATTATCAGTCCTAACAATTTTTGACTCCCTACCTTGTGGCATTTGTGTTTAACTGGGTAGATCATAATCAAACTTCTGATCTTACATAGTTCTGCATCATCGTAATAACTGGATAGCTGATAAGTGTTTATTAGTGACCCAAATGGAGAGACGTCCCTTATTGATGGTCTGAAGGTTTTCCCTAGTTTGCTCAATCAGCCAATTCCCGTACATAGCGCATACGTCATTATGGGCTGCCTGATCAGAGGCATTTCTGTTTTCTCTAATCAGAGCATTAATTCTTTTGGCAAGATCCTCTATCTCGTGTATGATGTCCCGCAGGTGTATGGTCATTACCTGATCCTCCCTTAGCTCCTCGCGTTCTATGCTGTTTTCCTTACTGAGTATCTCCTTCAAATCTTCCCTTACCATTTGTACTTGTCTCTGTAAATCTGCGGAGTCCATTGAGTTAACTATTGAGGTTACTGTGTTGAAACCCGTGAGCCCATCATTTATCAATCCTCTTCTTCGCCTACTCTTTCCCTGGCTTTTCTCTTGATTGGTATTAAGCTCATGGCGGAAGGCCCCTTCTGTTTTTTCTATGCTCGTCGACAAAGTCGCCTTTTCCCAGTATTGGCTAAAAACCTGCTGCAGCATTCCTTGAGTTAATTTTGCTGTTTTGTTAGGGCACCACTTTGGTAGTATTAGGTCTGTTAAATTGAGGATAACAGGGGCCACTTCGATGATACTCTGCTTTATAGGTGTGGTAAACCACGTTCATTATCGTATCACTGTTAGTAGTTAGCACTGTTCACCACTGTTCGTTATAACTGTATCACTGACCACTATTGTATCACGGTACGAGGTCGCCTCTTGCCACACTGCTATACCTGGGATGACCACCGCCGACTCCGCCTTGGCTCCACCCACCAGGCCAGGTATAAAGGTGAGCGACTGACTGGTATTCCTCCTGCTTGGATCGGATCACCCACGAGAGTGGGCTCTGTTATTTAGTCAATAAAAACCTTTAGTCACCTTCGTAACTCTTCGCCTTTTATTGGAGGAATTGATAGGTATATCAATTTTATTGACTAAATTTAATGATGTCCGACAACGAGTCACAACCGGCGGAGGAGCCACCAGCGCAGCTCCCAGGAGCACAGCCACACCAGCCAGCTTGGCTGCGAGCCCTCAGACCGCCGTACCTGGACCTGAACCCACGAGCAGCAAACTCAGCCGCAGACTTTAAACACTGGCTGGTCTGCTTCGAATCATACCTGAGAGAATCCAGCGTCCCTCAGGCATCCAAACTAAGTGTCCTGCAGGCGCAACTGAGCCCAAGAGTATACACTCTCATCGAGGACATGACTACCTACGAGACCGCCATCAACCTGCTGAAACAGAAGTACCGGACCCCGGTAAACTACATGTACGCTAGGCACCTCCTAAGATCACGGCCGCAACAGCCAGGAGAATCAGTAGCCGAATTCTCACAGGCGCTGTATGCACTCGCCAGGAACTGTGACTTTAAATCGGTGTCGGCAGCCGAAAATACTGAAGATAATATCCGCGACGCATTCCTGAAAGGCCTACGGTCCGAGTACTCACGGCAAAGACTGCTGGAAGCTAAAGACCTCAGCATGGAAAAAGCTGAAGCCCTCGCTATCTCCCTGGAAGTGGCCCACCAAGATCAGGAAGCATTCACCAGGTACTGCTCGCGACCCTGGGACTCGGGCCCGACCCCTACCACAGCACCCTTCCCAGCGCCGCCCCCGGGACCTACCTCTGCGTCGGCGTCCCGGACCCGACCGGCCCCGCCACCCCCGGCACCGGCCCCGACATCGGGCATCCGCGATCGGGCCGCCGGCTGTTTTTTTTGTGGCCAGGAGAAGCACCCGAGGTCGCGCTGCCCAGCCAAGAACTCCATATGCAGAACCTGCCTGAAGAAAGGCCACTTCTCCAAGGCCTGCAGGAGCGGATCCTCAGAGGCCAGCAGTGCCGCATGCGAACTATGGGGGCGGCCATCTTCGTTTAGGGCAACTGAGGCCAGCATCCCCACACATGAGTCATGGGGGCGGCCATCTTTGTTTAGGGCAACTGAGGCCAGCATCCCCACACATGAGTCATGGGGGCGGCCATCTTTGATTAAGGCAACCGACCCCAATAGTGCCTCATGTGAGCTACGGGGGCAGCCATCTTCTCCGTCATTTTGCCCTACCTCGTGGGAGACGCCATTTTACTCACCACGCCCGACCGCCTCGCCCGCAGATGACAACGACTCGCTCAGCTACACACTAGCTTCCGTCACCCTGGACCAAGCCCGCCCGCACCATCTGTCCAAGTCAATGATGGACATCAAAGTGAACGGCCACGCCACGACCTGCCTGTTCGACAGCGGAAGCACGGAGAGCTTCATCCACCCAGACACGGTGAGCCACTACTCCCTCTCTGTCCTACCAACGCGCAGCCGAATCTCGATGGCATCGAGGTCCCACGCCACGGACATCAGCGGCTACTGTGTCGTGACCCTGTCGGTTAAGGGCACGGAGTATAAAAACTTTAAACTCCTCGTCCTCCCCCATCTCTGCGCTGCCGTCCTACTAGGGCTGGACTTCCAATCCCACCTCCAAAGCGTAACCCTAGCATACGGTGGACCCCTCCCCCCACTCACAGTCAACAACCAGCAAACGTTAAACCGCCCACCGCGTAACACCTGCAGCCTCTCCACCCTCAAGGTCCCGCCACCCTCTCTGTTTGCTAACCTTACCCCTGACTGCAAACCCGTCGCTACCAAGAGCAGGCGGTATAGCGCCGGGGACAGAGCCTTCATTAGCTCTGAGGTGCGGCGCCTCCTGAAAGAGGGCATTATCGAGGGGAGCAGCAGCCCCTGGCGTGCCCAGGTCGTAGTCGTAAAGACCGGCGATAAAAACCGCCTGGTCATCGACTACAGCCAGACCATAAACAGATATACCCAGCTGGACGCATACCCCCTCCCCCGCATATCTGACATGGTCAATCAGATTGCACAGTATAAAGTATTCTCGACCATCGACCTGAAGTCGGCCTACCACCAACTCCCTATCCACCCTGAGGACCGCCAGTATACCGCCTTCGAGGCGAATGGGCGCCTATACCACTTCCTTAGGGTCCCCTTCGGTGTCACTAATGGGGTCTCGGTCTTCCAAAGGGAGATGGACCAGATGGTTGACCAGAACGAACTGCAGGCTACATTCCCCTACCTAGATAACATCACTATCTGCGGCCGCGACCGGCAGGAACATGACGCGAATCTGGAGAAATTCCTCCGTACGGCCCAACGGCTGAACCTCACCTACAATAAGGAGAAATGCGTGTTTAACACCACGCGCCTTGCCATCCTCGGCTGCGTAGTGGAGAACGGAATCATCGGCCCCGACCCAGAAAGAATGCGCCCCCTCATGGAGCTACCCCTCCCCCACTGCCCTAAAGCACTTAGGAGAACCCTGGGGCTTTTCGCCTACTATGCCCAATGGGTACCCAATTACGCGGACAAAGCCAGACCCCTCCTGAAAGCCACTTCCTTCCCCCTCACGGAGGAGGCGTGCGCGGCCTTCTCCCTCATTAAGGGAGACATAGCCAAGGCCACGATGCACGCAGTGGACGAGTCCATCCCCTTCCAGGTGGAGAGCGACGCATCCGACTTCGCCTTAGCCGCCACCCTAAACCAGGAGGGGAGGCCAGTGGCCTTCTTCTCAAGGACCCTACAGGGCCCCGAGATCCGACATTCGTCGGTCGAGAAAGAGGCCCAGGCGATCGTGGAGGCAGTACGGCGCTGGAGGCACTACCTGGCAGGCAAACGATTTACCCTCCTCACCGACCAGCGTTCGGTGGCTTTCATGTTTAATAACAAGCTGAAGGGCAAAATCAAGAATGACAAGATTTTGAGATGGAGAATCGAGCTCTCCACCTACGATTATGAGATCTTGTACCGGCCAGGCAAGCTGAACGAATCCCCTGATGCCCTTTCACGAATGACATGCGCCAGCGCGCATATCGATAGGCTTCAGACCCTCCACGACCAGCTCTGCCACCCCGGAGTCACCAGACTCTACCATTTCATTAAGGCCCGCAACCTGACCTACTCCATCGAGGAGGTCAGGACCATGACCAGGAACTGCCAGACCTGTGCGGAGTGCAAACCGCACTTCTATAGGCCGGACCGAGCAAGCCTGATCAAGGCCACCCGCCCCTTCGAGCGCCTGAGCATCGACTTTAAGGGGCCCCTCCCGTCCTCTGACCGTAATGTGTACTTCCTCAACATCGTTGATGAGTACTCCCGTTTCCCCTTTGCCTTCCCCTGCCCCGACATGACCAGTAGCACGGTCATTAAGTGCCTGAATGCCCTCTTCGCCTTGTTCGGGTTCCCGAACTATATACACAGCGACCGGGGCTCCTCCTTCATGAGCGAGGAACTCCGGCAATTCCTCCTAGAGAGAGGTATTGCAGCAAGCAGGACCACCAGCTACAACCCCAGAGGTAACGGTCAGGTGGAAAGAGAGAACGCGACGGTATGGAAGGCCGTCCTCTTAGCCTTAAAGTCTAAGGGCCTCCCAACCTCCCGCTGGCAAGAAGTCCTCCCGACAGCGCTGCACTCCATCCGGTCATTACTTTGCACGGCCACTAACACCACCCCCCATGAACGAATGTTCGTTTTCCCCAGGAAGTCGACTACGGGAACCACTCTACCAACCTGGCTGACCGCCCCGGGGCCGGTCTGGCTGCGGAAACACGTGAGGGCCCATAAAACGGACCCCCTGGTCGAGAGGGTGAACCTCCTGCACGCCAACCCCCAGTACGCCTACGTGGCGTACCCAGACGGGCGGGAGGACACTGTCTCCCTACGAGACCTCGCACCCTCAGCCGATCCGGAAACACCGCCACCACCCCCCCCAACCCCAGCCCAGGTAGACGGCATGCCGGAACCCCACGAGCCCTCGCCGACCACGCAAACACCAGCATCAACACCGGATAAGGCACCAGCACCGGATAAGGCAACACCACCGCTGCGGCGATCGGAGAGGCTTACGAAGCCTCCGGACAGACTGACCTACCAGAATTGGTAGTACACTTCACCCCGCCGGACTTAATTCTAAACAAGGGGTGAATGTGGTAAACCACGTTCATTATCGTATCACTGTTAGTAGTTAGCACTGTTCACCACTGTTCGTTATAACTGTATCACTGACCACTATTGTATCACGGTACGAGGTCGCCTCTTGCCACACTGCTATACCTGGGATGACCACCGCCGACTCCGCCTTGGCTCCACCCACCAGGCCAGGTATAAAGGTGAGCGACTGACTGGTATTCCTCCTGCTTGGATCGGATCACCCACGAGAGTGGGCTCTGTTATTTAGTCAATAAAAACCTTTAGTCACCTTCGTAACTCTTCGCCTTTTATTGGAGGAATTGATAGGTATATCAATAGGTAGGGATAATTACAAGACCATTCCCAGGTCCTGGTTTTAAGTAGGGGCATTGTTTCTCGAGTACTCCCTCTTGGGTTTCTGAATGGTTTGTTTTCTCATAGGGTGTGAGCCTAACACTATAGAAATACCCATCCTCCCTTACACATCCGGTTATCCCATTTTTGAATTCTACTATGCTTATTCTCGGGGTCCTTATAATTTCCCCAACGTTTAAAGGTTGTCATAAAGGGTTCATTCCCTGCTGAGGTAATCTTTATATTAACTTCTGGGATATGAGACCAATCATCACTCTGATTTTTAAGGTCCGAGATAATATTTGACCCAATACAAGAATACTGACCGGTGTGTTTCCTACACCACCGAGGCCAACATAATTGTACGTATTCCTTGCTCTCAGAAGCTACTGGGCCCTGGTTTGATTCTTGTACCTGTTCCCAGATTGCATTATTTTTCTTCAGGAATTTCCACACATTTGGACCTTTGCTGTCTCCTATCCCGCACCTGATACACACACCATATCCTTCTTTTATTTCCCAACTATACACCTTTTCTTGTAATGTACCACAACCCGTCACATATGTTGCTGTTACATAGGCCCAGAAATTCGGGTCGGGGGCTTCCCGCGGGTGCAAGCCCCCGACCTGCACTTACCTAGCGCGCTGGCTGTTGAGCTGTGGGTCTACGTGGGATTCCGATCCTGGGCCTCCTCCAACTGCTGGCACGCAGTGCTTGCGTATCCCAGGGGCGCAGTTAGTTCGATGCATCCCCTGGGATCACGTGGGCCATGGAGAGCCAATGGTAGCAGGCAATGCTTCATTCATAAGTTTGACAGGAAGAGTTGTCAAACCTGTAAATACTATAAGCCCCAAAACATCACTAAAACTTCAAATAATTTTTTTTTTAAATCACATTTTTAAAATAACTAAATTATATAAAATAACAATTTTAAACAATAATTTAAATTTTTGAAAAAATTTATTACATTTTCTAACGGGGCTAAAAATAAACTTACCTTTCTTTAAAGTATTTAAAAATAATAAACTTGTGGAAAAAATGTTTTAATTTTAATTAATTCACCACTTACCTTGTTAAAAGCAGGCCTTGCGCCTGCTTTATACATGTGTAACTCCTGGAGACTTACCCTCCCGGAGAAACCTGGAAAACACGCGTTCCACCTCTGAACCCCTTCTTTCAGGGGAATGGAAGTTCCGGTTTCCCGCGCATGCGCAGTGCATGCACAAAACCGGCATTTCCATTGGGCCTACGGGTGAGTACCAAATTTCTGGGCCAATATCTTTTGTGCTGTTTCTGATCCAAACCGGAAAATCCCCCCCATATGTCTCAGATGAACTACTATGGTTCTTTGATTGTTTACGTCTGCCAATAATTTGAGATTCCGTTCCATAGATGGGGAGTGGAGCACATTCACCTCCTTGTTCCAGTGTACAGATGTTGATGGTAAAGTCAAAAGTTTTTGTTACCTCCATAGAGCTCGCTGCACATCCAATCATCAATATCAGTATACAGAGCCACATCTTTAACCTGTGGGTAGACCAAAATGTAACATTTTAATTCTTAACAGTTTTCATCCGATTGATATGGAACCATTTTAGTTTAGGTTCTCCCTTCGGACCATATGGCACATTCAGTAGATACACAGCTGGATTTAATTTATCTACTGTGGTAAAACCACCAATGAACTCCTGTACAAATGAATAACTGTCTTTAAAGCAATGTTATAGCACCTATGTCCGTTTGTTGAGTGTAAACAAGCTTTCTGTAAAAACCCTGAAACAACACGATGACGTCATCACGTTGGTCACGTGGTGCCCCGAGTGGCGGGAAACGTGATGACATCATGACGTCAGAGGTGGGAGGTTCTGAGTTCAGACCTCGTGGAACAAGCTACTGTATAGACCTGTTTGCTGTTGCTCCTGCATGTTTTTGTTTTGTTCACCAGTTTAATTAAATTTGGTTAATTTACTGAACTGACTCGACCTCAGTGATTTAGATAGGAATCCGTTGATTCCTACATTGGTGACCCCGAAGCTTCACGGACGATTTTCGCGGAGGCAAGCTCGAGAACAAGATGGATGTAAATGCAGCGAGTTTGAAGCTCCCTCAATTTTGGGAACAACAGGCAGCCTCCTGGTTCGTTCAAGCGGAGGCTCAGTTCCAACTGCGAAACATAGTGCTGGATCAGACCCGTTACCTTTATGTGGTCTCCGCACTGGACAGCTCGACGGCTTCCCGCATTATCAGCCTGCTGGAGACCCCGCCCATGGAGAACAAGTACGAAATGCTCAAGGCGCGCCTCATGCAAGTATTTGGTCTCACAAAGGCGGAGCGCGCACGACACTTGCTCGCACTCCCCGGGTTAGGCGATGCTAAGCCTTCCGAGTTGATGAGCCACATGCTCACCCTCCTCGGGTCTGAGCCACAGTGTTTTATATTTCGTGAACTGTTCCTGAGCCAGCTCCCTGAGCAGGTACAAGCAGCCCTGGCCAGGTCGATGGCTACGGACGGTGTGGCGCTCGCGGCCGAAGCCGACACCTTTTACGCGGTGATGCAACAGTATTGTGCCACCTCGACACGCCCCGCCTCCAAGAACCCCGCCTCGGCACCTCCACAGACCGGCCTTTGCTACTACCACGCCCGTTTCGGTCAGAAAGCCAGATGCTGCCGACCCCCGTGTAAATTCATGCCGCCGGCACCGAGAAAGCAGCAACACCGATTGCGCGACCAGAAGGGAAGCCCCGAGGTCGGTTTCGCCTCCACAATGACAGTTGGTGATTCCGGGAAATTGTTGTACATCACCGACTCCATTGTGGGCTGACGTTTCTTATGCGACACGGGCACTCAGTGCAGCATCCTCCCCGCTTCAGTTCTCGACGTCCGATCTGGGCAGCGCGGTTCTCCGCTACAGGCCACCAATGGCAGCGCCATCCGTACATACGGGAAGTGGCGTATCCGATTGTGTCTCGGCGGCCAACTCTTCCACTGGGAGTTTATCACCGCCACGATACCACTGGCAATCCTCGGAGCCGATTTTTTCTGCACGCATGACCTACTGGTCGATGTACGTAATCGCCGTCTGATCCATGCTGCCTCACGAGCCCCCATCCCCTGTTTTCGGGGCTCCGGCGCGACCCACGCGATTACCTGCACCGAGTCGCCGCCCGACGAGTTCGCCCGCCTGCTCATGGAATTTCCGGAGCTCGCTCGACCCACTTTCTCTGCGACGACTGCCAAACACGGTGTTGAACACCACATCGCGATGACCGGCCCCCCGGTTTACGCCCGGGCTCGGCGATTAGAGGCCAGTAAACTCGAGGCCGCGAAGGTGGAATTCGCCACTATGGAGCGGTTGGGCATCGTTCGCCGATCTGATAGTCCCTGGTCGTCTCCGCTACACATCATGCCAAAGCCCGGCGGTGGGTGGCGGCCCTGTGGTGATTATCGGCACCTCAACGAGGTCACAACTCCAGATACCGTATATTCAAGATTTTTCCGCCCATTTGGTCGGCACGTCGTGGTTCTCCAAGATCGACCTCGTCCACAGGTACCACCAGGTGCCCGTCCACCCTCAGGATGTCCAGAAAACGGCGGTCATTACCCCATTTGGCCTTTTTGAATTTTTACGGATGCCTTTCGGGCTTAGAAATGCGGTGCAGGCGTTCCAACGCCTCATGGATTCGGTGCTCCGGGATCTCAAATTCCTTTTCGTGTACCTCGATGACATCCTCGTCGCCAGCGCGTCAAAGGAAGAACACCTACGTCACCTGCGCGTCCTTTTCTGCCATCTCCAGGAGCATGGCCTTATAGTTAACCCAAACAAGTGTCAATTTGGACTGAGGCAGATCGATTTTCTGGGCCACCGCATCACCGCGGAAGGGGCACTGCCACTCAGGGCGAAAGTGGCAGCCGTCGCTGCGTTCCCGCGGCCGCAATCCGTCAAGGCGCTCCAAGAATTCCTCGGCATGGTAAACTTTTACCATCGCTTTGTCCCCCGGGCTGCCCAGCTCATGCGGCTGCTCTACGAGGCACTCCGAGGGACACCGGGGAAAGAACCGGTGATCTGGTCGTCGGTCATGGACCGCGCATTTGGGGACACGAAGGAGGCCCTCGCCAATGCGACGATGTTAGCGCACCCGCTGCCCAGCGCCACCATCGCGCTCATGACAAATGCGTCGGACTACGCCGTCGGTGCCGTGCAAGAGCAATGGGTTGACGGGGCATGGCAACCGCTGGTGTTTTTTAGCCGCCAGTTACGTAGTAACGAACATAGCTATAGCACATTTGACCGAGAGCTGTTGGCGTTGTTCCTGGCCATCCGCCACTTTCGTTTTTTATTGGAAGGACGCCAATTCGTCGCTTTCGTGGATCACAAGCCCCTGACGTTTGCCATGGCCAAGACGACTGAGCCGTGGTCGGCCCGACAGCAACGGCAACTCACTTTCATCTCCGAGTTTATCACCGACATCCGTCATGTGGCCAGCAAGGACAACGTGGTTGCCAACTGCCTTTCGCGTGCGGCCGTCCAGGCCGTCCAACTGGGTCTCAACTATTCACTAATGGCGGTCGACCAAGCGGCTGACCCGGAGACGCACGCTTTCCGTTCTGATTCGTCCGGCCTGCGGCCAGTGGACGTACTTTTCCACTCAGACGGCACATCCTTGCTCTGCGATGTCTCCCTGGGAGACCCACGCCCGATCGTTCCGTCATCCTGGTGCAGGAAAGTCTTCGATATCATGCACAACCTCGCCCACCCGGGTGTGCGGGCTTCACAGAAGTTGTTAGCATCCAAGTTTGTCTGGAGGGGAATGCGAAAAGATGTGCGCGACTGGGCCAACACCTGTGTCGTGTGCCAGAGAGTGAAGGTGCAGCGCCACGTTAAAGCTCCTGTCGCCATTTTCGAGGTACCGGAGCGGCGATTCGATCATGTTCATATCGACCTCGTGCGCCCACTACCACCGTCACAAGGGTTCACGCATCTGCTGATGATCGTCGACTGTACCACCAGATGGCCGGAGGCCATTCCATTGACGTCCACCAGCTCCGCGGACGTCGCCCGGGCTTTTCTTTTGTCCTGGGTTGCCCGTTTTGGCGTGCTGTCGGACATTTCATCGGACCACGGGCCGCAGTTCTCCTCTGCTTTGTGGAACGCCGTGGCTTCAGAATTGGGCGCCAAGCTCCATCGCACCACGGCTTACCACCCGCAGGCCAATGGGTTATGCGAACGCTTCCATCGTTCTCTGAAGGCATCGCTGCGGGCTACCCTCCAAGGGACCGCGTGGATGGATAAGTTGCCATGGGTAATGCTCAGGTTGCGCACGGCGCCTAAAGAGGGCCTGCAGGCGTCGGCCGCCGAACTGGTCTAAGGCCAGCCGCTCAGGGTCCCCGACGAGTTTCTCCCGTCGCCGACGCGTCCGTGGTCCGCCACTGAACAACTGGAGGCTCACCGAGCCGCGGCGCACGCTTTCCGGCCCATTCCGACTTCACAGCATGGACTGCCTGCGTCACATGTTCCGCCAACGCTCATGAGGGTTAAATTCGTTTTTGTACGGCACGATGCCCACCGTAGTCCCCTCATGCCTCCATACACGGGCCCCTTCCGGGTACTGAAGGCGGGCACCAAGAGTTTTCTGGTAGACGTCGGTGGGACGCCCGACTACATTTCCGTGGACCGCCTCAAGGCTGCACACCTGGACCTCGGCCAGCCAGTCGAAACAGCGCAGCCGCCGCATTGTGGGCGACTGCCCGCGGCCGCTACGCCTGGCCCATCGGCCCCGCGACCCAGCTCCTCTCCTGCACCATCCATTCCTCTCCGGGAATATCGGAGTCGCTCCGACAGGGTTGTCCGACCTCCTCTGCGATTGACTTTGATGATTAAAGACACTTCTGGGGGGCGCATGTGATAAAACCACCAATGAACTCCTGTACAAATGAATAACTGTCTTTAAAGCAATGTCACTGCGCCTATGTCCGTTTGCTGAGTGTAAACAAGCTTTCTGTAAAAACCCTGAAACAACGCGATGACGTCATCACGTTGGTCACGTGGTGCCCCGAGTGGCGGGAAACGTGATGACGTCATGATGTCAGAGGTGGGAGGTTCTGAGTTCAGACCTCGTGGAACAAGCTACTGTATAGATCTGTTTGCTGTTGCTCCTGCATGTTTTTGTTTTGTTCACCAGTTTAATTAAATTTGGTTAATTTACTGAACTGACTCGACCTCAGTGATTTAGATAGGAATCCGTTGATTCCTACACTACTGTGGTATGAGGGCTCGTCCATTTTACCTTGAATTAGTGTTTTTTTGAAGTGAAATTTTGTAACATTACCTGGTCCCCAATCTCATACTCAAATGGTTTTACCCTCTTATCATAATATCGCTTGATTTGTTCACGTGATTTGCCTGTGTTAATGGCCACCAGCCTGTTCACCTTGTCCATATAATCTATCAAGGCTTGTATCCATTTTTGGCTACAGGGTTGTAACGTTAATGGTGTGTTATTTTCCAATATTATGTGTCCTGGTATCCGCATTTGTCTCCCAGTCATAGCCTCATATGGACTTACCCTCGTAGTCCCATGTGGGGTAGAATGTATTGCCATCAAACATAAGGGCAACCTGTCAGTCCACTGAGTGGGGTGTTCTGTACACAGCTTCTGCAGCATTGTTTTTAGAGTTCGATTCCCCCTCTCCACAATCCCTGGTGATTGTGGATGGTGCACAATGTGCAATTTATGTTTTATCTGTAACATTTCTTGTAGGGTTGTGAAAACTGCCCCCGTGAAGTGTGGACCCTGATCATTATCCAATTGTAATGGTAATCCCCACCGACAGAACGCCTCACTCAGGAGAATTTGGGCAGCAGTGCGCGCTTTAATGTTTCTTGTGGGAAACGCCTCGATCCATTTAGTGAATTGATCAATTACCACGAGCGCGTACTCGTAGTTACCCTTGGATTTTGTTAGCGGGCGAATAAAGTCAATCTGTAGGTGTGTCCACGGTCCCACAGGAGGGGACTGTGACCTAAGCAAGGCACGATTAAAACATGAAGGAGGGTTTGTTTGTAGGCAGGGCAGGCAGCGATTAACATATTGCTCCACATGCTGCTCCATTTCAGGCCACCAGCAAACGGGTAATAACTTTTGTAGTGTAGTGGCCGCTGAGTAATGTCCCGCCGTCAGGTGAGAATGGAAGAGGGCTAGAATTTCTTCCTTCAACTGAGGAGGAATATAAACTACTAAGTCTCCCTCTTTATTTTTAACCATAAGCAGGGGAGGGTTTTTATCCGCACCATGTTGTACTACAGTTGCGTTTGCCCATGGGGTGGGTACTGGTAGTGGGCGTCCCTGTTCATGCCAGGCTATTACTTGCGCATAGGGAGCGTGTGAATCCTGTAGGGCCAAAAGATCCATGGGTTTAGTTTTAGTTACCGCCCTCACTACGGGTATCTGAGTGTCATTCATCACCCACCAAGGCAATAGACAGCCGTTCTTGGCAGCTTCCTTAGCAAGGCGATCGGCTGCCTGGTTACCTCGGGAGTGGGGAGATGAATCTTTCTGATGGGCTGCTACCTTTCCTACATGACAAGGAGCGACCCGCTCCTGGAGCTCTTTCCATAGCTCACAGAGGAGACCAGAATGTAATAAAGATTTACCATCTGATGAGCAAAACTCATTTGTATGATATAGGGGAAGGGCCATAACTGCATTACAGACGTAACTGCTGTCGGACCAGATATTAGTTTCATCCGTAGTCGTATCGTGAGCGGCGATAATTACAGCAATTAGTTCTGTTTGTTGGGAGGAGTGGGCAGGAACCTGGAATCCTACTGACCAATCGGGAGCGTCCATATCAATGAGGGCACCTCCAGTTCTAGGATGGCTGTCTGCATAGTATGATGATCCGTCTACGTACACATTTCGAGCTCTAGGTATGGCATTGACCTTTACTGGGTTTGGTTCCATATCTAGGGCTGGTAATGGACACTGGTGTGGGCTTCTCTCACAGGCGAGCATAAGAGGTAAGTTCATTTAGGAGTAATGTCCAGGTCTCGCTGTAACAATTCAAGTGTCCATTTACTGATTCGCTGAGAGGACACCTTAGTCTCACTTGATTTTAGGGGCATGTGTGGCGAATGCAAAATCACTTTCTGCAGTCCGGTGATGTAAGTAAAATGATTGACTACCCAAAATGTGGCCAACAGGTGGCGCTCGCATGCTGAGAATGTGCTTTCTACCCCTCGTAAGATACGTGAGGCTTACGCGATGGGGCGCAGTGTCTCGCTGATTGCTTGGGTCTGACTTAAAACGGCAGTTAGGCTGGTAGGGGTGGAGCCTACTTCAAGATGGAAGGGCTGGCTGTGATCTGGGATAATGAGGGCTTGTTTCAAAGCACTAACTGCTGCAGTATGGTGGTCTTCCCAAACGGATTGTATCTCTTCCGCATCGCCCTTTAAAAGATCATACAAAGGTTTAGCCAAGTCTGCAAAGTTCGGAATAAATTTTGCTGATATCCAACTAAGCCTAAAAAGGGTCACAGTGCGGTCTTTGAAACTGGCAATGGGAGTCTCTGAATAGTCGCTACCTTTTGGTGGTCCGGACTGAGGCCGGTCGCTGAAATCTTTACTCCCAGAAAGGTAACCTCATCTTTTGCCAGCTGAGCCTTTTTTGGATTTATTTTCAGCCCTGCCTTCTGTACTAGCCCTATCAACTCATCTAGAAGTTCTAGGTGTTCCTCCATTGTTACGGTAGCCAGGATCAGGTCGTCAACATACTGTAGAAGGGCTGATGGTTTAGAAAAGTCTTTAACTGCTCATGCCATATACTGATGAAAGATTGATGGTGAGCTATGAAACCCTTGCGGTAAACACGTTAATGTGTAACCCTGCCCCTCAAACGTGAAAGCAATTTTGTACTGGTCCTCCTGAGCAACTGGGATACTCCAAAAACCATTCGCTATGTCTAGGGGTAGGGAAGACCGTAGCTTTGGGGGGTACGGATGTCAGTAGCGAAGGGGCTTGACTAACAGTTGGATTTTGAAGTGGGGAAGCTTTGTTTAGGGCTCGGTAATCAATAGTAAGCCTCCAGGATTCATCTGGCTTCCTAACCGGCCATGCAGGGGAATTGGTGGTAAATGAACCTTTGCACACTACTCCCTGCTCTTCTAATGAGGCAATGACTGTTCGCGAATACGGAGTACTCTCCTGGGGAATCGGGTATTGTTTACATGCGCGATGGGGTGGACCATTAATTCGCGTTTGCCCTTCCATTCTCCCGCAGTCGTGTTTAGACTTAACAAAGGCTGCTGCGTGTTTAGTCACTAAGGAGTTAACAGCAGGCAGGGAATGTGTCAGCAGTGCTATCTGCTCAGGCTTCTTTATAGCAAACACCGAGTGGACGTCTGAAATTTGCACTACATCTCCCAGTTTAGACTCCACCCACAAACAGTTCTGATTGTAATCTATAATGGCTGTCATTCCTCATAGGGTGTCATTGCCAAGTATTTCCATTTTGTTGATCATCATACACATATATAACAGATCAGTGATTTTTATGGGGAAGGTCTCAAGGGAAATACTAACTTCCTCTCCTGGATATGCTGGTGCCTGTGTGCCGGTGACTCCTGTTATTACGAAGCTACTTGATGTGCCTCAATAAATCCGAGACTCAATGTTAGCGGAACAAAACAAGGCTTTTATTAACTTAGAAGGTAACACACAGTGGAGAGGTATCTTCCATCCAGAGGTCTGCTGTACTGGATGTGAGGCAGGCTGGGCCTGCTTGGGCGGAGCCCTACACACAATACAATACAATGGTGAGGAAACGGAACTGAGGTAAGGGAAATGAAACTGAAACCAAACCACAGGCAGAGAATACCGATGAGTGATGAATGGCATATTTCATCACACTACTTTTGCCTATTTCAAGCTGGCGTTCAGGGTCTGGGGTATGCAGGATTGTAACAGATAAACCAGTGTATATTAGCATAGTCTGATGTCGGCCCCCAGGCAGCAAAGCTGAGACCACTGGTCGACCATGGCCATCTTGTCTGAACCCCACTTCAGACCAGGCTGGTGGGGCCGGATCCTGTCATAATGGGCCGTTGGGTTGTTGGGACAATGGTGGGGGCGGGAATGATGAACTCATAGTTGGAGCCACGGGGCACCCCGACATCTGGGTCGATGCAAGAGTTTACATGAGCCTAGGGCGTCTATTTTACTTTCCATTGGATTGGGTGAACGGGACGAACCATATTGCGAGTAATTATTATTATTATTCCCACCTCCAGAGCCTGTCTGTCTAGGACCTCCGCAATCCTTTTGCAAAGTGTCCCACCTTTCCACAGTTATAACATATCAAGGGTTGCTTACGGGGTGGTGGGCCTGGGGTCCCTCTACTATATGCACTGGTGTCTCTGCTGTTGGTACCTGAACCTGAGTTTTAGTGTAGGCCCATGCAGTGTTAGCGTCTCTTAAAAGGTCTATCCATTGCGAGTTGTGGCTGACAGTGTGCCCTAAGGCTGCTCGCAGTGAGGCCTGAATATTCTCTAAGTATATTTTCTTAAATGCTGCCTCATTCTTCCCGTTTAAGACATTATCATTGGGGCGTGCCTGCATCATCTCATAAACAGTGTACAATCGATCCCCGAATACAGCAGGGGTCTCATGAGGCCCTTGTTGAGACTGGTTTAATTTCTGAACCAGATCAATAGTGTCCAAGCCCAGAGCTGTTTGTATTGTTGTGATTAAGTTATTCAGGGGGCTCCCCACATTAAAGGCCATAAAGAGCAGACTAGTTCGTAGGTCCGGGGCCAAGACAGACAGTATAACATTTTTCATGTCACTGTCCTCAAAATTAGGATGGTAATTCCAGAACCCCACTATACGTTAGCTCTGTGGGGCATGTTCGTGGGTTAACTGGTCCAAATTGCTGGACGCATGCCTGTAGATCTGCATAGTTCAGGGGCTGGGATTGTTCATAAGTACCCGCCCATAACATTCCCGGGTGAGCTGCCGCTGGTTGTGCTCCTGCTTGTGCTTGGTCACCGTCTGCAGCTGGTGGCGCGTTAGGAATCACCTGGGTACGAGTCAGAACATTAACTGGGGCTTTAAAGTGTGCAGGCTCATCCACCGAGGTTTCTATGATATTGTTATCAGCATAGGCTGCGGGCCTCTCAGCCAGGTCGATGTGGTATACGAAACGGAGGCCTTTTGTGAAGGGTGTAGTAAGGGAGGATATAGTTCGCCGCTGATCTCCTCGCATTGTTTATCATAACTCAAGGGGGGGTCTACTCCCGTGACTGCCGCTATTACAGCCTGTTGTTTACCCAGCTGGTTTTCCAACTGTTGTATAGTAGCTTGTCTTTTTCTAATTTATCTAACTTGGTTTTATTATTTTCCATCTCTAGGAGGGTCTCTTTATCTTGCTCTACACAATACACTGCCGCATCGGCCATTAGCTGCACTGCCCTATCTGACTTCCATTGCTTCTCCTTAACTTGTTTCTCAATGAACGCAACAACGCCCTCAAAGGATACTCTCTTATCCTTTTTTAGACATTCTACTACTAACGTCTGTAACTGTGCATCCTTGCGCTTCTTCATTAACTTCGTTTTAAAATCTACAAAAAAATTCTCACTCGACATTCTGCTGTACGTTAAAGAGACACTACCTGTTAGATAACCTAACTTTCCACAAGGACTTTCATAGAAAAACAGAAAAATTCAAGCAAAAATCCAAGTGCCTGCCTTATGCACAATAGACCTGGTTTCAGTTAATAGTCACAGCCCCACGTTGGGCGCCAATCTGTAGCTTTTAAAAGCTCTTTAGAATAATTTTTCTGTGACTACACAAACCACTCCGGGTCCAGGTATATTGTGCATCAGTAAAACAGTCCGTGACTACACAAACCACTCGGTCCAGGTATATTGTGTATCAGTAAAACAGTCCGTGATTACACAAACCACTCTGGGTCCAGGTATATTGTGTATCAGTAAAACAGTCCGTGATTACACAACCCACTCTGGGTCCAGGTATATTGTGTATCAGTAAAACAGTCCGTGACTACACAAACCACTCTGGGCCCAGGTATATTGTGTATCAATAAAACCGGTTTATTAAGCATTAAGCATCCAGTACAAAGAAATAATACTGAACAAGAAGATTGTCGTAATCTGTTCGTTGAACCCTGGCGTTCCTTCCGAGTGACTGTTTAACTCTTGCTGTGTTCTGTTGACTGAAGCTTCTCATCCTCTCTTTTCGTACTGCTTTCAGTGTTCAATATCTATTCCTTTTATACCTTTTTTTCTCTTTCAAAAATACATAGCAACTTGCAGCTGCTTGGGCTATCTCACCATTCTGACCTTCACAAGTATGTTCTATTATTTCCTCCCCTTTTCTGCTGTGAGCTTTACTATGGGAACTTTTACATCTTTTGCCTTTCCCATAGCCCATTATCTAGACTGGTCTGAAACTTCAGCGATAAGGGATGTTTGGTATTGAAAACCCTCGATCTTACTTTGAGACTTATTTGATGTTTTGTCTTTCACTGTCTTCGAATGTTATCTGCCACTTATCAGCCCAAGCCTAATCTGCCACTTTCAACTTCACTGCTCCACTTACCGGCATGCCATAACTGTGACCAGCTGACCAAGCGTTGACGAGCAGGAAGGAGGCTCCAACTGCATTATTTAAAGGGATCATCAGCAACTACTTGCAGCTGCCATGTTTCTTCAGTTGGAATGGCTCTGTGAAACTTCCTGCAACTCCAACAGCTTTCTAAACTTCTTTCAAGTTCCTAAGGTGACAGGGAGTGTTGGAGCAAGTGGAGAATGCCTTCATTCTCATTTAAATGCTTCTGCTCACAACACTTGCTCACAGTCATGAGGCAGTCCCCCTCGCACTCGAGTATCTTCGGGAGAGGGAGAGCAGGTAGCAAAGTTGAGGAGAAGATGCGCACAGAGGGAGGAGGAGGAGGGTCAGGAGGGCTCTCAGCAGGAGGCCTTACCCACCTAGGGTCTTCCGAGAGCACTTCTCTTATATCGACTTAAGCGAGGAGCAGTGTAGTAGGAGGCTCCGCTTCACCAAGGAGGTGGTCACAGAATTCTGGCGCCTCCTGCAACCAGACCTGTAGCTTCAGAGCAGGGCGAACACGGCTCTCCCAGTAGCCCTCAAGGTCACCGTTGCCCTCAATTTCTGTGCCAGCGGATCCTTCCAGTCTGCAGCAGGAGGCATAGCTAACATCTCCCAGTTCATCGTCCATTGCTGCATCCAGGAGATCACAGAGGCTCTCTACACCAGGAGAAGGGACTACATTTTCTTCTCTCTGAGCAGAGAGAAGCAGGAGGAGCGCACATGTGGCTTTTCCAAGATAATGGACTTCCCCATGGTGCAGAGCGCCTTTGACTGCCTTTGACTGGCCTTGTGGGCTCCGCATAACAATCCGGAGATCTTCTGTAACCGCAAAGGCTACCACTCACTTAATGTGCAGTTTCCATAAATGGCAGATTTTAATTTAAAAGATAGCCTGCTCACACTCTATGTTTTCTTGAAATTATTGACAGTAAACTGTGGCGGAGCCACTGAATGACTCTGGGCAACTGTATATAATTCCCTTTAACGATGTTCTAACACCAGCCTAAGCCGGTACCATTGTGTTAGACATTACTGTGTTTTGTGTATAGTGTTTGTATGTACGGGGCGTGGCCCCTTTAAGAGCGTGGGAAAACGCGATGATGTCACGTCGCAAACCACGTGACTGTCCGGGCAGTCCTCGTGGAATCTCCATCTTGTTAAGACCTGTTTTCGTGGTTCTCCTGTATCGCTCTCAACAAACTGTTTGACCTCGTTTAGTCTTACATTAAAGACTTGTTTGATTGATCTCCTGAGTCGACCTCAGTTATTGGTACGGAATTCAACAATTCCTACATTGGTGACCCCATTTTTAGTGAACGTTTTTCGCAAAAAGAACACAGCATGGAGGCCAACGCCATTTCGTTGAAGCTACCGCAGTTCTGGGAGCAGCATGCGACCTCGTGGTTCATCCAGGTCGAAGCACAGTTCGCCCTGAGGGACATCATTGCGGATCAGACCAAATATCTCTATGTGGTCTCCGCACTCGACAGCTCTACCGCCTCGCGGATCGTCAGCCTCCTCGAGAACCCTCCAACGGAGCGCAAGTATGAAACCCTCAAGGCGCGGTTGCTGCAAGTTTTCGGGCTCACTAAATCGGAGCGCGCCCGTCGATTGCTCGCTATGCCCGGGCTCGGGGACTCCAAGCCTTCGGAGTTCATGAGCCAAATGCTCACGCTCCTGGGCTCGGAACCGGAATGCTTCCTATTCCATGAACTATTCCTCAGCCAGCTGCCTGAGCAGGTGCAAGCTGCCCTGGCCAGATCCAAGGTGGAAGACTGCGCGGCACTCACGGCAGAAGCGGACAAATTTTTGCGGTAACGCAGCAGTACTGCACCGCCACGAGGCGCCCATCCCCCACAGACGCCGCCCCAGCTCGTCAGCCTGCTGGGCTGTGTTTGTACCACGCACAGTTCGGTGCGAAGGCGCAACGTTGCTGCCCTCCCTGCAGCTTTCCCCCCCAAAAAACAACTGCGACTACTGAGGAACGGGCCTAACGGGCGCCCCGCGGCCGCCATGGCGATCGGCAATGCAGGCAAGTTGCTTTTCATCACCGATATGCTCTCCGGTTGTCGTTTTATGTGCGACACCGGAGCGCAGTGTAGCATTTTGCCCGCATCCGCCCTCGATGTGCAGGCAGGGAATCATGGCCTCGCCCTTGAAGCGGCCAATGGCGGAGCAATTTGGACCTTCGGCAGATGGTGAGTGGAGGTGTGCGTCAGGGGGCAACGTTTTCACTGGGAGTTTGTGACGGCCAAGGTTTCTCAACCCATTCTCGGCGCAGATTTCCTGTGCGCCAACAGCCTCCTGGTCGACGTGAAGAACCGGCGGTTGATCAACGCGGCAACTTTAAATTCTATCCCTTACCGCAGTAACACTACGTCGCGCAGCGTCGCCTGTGCTTTCCCGACTCCTGATGAGTTTGCTCGTCTGCTCGTCGAATTTCCCGACCTCACAAGACCCACGTTCTCCTCCACAGCCACGAAACATGGTGTGGAACACCACATCACCACCAACGGCCCCCGGTCTACGCGCGGGCCCGGCGCCTGGAACCTGGTAAGCTGGCGGTCGCAAAGGCGGAGTTCTCGACCATGGAACGGTTAGGGATTATTCGCCGGTCGAATAGTCCCTGGTCTTCACCCCTCCATATCATCCCGAAGCCTGGCGGCGGATGGCGACCATGCGGCGACTATCGACGCCTAAACCACGCCACCACTCCTGATCGGTACCCGATCCCCCACATCCAGGATTTCTCTGCCCATTTGGCAGGGAGCACCGTCTTCTCGAAAGTCGACCTCGTACGGGGCTACCACCAGGTCCCAGTGCACCCACAGGACGTCCAGAAGACCGCAGTCATCACCCCATTCGGCCTCTTCGAGTTTCTGCGAATGCCGTTTGGGTTAAAGAACGCCGCCCAGGCTTTCCAATGCCTGATGGACTCCGTGCTGCGGGACCTCAAGTTCCTCTTCGTCTACCTGGACGATATCCTAATTGCCAGTCCCACTAAAGAAGAACATATCTGTCACCTACGCACCCTTTTTCGACGCCTCAGCCACCACGGCCTGATTATCAACCCGGCCAAGTGTCAGTTTGGCCTGCGCCAAATTGATTTCCTGAGACATCGCATCACCGCAGAGGGAGCGGTTCCTTTAGAAGCGAAGGTAGAGGCGGTGATATCCTTCCCACGCCCGCAAAGCATTAAGGCCCTGCAGGAATTCCTAGGCATGGTAAACTCTTACCACTGTTTCGTGCCTAAGGCAGCACTACTCATGCAGCCCCTGTACGAGGCCCTCAAGGGCAAGGCTGGCAAGAACCCGGTAGACTGGACGGATGACATGGCCCGAGCGTTCGACGACACCAAAAGCGCCTTAGCCAACACAACCATGCTGGCGCACCCGCTGCCAGGAGCCATCATCGCCCTCACCATCGACACGTCAGACTACGCCATCGGCGCCGTGCAAGAGCAGTGGGTGAACGGGACGTGGCAGCCATTGGCATTCTACAGCCGTCAACTACGGCGGAACAAGAGAGCGTATAGCATGTTCGACCGGGAGTTGCTCGCCCTTTTTCTGGCCATCTGCCATTTTCGCTTCCTCCTGGAAGGACGTCCTTTCACCGCCTTTGTAGACCATAAGCCACTAACTTTTGCCATGGCCAAGACCGCTGAACCGTGGTCATCCCGACAGCAAGGTCAACTGACCTACATATCCGAATTCACCATGGATATACAGCATGTGGCCGGTAAGGACAACCTGGTGGCAGACTGCCTCTCCCGCGCGACATTCAATACGGTTCATTTGGGCATTGATTATGCCCTTATGGCAGCGGACCAAGCCTCAGACCCAGAAGTCCAAGCCTGCAGAACGACCGTCGCTGGCCTCCGGTTGGCCGACGTCAAGTTCCATTCGGCAGGTACCACGCTGTTGTGTGACGTCTCCATACAGGACCCTCGCCCGGTCGTGCCGGTCGTCTGGCACCGTAAAGTGTTCGACGCCATACATGGGTTGTCACACCCAGGAATGAAGGCCTCTCCGAAGCTGATGTCAGCGAAATTCGTATGGCATGGCATAGCATGCACAAGGATGTCCGCGACTGGGCCAACATCTGCGTAGCCTGCCAAAAGGCCAAAGTACAGTGCCACGTCAAAGCTCCGTTGGCCACCTTCGCAGTTCCGGAGCGACGGCTTGACCATGTCAATGTGGACCTGGTAGGACCACTCCCACCCTCCCATGGTTTTTCACACATCCTGACCATGGTTGACCGCACCACCAGATGGCCGGAGGCGGTTCCCCTGTCATCCACTACTTCGGCGGACGTGGCCAGGGCGTTCATTTCCACCTGGGTCACCCGGTTCGGAGTGCCCGCAGATATTTCTTCCGACAGAGGACCGCAGTTTTCCTCCGAACTCTGGAATGCAGTGGCCCAAGGACTCGGTGTCAAATTACATCGCACCACAGCCGACCACCCACAGGCAAATGGCCTCTGTGAATGTTTCCACCGATCACTGAAGGCCGCCCTGAGGGCCAGCCTCCAGGATGCTGGATGGGCAGACAAGCTACCGTGGGTCCTGTTGGGCCTTCGCATGGCCCCCAAAGAAGACCTTCGCTCTTCATCAGCAGAGCTGGTGTGCGGTCAGCCACTGCGAGTCCCGAGGGATTTCCTGCCAGCTTCGACGAAGCCATGGTCCGCAGCTGACCAGCTTACTAGTCACCAGGAGGCAGCCAGATGCTTCGCACCGGTGCCCACTTCGCACCACGGGCTGCAGAGTTCGCACATTCCCCCGGAGCTTCACAAGGCTGAGTACGTCTTTATTCGCCATGATGCTCATAAGGATCCACTCAAGGCCCCATATACTGGTCCCTTCCGCGTGTTGGAGGCAGGGGACAAAACCTTCACGGTGGATGTCGGTGGTAAACCGGACCACATTTCGGTCGATCGCTTAAAGCCAGCACATCTGGACCTCAACCGCCCCGTCGAGACAGCACTACCGCCGAGACGAGGTTGGCCACCCATCGCCGTTACAGCAGAACAAGTGCAACCGCCCGCCAGACCGCCAGCCGCCCAACAGCCTCCGCCTCAGGAGTACAGAAGTCGTTCTGACTGGCTCATCAGACCCCCTCACCATTTGACTTTGCCCGTTAAAGCGAATTCTGGGGGGGCGCATGTGGCGGAGCCACTGAATGACTCTGAGCAACTGTATATAATTCCCTTTATGATGATCTAACACCAGCCTAAGCCTGTACCATTGTGTTAGACATTACTGTGTTTTGTATATAGTGTTTGTATGTATGGGGCGTGGCCCCTTTAAGAGCGCGGGCAAACGCGATGCCGTCACGTCGCAAACCATGTGACTGTCCGGGCAGTCCTCGTGGAATCTCCATCTTGTTAAGACCTGTTTTTGTGGTTCTCCTGTATCGATCTCAACAAACTGTTTGAACTCGTTTAGTCTTACATTAAAGACCTGTTTGATTGATCTCCTGAGTCAACCTCAGTTATTGGCTAGGAATTCGTCAATTCCTACAAACCGATATTTACCAGTAAAATAAAGGGGAAACAGTGGAAATGCAAAGCAGGCCAGTCAGCATCTGTAAAGAGGAAAGATCGATTATTGATGTTTCAGGTTTGTACCCTTCATAAGAACTACCAGAAAATGCTGGAAATACACAGCAGGCCAGTCAGCATCTGTAAAGGTTATGGTGTCAGCAGTTCTTGCCAACATGTCCCAGTATCTCTTATTACATTTGAAAGGCATTTTATTATCAGTGGAATGCAGGCAAACCCTAGCAATGAAAATGTTGACACTATGCGCCACATGGAGCCACTGCTGGAACACGCGCAGAGTATTATTTTTCAAAGTGCTCTCAGAAAACTGTAATTGATCGCTCAGTTTCCAGTAAATTACTGGACAGGCCCAAAACCAACATCTGGTTGGGAACCAAATGTGTGACCACATCTGAAAGAAAGAAAGAAAAATGTAGCACCCTTAATGACCTCAGGATGCCCCAAAGCATTTTACAGCCAATGAAGTATTTCTTGAAGTGGAGTCACTGTTGTAATGTGGGAAACGCGGCGACCAATTTGCGCACAGCAAGCTCCCGCAAACAGCAATGTAATAGTGACCAGATAATCTGTTTTAGTGATGTTGATTGAGGGATAAATATTGGCCAGGACACTGGGGCTAATTCCCCTGCTCTTCTTCGAAATAGTGTCACGTCAACCTGAGAGGGCAGACGGGGTTTGGCTTAACGTCTCATCCAAAAGACGGCTCCTCCGACAGTGCAGCACTCCCTTAGCACTGCACTGGAGTGTCAGCCTCGATTTTTGTGCTCAAGCCTCTGGAGTGGGACTTGAACCCGCAACCTTCTGCTCAAAGGCGAGAGTGCGACCCACTGAGCCACAGCTGGAACAGAAGAACGGAGTGTATGAAATCAAAACAGAAAATGCAGATCAGTCAGGTTCGAGTACCAATGAAGGGCCTCACCTGAATTTTTAAATGGCAGAGACTGAAGCAGACGGAACAAGACAAAGAAGAGAGGAGCAGGAGCCAAGGAGCTCATTGATTGACTGGCTTACCCTGTGGCAGAACCACTGAATGACTCTGGCTAACTGTATATAATTCTCTTTAACGATGTTCTAACACCAGCCTAGACCTGTACCATTGTGTTAGGCATTACTGTGTTTTGTATATAGAGTTTGCATGTACGGGGCATGGCCCCTTTAAGAGCGCGGCAAAACGCGGGCAAACGCGATGACGTCACGTCGCAAACCACGGGACTGCCCAGGCAGTCCTCGTGGCATCTCCGCTGAGTAAAGACCTGTTTGATTGTTCTCTTGTGTCGATCTCCGTTATTCGTAGGAATTCATTAATTCCTACATTGGTGACCCCGTTTTTGTGAACGTTTTCACAAAAGAAGAGCACAGCATGGAAGCAAACGCCGTTTCGCTAAAGCTACCGCAGTTCTGGGAGCAGCAAGCGCCCTCGTGGTTTATTCAGGTCGAGGCCCAGTTCGCCCTGAGGAACATTGATGCGGATCAGACCAAGTATCTTTACGTGGTCTCCGCACTCGACAGCTCTACCGCCTCTCGGATCGTCAGCCTCCTCGAAAACCCCCCAACGGAGCGCAAGTATGAAACCCTCAAAGCGCGGTTACTGCAGGTTTTCGGGCTCACAAAATCGGAGCGCGCCCGTCGATTACTCGCTATGCCCGGGCTCGGGGACTCCAAGCCTTCAGAGTTGATGAGCCAAATGCTCGCACTCCTGGACTCAGAACGGGAATGTTTCCTAATCTGCAAGATTTTCCTCAGCCAACTGCCTGAACAGGTACAAGCTGCCCTGGCCAGATCTGAAACTGAAGACTGCGCAACACTCGCTGCGGAGGCTGACAACATTTTCGCTGTAACTCGGCAGTACTGCGCCGCCACGAGGCACCCATCCCCCGCAGACGCCGTCCCAGCTCGTCAGCCTGCTGGGCTGTGTTTCTACCACGCGCAGTTCGGCGCAAAAGTGAAGCGTTGCCGCCCTCCCTGCAGTTTTCCCCCAAAAAAACGACTGACACTGCGACCGCCGAGGAACGGGTCTAACGGGCACCCCACGGCCGCGATGGTGTTCGGCAACGTGGGAAAATTGCTCTTCATCACTGATACTCTCTCCGGTCGTCGTTTTCTGTGCGACACCGGAGCGCAGTGCAGCATTTTACCCGCGTCTGCCCTCGATGTGCAGACGAGGAATCACGGCCCCGCCCTTGAAGCGGCCAATGGTGGAACAATTCGGACCTTCGGCAGATGGCGAGTGGAGGTGTGCGTCGGGGGGTAACGTTTTCACTGGGAATTTGTTACGGCCAAAGTTTCCCAGCCCCTCCTCGGCGCGGATTTCCTGTGCGCCAACAGCCTCCTGGTCGACGTTAGGAACCGGCGGCTGACCAACGCAGCAACTTTTAATTCATTTCCATGTTACCGCAGTAACACTACGTCACGCACTGTCTCCTGTGCGTTCCCGACTCCTGATGAGTTCGCTCGCCTGCTCAGCAAATTCCCCGACCTGACAAGACCCACATTCTCCTCCACAGCCACGAAACATAGTGTGGAACACCACATCACCACCAACGGCCCCCCTGGTCTACGCGCGGGCCCCGCGCCTAGAACCTGGCAAGCTGGCGGCCGCAAAGGCGGAGTTCGCGACCATGGAATGGTTAGGGATTATTCGCCAGTCGAATAGTCCCTGGTCTTCATCCCTCCATATCGTCCCGAAGCCTGATGGCGGCCATGCGGCGACTATCGACGACTAAGCGACGCCACCACTCCTGATCGGTACCCGATCCCCCATATCCAGGATTTCTCTGCCCATTTGGCAGGGAACACCGTGTTTTCAAAAGTCGACCTCGTCCAGGGCTACCACCTGGTCCCAGTTCATCCACAAGGCGTCCAGAAGACCGCAGTCATCACCCCATTCGGCTTCTTCGAGTTTTTACGGATGCCGTTTGGGTTAAAGAACGCCGCCCAGGCTTTCCAACGCCTGATGGACTCCGTGCTGCGGGACCTCAAGCTCCTCTTCGTCTACCTGGACAATCTTCTAATTGCCAGTCCTACTAAGGAAGAACATACCTGTCACCTACGCACCCTTTTTCGACGCCTCAGCCAACACGGCCTGATTATCAACCTGGCCAAGTGTCAGTTTGGCCTGCGCCAAATTGATTTCCTGGGACATCGCATCACCGCAGAGGGAGCGGTTCCATTTCAAGCGAAGGTAGAGGCGGTGATATCCTTCCCACGCCCACAGAACATAAAGGCCCTGCAGGACTTCCTAGGCATGGTAAACTTTTACCACCGTTTCGTGCCTAAGGTGGCACTACTCATGCAGCCCCTGTATGAGGCCCTCAAGGGCAAGACTGGCAAGAACCCGGTAGACTGGATGGATGACATGGCCCGAGCGTTCACCGACACCAAAAGTGCCTTAGCCAATGCGACTATGCTGGCGCACCCACTGCCAGGAGTCACCATCGCCCTCACCACCGACGCGTTGGACTACGCAGTCAGGGCCGTGCAACAGCAGTGGGTGAACGGGACGTGGCAGCCGTTGGCATTCTTCAGCCGTCAACTACGGCAGAACGAGAGAGCATACAGCACGTTCGACCGGGTGTTGCTCGCCCTTTTTCTGGCCATCCACCATTTTCGGTTCCTCCTGGAAGGACGTCCTTTCACCGCTTTTGTGGACCAGAAGCCGCTGACCTTTGCAATGTCCAAGACCGCCGAACCGTGGTCAGCCCGACAGTGTCAACTGACCTACATATCCGAATTCACCACGGATATACGGCACGTGGCCGGTAAGCACAACCTGGTGGCAGACTGCCTCTCCCGCGCGATCGTCAATACGGTTCATTTGGGCATCGACTACGCCCTCATGGCAGCGGACCAAGCCTCAGACCTGGAAGTCTAAACTTACCGAACGGCCATCACTGGCCTCCAGTTGGCCGACGTCAAGTTCCATTCGGCAGGTACCACACTGTTGTGTGACGTCTCCGTACAGGATCCTTGCTCTGCCGTGCCGGTCGTCTGGCGCCGCAAAGTGTTCGACGCCATACATGGGTTGTCACACCCTGGAATGAAGGCCTCTCAGAAACTGATGTCAGCGAAATTTGTATGGCATGGCATGCATAAAGATGTCCGCGACTGGGCCAACGCCTGCGTGGTCTGCCAAAAGGCCAAGGTACAGCGCCACATCAAAGCTCTGTTGGCCGCCTTCACAGTTCCGGAGTGAAGTTTTGACCACGTCAATGTGGACCTGGTAGGACCACTCCCACCCTCCCATGGTTTTTCACACATCCTGACCATGGTTGACCGCACCACCAGATGGCCAGAGGCGGTCCCCCTGTCATCCACTACTTCGGCGGACATGGCCAGGGCGTTCGTTTCCTTCTGGATCGCCCATTTCGGAGTACCCGCCCATATTTCGTCAGACAGGGGACCGCAGTTTTCCTCCGAACTCTGGAATGCAGTGGCCCAAGGACTCGGTGTCAAATTACACCGCACCACAGCCTACCACCCACAGGCAAATGGCCTCTGCGAACGCTTCCACCGGTCAATGAAAGCCGCCCTGAGGGCCAGCCTGCAGGACGCTGGATGGGCAGACAAGCTACCGTGGGTCCTGTTGGGCCTTCGCACGGCCCCCAAAGAAGACCTTCACTCTTCATCAGCGGAGCTTGTGTATGGTCAGCCGCTGCGGGTCCCAGGGGACTTCCTACCAACATCGACGGAGCAATGGTCCGTGACTGCCCAGCTTGCTAGTCACCAAGAGGCGGCCAGATGTTTCACACTGGTACCCACTTCGCACCACGGGCCGCAGAGGTCAGACGTTCCCACGGAGCTTCACAAGGCTGAATACATTTTTATTCGCCATGACGCACATAGGGATCCACTCAAGGCCCCATATACCGGTCCCTTCCGCGTGTTGGAAGCATGGGACAAAACCTTCACGGTAGATGTCGGTGATAAACCGGACCACATTTCGGTCGACCGCTTAAAGCCAGCACGTTTGGACCTCGACTGCCCCGTCGAGACAGCACAACCGCCGAGACGGGGTCGGCCACCCGTCGTCGTTGCGGCAGACCAAGTGCGACCGCCCGCCAGACCGCCAGCCGCCCTGCAGCCTCCGCCTCGAGAGTACAGGAGTCGTTCTGACAGGCTTGTCAGACCCCCTCACCGTTTGACTTTGTCCGTTAAAGCGAATTCTGGGGGCGCGCATGCGGCAGAACCACTGAATGACTCTGGCTAACTGTATATAACTCTCTTTAACGATGTTCTAACACCAGCCTAGACCTGTACCATTGTGTTAGGCATTACTGTGTTTTGTATATAGAGTTTGCATGTACGGGGCGTGGCCCCTTTAAGAGCGCGGACAAACGCGATGACATCACATCGCAAACCACGGGACTGCCCAGGCAGTCCTCGTGGCATCTCCGTTGAGTAAAGACCTGTTTGATTGTTCTCTTGTGTCGATCTCCGTTATTCATAGGAATTCGTTAATTCCTACAACCCAACCTTTTAGACACTGTTTTCCTGCATTGCAGACTATTCTCCAGCCACTAGCCTGCTCCTATAAATTCTTATTTTAAAGCCAAAAATTAATCATTTCAAGGTTGACAGAATAGTTTTGCAGCTCATGCATGAGATGTCAGCAGCAAGCAATTCAACCACTTTCACATTTGGAGTACAAATTTCTTAGAAATGAAGGTTATTCGAGTATTATCAACAACTGTATACCCCAGTAGGTTTTAAAGGTCATTTATCTGCCCTTTTATCTCATCTAACATCTATTGTAAAAAGCATTTTAAATTAAGTTAATTTATATAACAGAACTCACATTATACCTATCCTCAGCGGGTAGGGGTGCGGTGGGGGGCTGGGGGTTACCGTGAATCTAGGCTGCACCATGTCTGAATGGAACAGGCTTGACAGACCACTTGGTCTTTTCCTGATTGATGTGCCTCAATGAATCCGAGACTCGACGTTAACGGAGCAAAGCAAGGCTTTTATTAACTCAGAAAGTAATACACATTGGAGAAGTGTCTCTCATCCAGAGATCTGCTGTACTGCTGTGAGACACGCTGGGGCTTGCTTAAGTAGGGGCCAGGTATGGGCGGAGCCCTACACACAATACAATACAGGTAAGGAAATGAAACTGAAACTAAACTAAACACAGGGAACACAGTGCCTGATGAATGGCATATTTCATCACACTCCTTCATATGTTTCACATCTTTAGAATGAAACTAATACACCTGCTGTGTTGCAGCTTGCTAGCAGTCCAGGACCTGCAAACCCTTTGTGCCGCTGTAATAGAAAATTCATTTTGCTGACATAGAGTCATAGCGGCACAGAAGGAGGCCATTCGGCCCATCGAGTCTGTGCCGGCTCTCTGTGGAGCAATCCAGTCAGTCCCATTCCCCCGCTCTATCCCCGCAGCCCTGCAAGTTTATTTCCCTCAAGTGCCTATCCAATCTCCCCTTGAAAACATTGAGTGTCTCCGCTTCCACCACTTCCGTCGGCAGCGAATTCCAGGACCTCACCACTCGCTGCATAAAAAGGTTTTTCCTCACATCCCCCCTGTATCTCTTGCCCAAAACCTTAAATCTGTGTCCCCTAATCTTTGTACCATCAACTAGTGGGAAAAGCCTTTCCCCGTGCAACCTATCCAAACCCATCATAATCTTGTACACCTCTATCAAATCACCCCTCAACCTCCTTTGCTCTAATTAACACAAATCCAGCTTCTCTAACCTGTCCTTGTAGCTAAGATCTCCCATCCCCGGAGCCATTCTGGTAAATCTCCTCTGCACCCTCTCAAGGGCCTTCACATCCTTCCTAAATTGTGGTGACCAGAACTGGACACAATACTCCAGTTGTGGCCTAACCAGCGCTTTATAAAGGTTCAGCATAACTTCTCTACTTTTGTACCCAATACCCCTATTTATGAAGCCCAAGATCCCATGGGGGAAAAATTCAGTTGGTTTGTGCCTCCCGTTAGCGCCTTAAGAGGGCGCTAATTGGGCGCAAAGCAACTAGCGCCCGGGTGCGGCGATGTTTGCGCCACTCGCGAAATTAACTAGGCATTTTGCGGCGGCGCTAAACACTACCGTCGCAATCTCCTGCACCGGCAGATCGTGACATCAGTCGAGCGCGCAATGCCCCGGTAGCGCCCTGGACCAGATGTTGAGTGGCGCCCCTGCCTTACCGCCTGCCGTTAGCAACGACAGGTTGAGGGGAGCGTTTTGCAGTCAGAAAGGGACTGGGGAAGCGCTATTTAAAAGCGACCGCTTCCTGCCTTTTTTTGTTGGTGACATTTTTGCACCACGTATTCTGAGAGAGAGAGAGAAAGACCTCTGGAGAAATTCAACACTGTGTGAAGGAGTTTTGGGTACTGAGCTGCACTTTGCAGGTTCATTTTGATTTGCCCTTCCTTGTATTGATTTAGAAGAGACTGTGGGGGCTGCACTCTGAGCTCTTTCCCTGGGTCTCTCCATTGTTCTTTCCAGCAGATTTGATGTGCAGGTCTCTCCAGGCCAAGATTCAAGGCTGCAATGAGCAGGATGTGGATTGAGAGCAAAATCAACCCTCCCCTTTAAGATAAAAACAGAAAATGCTGGAGAAACTCAGCAGGTCAAGCAGCATCTGTGAAGAGAGAAACAGAGTTAACGTTTCAGGTCGATGACCTTTTGTCAGAACTCCCCTTTAAGAACTGGCTGGCGCCAGTGTGTCTGTGTTCCATTGCTGACTGACATCACATGAGCTTTGCCAGCGCCCTGAGGTAGCGCCTCGCTCCTCGGCCTTTGCGCCTTAAGACAGGTGTGAAGCGCCTGATTTAGCGCTCCAATCACCTCCAAGGGCGATAAAAGCCAAGTTTGCCGTCGGAGGCGATAATTAGCGCCAGGCGCTAAACTTTGCGCACGGCCGATAATGGCGCCCCAAACGGGGCGATACTGAATTTTTCCCCCCATATGCTTTGCTAACCCCACTCTCTCAATACGTCCTGCCACCTTCAGGGACCTATGCACATTAACTCCCTATCATGTGACTGATACAAGCTTAAAATCTGGCACACTTTAAATATTTATATTCTTGCTTTAATTTCTATGGGCACTTTGCAGTCTTTGCTTACGGTGCAAGTGCTTCATTCGTTTATTTTCCACTCCATCTCCAGATTTTTCTCAGTTAGTTGCGCATTCTGAAAGATATTTCTCTTTCCTTATTTTCCACGGTAGGTTCGTAATTCTCACTGAAGCTGTCGCTGTTGTAGCACTGCCCAGGGAGGCATTGTTCATCGTGGAGTCACCAATGACCAACGTGGCAATTCACCATTAGGCTTGGCTGATTGAATTCGGTCACAGTATCTGAGTAAACATCCAATCTCGGCCCCACGTAAACCTTCCCTCTCTGTGATACAAAAGAAACCACAGCACAAATAACATTGTTAGTTCAGAATTTCTATTTACTAGTTTAAATTATACAAAATGGTCAAAAAAATGAAATATTTTTATTTTTGATATTTTCATCTGCTCATACCTCACAGTTGTTTGTAATTTTTCTGCAATCTGGTTGTCAGATTTTTGAAGGTGCACTCTGGATATTGTAGTTCCACAGGAGCAGGCTGAAAACTACAACTTCCATGATGCATCTTTCTCGCCAACAAAATTACAAGGTGGGTGGGGGAGGGAGGGAGGAACAGCTGGGGAAATTTATCATTTATTTTTTGCCTGGGCCTCCCCTTCCAGTGGTCCACTTGTATCATGGGGAGGTTCCTAATTTGAATCATTTTCACAGCCACAATAAGCCTTACAGTGGGCGAGAAATTGCTGAAAAGTGATGACGATGCACGTCGTTATTAATGTGAAAATCAGTCAGCAACTTATGGCACGGAAGAGATATGCAGTGAATTGCGAATCGCCATAAGTTGCTGGATGATATGTGCCGCTCCGCTGTTAGCTTCCAGAAAATGACATCTCGGCCTTAACCTCGCGGTGATTTTCATGGAATTGCTGCATTTGCACTTTAATTGCCCGTTAAACTTGCCACAGAAAGTTGGTCTAGTAACTAGCAGCATAAGTAACAAGATAATAATTGTTAATGACTGCCAATCAACCTCTCTGGCCCAGAAAGTGAACAATTAAAAGTGCCGAGTCTCATTCCTTCAGCTCGTGAATTGTTCTTAGAGATTTTTAAAAAATTCTTTCTTTTCCTTTCTGTCTCTTTTTCTCTCTCTCTTAATCCAATCTTATTTTTCCCTCGCTTTATTTCTCTTTCTGTGCCTGATTTGACATTGAATTCACACACTCTAATCCATGCTCCTTCTCAGTCCTTCCTCTGTTTATTTCTCAATCCTTAAATCCCATTGTTAAGGACATACCCTGTTTGTCCCATTGTTCAACAGTATCCCAGATGCCCTGCTGCCCTCCGTTATCAGCTCGCACTGCTAGCAGCTTACAGGGCAAAAAAGTATTGAGTCATAGGGGGTGATTTTGCCAATGGGGAGCTTTTGGAGGCGGGACTCCTACTTGTCGGGTTTCAGTCCTGCCTCCATCAACTTCTGGCCAACCCACGCTATTTTCCCCTGATTGACTTTGTTAAGCCCACCTAGCGGGCTTAGCAGGCCAATTAAGGGAAAGCCGGTTGCAGAGAACGTCAACGTATGACGTTTCATCTGTCAAAAATTTTTGACAGGTGAATTGTCATCGTTTGACAGCTCTGTGAAGCTGTCAAACAGTGACACTCTCTGTAGTTTGATGAGGTCTTGAATTCAAGACCTCATCAAACCTCTTTCTTTTACAGAAATTAGATGGTTTAAGAACAAAATACACACTGCATAGGGTTTTGGCTCAACCTTTGATTCATTCGTTTACTGAACACACACACACAATTACCTCCCCAGTATAAGTCCCTATGATTTATACTAGACTAACAACCGCAAAATACAAACCCCTACGCAAGGGTCATTTGCATCGACACAATATGGCACAGTTAAATCCGTCCGCAGTTTGACTGTTATATATAAAGTTACCCAGATTGTGATCTGACTGAAACTCACAAACTTACTCAGACTCAATCACAAAAGCCCCCCTCTATGATTTGACTGCAACATACAATCACCACTCCCGATCAGCTGTCTCCTGGAGTTGATTGTAGGCCCGAATCTTTCTGCTCACTGCTCTTGCGTTAGCTCCCCACGCTGACTCTCTTCGAAGTGACTCCTCTTTAAACCAAAAAACAACTTACAATATCTGAAACACATTTCCTGGCCCCCTCCTGTGCACACGATGGCCGTATCAAAATGTGTGAATGTCTCTAGCAGGGAACTCTTGATAGCTAATTGCCCCTCGTATTGTCTATTGATTACTTGGGCATCGACTGTCTATATTGAGGTCCTTTCTGACAATGCAACCTTCCCAAGGTGACTGCGTATGCTAATTGTTGGTTTCTCTTAGCATTCGTGTTCGAATGGTTCAGGGCCCGGCCCATTGTCTAGGCCTGCGCTGATACCAGCTCTTCTGGAGCCATGGTCCAAGGTGAACAATGTAACCCCTTAAGGTAAACGGATATGCATAAATGTTCCTTTTCAGAAGCATTTGTATTTTAGATTGTCTGTGAAAATTGATATCCAGTCTCTTGATGGTTTGTACCTTCGGCTGCAATGTTTGAATTAACCCTTTATTGCCGAGCCCTTTTTGCGGGCTGTGCAGTTCTGGGTTTTTATATTTCATAGTCCAATTTTTACCGTTGGGGGGAGGAATGGATCCTACAATCCGGAGATTACTACCTTTGAGGACCTGCTTTTTAATCTCTCTCCTAGCTCCCTAAACTTTGCCTGCAGGACCTCATCCCTCTTTCTGCCTATGTCGTTGGTTCCAATATAGACAATGACCTCTGGCTGTTCACCCTCCCCCCTCAGAGTGTCCTGCAGCCGCTCATTGGCATCCTTGACCCTGGCACCAGGGAGGCAACATACCATCCTGAGCTGAAGGGTGCAGGAACAAGTCTAACTAACGGGGCACGCAGCGAGATGCCCCACTTCAGCAACATCCGGCTCAGTATATTCACTGTAATGGACTGCGCTGAGCTCATTGGTCACGTTGAAGGCTTCAGACCTCCACACTCAATTATATTTCAGTGCAGCTTCAGGAACCGGGTATCACATTATCGCCAAGATGCCAAACATGTTGTCAAGATTGGTGGGAGACCAGAGGATTGGGAAATTTTTTTAAACCAGCAAAGGATGACTAAAAAAATAATAGAGAGAGAAGATGAATTATGAGAGTAAACTGGCAAGAAATATTAAAACAGATAGTAAGAGCTTCTACAGGTATATAAAAAGGAAGAGAGTAGCTAAAGTAAACGTTGGTCCCTTAGAGGATGAGACTGGGGAATTAATAATGGGGAACGAGGAAATGGCAGAGACCCTGAACAAATATTTTGTATCTGTCTTCACGGTAGAAGACATTAACAACATCCTAATAATGGATAATCCAGGGGCCACAGGGAAGGGGGAACTAAAGACAATCACTATCACTAAGGAAATAGTACTTGGTAAAATAATGGGACTAAAAGACAAGTCCCCATGACCAGATGGCCTGCATCCCAGGGTCTTAAAAGAAGTGGCTGCAGAGATAGTGAATGCATTGGTTGCAATCTACCAAAATTCCCTGGACTCTGGAGAGGTCCCAGCAGATTGGAAAACTGCAAATGTAACACCCCTATTTAAGAAAGGAGGGAGACAGAAAGCCCAACACCTGTTGTTGGGAAAATGCTGGAGTCCTTCATTAAGGAAGCAGTAGCAGGGTATTTGGAAAATCATAATGCAGTCACGCAGAGTCGGCATGGTTTTATGAAAGGGAAATCATGTTTTACAAATTTGCTGGAGTTCTTTGAGGATGTAACAAGCAGGGTGGACAAAGGTGAGTCAGTGGATGTGGTGTATTTGGATTTCCAGAAGGCATTCGATAAGGTGCCACATAAAAGGTTACTGCATAAGATAAGAGCTCACGGAGTTGGGGGTAATATATTAGCATGGATAGAGAATTGGCTAACTAACAGAAAGCAGAAAGTTGGGATAAATAGGTCATTTTCCGGTTGGCAAATGGTAACTAATGGGGTGCCACAGGGATTGGTGCTGGGGCCTCAACTATTTACAATCTACATTAATGACTTGGATGAAAGGACCAAATATAATGTAGCCAAGTTTGCGGATGATACAAAGATGGGTGGGAAAGCAAGTTGTGCAGAGGACTCAAAGAATCTGCAAAGCGATATCGACAGGTTAAGTGAATGGGCAAACATTTGGCAGATGGAGTATAATGTGGAAAAGTGCGAGGTTATCCACTTTGGCAGGAAAAATAAAAAAACACATTGTTATTTGAATGGAGAGAGATTACAAAATGCTACAGTTCAGAGGGACCTGGGGGTCCTTGTGCATGAAACACAAAAAGTTAGCATGCAGGTACAGCAAGTAATCAAAAAGGCAAATGGAATGTTGCCTTTATTTCAAGGGGGTTGGAGTATAAAAGCAGGGAAGTCCTACTACAACTGTACAAGGTATTGGTGAGACCACACCTTGAGTACTGCGTACAGTTTTGGTCTCCTTATTTAAGGAAGGATATACGTGCATTGGAGGCAGTTCAGAGACGATTCACTAGGTTAATTCCAGAGATGAGGGGTGTGATAAAAATGATAACTTCCGGGAAGTTATGTCATCACTTCCTGTGAACTATGAACTATGAACTGTGTACATACCTCACTTCCTGTCATATGTCACTTCCTGTTGGACTGGCATAAATACTGGTCTGTTCAGTATTGTAAGAGGCTTCTACCAGAGGCATGGTAAAGACCTCTCTTGTGTATATAGTGTGTTTATAAGTTACTTAAAGCTTACTTTAAAGTTACTTGATGGTAAGTCTCCTTTTTCTTACATCAAGGGGGTTAACTTATGAGGAAAGGTTGAGCAGGTTGGGCCTATACTCATTGGAATTTAGAAGAATGAGAGGTGATCTTATTGAAACATATAAGATACTGAGGGGGCTCGACAAGGTAGATGCAGAGAGGATGTTTCCCCTCATGGGGAAATCTAGACCTCTGGGGCATATTTTCAGAATAAAGGGTCGCCCTCTTAGAACTGAGATTGAGATGAGGAGGAATTTCTTCTCTGAGGGTCATAAATCTGTGGAATTCTCTGCCCCAGAGAGCTGTGGAGGCTGGGTCATTAAATACATTTAAGGTGGAGATAGACAGATTTTTGCAAGATAAGGGAGTGAAGGGTTATGGGGAGCAGGCAGGGAAGTGGCTTTGAGCCCAAGATCAGCCATGATCTTATTGAATGGCGGAGCAGGCTCGAGGGGCCAAGTGGCCTATTCCTGCTCCTATTTCTTATGTTCTTATTTCATAAGTAGTTAAAGTTGCACTGGATTGAATTGAATTGAGGATCTTTAATTCTCATAACACATTTGGTAGAAAAATATAATGGCCCAGAAATTCGGGTCTCCACGGGTGAGTACGCGCTGGGTACTCACCCGTAAGCCCAATGGAAGTGCCAGTTTCCTGCATGCACTGCGCATGCGCGGGAAACCGGCACTTCCATTCCCCTGAAAGCAGGGGTTCAGAGGTCGAACGCGTGCGCGGGGGAGGCTGCGCGTGCGCATCAAACTTCGTTTTTTTTTACAGGTTTTCCCGGGAATGTAAGCCTGCAGAATTTAGAAATGTAAAAAGCAGGCATAAGGCTTGCTTTTTACAAGGTAAGTGGTGAATTAATTAAAATTAAAACATTTTTTCCACAGGTTTATTATTTTTAAATACTTTAAAGCAACGTAAGTTTATTTTTAGCCCCGTTAGAAAATAAAATTATTTTTTTCAAAAATTTAAATTATTGTTTAAAATAGTTATTTCATTTAATTTATAGTTTATTTAAAAAATGTGATTTTTAAAAAATTTATTTGAAGATTTAGTGCTATTTTGGGGCCGTAGTATTTATAAGTCTTGACAGCACTTCCTGTCAGACTTATGAATGGAGCATTCCCTGCTCCCCATGGCCCACGTGATCCCAGGGGACGCATCGAACTAACTGCGCCCCTGGGATACGCAAGCACTGTGCGCCGGCAGCTGGACCAGGCCCCGGATCGAAATTCCCCGGGGGCCGGCGCGCTAGGTAAGTGCAGATCGGGGGCTTGCACACGCGGGAAGCCCACGACCTGAATTTCTGGGCCAATAACGTTTATTTCTGTGTTCATTTTGGCTCCTTTATAGCACGTGAGTAGAGTGCCTTGTAAAAATGATAGTCGATCATATTATAATTATCCATGACTTGAAAATAATCTTGTTGCTTTGCTGAGAAATTGACCATATGGCAATCTGTAGGGATGCTGAGCAGTAACAAGTAGTACTTGTGGCGAATAGAAAATATGCTCTTGTATTAATGCAGAATGATGACAGTCCTTGTATAACTTGCAAGTGATCAGGCAATTTACATTCTCAGCTCCACTGTAGCCGAATGGTGGTTTGCCTGAAAGCAAATTTCTTCCATTGATTCAGGCTGACCTCTCGTGTATGACCCTTGCCTTGCCACAAGCAGCCAGAGGGCAGTAACAAGTACTGGGAGATGGTGAAGGCATTTTGTGACTGTGGGTATCGAGGGAAACGGTCAGGTTTCAGGGTGTCACTGCTAGAAGTGAATTATGACAGAGGCTTAATGCACATGCGTATTAAGGGTAGTGTCAGTTTCTCACGGGCTTTTTTTTTCTGCATAGTGTCCGCAAAATAATGAAGTTATATCTTGGTCCTGAAACAGCGGTGTCTCTCAGAGTACGCCGTTGTATTGAAATGCCCCGCAAGTTCGAGATTTCTGCATGCACGAAATCCGGAATTTGCGGCCTGTCGACGTACGCGTTCACAGGCCATCCGCGGTATGCAATCGCTGGCGCTGAGTTGGTCTATTTGGCCAGCATTTGCCCACGTGTTTGCATCAGCGTAAGGGGATATCAAAGGCTTAAATTAAACATTTTCATAACCTAAATTATGCACATACACTGTTTTAAATGAGTCTATGCAAATATTGACCTGGATTACAATTTTAATGATGTATAAAATTATCAAAAAATTAAATTTTTGTTGAGGTTGGTGCAATGAAGGTAATTATGAATAAAATTTCAATTCTGTACATTGTCTGATTATTAGATTTGGGGATTCAATTGCATATCATTAGGGGATTCTCTTCATGAATGATTGAAATGGAATTCTGCTTATTGATTGAGGGACTGGGCCCACGTAATCCCAGGTACGCTTCTGCAACACCTGCGTCCCTGGGATCCGTGGGCCATTACACTGCCCTCCGCCTCGAGGCCTGAGATCGCAACTCTGCAGAGCCTGGGTGCCAGGAGGTACTTTCATAATTGTTTTGAGGGTCGGAGGCGTACTGCAACCGCAATTTCTAGCCCAATATAAAACCATTCCAGAATAAATTTCAAATGGTGAAACAAGCTACAGGTCAAAGTGCACCAAAATAAACTCCTAGTGAAGCATGTTTCTTGCCCCCCCACCACCACCCCCACTTCCCACACGGGAAACATACTTCAGGAATTTCTAAATTAATTTTTGAGTACTTGGAGTTTTGCATTAGGTAAAGTTGCAGCTTAAGTCATGGCAAGTTTATGCCCCACTGAACTCCCATGGTAACTATTTCTGTACGTCATGTGTGGGTTTCAGTTTTTACTGTAAAAACAAATTGAATTGTGGAAAGTGATCCCGAAACACTAATAAAATCCTGAAATATAATGCAGCAAAAAGGAGTTTAATTTATTCAGACACCATGAAGCAGTGTTCTCAGGCATAGGCCTTTATTCAGGGCTGTTTTTCAGTTTCAGGTTTTTCGCGTCGTCAACTCGTTTGGAACTGTGTCAACATTGTGAAACTGTTCATCACCTTTGTGAATTGTGTAGGTGAGCAGGTGCGCTATCTGAGAGCGACAAAGAGTTAGAAGGAAGGAAAGAAAGAGAGACAATTTTGGTTTTACTTTTCTCTGGGCACGGCACAGCACGTCAACTATTGTATATCAACAATCATATAATCTCGACAGTGCAGTGACTACTGTAATGTATGTACCTTTAAGGGGGAGAACTACTTTTTACAGCTCCTGTATCCTGTAGTACCGGCAGTGACCACACTTGTATATAAACCCTGAGTAGTGATCTGTACAGTCAGTTGCAGTTTGAACCCTCATTCAGTAAACACCTGTTGATCGTTCCCTGCAGTCTGTTGTCTGATTATTGAAGGACACAACATTAAGATACACGGATACAACATTGGCGATGACGCAGATTCAAACCTACCTGCAACTCTGCATCACCTCCCAGGGATTCGCTCCTGGAGAACAGTGGAAGGAGGTCGAGTCCAGAAGCACGGGCGTCGACCACGGTCAACCGCCCAGTCATCCAGCGGAGATTTGAGCATCGCAGGGGAGGCTGTCAAGAGCCAGGCTTGGCTTTCCAGTCACGGTGGTCCAGCGAAACGTGCTGGCAACAGGTACTGCGCAGACCCTTCCCGGACAGCGGCGGCTAGAGCCTACCGAGTGGCACAGAAAAAGGCCGAGCAGCGTCGACGGGGGAGAGAGAGAGGGCAGAGCGCACAGGGCGCAGCCGGTGTTCAGGACCGAGCGGTGTCAATGGGGAGAGAGATGAGAGAGAGCAGAGCGCAGCCGGTGTTCAAGGGCCGAGCAGCGTCAACGGGGGAGAGGCGCGCAGGAAAACGCGAGGCACTGCCATTGCCATGAGAACCGCAGAGAGCGGCATTGGCAGCAGCGCAGGAGCAGCGCACGAAACACACAGGGCATCGCCATTTGCCACGAGGACCGCCGAGAGCGGCGTTGGCAGCAGCGCGGGAGACACCATTTTAAGCCGCAGCGGGGAAGAAAGGAAAGCGCGGGAGACGCCATTTTAAGCCAGTCTAACCACACCCAAAAATGCCGAAGAGTGGCAGTATCACAGCGTTCGACAATGAAGTCGAAGATTGGACGACATATGTCGAACGCATAGAAGTATACTGCAAGGCGAATGAAGTGCCAGATGACAAGAAAGCGCTGGTATTGTTGAATTCAATGGGTGCAAAAACGTATGGCTTTCTACGAAACCTAGTAACCCCAGAGAAGCCAGTAGAAAAGGATTTTGAAAATATTGTGTCAATCCTACAGGACCACTTAAACCCCACACCGCTGCTGATAGCAGAAAGATTTAAGTTTCACAAAAGGAACCAGCATAAAGATGAAAGTAATGCTGAGTATTTAACGGAACTGCGCAAGCTATCGAAACACTGCCAGTTTGGAACGGGATTAGCAGATACTTTAAGGGACAAGTTTGTGTGTGGGCTTCAAAGTGAAGGAACCCAGAAACGGCTTCTATCAGAAAAGGATCTTACACTGGACAAGGCTTTCAGCATTGCAGTATCACACGAAGCAGCAGCACGGGGCGCTGCAGAGATACAACGGAGACCGCAAGAATATGGCACAAATGAAATGTCATACGGATCACCAAACTATCTGGGTCACGCTCAAGATAGCAGGAGTCCAAGTGAAAATGGAATTGGACACAGGATCAGCCCTAACAGTCATAAACCGAAGGGACTACAAGCGGCTATTCTCACATATACCCTTGAGAGATACAAAGATTGTCTTGAAGACGTACACGGGGTAAAAAGTCTACCCCAAAGGAAAAATAAGGGTGAACGTTATATATAACGGCAAGGAAACACCAAAAATGGACCTATATGTATTGCCAGATGGAGGACCACCACTACTAGGACGTGAATGGATCCGGAAGATACAGCTAGACTGGCATTCCATACAAGCACTGACTGTAGATGCCAAAAAGGATGACGACGTCACACCTGGACGACTGTCAAAAATGCTAACTGACGCACAAGAAGTGTTCCAGCAGGGACTCGGAACACTAAAAGGCATAAGCGACGATCAAAATAGAGGAAAATGCAAGCCCAAAGTCTTTTAAGGCCAGACCAGTACCTTATGCGATCCGCCCAGCCGTCGAAGCAGAGCTGGAAGGTTTGGAACGTTCAGGAGTACTGTCCAAAGTGGACTGGAGCGAGTGGGCTACACCCATCGTTCCTGTAATGAAGAGGTCGTTGAGTAATACGCCTGGGGAACCAAAGAAGGTTCGCATCTGTGGGGACTTTAAGGTGACAGTGAACCCAGTCCTTCACACTGTACAATATCCACTTCAGCGGAGTGAAGATATTTTCGCCTCGCTATCTGGAGGGAAACGCTTCACTAAGATTGATCTGGCCCAGGCGTACCTGCAAATGGAGGTAGAAGAAGCCTCGAAACAGTACCTCACGATCAACTCTCATAAAGGTCTCTACCAATACAACCGGCTGGTGTTTGGGGTAGCATCAGCTCCGGCTATTTGGCAAAGGGCAATGGAACAAGTCCTGCAAGGGATTCCAGGGACCCAGTGTTATTTGGACGACATCCTGGTCACGGGCGAAAATGACAGTGATCACCTCGCCAACCTGGAGCAGGTGCTCACTAGATTGAAGGAATATGGGCTCCGAGCTAATCGCCACAAATGCGAGTTTTTCCAGATGCAGATCTCGTATTGTGGCCACGTTATTGATAAAGAGGGGTTACATAAGTCCCCTGAAAAGATTGAGGCAGTAGTCAAGGCTCCAGCACCGGAAAATGTGTCACAACTGAGGTCGTTCCTCGGGCAGGTGAACTAATACCATAAGTTCTTGCCGAATTTGTCTACCGTACTACACCCACTGAACACCCTACTGCAAACGGGGGCACCATGGAAGTGGAGTGATGAATGTAAACGAGCTTTCCAGAAGAGCAAAGCATTGATCACATCAAAAGAGGTGTTGGCTCATTTCAACCCAGCACTAACAATTCGGTTGGCGTGTGATGCATCACCCTATGGCATTGGAGCGGTGCTGTCGCACAAATTCCCGGACGGCTCGGAGAGGCCAGTAGCCTTTGTGTCTCGGTCACTAACCTCAGCCGAGCGTAACTACGCCCAGATTGACAGGGAGGCCCTCAGCCTAGTGTGGGGAGTGAAAAAGTTCAATCACTATCTGCACGGGCAGAAGTTCACCTTGCTGACTGACCACCAACCACTTGTCTCCATCTTTAATCCAAAGAAGGGCGTTCCGGTGATGACTGCGCAACGGCTACAAAGATGGTCCCTTTTTCTAGGGGCGCACCAATATGAAATCGAGTATAAGGGCACGAAACAGCATGGAAATGCTGATGGGCTATCACGCCTGCCACTGCCTACTGCGGAGGAAGCACCAGCAGTGGATCCTGTCGAAATATTTCATTCGACTATAATTGAATGCTTGCCAGTAACTAACGCTGGTATAGAGAAGGAGACCCGAAATGACCCGACACTGTCTCGGGTATATGATTTGACGGTGAAGGGATGGCCAGCACATGGCGACTCACTGTTGCCAGCATTCTCATCCAGAAGAGAACAGCTGTCAGTATGCCAGAGACCTTGATGTGTGGATCCCGAGTGGTAATTCCACCCAAGTTAAGGGAGAGAGTGCTCAATGAGCTTCACGAAGGTCATCTGGGAGGGGTGAAAATGAAAAGCCTTGCTAGGGCTTATGTGTGGTGGCTGGGGATCGATCAGCAAATCGAGGACCTGACAAAGAGCTGCTCAGGATGCCAGAAGTTCCAAAATGCACCACCACATGCCCCTCTACACCCATGGGATTGGCCCTCATCTCCATGGCAACGGGTGCATATTGATTTTGCTGGTCCATTCATGGACTCAATGTTTTTAATAGCCGTGGATGCGCACTCGAAATGGCCTGAGGTCATCAAAATGTCCTCCACCACCACGGAGAAAACTATTGCAGTCCAACGGACCTTTTTTGCCAGGAACGGCTTGCCAGAGCAGATTTGCTCTGATAACGGACCACAGTTTGTGTCCGAAGAGTTTCGAAGATTTATGAAAAGGAATGGGGTAAGGCATTACACATCCGCCCCGTATCATCCAGCCACAAATGGATTGGCTGAGAGGTTCGTACAAACCTTTAAAAAAGCAGTAAAGGCCATGTGCGATGACGACATTCCACTGCAGCATAAGGTGGACAATTTCCTGTTAGCCTACAGAAATGCGACACATGCAGTCACCAACCAGGCCCCGGCCATGATGTTCTTTAACCGAAGGTTGAGATCTCGTCTGGATTTGCTCAGACCAAATGTACGAAGAGATGTTGAGAGTAAGCAATTCCAGCACATCAATGAAAAGCCGACAAGGAGCTTCAATGTAGGGCAACCAGTCTTGGCCCGCGACTACCGAACAGAGAAATGGCAACCAGGAACGATATGCACACGGCAGGGGCCACTAATGTACACAGTGGATGTTCGGGAGAACATTGTGAGACGCCAGGCTGACCAGATCCTAGAGTCACAGGAACGAGTCAACCCCATGTCTCGGCCATACGTACTTGGTGAGGAACCTGACGTACAGGTCGCATCTACCTCAGAAACAATAGCATTGGAAGCTGATGAATCAACTGACGACAGGGTGTTAGAATCGCCTCCGCACCAAGAGCGAGACACTCGGGAAAGGCGTTATCCAGAAAGAATCAGGAAGCCTCCCCAAAGACTGAATTTATAAATAGACTATTTTCAGTTAATGTTGCATGTTAAAAGTGTTAATTGTAATTAGTTTGATATTTAATTGTTAAATGAGTTTTATGGTACTGTTAATCTAAAAAGGGAGGAATTGTAATGTATGTACCTTTTAAGGGGGAGAACTACTTTTTACAGCTCCTGTATCCTGTAGTACCGGCAGTGACCACACCTGTATATAAACCCTGAGTAGTGATCTGTACAGTCAGTTGCAGTTTGAACCCTCATTCAGTAAACACCTGTTGATCGTTCCCTGCAGTCTGTTGCCTGATTATTGAAGGACACAACATTAAGATACACGGATATAACAATTACACTTCAAAAAAATGTACTTCATTGGGTGTAAAGTGCTTTGGGATGTCCTGAAGTCATTAAAGGTGCTATATAAATGCAAGTTCTTTTTTTAACTGTTCATATATAATATATTGTAGGTTACATAATGGCCCAAAATTTGTGATCGGAGGCTTCTGACCTATAAAAAACCTACGCATTTACCTGGTGACCCAGGAGGTATGGAGGCCTGTGATCCTGGGCCTCTCTGGTATCCCAGGGGTGCATGTGAGTCGGCCCAACCAATAAAAGAAGGGAATCCCCATTCATGAATGGGGATCACTTAAAAAATGCATAAAATATGACACATGAAATACATTTTAAAAATTACTTATTTAAAATTAATGAAAATGCCATTTAATTAAATATTTTAAACAAAAATTTAATTAATTTTTTTTTAAAATATGTTTTAATTGGGCTAAAAATAAACTTACTTTATTGGACAGGGTTTTTAATGTAATAATGAGTGATACAATTTTATTTTTCTATTTTTTTTTCATTTTTATGCTGGTAAAAGCAAGCCTTACATCTGCTTTTACCAAGCGTTAGAATTTCACAGGCATTCAGCGGGCGGAAGTTGGGCAAATAGCGCAACTCTCCACCCGCAGAGGCCCTTCTCCCGGGGATGCAGAGGATCTGTCAAGAAGATTCTTGACACATTGCAAGTTCCAGGTTTTAGCGCATGTGCTTCGCATACCTAAGCCCGGAACTTGCGCGGCCCCCACGGGCGGTGCGCACCTCATACGCACCCGAAGAGGTCGCAAAATACGGCCCATTATAATACTCCTGTTGTATAAGAATGCATCCTCTGATTGCTATTAGTTCTGCTAGTACTTATGAGTATGTTGTAAAGTCTGAAGCTGATGTGTAATACTGTGTATGGGTTCTCGAGCACTGGTATCCTTCATGGGCCCATTCTTCATATGTGACCCTAAACAAGTTAATATTGGCAGATTGTTTTACCATGAGGATATCGCAGAGAAACCAAATCCAGTTCTTTCCTGATGTCCACTTTCAGCTGGGTTTATCAGGCAGTGATCAGGAGCAGCAACGCTCGCTAAAATTATGTCCCTTCCTCAACCGAATGACACTGAGTCCCCTAATACTGCCTTGACTGAGATTCGTCAATTTAGTGCAAATCAAGAATCGAACCTAGAACTTTGTTGGTGCAGTGTCCTGTAGGGTTGCTAACGCTGGCTGGAGGTATTCCTGGAGATTTGATCACTTGATGGCTGACTTCTAAACATGTGACTTGTGCAAATGTTAATACGTTTACATAATAAATGTTAAGTTCCCTGTAGTTGAGTATCTTTGTTCGTGGTTTTACGCCAGCAGCCATTGTGTGAGAGGGCGAAGAGGTGAAAACACGGGTGGGATAGAGGGGAAATCAAGGGTGGGGGAGCAATTCGCAGAGGGGAAACCAGGTGGGAGCAACTTTAATTCCACCAGTAACTAATAGTAACTCACTGATGTTACGCTAACTAATAGAAATGCTGCTAACTCAGATTTCCTTAATAACAAACAGTAATACAATAACTCACTGATAGTTTATATGTGAATGGTAGTAATAGGTATAATACCTGAATATCCTTCCTTAGGATCTTCTCCTCCCCACCACGATTCCCAACCCCCACCCTGCGATGTCCCCCACCGCGGCCTTTCCCTTTCTCCTTCCCTTGCTACCTCCCTCCTCTCTGGTCCTTTCGGGGGGGGTGGAAACTGAGGAAAAAAAACTCAAATGAGGTCCTGCTGTTAAATTCGGCAGGATCTCCGCAGTCCTCGTATTTCCGAGTTTCACGGTTGCTAAAAGTCCCCATGCTCCCTCCCCGCCCCCCTGTAAATAATGGGGCCGATGCACCAGAAACCAAGCAGATGGCATGGAGCCACTTAATCTGCAATTCACAGGTAAATTTTTAATGAAAATGTGAAAGAGCAGTGACACACCGAGAGGACTTGAAGCTGGTTAACTTCACTCAGCGATTAGTAAAACTCTTTCAAAGGGCCCAAAGCACCTCTGCGTACCACACAATGGCCCTGATTTTCCCGAAGGTGCGGGGAATTGTCGGGTTCCCCGAATGTCGGGTTCCGACCCGAATCTAAATGGGTCAGCCAGCTGCACGCAATTTTCCCTCAATTGGCCAATTAATTTCCAGCGTGTGGGCACCCTTGCTAAGTGTCCAATTCCAGTCAGAAAGCCCCACATTATGATGTCATCATTCGTGGTGCTTTGAAAGTGTCCAGCAAGCTTCTCAACCTCTGCAGGCTTCCCAACCAGTCGGACAGAATGGCACAGGAGCCTGCACCAGCTGCTGCCAGCGACAGGGGCCGAGCTGCCGCCAAATTTGACAAGACCTCATTGCAGACATTGGTGGATGGGGTTAGGGCCCACAAGGAGGTCCTTTTCCCTAGCTCAGGGAGGAAGAGGCCTCTCAAAGAGACCAGGGCTGCCTGGATGGAGGTGGCTGCAGAGGTCAACTCTCTGGGAGTCACCCGTCGGACCTGGATGCAGTGCAGGAAGCGCTTCCATGACCTTCGCCGCACAGGAAAAGTAAGTACGAAGTTTCCATCACCCTCAACCTGATCCCCATTGCCTTTCTCCAACAGCACTCAGCTTCAGCAATCTCTTCCTCCACATCCCACTTCACAGTCACATCCATGCACCCTTACCCATTCCCTATCTCTCTATGCTCACATTCACATAACTATTCCACCATGCAGCCCTCACACTGCCGCTCACTCTGATGCTTGGAACACAACTGACAACACACAGGGAGGGCCCTTGGTCTTGCAGCCTCACACCATCTTTGTCTCCTTCTAAGTATCTATGCTATGCAATCTCTACACTCACTCCTGCACTCTCACTCAAACTCCACTTGTCTCCCTCATTGCAGGAAAAGAGAGCTCACAATAGACAAGAGCGTGCGAGGACTGGAGGAGGACCACCCTCAGTCGCCCACCTGAGCCCCTGGGAGGAAGCTGTGATGGAGATTGCTGGGGCTGACGGGCCTGTGGATGCTGGGGCAGGAGAGACAGGAGCAAGCCCGCAAGCTGGTAACAGAATAGTTCCCCATCTCTCTCATTGACATAGCATGACTTGCTGATATGATTCTGAAGCCACATCATTTGGACTTATGAGCATCTGCCAAATCCAATGTGCAAGTAGCCTTGGCATCACATCTTTAACTCTTTCCTTTACTCCCCCACAGGACCATCTGGAGCCCCCGTCGCCACTGCCGAGGAGGAAGAGGCTTTGCAGCCAGACTCCTCAGAGGAAGCTCCAGCCTCTGAGGGTGCAGCGTCAGCAGAAGTAAGCGCATCCAGCACCAGCGCAGACACTCACACCTCGGTGGGACCTTCGGGACATAGAGTAGTGTTGTCACCTGGTGTATCACAGCTCACAAGTGAGCATCAGCAGAGTGTGGAGACAGGGACAGCAGTGGAGAGTCCTCGTCGGAGGGCGCAGGCCTCTGCCAGCACAGCTCAGCTGCATGTCGACCCTATGCCTCTGGGTCCATCCACATGAGAGGAGGTGATGGATCTCCATGCACAGATGCAGGAGTCGCTGGCAGGTTTTGTCTCCAGGGTCGCTGCGAGTGTGGAGCGAATGGAGGAGTCCATGGCGAGCATGAGCAGAGCCTTATTGGAGTCATTGGCGCATGAAAGCATCACCACGGAAAAGTTGGCTACCTCCGTGGTAAGGCTGGCTACTGCCGAGGAGAGGAGGGCTGCAGCCAAGGAGAGGAGGGCTGTGGCCGAGGAGAGGAGGGTTGCAGCCGAGGAGAGGAGGGCTGCAGCCATGGAGGAGCTTAGTCGCCAGGGTATCAAAAACATGGTGAGTGCTCTGAATAGAATGGCATCTCTTGAGGGGCGATGGGCATCTATTGAGCACCGAAACCAGACCTTCATGGAAGTCCCTCTGAGCAGGACTTCCAGTGCTGAGACGGGTCCCCATGGCCCCCCTGATGTGCAGCAAGGTGCTCTCCAGCCACTTGCAGGCACTGATGGGGAGCTGACCCATGAGAGGGAGGTTGTTGGCACACCTCAAGGAAGTGGGGGCTCCTCTCCACGCGCTCACACTTCCATGCCACTTCAGAGCCCCGCCGGAGTCCACACCCCAGTAAGATAGGAGTCTCAAGCCCTGCACAGCCGCAGGAGCAGCAGACTGCTGGCGAACCCTCACAGGCTCGCCACCCCAGAGGACACCCGCCAAAGGTGTCGAGACAGGCGCAGCAGGAAAGTGAGCAAGGGGCCTCCACATCTGCTGAAGCCACAGGGGTACCACTACGTAGGAGCACGCGTAAGAGAAAAATAAAGCACCACTAATCACAAGGGTAGTCACTTGGGTGAAAAGTCTTGTAAATAGTTTTAATGCCATCAGTTTCCTGTACATAAAAAATCTGGTGGCAACTGCTGCAGTTATGGCGTCTGTCATTTGGCGAATGGGGATATCACATAGAGGCCTTAGGATAACTTGCAGATGTCAGCAAGCTGGTCAAATAGGTAGGAATGTGCAGGCATGGGCCACTGACAATGGTCAGTTAAGAAGCAGTGAGGCTGCAGTGTTTGATGTACCAGGCTACGCAAATCTGCCCAGGATGAGTGCATTCCTTGCATTCCGCCCAGCAATGTTCTCGCGCACTGGTGCCGCTGGTTGGCGGGCATCTGCAGGATGCTCGTTTCCGTCCTCCTCCTCCTCCTCCGCATCATCCTCATCCGAGGCGGCTCTGTGAGGAGCCTCTTGGTCCTGCGGAATTGGCAAGCCACGACGCTGTGCCATGTTGTGAAGCACACAGCATACCACGACGATTTTGGAGACCCTGGCTGATGAGTACTGTAGGGCTCCACCTGATCTATCGAGGCATCTGAAGCGCATCTTCAGCAATCTGATGGTTTGCTCGATAATGCATCTGGTGGTAATGTGGCTGGAGTTGTAGTGCTCCTCAGCTTCGCTGGCTGGTCTCCTCAACGGCGTCATTAGCCAAGAGCGCAGGGGATATCCCTTGTCTCCAAGTAGCCATCCTTGAAGTTCATTTGGCGGACTGAATAGCGGAGGCACAGTAGACTGGCGCAGTATGAAGGAGTCATGGCAGCTGCCAGGGTACTTGGCACAAACATGCAAAATCACCTTCTTGTGGTCACACACCAGCTGAACGTTAAGGGAGTGGAAGCCCTTGCGGTTGACAAAAACTCCTGGATTGTGGTGGGGTGCCCTAAGGGCCACATGTGTGCAGTTAATGACGCCCTGCACCCTTGGAAAGACTGCCAGCTGAGCTAATCCAAGCGCTCGCGCCCTCACACTTGCGCGATCCCTAGTGAAATGGATGTGATTGTGCGCGAGGGCAAAGAGGGCATCGGTGACCTGTTTGATGCAAGTGTGTGCGGCCGCCTGGGAGATGCCGCTGATGTCTGCTGCTGATCCCTGGAAGGAGCCTGAGGCATAAAAGTTGAGTGCGGTGGTGACTTTGATGGCCACTGGTAAGGAGTGTGGACCTGGTGCTCTGGGCTCCAGGTCTTGCTGCAGCATTGCGCAGATGTCAGTCACAACCTCTCGCGAAAGTCGGAGCCACCTCTGGCACTGCTGCTCAGTCATGTTGAGGTAGCTCACCCTGTGTCTGTAGACCCTGTTTGGGGGGTATCTCCTGCGCCGATGGCCTTCCATGCGCTGGCCCCTTCTGGCCTGTGCTGCCTCAGGTGGCTGAGCCGCAGCCTGTCGCTCCTGCTGGTGCTGCTGTTGTTGCTGTTGCTGGTGCTGCTGCTGTTGCTGGAGTTGCTCCAGCCTCCTCTGCTGTTGGAGATCCTCTAATGCCAGGAAGGGAAGGAACAAAAGGCCTCCCATGCTTCTGGCAGATGCCTCCATTGAGGAGGCGCGGAGTTAGGGTGGTGAGAGGGGCTTCCCAGGAGCTCACACTGGGGAAGTGTGTGAGGCTCCAACCTTCCACAACTGTGCCTAAGCCTTCAACAAGTTGCCCCAAGCCTTCAGCAACAAGGTCCTGCAGCCTACAAATGCTGTCTGATTAAATCTCTTCAGTCCTCATTGACCTGCAGCTGAAAGCAAGCAAGCCAACTTTGTTCACGCCAGGTTTCATCAACGGTGTTCCCACCAGGCGTGTTTCACGTGGGGAAAGGCTGAAAATTGCAAGGGACCCTGAAAATAGGATTAAACATGCCAATTATTGATCATTAGGCTCCCGCCGACCATTCCCACCTGCTGCGGGCGGGACTGATTTGGGTCGTGCTGAAACACTGGGGCGAAAGTCGGGTGGGGCGGGGAATCGGGCGGGGGGGTCGCGACCCCCTATTTCTGCAATTCAGCCCCCGCCCGACGGCTGGGGAAAAATCGGGGCCAATGACTCTATTGTGATGAAAGCCAGGAATCTCTCTGGACGAGGAAAAAAATAATGGCGCAGGTCAAAAACGTGCGATTTCTTATGATCAAAATAAGAGAGCAATTCTGCGTGTGTTAAAGTGATGGGCAGTGTGCTCTGGGCGGAGAGGGATATTCTGCACTTCAGTGGCTGCAGAATCAGTAGTTGGCAAATGGGAGCAAGTGCCTGACACATTAGCGTTGTGCTCTCCACCACCAAACCCTTTCATCTCGCCGTTATGGCACATGGTACCTTTTAAAGCAATTGCAAGATTTTAAAAACCGCTGCAAAGGAAATATTTTCTTTAGTGACCATAAGTTGGGGAAGCTGCGTGTGGGTAAATGGCAGCCAAGTTGTTTCAGTGCCTGCTCCAGCAAGGAGCAAGTTCCTTAGGATGCTCGGTCTGCTGACAGCTTCCCTGGCAATGCCTGTCTTGATAAAATGCTTGATGATGTGCCTCAATAAATCCGAGACTCGATGTTAGCGAAACAAAACAAGGCTTTTATTGACTTAGAAGGTAACACACAGGAGAGAGGTATCTTCCATCCAGAGCTCTGCCATACTGGATGTGCTGCAGGCTGGGCCAGCTTACATAGGGGCCAGGTATGGGCAGAGCCCTACACATAGTACAATACAATGGGCCAGGTATGGGCGGAGCCCTACACATAGTACAATACAATGGTGAGGAAACGGAACAGAGGTAAGGGAAATGAAACTGAAACCAACCACAGTCACAGGCAGTGATGAATGGAATATTTCATCACACTTGAGTTTGTAGTGCATCCATGCCTTTGTTACCTCTAGACTTGACTATTCCAATGCACTCCTGGCTGGCCTCCCATGTCCCACCCTACGTAAACTTGAGGTCATCCAAAACTCTGCTGCCCATGTTGTAACTCGCACCAAGTCCCATTCGCCCATCACCTCTGTGCTCGCTGACCCACATTGGCTCCTGGTTAAGCAACACCTCGATTTCAAAATTCTGATCCTTGTATTCAAATCCCTCCATGGCCTCGTCCCTTCCTATCTCTGTAATCTCCTTCAGCCTCACAACCCCCCCGAGATATCTGTGCTCTAATTCTGCCTTCTTAAGGATCCCTGATTGTAATCATTCAACCTTTGGTGGCCGTGCCTTCTGTTGCCTAGGCTCTAAGCTCTGGAATTCCCTGCCTAAACCTGTCTGCCTCACTACCTCGCTTTCCTCCTTTAAGACGCTCCTTAAAACCTACCTCTTTGACCAAGCTTTTGGTCACCTGCCCTAATTTATCCTTATGTGGATCGGTGACAAATTTATTGTCTTAAAATACTCCTGTGCAGCGCCTTGGGATGTTTTACTACGTTAAAGGCGCTATATAAATACAAGTTGTTGTTGTTGCAGGCAGTGGCAACATTGACACTGGAGATTTTGTTGGGGGTTCAGGAAATATGTATTCAACTGCAGGCACAAAACCCCACTCAGCAACTCCTGACAGCTGGTGAGTGTCCCAGAGGTTTGAGTAGAGCTGATGGGATAGTCAGTTCTTTTGAAACATTAAAAGTAGGAATGGGCTGCCAGTGGATTTACATAGTTTAAAAGCCCGCCTTGCAGTTATACAACCCGCGCTCATGCCGAGCGGTGTGGCACCACCTTCTCCAGGCCAGCTACCAAGTGACGGAATGAAGGAATTCTCTAATATATCCTGAAAGTTGCTAATTGGTTGTAAATAGTCACTAAATTGAAGATCACATGACTGTGATTTAATTGTAAGTAATTACCATTGTTTGTGCTAAATTAAACTCATTTTAGTTCACCCATGGAAAGTTAGAATAAATAAATCCCATGAATTGCAAAGTTTTTACTTTAACTTAAATTGCACTAGGGCATAACATCTGGAGAATATTACCGTAACTCTACTGCATAAATCTGCATGTTTAGCATAACAATTTGTTCAAATAGGGGGATCAATCTGATTTAAAATGTGTAACTTTAACATGTTCTACCGGCAGGAGAAGACGGGTGGGAGGTTAAAATGACAGCTGGGTTTAACCCACTGCTTTCCCACAGCTTTCTCGACACCCCCACACCGACCCTTTTAACTCCTGGGTTTTCAGGAGCATGAAGGCCATTCACCGCAGGCAGGCTGGAGCCTCAAATGTTTTTGAAATGTTGATGTAATTCAGACCCCGACCTCATTTTAAAAGTAGCGGATTATGCGCAGTCTCAGAGCTACCAGCGAAAGGAGTGCTCTTCCTAACCCAACAAGGAAACCTTGGGCCACCTCAGCCCAGGGCCTCCTCCATTGCAGTTGTCCCCAGACCCTTTCCCACTCACATCCCTTGCCGTGGGCCGCTTCCTTGGCAGTGACCTGCAGCCACACGGTTACCCGCTCCCACCCGCTGGCCTCTGTCATCGGGCGGGAGTCAGTGAGGGGGTGTTTAAAATGAGGGCCAGGAGTTAAAATAGGCCAGGCCTCATGCCTCGGGGGACTAGATAGATCGCAGCCCGCTTTTTCCTCCGCACCTGCGATTCCCGGCCCAAGTTAAAATTGGGGCTACAAACGCTGCAATCCTCCATCTAAAAGCATTGCAGCAGACTAATGCACTCAAACAATATCGAATTGCACTTTATAAGAACATACATAAGAACATAAGAAATAGGAGCAGGAGTAGGCCATATGGCCCCTCGAGCCTGCTCCACCATTCAATAAGATCACAGCTGATCATTGACCTCAGCTCCACTTTCCCGCCTGATCTTCATATCCCTTAATTCCCCTAGAATCAAAAAATCTATCTATCTCAGCCTTGAATATACTCAAAGGGCTGGATTTTGTCAATGGGGACGTGGTGGAGACGGGACTCCCACTTTTTGGGTTGTAGTCCCGCCTCCATCGACTTATGGCCAACCCACGCTATTTTCCCTTGATTGACCTTGTTAAGCCCATCCAGCGGGCTCAGCAGGCCAATTAAGGGACACCTGGTTACTGGTGACGTCAGTGATTGACATTTCATCTGTCAAGAGCTTTTGACAGATGAAAAATCAGCGTTTGACAGCTCTGTGAAGCTGTCAAACACTGACAATCTGTCTACTAACTTGAGTCCTTCTACTCAGACTCAGTTAGAGATCTCTCCAGACCAGAAAGCAGAATGCTGCAACTTTTGACATTTCAGCGGCCATTCTGCTTTCTGTGCCGGTGAACTGAGGGACTCCCGGGAACTGAAGGAAGAAAGCCTGCAGGAGAAAGTAAAGGTAAGTAAAACTTATTAAAACACTTTACACTTACCTCACACACTTACCCTCTGCACACATGCACCCATCACTCACCTGCACAACGGACATCTCGACCCCTCCAACCCCTTCAGACCGACGGTCCGCCTTGCTAACTTGGCGTGGTTCGGAGCCGTCGGGAAGCCCACACTTCAGGGCTAAAAATAGGGATTAGGCAAAAAACTGCATGTTAACTACCTGTTAACAAGCAGTTAATTGCCACTAATCCCCTTCCTGCCTCGGGGAGGCGGCTCCCAGCACAGGACGGATACCCGCCTCCTGGGACATTGGCACGGAGGCGGGTTGGGGGCAGGATGAGTTCCTGCTCCCCGATTCTGCAATTTTCCCACCACTCCCGCCTCTACGGGGCTTGGAAATTCGAGCCCAAAGACTCCACATCCACAGCGCCTCTAGGGCAGAGAATTCCAAATATTCACAATGCTCTGAGTGAAGAAATTCCTCCTCATTTCAGTCTTAAATGACCTACCTCTTATCCTGAGACTATGCCCCCTAGTTCTATACACTTCAGCCAGGAGAAGCAACCTCTCAGCATCTACCTGATATAAATCTATCAAACAATGATAAGGCTGATACATGGATTGCCTGACCATATATCCCCTTGTGATAGATCGAAAGGGAGAAGGAAAGAGGCTAGCTTTGATTCAGTGCCTTATCACATTTCTGTGAAACATCTTGAAGTGCTTCACATAAAATAATTTGTTAAAGTGCAGTGAACATTATAGAAGCAATTGGAATTACCCATGTGGTGCTGACTTTAAGAACACTGATGAATAATAGAATGAAAAATGACAATTTAAAACTTCTGAGGAAAAGTTCAATAAAAAAGCTTTCAGACACACGTATATAATTCAGTAAAACCCAAGAATATTAATCCATGCTGACATCTCCATTGTTGAAACTGGGCCTGTTGGCCCTGCAAGTAACATTCCCTCCCCCAGTCCCAACAGCAGAAGTACCATAGGCCTGGAAATTCCTTGGAGCTGCGCCCGCTCCTCCGGTGTTAATTTACCAGAAGTGCGGTGGAAATCCTGTTTACCAAGGAGAATTTGATCATCCCAGTCTACACTTATCCCTAAGACTCCAATCCTATTCTTAACCAGATATTTTATCCTTGTTTCTCAAATATTTTTAGGCTATTTCAATGTAGCAGTTTTATTCATTCATCCAACATCACTGGTACAATTTTCAGTTTTGCCTTCAATATTCTCTTAAGTATAGCAGTGCTGGTTGTTCCTGGAACCAGACATAGGCCTAGAAATTCAGTGGCCTGCGCCACCAGTTTGCGCCCAAAGAGGGCTTTTGCGCCACTGTGCAAACCTACCGTGATATTTAGCGGGGCGCTAATGGCGGTGCTAGCCAGTAGCGCTGTGCCACCACCGATGATGTCATCGGTGTGCGCAGCGCCCTGCTATTGCCCCGCTGGCCATATTTGGTTGCTGCCGCCTCCCCCGTGCCGGCTGCAAACAGCGACCGGTACACGGGGCCTACCTGTGCCGGTAGTGGGGCGAGTTAAGGTGGAGGTGCGGCCGGCCGCTTTTTCGGCGGCCGCCTGCCCGCACCTCCTTCCCCGGCCTCCTACACCCCCCCCCCCCCGCGGCATTGCCGGCTGTTTCCAGAGAGCCCGGCACTTCTCCTTGGTGCCGGGCTCATTTGCCGGCACTCGCGAGCGGGGATCGCGCTGTTGCAGGCACCTCCCCCTTAAGAATGAGAGGAAGGCCTGCAGTACCACAGGCTGCCGTGCCGCAGCGGGTGGCGCTGCGGCACTTTACACGCCGATATTCAGTTTCAGCGCCCCAAGCAGGGCGCCAAAACCCTTGTTTAGCGGCCGGCTTCCACTTGGGGCACTGAAACTGAATTTCCCGCTGGCGCAAGTGGCTCCGCGCGCAGCGGTAATTCCGGCGCCCAGGCGAGCTGGGCGCCCCTAACTGAATTTCTAGGTCTGAATGTCTTATGTTTACGGGTGTGCCGATACTGCCTAATATCTAACTACACAAAGGTGTAACCAGGGGTGTAAAAATAATATCCCCTTGAGATCTGAGTTGGATATTCATGTCTTTAGCATGTGTCTCCCCATGCACCTCTCCAATCTTTTCATAGGTGGACCAAGAAAACACTTTGTCGGGGGGAGAATTCGGTATCGCCCCGTTTGGGGCGCTAACTTTTAAAAGTTGAAAAAATTAGCGCCAGGCACTAATGTTTTTCAACTTTTAAAATAATTCGGGATTTGCGTTCCAGGAAGGAAGCGAAGCACTAAATCAAGTGCTCCACTTCCTTCCTGGAGCGCAACAGGCAACAGACGGGGCGGTAGGTGTCCAGCGCTGCACACTGGGCCGTGCAGCACTGCCGCGTTGGAAGGCTCCTTCCCTCTCTTAAAGGGAAGGGCCATCGCTGCAGGTTCTGCAATGGAAAGCAACTTACCTGGTCCTCGACGGCAGCCGTGATCCGGCCCAACCAGCACGATGCACTGCAACAGAGTGCTGGGCTGATCGCTGGCGAAGACGAGAAAAAAAAGAGGGCATTTCAGAATTCCTTTTACTTACCTCGGCCACCTCGCCTTTAAGTATCACCCCCGAAGCGCCCAGCCTCCCAGTGAACGCCTCCTGCAACTGTAGGTGTTGTTGCCCGGTGATGCTGCAGGGGGTGGAACTGAAGTTCGGGTCCGGGACAATGTGCACGGTGATGATGTCATGATCTCTGGGCAAAGGAGATCGGGGCGCAACGCCATAACGCCGCCACAAACCTCCCGCCGAATATAGCGGGAGTCAATCTTCTTGCCGCGCCCGGTCGGTAAGTGTTTAAGGCCCGTTAGCATCCCCTGGAGGTGCTAACGGGAGGCACTGAGGTGCCCAATTTCTCCCCCTTGGTAAGATAAGGCTAAATACAAATCGTCAAGCTGTTTTATTTCACAGCAAGTGAACGTACAGCACAGTAATGATGGGACTCATTTAGTTCAGTCAGTACAACATATCTTTGCGTAATAATACAAAATAATGAACGTGCTACATATCCCCACATCAGTGGGTAATCTTGCTTGACTCAAACAAAATAACTTCTAATGACTCTCCTGCATTCTAACCTATTGAGTCTCACAAAAGCTTGTCCTTGCAGTCTTCTGTTTGTTTAAAAACTTGACTGTCAGCCCTGTCCCCATTATTATCTCCCTCTGTTCACAACCAGAGGGAAGGACCTATGCCAGACAACCCCTGCCAAACATCTGGAACCAGGGACCTCCCAACACAATTGGTGGGAGGTTTTTTATCGATGACTGAGACAGGCTAAAGAAATGCTTATAGCCTATGGGGAAATAATTTTGATGCCTAGCTTATTAGCATTTTAAACACCTTGGCCTAGAAATTCACTATGGCCCCGCCAGCTGGCTAACGGCCAAAAGTTAGCGCTGGGCGCGGAGCCATGTGCGACCGTCCGATATTCGCTTTTTGCGCCCCAAGTCTGAACCGGCCGCTATTCCAGGGTGTACCCGCCCCCGCTTGGGGCGCAGAAACTGAATTTCAGCGCTCTAAGTGCTGCTGCGCCACCCGATGCGGTGCGGCAGGCTGCGGTACTGCAGGCCTCCTCCTTCTCTTAAGGTGGAGGTGCCTGCAACGGGGAGATCGCCGCTGGATTGTGCCGGCAAATGAGCCCGGCACCACGGAGAAGTGCCGGGCTCGTGGAAAGCAGCCGGCAATGCCGCGGGGGGGGGTGGTGGAGGAGGCCGGGGAAGGAGGTGCGGGCAGGCGGCCGCCGAAAAAGCGGCCGGCCGCACCTCCACCTTTATGCGCCCCACTAAGGCTGCAGTAAGGCCCTGGTCTCCGGATGTTAGTAGCGGCCGCCACGGAGGAGGCGGCGGCAACTGAATATGGGCGTCGGGCCGGCATCGGGGCGGAAACGGGGCACTGCGCACACCGATGACGTCATCGGTGCCGGCGCAGCGCTACCGGCTACCGCCGCCATTACCGCCGAGCTCAATATCAGCGCAACCTCCTATACTGGCGCAGAAACCCTCTTTAGGCGGTAACTGGGTGCAAAGCTTGCAGCGCCTTACTGAATTTCTAGGCCCTTTTGTCTCGGTATATTTATTAAGCTTGTGTGAACAGACTTTGCTTTTTAAAAAAAACCTCAATGTTTAAATGTAACTTGTTTCCAAATCTTTTCAGTGGAATAATGCTCAAAAAACACTCCCAAAATGTGGCAGACACCAATGAAAATATTTTCACCTACATTCTACCTCTGGATATCAATTTAAACATTGCCTCAACATGAACTACTCTAGCTGTAATTACTATGGGGGTGCAATCGGTCTTGGGCAGTAGCACAAGACGGGTGCTAGTGAATCGGCAGCCTGTTTTACACCCAGCCTGAAAATCTTTCAAAATTGGAAAAGAAAGTCAGGCAGGGTGTAAAGCGGGCGGCCGATTCTCTAGTGCCTGTTTTGCGCTACTGCTGAAGACCAATTTCGCCTCCATAGTGGGAGAAAACCTTAAATATGTGGTGATTTTCATATCCAGTTATTTTTTCCATCATTTTTGTAAGAGGACTCCCCTGTGGAGCCCTGTATGTTACTTGACTCCTCGGTCGAACACTGGCACGATTGCCCGTTCGAAATCATTTATCTTTATGATGCCCATGAGTCACAAGAGATTAAAAATTAAATCAACTCCTTGACAAGTTACTGAGATATTATAAATACCCTGTATATAGTGGAGCATTCACTGTGGTAGCTCTGAAGACTAAGTAGAATATGAAAGTAGTCCTAGTCCCAAAGCCTGAATAAATTACCCTTTATTGCAAAAATGTATTCAATAGTTTTCAACTACACAAAAGTGGTATAAATATAAACATTAAAAAATAGAAATTAATGTCAAAAACAACTCCCATAGAACTATAGAAGTTCACAACACAGTTTGCGGTCATTCAGCCTATCGTGTCTATGGCTCTTTGCTAGAGCAATCCAAACTGATCACACTACCCTGCTTTCTCCCCTCTGCTTCAAATATTTATCCCATTTTCCCTTAATAGATGCAATGGTTTCTGCCTCAATCACTCCCTGTGACTCGCAATTAGAGGGAATAGATTTTCCCGGTTAACCCTGTCAAGTCGTTTCACCATTTTAGAAACTGGTGTCACATCTGCCCTTGGCCTTCTCTGCTCCCGCGGAAATAATCCGAGTAACTCAAGTTTCTCCCCATAACTATAGTTTCTCATTCCTAGACTTGTCCTGGTGAATCTATGCTGTAGGCTCGCGATGGAGCTAATAGTTTTTCCAATTTTCTTTTCCATTGAAGCCAATGATGTAAAACCAGCAGCCGATTCACTATGAGGTCATTTTGTTCTACGGACGGAAACCAATTTCATCCCCTATGTCCTTTATATAAAGGAGCACCAAAAATTGCACACAGCACTCCAACTGTGGCCTAATCATTGCCTTGTGCAAGTTATTGTTGCCTCTTTACTCTTGTACTTCATGTGCCTATTTATAAAACCTGGCATCCAAGGCTACTGCTGGCTTTAAAAGCAAATATTTGAAAATTGCATTAAGGAACTTTTCATTAGTGTTTCACCTTTTTCAGACTTTTCTGTCAAATCAAAGATTCTCCGAAAGAGAAGCTGACTTCAACGAGGTGAGTAAAATAATCAAAAATTTACAAAATATGTCTTGTAGTTTATTAAAATGTGGTAATCTGTTAAAAGGGAAGCAAGGTGTCTTCTGATGGCAACTTGGAGAGGGGAGGGGAGCCTGACAGTCCTAGTTGTTGTAAAGATAAAGGAAGCCCGTTGTGGTCTGATGGTTTGCAGAAAATTAATTGGCACTGGCTGCATAATTCATCAGAACATAGGAATAGGAGTGGGCCATTCAACCACTTGAGCCTATTCCACCATTCATTTAGATCATGGCTGATCTGTACCTCAACTCCATTTACCTGCCTTTGCTCCACATACCTTGCTATCCTTACCCAACAAAATCTATCGATCTCAGTCTTGAAAGTTTCAATTGACCCAGCAGCCACAGCCTTTTGGTAGAGATAGTTCCAGATTTTTACTACCCTTCATGTGGAGAAGTGCTTCCTGATTTCACTTCTGAATGGTCTGGCTCCAATTTTAAGATAATGCTCCCTTGTTCTGGATTCCCCCAGTAGAGGAAATAGTTTCTCTGTATCTATCTTATAGAATCATTTTACCATTTAAAACATCTAGATTAGTTCACCCCTCAATCTTCTATACTCAAGGGAATATAAGCAAAGTTTTTTTGCAACAGTTCATGAGTGCCACAGGTAAGTTATGTTGGTAGAAACATTGATGGTTAATTTTGTATGATACTCCACTCCCAGTATGCATTTTTGGTTTGCAGTAAGTCCACACTACAATAAGGTAATTACTGTGAGGTGAGGTGAGGCTCCTGGTTGGAGCCTTGCTCAATGGGAACGTGGATCAAAGAATCGTCACGAGATTCTGCAAGTCCGATTCCCTGATTGACACCCCCTTGAGCAAGGCTCCGTGCTGGGAGCAGGGCCTTGTAAAATACAGCAAGTAACATTTTCTTATTATACTTCCAATGTCTGTTAGTTCATTGCCACTTTGGAAAGCATTTATTGGTTAGGCGTGGTGTGATACATCTGCTCCTACTTGCTTCCCAGTGTTGGAGGCTGGTGTTTCCATGTGAGATGGCAGATGCAAAGGGATAATCGCCATGGCGCCGTTTTGTAACCAAATATTTTTCAGTCTAAGTATTCAAATTTTAGAGCGCATTCAGTGCATTGCCAAACCCAACATAGGGAACAAGGGCCTAGAAATTCGATTGAGCTGCGCCTAAGGGTCCAACATGATGGACAGTGTGCATGCGCTCATTCCGTGCCAGAGGTGCATCACCCGCCATATTAGATCGGGCTGCTCAGTAGGCGTCCTGGGTATGTGCCTGAAACTGGCATTAGGCCCATTTGATATGTAAATCGGGGGCCTAATGTCTGTTTGTAATTGGTTTGCAAGTGACCGTAGCTTGCGCTGTGTATGCTGCGGTCAGGTTTTTACAGGCGCACAGCAGCCAAACCAACGGAACAGACAGAAGGTATGCCACGGCCCTGCTCACTGTAATTTAAAGGCCCAGTCCATATTCTGGCACCCTCCACAGGCATTAGTGGGACTTCCACCCTCTCCAGTCCCTGGAATTGTGTGATGAAGAAGCCCGTAAGCTCCTCCCACTTGTTATAGGCGAGGGCTGGGTAGAGGAAATTAAGAAGATAGTTGAACGTCAAGAAAAGAAACTGTTAAGTCTGTGTGTTCCAGTTGTGTTAAGATTAATTACTGACACAGACTACAAGAATAAAGTTCAACAGGTCTTTACTAGTTGGAGGTCAGGACTATACTAAATACAATATCACTACACAGTACTTATATACCGGTGGTCACCACCGGTATTACGTATACAGCAGCCAGAGAAAGTAGTACATCTCTTAAGGTGGAACAGGCTTAAGTTCTCTTAAGGTGGAACAGGTTACATACACCACAATCCTCCCTTTTTAGCTTAACAGTCATATCCCCATTTAACATAACATCATAACATATATACATATATAACTTCAGGTATAAACAGTTCAAAGGTTCAGTCTCTCAGGAGGCTTCTGATTCAGTTTGGATAACGCCTTTCAGTGGTCTCTGATTCTTGTTGCTGAGGTGACTCTTCTTGTTGGTTTCCTATGTATTGGACGTCATCATCAGGTACAGTCCCTGCCGAGGTAGATGCTTCAGGTTCATTAACGTCTTCCACAGTTGTCTCTGTCGCAACCATGGGTTCGACCCTTGCTCTTGATTCTACCAGTTGATCCGCATGACGCCTTATCACATTGTTACCAATATCTACTGTGTACATCAGAGGTCCTTGTCTGGCCCGAATTGTTCCGGACTGCCATTTTTCGTTTCCATAGCCCCTTGCCAACACTGGTTGTCCTACGTCGAAACTTCGAGTGGATTTGTTATTAATATGCCGGAACTGTTTGTTTTCCACTTCCCTCCGCACATTTGGTTTTAACAAGTCCAACCTGGACCGCAACCTCCTGTTATAAAACATCATGGCAGGACTTTGGTTAGTCACTGCATGAGCGGCGTTTCGATATGCCAGTAGGAAATTGTCCACCTTGTGTTGTAACGGAATCTGATCATCGTTCATGGCCTTTATTGCCTTTTTGAATGTTTGGACAAATCTCTTGGCCAACCCGTTTGTCGCCGGATGATATGGGGCAGAGGTATAATGTTTCACCCCATTCTTCTTTAAGAATTTTTGGAATTCTTCCGACACGAACTGTGGTCCGTTGTCCGAACATATCTGTTCTGGCAATCCGTTCCTTGCGAATATTGTTCTTAACACCGCAATTGTCTTTTCTGAAGTAGTGGTATTCATCTTGATGACTTCTGGCCATTTGGAATGTGCGTCCACCGCAATTAGGGACATGGAGTCCATGAATGGACCAGCAAAGTCAATATGTACGCGTTGCCATGGGGCTGAAGGCCATTCATGGGTGTAGCGGTGCGATCGGAGGTGCATTTTGCACTTTTTGGCACCCAGCGCAGCTTTTTGTCAACTCCTCTATCTGTTGGTCAATGCCCGGCCACCATACATAAGCCCTAGCAAGACTTTTCATCTTAACTCCCCCCAGATGACCTTCATGCAGTTCCTTTAGAACTCTTTCCCGTAACTTGGGAGGAATAATCACTCTTGTCCCGTACATCAAAGTACCATGGCAGACGGACAGCTGGTCTCGCCTTGCCGAGAATGCCGGTAACAGAGGATCACCATATGTTGGCCATCCCTTCACTGTCACCTCGTAAACTCGGGACAGTGTCGGGTCGTTCCTGGTTTCTCTTTCAATACTTGCATTGGTGACTGGTAAACACTCGATGATGGTCGAATGAAATAACTCAACAGGGTCAACTTTCGTCATCTCTGCTGCTTCAGGTAGTGGCAGGCGCGACAGCCCATCAGCATTGCCATGCCGCTTTGTACCTTTGAATTCTATCTGATATTGATGTGCCCCTAGGAAAAGGGACCACCTCTGGAGTCGCTGTGCTGTCATCACCGAAACACCCTTCTTAGGGTTAAAAATGGATACCAACGGCTGATGGTCTGTCAGAAGTGTGAATTTTTGGCCCTGCAGGTAATGATTAAACTTCTTCACTCCCCATACAAGGCTGAGAGCCTCCCTATCGATCTGCGCATAGTTGCGCTCAGCGGAGGTCAATGATCTGGATGCAAACGCGACTGGCCTTTCCGTGCCATTTGGCAACTTGTGTGAGAGTACTGCCCCAATACCATATGGAGAAGCATCACAAGCCAACCGAATAGGCAGTGTCGGGTTGAAGTGAGCCAACACTTCCTCTGAGGTGATCAATTCTTTGCTTTTGCGAAATGCTTTCTTGCAGTTTTCGCTCCATTCCCATGGTACCCCCTTCTGTAAAAGAGCGTTCAGCGGGTGCAGTACCGTGGATAGATTCGGTAGAAACTTATGGTAATAGTTAATCAATCCCAGAAACGACCTCAACTGAGAGACATTATCCGGAGCGGGAGCCTTTACAACTGCCTCTATCTTGTCAGGAGACTTATGAAGCCCCTCCCGGTCAGTGACATGACCACAGTACAAGATCCGCTTCTGAAAGAACTCACATTTCTGCCGATTAACTCTAAGTCCATACTCTTTCAGTCTGTTGAGCACCAGTTCCAAGTTTGCGAGGTGTTCTTAATCACCATCACCTGTAATCAGAATATCGTCTAGGTAACATTGTGTGCCTGGAATTCCCTGTAATACCTGCTCCATGGCCCTCTGCCAAATTGCCGGAGCCGATGCCACTCCAAAAACCAGCCTATTATACCGGTACAAACCTCTATGCGTGTTGATCGTGAGGTACTGGCGTGACTCTTCTTCAACCTCCATCTGCAAGTACGCCTGCGCCAGGTCTATCTTGGTGAAGTGTTTCCCGCCAGACAACGAAGCAAAAATATCCTCAATCCGCGGAAGCGGATACTGCACCGCGTGAAGCACCGGATTAACGGTGATCTTGAAATCTCCACAGATGCGAACCTTCCCTGGTTCTCCTGGCTTGTTGCTCGAAGGACGTTTCATAACTCCAATCTACCTTAGACAGTACACCTGAACGTTCTAGCGCTTCCAGTTCCGCTTCTACAGTAGGTCGTATTGCATAGGGTACCGGTCTGGCTTTGAAAAATTTTGGTTGTGCATGTTCATCAATCTTGATGTTTGCCGTAATTCCTTTCAGTGTTCCCAGTCCTTGCTGGAGCACCTCTTTAGCATCATCCAATATTTTGGACAATCGTTTAGGTTTGACATCTGTTTCCCCGGAATCTACCGTTAGTGCTTTTAAGGAGTGCCAGTCCATATTCATTTTCCTAATCCACTCCCGTCCCAGTAGTGGTGGACCTCCTTCAGGTAGCACATATAAGTCCATTACTTGGCTTTCTTCGCCCTTGTGGACCACTTTTACCTCTATCTTTCCGATGGGGTACACTCTTTGCCCCGTGTATGTTTTCAATATAATCTCCGTATCCCGTAGGGGAATATGTTGGAATAACCTTTTGTAATCTTTCTTATTCATGACCGTCAATGCCGATCCAGTGTCCAATTCCACCTTTACTTGGACTCCTGCTATCTGAAGAGTGACCCAAATTGCCTGGAGATCTGCATCCTTACCAACGTTGTGTACTCTTAAGCTACCCAGTTCATTACTGCTAGCGTCTGAATCTGACTTCTGTTCGTTTGAACTGGTCTTTGTCACCTTGTGCACCTTTATGTATTTTCCTTGCGGTGACTTTTTGTTGCTGGTCTTCTTTCCTGACCGGCATACTTTAGCTATGTGGCCAAGCCTGCCACACGTTCTGCATTCTTGGTTTTTAAACCAACACTGGTTCTGATCGTGTGTTGTCTTTCCACAACGATAACATTTTACAGTACTCAAACCCAATTTATTTGTACTGAGTTCTGGTGACCGTAGCTGCATTACTGCCGTGCCTCTCGCTGCGGCTTCGTGTGCTGCTGCCATAGTGACCGCTTTCTCAAGCGTCAGCTCATTCTCCTCGAGCAGTCGCTTTTGTGTATCTTCTTTTAATAATCCACACACAAATTTATCTCTTAGCGCTTCTGTCAGTCCCGTTCCAAACTGACAGTATTTTGCTAGCTTACGCAATTCCATTAAATATTCAGCATTGCTTTCATCCTTCAGCTGCCTTCTGCTGTAAAATTTAAATCGTTCCGCTAGCATCAGCGGCGTGGGGTTTAGATGATTTTTCAGGACAGTAACAATCTCCTCGAACGTCTTATCCGTCGGTTCATCTGGTGATAAAAGGTGTTTCAATTGCCCGTATGTCTTTGCACCCATTAAGTTCAATAAAGTTAGTGCTTTCTCTGCATCTGGGATTTTATTTGCTTTACAATAATTTTGTATGCGTTCCACATACATGGCCCAATCCTCGATGTCGCTATCAAAGGTATCAATGTTCCCATGTTTAGGCATCGTTGCAATTAATTTTATCCCAAGATGGCGGCTTCCCGCTCTTGTCTTCGTCCTCCGCCTACAAAATGGCGGTTTTCCCGTGCTTGGCGGGCTTCACCCACTGGCTGCAATGGCGTTTGGCGTGCCGCTGCTGCTCCCCTTTCCCAGCGGTTAGTAACTCCCCCGACGCTGTCTCTGCTTCACCGCGGCTCCCTCGGGCATTCGCGCTTCCCCGATGTCGCGCCTCGCAGCCCTTCTTGCAGGCCGGTTATTAGCACTGGCTGCGTTCGCCTTCACCGCGGCTCTCGCGCCTTCAGTCGCCCCAGACGCTGTGCCTTTTTGGCCCGAAAGCGGCCCGGCCCTTATCACCAGCCGCGATCGATGTCCCCGCGCTGCGCCTTTCGGCCCAAATGCGGCCCAGCCCTTATCTCCGGTCGCGATCGATCTCACCGCCCTTATTCCTCCGTCTTCCTCCCCCCGTCTGTACAGCCAACGCGGCCGACTTTCTGCTCGCGTCGCTGACCGGCTTACCCACCACCGAGGTAGAAAGAAGATAGCTGATGGAGGCTTCGAGTTCAGGATGTCTTCTGCACTCCGGGTTCTCGATGCCTGCCGCGCGACGTGTCTTCCAGCAGGGTGATGAGGGTGGATGCCTCTCTTCGACGCCCGTTCTGTGGACGAAGCCGCCGTGGATATAAACTGCCGCAGGGTAAGAATCGGACTCGTCGCCACTGTTAAGTCTGTGTGTTCCAGTTGTATTAAGATTAATTACTGACACAGACTACAAGAATAAAGTTCAACAGGTCTTTACTAGTTGGAGGTCAGGACTATACTAAATACAATATCACTACACAGTACTTATATACCGGTGGTCACCACCGGTATTACGTATACAGCAGCCAGAGAAAGTAGTACATCTCTTAAGGTGGAACAGGCTTAAGTTCTCTTAAGGTGGAACAGGTTACATACACCACAGAAACCAGGGGTTATCTTTCTACTCCAAGATGATCCTAGAGTAGCAGAGGAGAGTGAGGCCCAGTAGAGCTTGATGTGGCCCAGTAAAATCTGATGATGCATGGTGTGCTAAACATAGAAACATAGAAACATAGAAGATAGGAGCAGGAGTAGGCCATTCGGCCCCTCGAGCCTGCTCCGCCATTCAATGAGATCATGGCTGATCATCCAAATTCAGTACCCTGTCCCTGCCTTCTCTCCATATCCCTTGATCCCTTTAGCCTTAAGAAATATATCCAACTCCTTCTTGAATATATTTAATGAATTGGCCTCAACTGCCTTCTGTGGTAGAGAGTTCCACAGGTTCACCACTCTCTGGGTGAAGAAATTCCTCCTCATCTCAGTCCAAAATGGCTTACCCCTTATCTTTAGATTATGACCCCTAGTTCTGGACTCCCCGGCCATCGGGAACATCCTTCCTGCATCTAGTCTGTCCAGGCCTGACAGAATTTTATAGGTTTCGATGAGATCCCCTCTCAATCTTCTAAACTCCAGTGAGTATAAGCCCAATCGAACCAATCTCTCCTCATACGTCATTCCTGCCATCCCAGGTATCAGCCTGGTGAATCTTCGCTGCACTCCTTCCATGGCAAGAATATCCTTCCTCAGATAAGGCGACCAAAACTGCACACAGCACTCAAGGTGCGGTCTCACCAAGGCCCTGTACAATTGCAGCAAGACATCCTTGTTCCTGCACTCGAACCCTCTCGCTACGAAGGCCAACATTCCATTTGCCTTCTTAACCGCCTGCTGCACCTGCATGCTTACCTTCGGCGACTGGTGCACAAGAACACCCAGGTCTCTTTGCACTTCCCCTTCTCCCAATCTATTGCCATTCAAATAATAAGCTACCTTCCTGTTTTTGCCACCAAAGTGGATAACCTCACATTTATCCACATTATAGTGCATTTGCCATGTTTCTGCCCAATCACCCAACCTGTCCAAATCGTACTGGAGTTTCACGACATCCTCCTCACAGCACACCCTCCCACCCAGCTTTGTGTCATCTGCAAATCTGGAGATATTACATCCAATTCCCTTGTCCAGATCATTAATATATATCGTGAACAGCTGGGGTCCTAGGACCGATCCCCGCGGTACCCCACTAGTCACTGCCTGCCACTCGGAAAATGACCCGTTTATTCCAACTCTATGCTTTCTATCTGCCAACCAGTTCTTTATCCAAGTCAAAACCTTGCCCCCAATCCCATGTGCCTTAATTTTGCATGCTAATCTCTTATGCGGGACCTTATCGAAAGCCTTCTGAAAGTCCAAATACACCACATCCACTGGTTCTCCCTTATCTATTTTACCAGTTACATCCTCAAAAAATTCCAGTAGATTAGTCAAGCACGATTTACCTTTTGTAAATCCATGTTGACTTTGTCCGATCCTGTCACTGCTTTCCAAGTGCTCTGCTATTACATCTTTTATAATGGACTCTAGCATTTTCCCCACTACCGATGTCAGGCTTACCGGTCTATAATTCCCTGCTTTTTCTCTACCACCTTTTTTGAATAGTGGGGTAACATTAGCTACCCTCCAATCCATGGGTACTGTTCCAGAGTCTATCGAGTTCTGGAAGATGACCAGCAATGCATCTACTATTTCCAGGGCCACTTCCTTAAGTACCCTAGGATGTAGATTATCAGGCCCTGGGGATTTATAGGCGTTCAATCCAGTCAACTTCCCCAACACCATTTCCTTACAAATACTGATTTCTTTCAGTTCCTCCCTCTCATTAGTCCCTATGTTCCCCGACATCTCTGGGAGGTTATTTGTGTCCTCCTTTGTGAAGACAGAACCAAAATATGTATTTAGTTGGTCTGCCATTTCTTTGTTCCCCATTATAAATTCCCCTGATTCTGACTGTAAGGGCCCTACGCTTGACTTCACCAATCTTTTTCTCTTCACATATCTATAAAAGCTTTTACAGTCAGTTTTTGTGTTCCCTGCCAGCTTACTTTCATAAGCTATTTTCCCCCTCTTAATTAATCCCTTGGTCCTCCTTTGCTGAATCCTAAACTGCTCCCAATCCTCAGGTTTGCTGCTTTTTTTGGCCAATTTATATGTCCTCTCTTTGGATCTTATGTTATCCCTAATTTCCCTTGTTAGCCACGGTTGAGTCACCTTTTTTGATTTATTTTTATGCCAGACTGGGATAAACAAATTCTGTAGTTCATCCATGCAATCTTTGAATGTTTGCCATTGCCTATCCACCATCAATCCTTTGAGTGACATTACCCAATCAATCCTACCCAGCTCACGTCTCATACCATCATAGTTCCCTTTATTTAAATTCAGGACCTTAGTCTCTGAGTCAACTACTTCACTCTCCATCTTAATGAAGAATTCTATCATATTATGATTGCTCCGACCCAAGGGGCCTCGCACAACAAGATTGCTAATTAATCCTTTCTCATTGCATAATATCCAGTCTAAGATGGCCTGATCCCTAGTTGGTTCTTTGACATATTGGTCCAAGAAACCATCCCGTATACACTCCAGGAATTCCTCCTCCACAGTATTGTTACTAATTTGGTCAGCCCAATCTATATGTAGATTAAAGTCACCCATGATGACTGCTGTGCCCTTATTGCACACATCTCTAATTTCCCTTTTAATGCCATCCCCAACCTCTGCATTACTGTTTGGGGGTCTATACACCACTCCCACTAACGTTTTCTGCCCCTTGGTATTTCTCAGTTCTACCCATACAGATTCCACATCATCAGAGCCAATATCTTTCCTTACAATTGTGTTAATCCCTTCTTTAACCAGCAATGCTACCCCACCTCCTTTTCCTTTTTGCCTATCTTTCCTGAATATTGAATACCCCTGTATGTTGAGTTCCCAGCTGAGGTCACCCTGGAGCCATGTTTCCGTAATCCCAATCATATCATATTCATCTACCTCTATTTGCGCTGCTAATTCATCCACCTTATTACGAATGCTCCTCGCACTAAGACACAAAGGGGGAGAAATTCGGTTGATAGCGCTACCGATTAACGCCTAAAGAGGCCGAGAAGTGGGGCGCAAGCCAATTTCCGGGCGGGCGCAAGGCGCCTAGCACCTCGCCCCATATTGAGCATGCATTTAGCGCTGGCGCTAAATCTTAGCGCCCGCTCATGGGCGCAGGCTGATTATGACGTCATTTGAGTGTGCAACGCCTTTTGGGTGCCCCAGACCGGAAATTCAGTGGCGCCCCCCTCCGTAGCGCCTGGCGCTAATAGTGACAGCTTACCTGGGCCTTACCAAGTCGCTCTCGGGCTGGAGGAGCGTTATTTAAAGGGGACTGGTGTGGTTTAAAAGCAGCAGCCATTTTTGGATCACAACTTCCTCGAGAGCTACAAAGAGTTGCTGAGCTGCACACTGAGAGCCATTTGACCACTGAGCCAGTGCAGGCAGATGATCTTCAGCCTTCTGACCATCACCTTGCTGTTGGTGAGCCTTGACAATGAGGAACCTTCCTGTGGGCTGCATTGGAGGGGAACGTCCTGCTGCTGAATCATCTGGAAAGGGCACTGAGACGCAGGGAGAGGGGGGCGGGCATGGCCAGATGGAGGAGGGCCAACAGACGTCGCCACAGCAGACCTTACGCTGGCAGGGTTATCCGACAGCAGTTTTCCTACATGAACCTGCCGGAGGAGCAGTGTGTTAGAAGGCTGCGATTTGAAAGGAGGTGGTGACTGAGCTGTGCCAGCTGCTTCAGCCAGATCTGCAGCCTCAGATAAGGTGCAGGACATCTCTGTCGGTGGCTGAAAAGATGGCTGCTGGCCTGAACTTCTACGCGAGCGGCTCTTCTCAGGCTGCGCATCAGAGGCTGATCAGAAGTAGCTTCTAGGCCCCTCTCACAGAATGCTTGCTGCCATTCCAAGAACAGGAATTGGCAACAGCAAGGGCCTAGAAATTCGATGCAGAAATTAGAAATGCAGACCTACAGTGCTTGGCCTTCACGTTGGGTGTGACAGAGCTCCAACCCGGTACGGCACATATTCCCAGGACCATCTAACTTTTTAATTGAGACACCTAGAGGAAAGAGACACGGCTCATAGGACAGGAAGCCAACAGTTGGTAAAAGTAAGTGAGGAAATAAATCAAGAAGTAAGGGCCAAAATTCAAGCCTACATTTTGTTGTACTGCACTTGTGCACTAACAATGACAATAAAAGTTGATTTGATTTGATTTGGGTGTTCCACTAGTCTTCCACCATAACTTGTACCAGGTCTCCGCCCTTTCTGGGAGTTTCCTATTTGCCTTGTTCGGAGTGCAACCTTGGTCCACCCCTTACAATGCAAATGATGGCAAAGGGTTGAACCAGGAGTAGAGAATCCCTATGCCGGGAGTGCTAATTACTTTTGGCTAAGTCAGGACTGATGTGCCTCAATAATTCCGAGACTCGATGTTAGCGAAACAAAACAAGGCTTTTATTAACTTAGAAGGTAACACATAGTGGAGAGAGGTATCTTCCATCCGGAGGGCTGCAGTACTGGATATGAGGCCAGACTGAGCTTGCTTACATAGGGGCCAGGTATGGGCGGAGCCCTACACACAACACATTCCAATATACAATACAATGGTGAGGAAACGGAACTGGGGGAAGGGAAATGAAACTGAAACCGACCACAGTCACAGGCAGTGATGAATGGAATATTTCATCACATTCACCCCTTCTATAGATTTAGTCTGTTCGGGGGTTTGATAGTCCTCTGCGACCGACGTGGCTGTTGCGGTGCCGCGGGTGTCGGCTGGGTGTCCCCGGTAGCCTCCTGGGTCTCTGCCGGGGGTGCCGCCAGGGTTGTTGAAGGGGTAGTTGGTGGGGTGCCGTTGGTCGATGTTCTTCCGGGGGTGATGAAAGAGTAGTGGGTGGGTAAGAGTTGCTGCGATCGTTGTCGCTGCTATCGCCGTGGTTGTTGTCGTTACCGGCTGGGGCGACGTCTTTTATGGACACGGTGTCCTCCCTTCCGTCGGCGTGCCGGACATATGCGTATTGGGGGTTGGCGTGGAGTAAGTACACTGGCTCCACGAGAGGGTCCGTCTTGTGGCCCCTCACATGCCTTCGCACGAATACCGGACCTGGGGTGGAGAGCCATGACGGCATGGATACGCCTGAGGTGGATTTCCGGGGAAAGACAAACATTCGTTCATGAGGCGTGGCATTAGTGGCAGTACACAATAGCGACCGTATCGAATGGAGCACATCCGAGAGGACTTCCTGCCAGCGGGAGAAAGGGAGGCCCTTGGTCCTTAGAGCTAGAGTGACTGCTTTCCATACTGTCCCGTTCTCTCGCTCCACTTGGCCGTTACCCCGGGGGTTGTAGCTGGTGGTACGGCTCGTGGCGATCCCCCTGGACAGCATGTACTGGCGTAGCTCTTCACTCATGAAGGACGCCCCCCTATCCGTATGGATGTAGCTCGGCATACCGAACAGGCAGAACAGGCTGTTGAGGCATTTAATGACCATGGTGCTGGTCATGTCTGGGCAGGGGAAGGCGAATGGGAACCGGGAGTATTCGTCCACAATGTTCAGGAAGTAAACATTGCGGTCGACGGACGGGAGGGGGCCCTTGAAATCTAAGCTGAGCCGCTCAAAGGGCCGTGTGGCTTTGATTAAGTGGGCTCTATCTGGGCGGTAGAACCGAGGCTTGCACTCAGCGCAAGTGCGGCAGTTCCTGGTCAGAGACCGAACTTCCTCAATCGAGTAGGGTAAGTTACGGGACTTTATGAAGTGGAACAGCCGCGTGACCCCTGGGTGGCAGAGGTCGTTGTGGAGGGTCTGTAGCCGATCCCCGGTGGCGCTGGCACACATCCCTCGTGAGAGGGCGTCAGGGGATTCGTTAAGGGCCCCTGGCCGGTAAATGATGTCATACTCGAAGGTGGAGAGCTCGATCCGCCACCTAAGAATCTTATCATTTTTAATCTTCCCCCTCTGTTTATTATTGAACATAAACGCTACCGACCGCTGGTCGGTAAGTAGGGTGAAGCGTTTGCCGGCTAGGTAGTGGCGCCAGTGGCGCACTGCCTCCACGATGGCTTGGGCCTCCTTTTCCACGGACGAGTGTCTGATCTCGGGCCCTTGGAGGGTCCTCGAGAAGAAAGCTACGGGCCGCCCCGCCTGGTTGAGGGTGGCCGCCAAGGCGAAGTCAGACGCATCACTTTCCACTTGAAATGGAGTGTTCTCGTCCACTGCCTGTAGCGTGGCCCGCTCAATATCCTGCTTAATGCTTTTGAAGGCGGCGTGGGCCTCAGCAGAGAGCGGAAAAGAGGATGCTTTCAAGAGGGGGCGGGCTTTGTCGGAGTAGTTGGGGACCCATTGGGAATAATAGGAAAATAACCCCAGGCACCTTTTCAGGGCTTTGGGAGTGTTGGGCAGGGGCAGCTCCCGTAGGGGGTGCAATCGGTCGGGGTCTAGTCCGATTTCCCCATTCTCCACCACGCTGCCTAGTATGCAGAGGCGCGTGGTGTTGAAAACGCACTTGTCCTCGTTGTAGGTGAGGTTGAGTTTTTGTGCGGTTTCCAGGAACCTCTCGAGGTTCGAGTCGTGATCCTGCTGGTTGTGACCGCAGATGGTGACGTTGTCGAGGTAGGGGAAGGTTGCCTGCAAGTGGTGGTCATCGACCATGCGGTCCATCTCCCTCTGGAAGACCGAGACCCCATTCGTCACCCCAAAGGGGACTCTGAGGAATTGGTAGAGGCGTCCGTTCGCCTCGAAGGCGGTGTACGGGCGGTCCTCTGGTCTGATAGGGAGCTGGTGGTACGCTGACTTAAGGTCGATGGTGGAGAACACCCGGTATTGGGCGATTTGGTTCACCATTTCTGATATGCGGGGTAGCGGGTAGGCGTCTAGTTGGGTGTACCTGTTGATCGTTTGACTATAGTCGATCACCATCCGTTTCTTCTCGCTACCCCTTACCACTACCACTTGGGCGCGCCACGGGCTGTTGCTGCGTTCAATAATGCGCTCTTTCAGGAGCCTGTCTACCTCGGTCGCGATAAACCGCCTGTCCTCCCAGCTGTACCTCCTGCTTTTGGTCGCTATTGGCCGGCAGTTAGGGGTAAGGTTCGCGAATAGCGAAGGCGGCTTTACCTTCAGGGTAGCCAGACCGCACACTGTGAGGGGCGGCTGGGACCCACCGTACTTGAGCGTGATGCTTTGGTGGTTGCACTGGAAATCCAGGCCCAAGATCACGCTCGCACATAGATTCTTCATGATTAATACTTTTAAATTATCATATACAGTTCCGTTAACGGACAATTGTACCGTGCAGTAACCCAGAATGGTCGATGTCTGGGTTTTGTCAGCCATAGAGATGGTACCCTGAGTAGGGACCACCTTTAGGGAGAGTTGTTGTGCCAGTTCAGGGTGGATAAAACTCTCCGTGCTTCCACTGTCAATTAAACATTTAACCCTGCACCCGTTTACCTCAATGTCCACCATTGATTTGGATAGCGGGTGCGGCCTGGTCTGGTCCACTGTGACCGATGCCACTGTAGGGCCCTGATCGAGACAAGATGGCGTCCACGCTGTCTGCTCATAAGATGGCGGACCCCACGAGGTCGGGCAAGATGGCGTCCAAGATGGCCGCTCCCACGGCGCGTACGCGGCGGTGGCGGGTTTTCCGGCGGTTGGTTTTCCGGCGGGGTTCCCTCTGCACACCTTCCCGAAGTGCCCCTTCTTACCGCACTTAAAGCAGGTGGTGCCTTTCGCCGGGCACAGGTTTCTGGTGTGCTTTGGCTGCCCGCAGAAGTAGCAGTTGGGTCCCCGACGCGTCGCGGCTGTCGTAGGGCTTCTGGGGGGAGAGCGGGGCCCCGACGGTGTCGGGCTGCCGGGCGGGGAAGATGCCTTCCAAGATGGCGGCGCCCTTGGTGCACACGTGGCGGCGTGGACGGCGCGGGCTGAAGAGTAGGTGTCCGAGTTTCTCTGGGCCACATCCAGGGATTGCGCGGTGTCCGCAGCCTGTTTCAGGTCCAATCCCGTTTTTTCCAGCAGTCTTTGCCGGATGTAAGTGGAGCTGAGGCCTGTGATAAAGGCATCGCGAACAAGCTCGTCAGTGTACACTGCGGCTTTTACATCTCGGCACTTGCAGTCTTTGCCAAGCATTTTCAGGGTGCCTAGGAACTCCTCCACCGATTCCCCAGGTCGCTGTGCGCGAGTAGCGAGCAGATGCCTAGCATACACCTCATTCGTAGGCTGCTGGTAATGCGCCTTTAAGATGTCGCAGGCGGCCAGGTACGTGTCGGCGTCTTGGATGAGGGGGTAAACCCGGTGGTTTACCCAATTCCGCAGAATTCCGAGTTTCATACTCGCAGCGTTCGTAGCGTCTTTGACGGCTGCGGAATTGTCCAGGAAGAATTCCATACACATAAACCAGTGTCCGAAGCGTGCTGATGCGTCCGGAGCATGCTGATCCAAATCCAAACGTTCGGGTTTCAGGAGTTGATCCATTGTGTTGAAAAATAAGTTAATAAAATTGTTGTGCCTCAATAATTCCGAGACTCGATGTTAGCGAAACAGAACAAGGCTTTTATTAACTTAGAAGGTAACACGTAGTGGAGAGAGGTATCTTCCATCCGGAGGGCTGCAGTACTGGATATGAGGCCAGACTGAGCTTGTTTACATAGGGGCCAGGTATGGGCGGAGCCCTACACACAACACATTCCAATATACAATACAATGGTGAGGAAACGGAACTGGGGGGAGGGAAATGAAACTGAAACCGACCACAGTCACAGGCAGTGATGAATGGAATATTTCATCACAAGGACCCAATGTATCAGTGGAGGATGGGATGTCTAGTGAGGTGATGAGTGCGTGCATCCATGTGGGCACATATGCCCAGACCCGCAAAGATATCCAAAATTTAAAACAATTCATCAAGATTGGCCTCCTTGCTCAAGAAGTCAAGAAGAACCTGGCCGGGGTAGGTGGGGCCTAGTGAAGGCTGGCCATTGAAGATTCTGGCTATAGTGGGTAGCAGGTGACAGAGATATGCTTGTAGTAGCGCTTGCACCTGCCTGCTTCATGCCAATTAGGTGCCCACCCACTGGCCCTGCAAATTCCAATGAGGTCAGTGCTGGGAGGCATCAGCGAGTGTGATCTTGGTGTAACCACTGGGATTGTGTCCCGAAGAATTCAGCTCCTTTGTCCATGTTTGGACCAAGGCTGTAATGAGGTCAGGAGCCGAGTGGTCTTGGCGGAACCCAAACTGGGCATCAGTGAGCAGGTTATTGGTGAGTAAGTGCCACTTGATAGCACTGTCGATGACACCTTTCATCACTTTGCTGATGATTGAGAGTAGACTGATGGGGGTAATTGGCCGGGTTGGATTTGTCCTGCTTTTTGTGGACAGGACATACCTGGGCAGTTTCCCACATTGTCAGATAGATGCCAGTGTTGTAGCTGTACTGGAACAGCTTGGTTAGAGGAGCGGCTAGTTCTGGAGCACAAGTCTTCAGCATGACAGCCGGTATGTTGTCAGGGCCCATAGCCTTTGCTGTATCCAGTGCGCTCAGCCGTTTCTTGATATCACGTGGAGTGAATCGAATTGGCTGAAGAATGGCTTCTGTGGCGGTGGGGACCTCAGGAGTAGGCCGATATGGATCATCCACTCGGCACTTCTGGCTGAAGATGGTTGTAAACGCTTCAGCCTTGTCTTTTGCACTCACGTGCTGGGCTCCGCCATCATTGAGGATGGGGATATTCATGGAGCCTCCTCCTCCTGTTAGTTGTTTAATGGTCCACCACCATTCACGACTGGATGTGGAAGGACTGCAGAGCTTTGATCTGATCCGTTGATTGTGGGATCGCTTAGCCCTGTCTATAGCATGCTGCTTCCACTTATTAGCATGCATGTAGTCCTGTGTTGCAGCTTCCCCAGGTTGGCACCTCATTTTTAGATACACCTGGTGCTGCTCCTGGCGTGCTCTTCTATACTCCTTATTGAACCAGGGTTGGTCCCCTGGCTTGATGGCAATGGTAGAGTGAGTTATATGCCGGGCCATGAGGTTACAGATTGTGGTGGAATACAATTCTGTTGCTGCTGATGGCCCACAGTGCCTCATGGATGCCCAGTTTTGAGCTGCTAGATCTGTTCTGAATCTATCCTATTTAGCACGGTGGTAGTGCCACACAACACGATGGAGGGTGTCCTCAGTGTGAAAATAGGACTTCGTCTCCACAATGACTGTGCGGTGGTCACTGCTACCAATACTGTCATGGACAGATGCATCTGCGACAGGAAGATTGGTGAGGACGAGGTCAAGTAGGTTTTTCCCTTGTGTTGGCTCTCACCACCTGTCACAGGTCCAGGTCCAGACCGGCAGTTACGTCCTTCAGGACTCAGCCAGTAGTGGTGCTACCGAGCCACTTTTGGTGATGGACATTGAAGTCCCCCACCCAGAGTACATTCTGTGCCCTTGCTACTCTCAGTGCTTCTTCCAAGTGGTGTTCAACATGGAGGAGTACTGATTCATCAGCTGAGGGAGGGCGGTAGGTGGTAATCAGCAGGAGGTTTCCTTGCCCATGCTTGACCTGAAGCTATGAGACTTCATGGGGTCCGGAGTCAATGTTGAGGATGCCCAGGGCCACTCCTTCCCGACTGTATACCACCACCCCTGGTGGGACAGGGCATACCCAGGGATGGTGATGGAGGAGTTTGGGACTTTGGCTGAAAGGTATGATTCTGTGAGTACAGGTAGACTACCCTTTATCCGAACTTCCGAAAACCGAAACCCTCTAAAAACCGAAGGTTTTTTCGTTCAGCGTAAGTCCAGCGTAAGTCGTGCGCACGACCCCCCGCCGACCCCCCGCCGACTTACGCTGAGCGTCAGCGTAAGCCGTGCACACGACCCCCCGCGGACCCCTGCCGGCCCCGACCCCCGCCGACCCCAACCGTAAGTCGGCGGGGGTCGGGGTCCGCGGGGGGGTCGGCGGGGGTCGGGGCTGGCGGGGGTCCGCGGGGGTCCGCGGGGGGGGTCGTGCGCACGACCCCCCGCCGACCCCCCCACGGACCCCCGCCGACCCACCTTCCGAAATCCGAAATTCTCCGAAAACCGAAACACGGCTGGTCCCGAGGATTTCGGATAAAGGATAGTCTACCTGTATGACTATGTCAGGCTGTTGCTTGACTCGTCTGTGTGACAGCTCTCCCAATTTTGGCACAAGTCCCCAGATGTTGGTGAGGAGGACTTTGCAGGGTGTACCGTTGCCGAGGTCGATGCCGGGTGGTCCGTCCGGTTTCATTTTTATTATTGTGTTTCATAGCGGTTTGTTACAACTGAGTCGCTTGCTAGGCCATTTCAGAGGGCAGTTAAGAGTCAACCACATTGCTGTGGGTCTGGAGTCACATATAGGCCAGACCAGGTAAGGACAGCAGATTTCCTTCCCTGAAGGGACATTAGTGAACCAAATGGGTTTTATGAAAATCCGATAGTTTCCTGGTTACCATTACTGATACTAGTAATTATTCCAAATTTATTTAATTAACTGAATTTAAATTCCCCAGCTGGTGGGATTTGAACTCCCATCTCTAGATCATTAGTCCCGGCCTCTGGATTACTAGCACAGTGACATTACCACTCCGCTACCGTTCCCTTGAAATGGTGTGATCTGTTTTGATTTCAACACAATGAGAATGAAGAGGATTTATACTGTTTAAAATACAATGCAAATAGAATGTTTGCCTTCCATCCATAAGGTCACAGGTTGCTGCCTGTCTTGAATCTGTCCATCCTGCTCAGTGGAGTGGGATACGTGGTGGTGAAAAAACATAAAACACAAATATTATTGAATAGATATAGCCCCTCCTTTTCTAAGCAGCACTGTTGGTTTATGCCTCTCTTCTAATTAGCCTGTTTGCAGTTTTGCTAAATGTTTTCAATTATATGTTCATGTGAACTGCAATAGAGAGGATATTTCAGATGCACCTAGCATTTAGATCCTGACATCTTTGAAGTTTCTATCTTATTTTTTTTTAAGAAACCGTCTGGTATGCTTAGTTGAAACCAGAAAACTTGAGCACACAAAACCCAGTAAGTCACAAAGGTCCTCAGGTGGACAACTGCATGGAACTAAATGAACAGCTGCACTGGCCTCACTACACCAGCTGGACTTGGATGTTACAGATACATTCGGCTGCTGTAAAAGTAGAGATGTTGGAACCACAGGGCCACCAAGAAATGTGAAAGTCACGGAATCGCTTGACTGCAAGAAATTTTATGGATGAATCTATCGCCAAGAAAATCAAATGGATAATTAAAATGAATTTGAACTGAAGAGGTATTGTTCTGCTCCTGTGACACGGAGTCTACTTCACTGCATTTAATGGGGGAGGGGCAGACCCTGAAAATACCTCGAAAGCCGAATGGTGGTAGTCTATTAATCTATTTATCTTACTCCTGTTCTTTTAGAGATCTAGTAAAAGGACAGCTGAAACTAACAAAATCCCTCTTTGCTTTAGATGCTGCAGGTAAGAAAAATGGAAACTGTCCTCTTGACAAATTAAGTGAAACATGTTCTGCAATATTGGAATACGACACGTTTACACGCAAATTACTGGGTATATCGCAGATGAAATATTTCCATTTCCTAGTATGGTTTAAAAAGACATTTTTCTTTGAAGAGTAGAAAAATGGGTGTGTCTATAAAGTGCAAAATAAAAAATAGAAAGGAGAGGCAATGTCCGGCAGGAGGTCATCCAAATTCACAATTTGAACAGGTTTCTCTGCGTTTGTTGAAATCTTGATATATTGCTGATTTTTTTTGGTCTCTGAAGTAATGGGGGAATTTTTCGGGGGTGGTGGTGGGCAGCGGGCATGTTCGGTGGTGGGTCGGGTGGGAAAATATATTTTTTTGACCGGGTCTGATCCCACTCGACCCCAACCCAGGTTTAAAATTAGACTTAAAAAAAAAACCTGAAACAAGCCTTGGCTGGCAGAGTGGCCCTACTTATCCTACGGTAAGGTGCTGCAGTGATATCCTTCCCCCACCTCTTTCTCCCCGCTGAGGGGGCGGGGCACTCCAGTCGTGCCATAAATGGTGAGGGCGCCTGCCAAAGATAAGGGATCAGGGATGCATCCATGGGATGGGTAGAAGTTCTGCTCCACCCTTAGGGGGTTGTCCCAAGCTGATAGCACCAGTCGTGGAGTGAGCACAGGCACAGGCCCTGGACCAAATTGCCTCCTCTGATCCAATGTCTATGATTCTATGAACTCAAGGGAATTATACATGAGGGTTAATTGGTGTTTAACCGTTCCCCAAGACGTGGATGGAGCAGATCTCAAGTTAAAGAAATCAAGCAGTTTAAATTTGTTATTTTTAATGACACCTTTATAGCTAATTTTTCATTTGCATAATAAAACACAGGCACAGGTACGTGGAAAGAGTACCAGTCAGGATTTTCTTTCTTTCTCTCATTTTTTTCTTCCTTCTTTCATACCGCTGCTTTAATCCTGGAACCCACTGAGCCTTTCAGCAGGCGTTACATGAGAGCACAGTCCTCGCGTTCTCTGATGTGATTTCCAGCCAGAGACAGTGCTGCCATTTCTTACGTGTTACTGTCTGACCCTTCCTAACTTCACCTGCAGGTCCAACCTGCTGACACTGCATGTAGCACGTCGTACCAAAATGTGTGAGAGAGGCCTGCAAATGGGAATATACAGTTAGTGCTAAGAGATTAATCAATTATAACATCATAGAATGATACAGCACAGAAGGAGACCATTCGGCTCATCGTGCCTGTGCCAGCTCTTTGAAAGAGCTATCCAATTAGTCCCACTCTTTCCCCGCAGTGCTGCAAGTTTTTCCTTTTCAGGTATATACCAATTCCCTTTTTAATGTTACTATTGAATTGGCTTCCAACAAGCTTTCAGGCAGTGCACCAGATCATAACAACTTGGTACATAAAAGTTCTCATCTCCCCTCTGGTTATTTTGCCAATTATCTTAAATCTGTTTCCTCTGGCTACCAACCCTCCTGCCAGTGGAAACAGTTTCTCCTTATCTACTCTGTCAAAACCTCTCATAATTTTGAATTGTGGGCACATTCAAATAGAAAACTGCAAAAATAAGGAAAACCACCCTCTTTTGCATAGCTTATCAATAAAGAATGCAATTCTGGATAACAGACCCAAATACAGGATCTGTTTCAGTTCCAAATGTCTTGAAGAGTTTGTATTTTCTCCATAAATGCTATAAATCACTATAAATGTTGACAGCATCCTGTAGTCTTACTCTCAGGTGCGTGTCCTCAGATTATGAGTACTGTAATACCACTGCTGTTAAAGGTGGAAATCAGCTTTTTACTGTAGTTTAATTCAAGCAGCACTTACACAAAATAATTAAGTTTAGTTCCAAGACGAGAAAATTTACCAGTAATGTAAACTGAATTTACAGAGATTTGTCTTCTGTCTTTTTCTCTCCAGATGATTAAAGATTGCGTCAAACAGAGACCAAAGTATCTTCCAACCTCAACAGGTAACACACAGCCTCATGTCTGAAGTGATGTTGGACAATGAAGTAGTTGAAGGGTTAGGTTAGGCTGGTAGCGCCCACACCTCCTCAATGACAAGATCACATTTATCGGGGAAGCGTGATTTAAATCCTGTGCAACCACCAATATTTTTAAAGACGGACTTTTTATTTTGTTTTGGTAAATAAATCTGTTACCTAAGCTTTGAAGAGTGGAAATTTCCCCACTTTCTGGTGACATTTCAAAATTTGAATTTTATTTTTGAGTGTTTTGCACTGCCTTGTGTATTGGTGCAGCCTGCGTTGTGCTTACATGGCATTTGAAAGATTCTGCATTAGCACAATGGTGAAAATTTGCTTCTTCAGTGCCCCGATGCAGAGTTTCACACCTCAGGAGCGCTTATTGCAGCATCATGAGCAGTACAAGCCCCAATTTTCTGATCTAGATGCCAGCACACAAAGCTCTGCACTGGGGACACTGAAGCAAAACTTTACCCCACTGGATTTCTTGCTATACTTATACAAACTGATGTAGTGGGTGTTGGGTATTTTGATATCAGGATATTTAGCTGGCAATAGAATAACACTCCCCTGAAATCACCTCAAATGAGTTTGGCTTGCATTGGCCACTGGTACGACCTGCTCTCGTTTGAGTCCACCTTTTATAAGAATGTATTTAGTTTTGTTCCGAGATTGGCAGCAGTAGAGGGTATCTTGTAGTGCCGGCAATGAGTAAATGTTCCCTCTGCTGCCCAATCCTCTGCAGCCCTGCGAATCAGCAGCAAGACTGCAGAGCTTCTCCAGATTCAACATGGAGTGTGCAGCACGCCATTGATGTGTAGTGACTGGCGGTTCTAAAGAATGATCTTGGAGGAAAACTGTGGGATATTGAGGGGTGGATGGCCTTTTCTCACTGCTTGCTTTCTTATGTTCTGTAGCTGCCTGCAAATAAACAGCATAGTCATTCCACAATAGTTATATTTAAACAATAGCTCGAAGGCATCATTATCTATTGCTCCTCAAATCCATCTTGTTCCCTGTTTTGTGAAGATCATTCTAACTGTATATGAAGCCTGCCAATTGGCTAGAGTGGAGATTGATCCAGTGGTGCAAGTAGAAATTGATGGTAAGAGGAAGCTGACATCGACACAGAAATCGACTAACTGTCCATCCTTCAATGAGGTAACTACTAAATAATCTTGCTGTAGTAATGCATAACTAATTCTGGTCCTCGCCATCTCCCTGCGACTCATCCTCCCATAAAGTGCAACGGCAGCCAATATGACAGCCAGAGACGTCCAGGTGCCCGCTGTGTCCACCTGAAACAGGTGATAGGCTCTTTAATATGCTAATCAAGGACCGAATGGTTGTTTTAAGACCCTGATGGCAAATTCAACAAGAACTGGGCAGTGCATTGTCGAAATCTCGACTCCGAGTAAGACTCTAAAACACAAGCAGTACCGTCAGATTGTTAGTTTAATTTTTACTTGCACAAGGAGAGAGCTGCCTGGACAAAGGCTAGGCCAACATCTCTCAAGGACATCAACGAATGCAGCATATTTATACACTCAAACAAGCAAGCGTTCCATAAATCACGTGTAATGGTATTGTATCATTTTAGTTTGCACAAGGACAATCAAAAGGTCAGCAGGACAGAAATATCTCCAGACAAGGTTAGTTAATCATATATTCTGTCAGGAGGTTCTGTCTGAATCTTGTTACCAAGATGATTTACTTACTCATGTCTGATCATCTTGTTACCAAGATGATTGGCTTACTCAATAGTTTTGCTTCTTTGTCTAGCGACAATCATTCATAGTTTATCTATTCTATAGCCTTATGCCTCCCTTGTGCTAGTGAGTCAATTATAGCTGTTATCACATCCTCAATGTGGGTGGGTATTATGAGAGATCTCTTGGTCCTGGACACGTTGTGACATATCTACTTTTTCTTGCTTTAGCTACAACCTAAGCAAGTTTGTTCTTTTACTTGGCCATTTTATTCTACCCAGCATGCTAAGTATAATGTCAATTTCCACAGCATGCACCGTGCAAGCTTCACTCAGTGTTTCCAGACTGCAGCAGCCTAACCAGAGGTCATTAAAGGGACTGATGGAAGCCACTGAAGAACATGTAAGTTTTTTTTACTTACCTTAATGTGGAGTCAGGAGGAGCAGAATACTTCGGCTGCTGCCAGTCCGTGCTCGCACCTCCTCCCATTTGTCTCCCCCACAGGACTTACCTATGAACTTCCAGAGCCCTGAAAAACGAGCCGAATCAGGACATCCAATTGGCTTTTGTTGTATTATGTAGATGAGATCCAAGGCACAAATTCCAGTGAGCACCGCCCACTTTGCACCGGTTTCCAGTGCAAGACCAATTTCCTGGCCACCACCTGTATTTTCCCCCAGTTTTCCTCCCATCTTAAGCTGAGATCCTGTTATACGGGCACTGTCAACCCTCTGGCAACCTTGCTCAAATGGCCATTGTTGAATTGTGAGCCTAGACAGTGATTAACAGCAGACCATTTTGACTGTGGGAGGCTGCACTTTACTTAGGAGGGCATTACAGAGATCTGTGGCCTCGTGGAAGGAAGGCTCAGACGTTGCAGCACAGCGAGGACGGCATTGCCTGTGGCAGTCAAGGCAGCTCCAGTAGCATTTAACTTTTATGCTACTGGAACCTTCCAGGCTGCCATATGTGATATAAGTCACATCTCACAGTCCTCTGTGCACTTCTGCATAAGGGAGGTCAGTAAGGCTCTATATGCTCTGAGGAATGACTACATATCATTCCCTATTGCCAGAAAAGACCAGAGGCAGTCCAACATCTGCACTCAATCCTTTCAGCCCCTTCCCCATGCAGATCACAATAAAAAAGACCACCGATTCCACCACTACCCAATTACCATCATCACTGTTTATATACATCAGAAACAAATGACAGAACCAACATCACTTACAAATATTCAATGATGCACCCTGGTGCTTACCCTTGGTGGCTATCTACAAGTGCCCTCACCTACTCTGGTGCTTCTACGGTGCAACCCCAGTGGAAGCTGCTGGTGAGGTGGATGGCTGCTGAGAGTCTGAAGAGGGCAGTTCAGATGTTCTCCTGGGTTGCCCTCGAGTGGCTGTGGGCCGTGATGGCCCAGCCTCAGACTGCACCATCTCAGCATGGACTTCAGCAGTCAGGGCCGTCTGGCTGACAGGCAACGGCAAGGGCAATGGTGCAGTGGCGTGGGAGGGAGCAGCAATGCTGCCATCCGGAGAGAGGCCAGTAGGTTCCTGCTCCATGATTCCCACACCACTACCTCAGGGCATCTGTTCAGCCCCGCCCAGTGATGATCTGGAGGACAGATCTCTGGGCAGCCAAGACACCCCGCAAGCCCCTTTCAACCCAGGAGCCCAGAGCCACCATGGCAGCTGCCCGAGCTTCTATTGCAGCAGTTTGCCGCTCCATGCAGGCTGCAATGACTGCAGTGAAAGCTGCAACTTCAGTCATAAGAGACTGCAAGACGTCGGGCTCCACCGGTCGCTGGCTGGAAGTCACAAGCCTCTCCACACTGGAGAGGATGGGTTCCAGGCTCTGCATCCAAGCATGGACCAAGGTGGAAACGGACTCCTCCATCCATCTAGCCACGACCTGTAGGCTTTCAAGCAGGTTGTCCATTGCACCAAGCATTTGGTTTGTCACACCCATCATCCTTCTTCTGAAGCTTGGCCCTGCGGGGTCTTAATCTGTCTCCTCTGCAGCAGATCTAATATGTGACCTTGCCCCCCTGGAAAGGTGACACCTGTGGTGTCCCTTCTACTTGGCATGGCTACTGTCTGCTAGTGCCCGGTGCATTCCACTGTGAAGATCCCTCTGCTAAGCTAGCCTCTAACTTGCGTGTGGTGCCAGTCTCTGAGCTGGTGCCTGCGACAGTGGTAGCCATTGACGCAATGCATTCATCCTCGGTCTCCTCCTCCTCCCCATCTTCCTCCACTTCCTCCAGGGGGCGAGGTGGCTGGTGCTCTTGCTGAACCTGCTCCATGGGGCGAAGTGCATCTTGCTCCTGGGAGCCTGCAGTGATAAAGCTGGAAGGGTTAGGGAGCATCACATGTGGCCACTATAGGAGGGTGTGTGTGATGAGACCATATGGAGCTTAGGAGTGAGGACAGCTTTGGGTGATTAGGGATCAGGAATAGTTCAGCATCTGCAAGGAAGCTGTAGTGGCTACATTACTCTATGCGGGATGCCCCAGGCTCTGCCTCTGGCCACAGAGTCTGCTACTCGCTTCCCGATCACTGCCAGCACTGCCTCCTCAATGGAGTGACATCATGAATTCGTGCTGCCCTTCCCCCGGTCAGGTCCTGCTGCCGCCTGTTATGTGCTAATTTTTTCTGGATGAGAAAGAGTGATGATTGTTAATGAGTGTATTGGCAGGGGTATTTGTGTGTGTGATGCCTTGCACAGTTGAATAGCTGTGGAGATGTGTCTGAGGTGTGAGTAGTGCCTGTGAAGGACACAATAGTGTGTGGTGTGTGAATGTCAGTGTATAGTTAGATGGTGGATGCAGTGTGTTGTGATGTTGGTGGTGCAGTTATTGAGAAGTGCGTTTGTGAGATGGGATTTTACCTTGACCGCTCGTGTCAAATCATTACATTTCTTGTGGCACTGGAGCCATGTCCTGGGGCCAGAGCTCCTGGCTGTGACCGCCCAGGCGATCTCTTCCCACAAGCGGCGCATCAGCTGCCTCTGTGGCCTCCTTCCCCCATGCGGGTTGAGGACATCCCTCCTCCTCGCTACCTCCTCCACCAGGACCTCCAGTGCCACATCGGAGAACTTGGCCGCCCTCTGTCTTGCTCCTTGCGACATCCTTCCACTCTCAGACGTCTCGCTCCACACCTTCAGTGGAAGTGGGTGAGTGCAGGCTACATTTCCAGCTCCATGAAAATTGCTTCTAATCCGCATTTGAGAGCTAAACCTGTAGGTTTCTGGTTAATACCTGCAGGCACATTCAAATCATAGTAATCATCAATTAGCCCAAAAATTGCATGCTAAATCCGGAATTTCAAACCGACGTTTCTTATTAGCACTCCACCCATTTAGTGCCTGTGTGGCGGAGCCACCAAAGGATTCAGATCGTTTGTATATAATTCCTTTAACAACATGTTAGCTACAGCCTGAGTCTGTATCTTTATTTATGCTGTTTAACTGTACAGAGCGTGGTTACTTTAACAGCGCAGTTAAAACGTGATGACGTCACGCCGTTCATCACGTGATCCCCCACTGGCGGGAAGAACGTCATGACGTCAGCCCGGGACCGCCCTAGGCAGTCCTCGTGGAGCCTCTGAAGAGAGCAGACCTACATTCGATGTTATCCTGCAGTTTCTTGTTTAAACCTATTTATTTCATTAAAGTTCATTTTGTTTGATTGCCTGAGCAGAACTCAGTCTTTTAGTTAGGAACCCACGTTCCTACACCTGTTTTCATCCTTTGGCCAAAATAATCCCCATTATCTGATTGGAGTTGCTGGCTTGCCAGCTAGAACCCGGGGATGAGCATTTGTTTGGAAACTGCCGTTCAAAATGTTGGCCTATACGGCAGTTATTCATATTCGTTAGCAGAGGTGAAACTGTTTATACACAACATGGGTAGAATCAGCATTATATTGATTTAGCTTATTCTTGTAATAAGAACTTCACACCAAATGTATGTCACAGAGTGGCATAAATTTGGCACAAAACCTATAATACAGAGCAGTGAATTCCACTTGAGTCGTCTGTTCTGTTTCCAAGACCTACTGAATTATGGCTCAGAACGGGATTAGAACTGACAAAGCCGCCAGATTCCAATGTGGCTCATGAAGCGCATGGCGATCACTCGTGCCTGATTCCGGCACCGCCCTCAAATTGGTAGATTTCCGCTGGTTAAGTAGATTCAATGGGGGTGGATCTCCGCCAGGGTTCTCCCGCTCATCCGCTGTTTACCTTGTATTTTTTCCAGGATTTACGTGGCTCCTTCCGCCGAAGTTATTGCGAACAAGGCAGGAGAATCCTCGGGGAGTTTCAGCCCCAGCATGTTCGCAGCTGGAGCGCTGCCGCTTCCTCCAAAACATGGAGTGGAAATGCACGGCGTAAGATGTAGATTGGTGAAGACGTGGAGTGGGACTCCGTATTTTAGAGGGAAACCATAGCACCTGCTGTCGCCAAGTGGAAGCAGGACAACGTAGGGACCATTCAGCAAATGAGCTTCAATTCGGGTCACCTGAGATTTAGAGTTCTGTTTGGTACACATCAGGCTTACAACATTTGGGGTAGAAATTGGCCATCGTTGCACCTGTTTTCCAGATGAAAAATGTGGGACAAAAAGAAAAGAAAGACTTGCATTTATATAGCGCCTTTCATGACCACCGGACATCTCAAAGCGCTTTACAGCCAATGGTGTATTTTTGAAGTGTAGTCACTGTTGTAATGTGGGAAAATTACCAATTTTGTAAGGCTATGCCTTGCACCCCAAGGGTGCCTGAGAAATGTCTAATGCCATATTGGCCTCAGGTGATTTTCAGGCATCTGAGATGGCTGGCTAAAACAGGCATATATTAATGAGAGGGCCAACAAAGTTTTACCCCTTTATGCACCGAGGCTGACTCACAAGATCATGCTCTTTACGGTGCAGTTCACAGCTTGAAGGTACCCTCACCAAGTATGAATTCGCTGTGTATTTTTTTTCTTAACAATTAATCATTTTACGATTTTCAACATATCCCCAACCAGGCAGTCCTTTTGTTGAAATATCTGATTAGTTCTCGCATTCTGCCACTATCTTTGATTTTACTGAGCAATCCAAAACCAGCTCTCCTTCTGAATTCACAGATGTCACCATGGTAGCAGCTTTTGTTCCAAGAAGTACAAAGGAGATCCAAAAAAAGAGAATGAGAGGAGCAAAAAGAGAATATAAGAACAGATTAGCAGCTAACCTAAAAGGGAACCCAAAAGTCTTTTATAAACTTATAAATAGTAATAGGGTAGACAAAGGAAGGGTGGGGCTGGTTATGGAGGAGATCTTCTTGTATGGCTTCACTAGAGAAGAGGAAGCTGCCAATGTAGCAGTAAAGGAGGAGATAGTAGTGATATTGGATAGCCAGGATGGAATGCATCCTAGGTTACAAGGGGAGTAAGTGTGGAAATTGCAGAGGCTCTGGCCACAACCTTCCAATCCTCCTTAGATATGGGGCTGGTGCTAGAGGACTGGAGGATTACAAATGTTACACCCCTGTTCAAAATAGGGGAGGGGGATAAACCCGGTAACTACAGGCCAGTCAGCCGAACGTCGGAAACTTTTAGAGACAATAATCTGGGACAAAATTTATCGTCGCTTGGAAAAGTATGAGTTAATAAATGAGACTCAGCATGAATTTATTATATTAAATAAAAATCATGTTTGACTAACCTGATTGAGTTCTTTGATGAAGTAAAGGAGAGGGTTGATGAGGGTAGTACGGTTGATGTTGTGTACATGGTCTTTCAAAAGGCGTTTGATAAAATATCACATCATATCTTGTTAGCCAAATTAAAGCCCATGGAATTAAAGGGAGAGTGGCAGCATGAATACAAAATCGGGCATGGGAGAGAAAGCAGAGAGTAGTGGTGAACAGTTGTTTTTCAGATTGGAGGGAAGTATACAGTGGTGGCCCCCAGGGGTTGGTATTAGGATCACTGCTCTTTTTGATATATATATTAATGACCTGGACTTGGGTATACAGAGCATAATTTCAAAGTTTGCAGATGACACAAAACTCAGAAATGCAGTAAACAGTGAGGAGGATAGTAACAGACTTCAGGAGGACATAGATAGACTGGTGAAATGGGCAGACACGTGGCAGATGAAATTTAACGTAAAGAAGTGTGAAGTGATTCAATTTGGTCGGAAGAATGAGGAGAGGCAATATAAACTAAATAATACAATTTTAAAGGGGGTGCAGGAACAGAGAGAGCTGGGGGTGTACGTACAAGTCTTTGAAGGTGGCAGGACAAGTTGAGAAGGCTGTTAAAAAGACATATGGGATCCTTGGCTTTATTAATAGAAGCAAGAGTACAAAAGCAAGGAAGTTATGCCAAACCTTTATAAATCACTGGTTAGGCCTCAACTGGAGTATTGTGGCCAATTCTGGGCACCGCACTTTAGGAAGGATGTCAAGGCCTTCGAGAAGGTGCAGAAGAGATTTACTGGAATGGTACCAGGGATGAAAGACTTCAGTTACGTGGATAGACTGGAGAATCTGAGGTGGTTCTCCTTAGAGCAGAGAAGGTTGAGAGGAGATTTGATAGAGGTGTTCAAAATCATGAGAGGTTTTAATAAGGAGAAACTGTTTCCAGTGGCAGAAGGGTTGGTAACCAGAGAACACAGATGGAAGGTAATTGGCAAAAGAACCAGATGCGACATGAGGAAACATTGTTTTACCCAGCGAGTTGTTGTGATCTGGAATGCACTGCCTGAAAGGGTGGTGGAAGCAGATTCAATAATAACTTTCAAAAGGGAATTTGTGGATGATGCTTCTCCTCCGTTGTATCACATAGGTATTCAGTACCAACAAAATCCCTTTTAAGAAAACTCTGATAGGAATATTCAAGATAGATGTGGCAACTATTTACAATCAGCCGGGTAAGTGTATGTCGTCTGAACTGCCATGAACGTCAGATCCTGTGAATAATAAGGCTTGTTTCCTGCGTTGTGTCATTATAATTTTACGTGATATGGTGAATGCCTGAATCATTTTAATGAGTGTAAGAAATCACACAACACCAGGTTATAGTCCAACAGCTTTATTTGAAATCACAGCACTGCTCCTTCTTCAGGTGAAGTGGAGAAATGCATAAAGACACAGCTTATATAGTCAGAGAATCATGTCAGATGTTTACAGGTAACCTTTCCAACTGCCATTTATCACACCTCGGCAGAGAGATAATCACAGCAGTCAAAGGTGTGAATGGTGTCCAAACAGGTCAGTCAGGGAAACATTACATCAAAGAACAATGAGGTGGGGTCACAAGGGGTCAAATATTGCAGATGCTGGGGTCTGTATGAAAAACAAAAAAACAGACAAAAAACATTTTTTTTGGCTGGAAATCACAGCAGGTCCAGCCGCATCTGTGTAGAGAGAACAAGCCAATGTCGACTCGAGTCTGGATGACCCTGCATCAGGTGGGGTTACATGTAGCGTGACATGAACCCAAGATCTCGGTTAAGGCCGTCCTCATGGGTGCGGAACTTGGCTATCAGTTTCTGCTCGACGATTTTGCGTTGTCGTGTGTCTCGAAGGCCACCTTGGAGAATGCTTACCCGAAGATCGGAGGCTGAATGTCCTTGACTGCTGAAGTGTTCCCCGACTGGGAGGGAACACTCCTGCCTGGTGATTGTTGCGCGGTGTCCATTCATCCGTTGTCGCAGTGTCTGCATGGTCTCGCCGATGTACCATGCTCCGGGGCATCCTTTCCTGCAACGTATGAGGTAGACAACGTTGGCCGAGTCACATGAGTATGTACCATGTACCTGGTGGGTGGTGTCCTCACGTGTGATGATGGTATCTGTGTTGATGATCTGGCATGTCTTGCAGAGGTTGCTGTGGCAGGGTTGTGTGGTGTCGTGGTCGCTGTTCTCCTGGAAGCTGGGTAATTTGCTGCGAACGATGGTCTGTTTGAGGTTAGGCGGCTGTTTGAAAGCGAGTAGTGGAGGCGTGGGGATGGCCTTAGCGAGGTGTTCGTCGTCATCGATGACATGTTGAAGGCTGCGAAGAACATGGCGTAGTTTCTCCACTCCGGGGAAGTACTGGACGACGAAGGGTACTCTGTTGGTTGTGTCCCGTGTTTGTCTTCTGAGGAGGTCTATGCGATTTTTCGCTGTGGCCCGTCGGAACTGTCGATCGATGAGTCGAGCACCATATCCCGTTCTTACAAGGGCGTCTTTCAGTGTCTGTAGGTGTCCATCGCGTTCCTCCTCGTCTGAGCAGATCCTGTGTATTCGCAGGGCTTGTCCATAGGGGATGGCTTCTTTAACGTGGTTAGGGTGGAAGCTGGAGAAGTGAAGCATCGTGAGGTTGTCCGTGGGCTTGCGGTAGAGTGAAGTGCTGAGGTGTCCGTCTTTGATGGAGATTCGTGTGTCCAGGAATGAGACTGATTCTGAGGAGTAGTCCATGGTGAGTTTGATGGTGGGATGGAACTTGTTGATGTTATCGTGTAGTCTTTTCAGTGATTCTTCGCCGTGGGTCCATAGGAAGAAAATGTCGTCGATGTATCTGGTGTATAGCGTTGGTTGGAGATCCTGTGCAGCGAAGAAGTCTTGCTCGAACTTGTGCATGAAGATGTTTGCGTATTGGGGTGCGAATTTGGTCCCCATGGCTGTTCCGTGTGTTTGGGTAAAGAACTGGTTGTCGAAGGTGAAGACATTGTGGCCAAGGATGAAGCGGATGAGTTGTAGGATGGCATCTGGAGATTGGCTGTTGTTGGTGTTGAGTACTGAGGCTGTCGCAGCGATGCCGTCATCGTGGGGGATACTGGTGTAGAGTGCCGAGACGTCCATCGTGGCGAGGAGTGTTCCTGGTTCAACTGGTCCGTGGGTGCTGAGCTTCTGTAAGAAGTCTGTAGTGTCGCGACAGAAGCTGGGGGTTCCCTGTACGATGGGTTTCAGGATGCCCTCGACATATCCAGAGAGGTTCTCACACAGGGTTCCGTTGCCTGATGCGATAGGACGTCCAGGTGTGTTGGCTTTGTGTATCTTTGGGAGGCAGTAGAAGTCACCCACGCGGGGAGTACGTGGGATGAGAGCATGTAGGATGCTTTGAAGGTCTGGATCGAAGGTTTTGATCAGTCTGTTGAGTTGGCGGGTGTGTTCTTTGGTCGGATCTGCGGGTAACTGTCTGTAGTGTTCCTGGTTGTCCAGTTGTCAGTATACTTCTTTGCAATAGTCCGTTCTGTTCTGTATGACGATGGCACCTCCTTTGTCTGCTGGTTTGATGACGATGTTGCAGTTGGTCTTGAGAGCGTGGATGGCGTTGCGTTGTGCTCGGGTGACATTCTGGACTGTCTTGTGAGTGTGGCTGATGAATCTGGCATTGATGCATCTTCTGACAGCTTGAGCATTCTCGAAGGTGGCCTTCGAGACACACGACAACGCAAAATCGTCGAGCAGAAACCGATAGCCAAGTTCCGCACCCATGAGGACGGCCTTAACCGAGATCTTGGGTTCATGTCACGCTACATGTAACCCCACCTGATGCAGGGTCATCCAGACTCGAGTCGACATTGGCTTGTTCTCTCTACACAGATGCGGCCAGACCTGCTGTGATTTCCAGCCAAAAAAAATGTTTTTTGTCTTTTTTTGTTTTTCATACAGACCCCAGCATCTGCAATATTTGACCCCTTGTGGCCCCACCTCATTGTTCTTTGATGTAATGTTTCCCTGACTGACCTGTTTGGACACCATTCACACCTTTGACTGCTGTGATTATCTCTCTGCCGAGGTGTGATAAATGGCAGTTGGAAAGGTTACCTGTAAACATCTGACATGATTCTCTGACTATATAAGCTGTGTCTTTATGCATTTCTCCACTTCACCTGAAGAAGGAGCAGCGCTCCGAAAGCTTGTGATTTCAAATAAAGCTGTTGGACTATAACCTGGTGTTGTGTGATTTCTTACATTTGTCCACCCCAGTCCAACTCCGGCATCTCCACACCATTTTAATGAGGTCCCAGTATCAATTTCACATGTGATCAGGCGGGTACAGCTCCCTGCGGGCCTGTTTTCGCGTGCAATCGAATTACTGGGCCACTGCGTTATCGAAGGTTATGTTGTCGCTAAGGTACAGATTTAATTCCGACAAAGTAGCCTCAAACCATGCAGGAAATGTATTTAAGTTACACCCTTATTCTTGCTTTGGCTACCTCCAGACTCAACTGTTCCAATGTTCTCCTGGCTGACCTCCCACCTTTCACCCTTCATAAACTTGAGCTCATCCAAAACTCTGCTGCTCATAACCTGACTCGCACCAAATCCCATTCTCATATTACCTCTGTGCTCACTGACCTACATTGGCTCCTGGTCCGGCAATGCCTCAAATTCTCGCGCTTGTGTTCAAATCCCTCCATAGCCTCGCCCCCTCCCTATCTCTGTAACCTCCTCCAGCCCTTCAACCCTCCAAGTACTCAGGGTTCCTCCAACTCTGACCTCTTTTGCATCCCCCATCCTCTTCGCTCCACAATTGGTGGAAGGTCTTAAACTGTCTAGACCCTAAGCTTTGGATTTCCCTCCCTACACCTCGCGACCTCTTTCTCCTCCTTTAAGACGCTCCTTAAAACCTACCTCTTTGGCCAAGTTTTTAGTCACCCCTCCTAATAGCTTCTTCTTTGTGTCAATTTTTAAGAACATAAGAAATAGGAGCAGGAGTAGCCCATTCGGCCACTCGAGCCTGCTCCGCCATTCAATAAGATCATGGCTGATGTTCCACATCAACTCCACCTTCCTGCACTATCCCCATATCCCTTGAGTCCCTTAATGCCCAAAAATCTATGGATTTTTCTGTTTTCAGTTTTATCTCAGTTTTGAACATACTCAACAGCTCTCTCGCCCTGATGCATGGGTTGCACCTGGCCCTGGTTACCCTGTCTCCCCATGTGTCACCAAAATCGCCAACTTGAGGTGATTTTTTTAGAATATGATGTTCCCCGTGATAGTTTGTCTGCTAAACTCTCCGCTTTCGATGATTAGTGTTCTTTCCCTCCTGCCCTGAAAATTATTTGTGTCCCTTGCAAATTTGATCATCGAGACATCAATTAGTCATGAAGTACCTGAGCTGTGAATATTCTCAGTTTAGAGCCACACAAAGTTAGTATGCAATGCAGCTTTAGGTGAATTGAAAATATATCTGACCTTCCCCCATGCTGTCTGCTGCCCCCTTCGCCCTGCTGGTCATGGTTTCCATGCCAATCCTTGTACCTTCTACCTGCTGAGCATCACTTCTCCACCCCACCCTCGCATGAACATGGCTCTCCCCCACCCAGCACTCTTCCTTACCCACCCCTCATGTTTCTGAGTATATTTTCCTGGCCTCCACCTGTTGAAGCAATCCCTCCCCCACATACTGAAAGTATTTTCAGCTTTCCCCTTGAGATATTTTTCCAGCTTGCCCCAGCCTATGCTGAGCTAGTTTCCTGATTTCCCCCTGGCTCCCTCCCGTACCCATTCGCCTCCTCTCCCCATTCCCCTCCTTTTCCCTTACTCCCCTTCCCTGGCCCTCCTCCACTTTCTTACCCCACCCCCCACCTCCTCACCTTACGCACCCTCTCGTGCTCCTCCTCCCCAATTCTCCCTCTCCCCTTCTATCCCCCTTCCCCCACTTCCTCTTCCCCCTTTCCTCTCCTCCAATTATCCCATGCTTCTCTTCAAGCCCTCATGAGATCTTAACTTCATGTGCACACCACGGAAAATGAACTAGTTTAAAAAAAAATACATTTTCCACCAGCTGACTATGAGCAAAGTGAGAATATAAGGCTTTCATCAGCCATCTGAGTTATTTTGTTCATAAATCTTTTTGACTTTCCTGTTGAGCACAATCCTATAGTGTAATTATTCACACCCCTTCCGTGATTTATGATAGATCCATTCCATCATGTTTTATGGTAGATGCAGTCAGCTAAACAGATGAATGACATAGGAAATGTTCACTGAAGATAAGACCTAGAAGCTCATGCAAAGGAAGGTGCTGTGATGAGCAATATACTATGGCCTAGAAATTCGGTTGCTTTGCGTCTCCCGTTAGCGCCCTAACTAGCGCCTGGGCGCAGTGCCGCCAACACCTCCCACAAAATTCAGCGGGAGGTTAGCGACGGCGGTAACCGTTAGCGCCCTGTGGCACTGCGCCGCCGGCGATGACATAATCGCTGTGCACAGCGCCCCGCTCACACCCTGGCCGCAATCTTCGGTAGCGCCCCCTGACTTACCGCCGGACGCTATGTCCGACGGGGTCAGGGGGGCCTACCTGCGGCCGGGGCGGCGCACATTAAAGGAGAGGTGCCAGGCGGCCATTTTTGTTGCTGGCCGCCTGCCAGCACCTGCCCCCTCTGCCGTCCCTGGCCTCCTCTGCAGCACCCCCGCGGAGTGCCAGCTGCACTCCATGAGCCCGGCACTTCTCTTGAGTGCCGGGCTCTTTTGCCGGCACTCCGCTCCCTGGTGGCCCAGCTGGGCCCCGGGTCGCGCTGCACTAGGCCCCTCCCCTTTAAGAAGGGGAGGAAGGCCTGCAGTACCGCGGTGTGATGTGCTGCAATATTTACTCACAGCACCCCAAGAGGGAGGCAGGGCGCTTCCAGTAGCAACCCGCTTCCCTCTTGGGGTGCTACTGGTGAATTTTAGCCGCGGGGCCGCTAAAAGTAGCTCCCCAGCAAAATCAGCGCCCCAAAGGGGGCACGACTCAATGAGTTGTTTGTAACTTAATTTCTTTTATTCACTTCAGCTAGTTGAGGAAGAGGTAACAATTTCCAACAGCTGGACAGCCACACTAATGTTCCTCTGCCACATAATTTTAGGGAGTAGTACATGGCTTCCTGGAATGGGGGGATTGTCCTATGAGGACAGATTGAGTAGGCTAGGCCTATATTCTCCAGAGTTTAGAAGAATGAGAGGTGATCTCATTGAAACATACAAAATTCTTATAGGGCTTGACAGGGTAGATGCAGGGAGGATGTTTCCCTGGCTGGGGAGTCTAGATCCAGGGGTCACAGTCTCAAAATAAGGGGTCGGCCATTTAGGACTGAGATGAGGAGAAATTTCTTCACTCACAGGGTGGTGAATCTTTGGAATTCTCTACCCCAGAGGGCTGTGGAGGCTCAGTCGTTGAGTATATTCAAGACAGAGATCGGTAGATTTTTGAATATTAAGGGAATCAAGGGATATTGGGATAGTGCAGGAAAGTGGTGATGAGGTTGAGGATAAGCCGTGATCTTATTGAATGGCGTAGCAGGTTCGAATGGTCAATCCTGCTCCTATTTCTTATGTTCTTATGAGAGTATAGGCTCTGAGCGTTAATAATTCTGACACATTCACAGACTCCTGGGTGAGAATTAGAGAGAAGATAACTTGTTCATCAACTGCAGTTCCAGGATGTTCAGTTTGTCACCAGCCAGGTTCCCCATGAAGCAACTGGTGGGAATTCATCAGATATACTGATCATAAGCACTGTTACGAGTCAGCCTGCAACCTGTGGCGAAATTAACTGTACCAGCACATGTGTGTTTACAGTGTGCGAGCAATCAATGTCACTGGCCCGTGGAGTCATCATTCACAGTGATGATAAATAACTAAAATATGGGAGATATCACTTTGGCAGACATTGGCACACTCTAAAATCAATTAAAATGTTCTTTTCATGTCCTCAGTTCTGAATGTTTTATAATCTTTCCTTGATATCAGTGATTATAAGTGGGGGAGAACTGTGGGCACACATGACAACACATTTATCTGGTGAATGATACTACTTCATGTGACAGGTGCAGTGTGACTCCAGAGGAATCCACTGCCAAAATGAATGACAAAGCACTCATTAACCCTTTCATTTACAGCCCCCAGTGCCCTTAACAAGTCTTCCTTCCCACCCCCGACACCCACCCCCACAGGTCACATGTTTTATTACAAATGGGCCGTTTTAACAGATCCCCAAGATATTGAAGCAACAAGTAGAGGTTATGTAAAGTGTGACACTGCTGTCTCACAGAAAGGGAACACAGTGAAAGCTCAGGGGTTCAGCTCATTCGAATTATATTGAGAGGTACATATTTTTATAGTCCTTGACTAATTAGAAAAATTGAGTCTGATCTGGGCTTCAAAAGTCATCGGAATTAACAGGCAGTGCTTGCTAACTGAAATTAATTCATAGGTTCTAGTATCAAATAACATGCTTTATATTTGTTAAAAGAAACCTATGTAAAGTCTTCACTGCCTAGTTTTTAATTAGAGGCTTGGGGATGTGGAATACTCTTTTAGTGGGGAGTGTATTAAATGCAACCATTCAAGGCATTTTAAATTTTCTCGTATCAAGAATATTTAGTGATGATTTATCTGCATAATTTATATGAAAATTAAAATACATTTTGCCCTCATTCATTTATGCTAAAATTGAGATATTAGAGTTTGTACCCTGGACTGTCCCTCTTTACACCCAACTAATACTGTACAAGTAATTTAATTAATGGGCTATATGTTCACCAATAGCAGACTGAACAGATGCAATTGAACCAGTTTGTCATGTGAGGGGCAGTCACAGAAAATAAAATGGGGTAATGGACGACCTAAAGAAAAATCTGTGTCACATGCGAGACACGAGTGAGTTGATGTGCATCCATTTATTGAGCCAATCATCACAATCTCTGTGACATATGCTAACAAATCTCTTAGTTTTGCCTGTTATGTGACAAGATGTGATGCATGTTACGCAGGTGTCATCATCGACAATTTTCCAGAGGGTGACTTTTTTTAGTTATAAATACTTCTTCTGAAATTCAGTTCACCACTAACTTACCTCATGACTGTCACAAAGCGTGATGGGAAATATAGTATGATTGCTTAATGAATTGGTAGGATGAGTTCAATGGACCAAATGACCTCTTCTCATTGTAAACCATTATGCAAAAACTCTGTCAGACTTTATGGGGTCACATTTCTGCTCGGATTCTCCCACCCGTCTGGCATAATTTCATTGGAAAAGCCATAGAAAACCCAGAACAACAGAGTCTACAGGCTGGATTTTCCAAGCCCCGAGGAGGTGGGCATGGAGGCGGGACTGCCGGTAAAATAGCAGAAAGTGGGGGCAGATGGCAAACCTGCCCTCATCCCACCTCTGTGCCCTTTTGCCCAGAGGCGGGATGATGTGCTGCTTCAGGTCCTGTCTCTTGGAGGCAGGAAAGGCATTAAATCCTTTTAATTGCCTGTTAACAGGTAGTTAACAGGCAGAAAAAAGGATTAGTGCCATTTTACCTTCACAGGTGAAGGCTTCCCGACATCGGAGAACCCCGCCGGGTTGGAGGAGACGTGAAGGAGGTCTGCGGGGGTCGGAGGCACCTGGAAGTAAGATGTAGAAGTGAGTGATGGGTGCAAGTGTGGAGTGGTAAGTACCTTCTTTTCTTCCTACAGCCTTCATCCACCCTGGATTGGGAGACCCGACATCCTCCTTGTCGATTTCACAGACTGGCTGTTGGATCCTCCGAACCAACAGCCATCTGAAATCGACAAAGTTGAAAGGTTTGATGAGTTCTGAACACAAGAACTCATCAAACTAAAGAGAATGTCAGTGTTTGACAGCTTCACAGAGCTGTCAAACGCTGACATTTCTTCTTTCAAGAAGTCTTGACAGATAGCACGTCAGACGTTGACGTGATCTGTCAGTGACTTCCTCCCTAATTGGCCTGCTGAGCCTGCAGAGCAGGCTTAACAAGGTCAATCAGGGGAAAATCCCTTTGGTTGGTCAGAGGATGATGGAGGCGGGACATTGACATTGACACGACAAGCAGCAGTCCCGCCTCCAACTCGTCCCCATTGAGAAAATCCAGCCCTACATTTCTTATTAAGCATTATTGAGGTTGTGTTTGGTGCCTTTCAATGAATTCTTCTTCCAGAAACCTCATGCTTCCCAAAGGAATTCCAGCAGAACGATTTTGGTCTTTTTGGAGCATTAAGATTTACAAGGCAGAGTGACTTCCCAAGATGAATTCTGGGATTATGGGCAAACTGATAAAAATCAGCAAAGTTTTAATTGATCCCAAATTATGCGTAACATTTGTTGATCAACAGGTAAAATAATCTCTCTGTGTAATACATACTTAATAATTAATGCATGTTATAGATAGTGGGCTTGGAAAAATACTGGTTACATTTGTTGGAGTCTGTTTGTCCATGGCCTGAGAAAAGTTAGTTTAATGAATTACCGGTGAACATCCCACATTTAATCCAATATGGTGCAGTGAGATAATGAACCTTGATAGAACGCATCTATGAGCTACAGCTAGTTTTCTGCTTATTTAATCCTCTTGACAACTAAGTCAATAGTAAATTTACACTCTGTGAATCAGGGATGGTCATGACATGATGCAGAAGAATGATCGAGCAATAAACTGCAGGAAATCACAGATAACAATAGCTCAAGATTACACAGAATGGATGAAAGAAAATCAGAATGATGGATTATTGGAATTAACAGATCAGCTAGAGCACACAGAAGTATTGGATAACTTTGGCTTGCAGCAGTAGAGTATGTTTTCCGGTCCCAGAGCTATGGCAGTGAGACCAGATGCGATGAGATTTTCAACTCATGAAGAGTTGACCCTGCAGATCTTTTGGAGTTCCCCGTAGTTCATATTCAAGTGAGCACTTGGCATTGGGAGTATGCCAAAGGGGCAGTGGGAAATCTGGCATCTCATCAGCCCTTAAAGAGCCGTGCACCAGAATTAAAGGGATTAAGTTAAGTAATAGAGTGTGGGGACAAATTCTTCTTCAGTCTCTGTGTTCTTTTTCCAGCCACTGATTTTTGGCAACTGTTTTATATGGGGCCAAATAAATGGGGTGGCAAAAAATAGTGGATGGAAAAACAAATGCCGTATAATACTGTGCATTTAAATGTCTTTAAACACATTCTATGCAAAGCATTTAAGACCCGCCAGGAGATTGCATCATACGTGGGTCAGATGGAGATCCCGTGAAAGGGATTCCATGCCCAATTTCCCAGCTCCCGCCCACATGTTGCATGGTGGCAGAACTAAGCTCATCAGGCCTCCCTGAGGCAGTAATATGAGTCAATGGGCTAGAAATTCAGTAGGCTTTGCGCCCAGTTTTCGCCCAAAGAGGGCTTTTGCGCCACTTGCTGAGCTTTCGCCGATATTCAGCGCTGCGGTAATGGCGGCGTTAACCAGTAGCGCTGCGCCACCACCGATGACGTCATCGGTGTGCGCAGTGCCCCGCTATCGCCCCGCTACCGGCCCGACCGCCATATTTAGTTGCGGCCGCCTCTTCCGCAGCGGCCGCAAACAGCGATCAGAAAACGGGGCCGTCCTGTAGCGTTAGTGGGGCGAGTTAAGGCGGAGGTGCGGTCGGCTGCTTTTTCGGCGGCCGCCTGCCCGCACCTCCTTCCCCGGCCTCCTCCACCGCCCCCCCCCCCCCGCGGCATTGCCGGCTGTTTTCCGGGAGCCCGGCACTTCTCCGTGGTGCCGGGCTCATTTGCCGGCACTAGCGAGCGGCGATCTCGCTGTTGCAGGCACCTCCCCCTTAAAAGAGGGAGGAAGGCCTGCAGTACCGCAGCCTGCCGCTCCGCAGCGGGTGGCGCTGCGGCACCTAGCGCGCCGATATTCAGTTTCAGCGCCCCAAGCGGGGGCGCCGAAACCCTTGAATAGCGGCCGCATTCAAGTTGGGGCGCTGAAACTGAATTTCCGGCGGGCGCAAGTGGCTCTGCGCGCAGCGGTACTTTCTGGGCGCGAGCGAGCTGGCCGCCCCAAACTGAATTTCTAGGCCAATATATCTGTATGTAACTGTAGGATTCAGTTAATTGGGAATGATTAACTTAGTCTTGTAAAACTTGACTAACAAAGGGAATCCAGATTTAATCCATTGTGTATAATATAGCCACATTATAAAATGAAGATTGGGGTATATTTGCATCAGATAAGGGGGAAATATTAAAAATTTAGGACACCTCCTAACGTACCCATCTGAACGTCAGTATGCAACTATTTGTGTAAAACATCCAAAGAAAACTCCGTAACTACACACCTGAGCCAATTGATGAAGTTAGGTGAGTTTTGTTTATTATTGTTATTGACACACCTAAGTGCTGGGCAAAGGTCCATCGTGCAGGGAGTTCAAACTAGTAAAAGAGAAGACAGGGTAAATCAGGAAGTGATGGCAAGCTTGGGTTCCAGCAGTATGAAGGTTGTAGGGGGAGGGAAAGACTGAGGGTGGTAAGGAGTTCTGCAGTTTTGAGGATCAGCTAAAAATCAGTTAGAGAATAACACTACAGTCCGTTTTGATTTCAACTTGGTGCAGGTGTAGAGAGAAGGAGGAGCAAGTAGACTAGCATATTTAGAGTCAGAAGGAGACAGAGAAGTAAGTGTAGTGGTGCAGTGACCATAGTAAATGTAGAAAGATTGTGGCAGATCGAGAGAAGTTGGAGGGTAGAAGTGAAAGAGCGATTGCTGATCAGACGACCAGTATTCTGCTGATGGGTACAAGAGGTGTTGATATGGGAGCAGTATTCAAATCTTGGATGGACTTCAACTTCACAGAAAGTTAAGAATTGTTGAGGGGCAAGGAAGTATTTGGCATAATATCAAGCTTCTTGGAAACAGTTTTAGCAAAGGAGATGTGGGAATTCCACTTGAGGTCAGAGGAGGTAATGAAAGTGAGAGTGTTGACAGATGAAGAAAGACAAGGGTAGAGCTCTTAAATGTAAGGGGTTGTAGCTGTTAGACTTGCGAGAGACATGAAAAATTGAAAGAAATGAGAATGCTGATTTTCCTGATCATTGACCCATTGAACACTCAGTTCCATGGGTGGCGGGGGCAGGGGTGGGGGGGGCGCAGTGGGCAGATGCAGGCAGGCCGCAAAATAGAGGCAGAGACCCAGAGAACCTGGTCTCCACCAATTTTATGTTGCCCTGGGATTATGTTCCCAACGGACCATGGGTCTGCAAGGGTCCCAGAGTTGGTGATAGACTGCAGGATGGGTGGTTTTGTTCTAATTTATACACTAAGGCATGGATGAGAGCTTCAGCAGCAGATGAGCTGAGGTGGGGCGGAGATGGGCGATGTTACAGAGGTGGAAATAGGCGGTCTTAGTTATGCTGCGGATATGTGGTCAGAAGCTGATTTCAGGGTCAAATATGACACCAAAGTTGCGAACAGTGTGGTTCAGCCTCAGACAGATGTTAGGGAGAGGGATGGAGTCAGTGGCTAGGGAACGGAGTTTGTGGCGGGGACTGAAAACAATGGCTTCGGTCTTCCCAATATTTAATTGAAGAAAATTTCTGCTGATCCAGAACTGGATGTCGGACAAGCAGTCTGACAATTTAAAGACTGTGGAGGGGTCGAGAGAAGTTTTAGTGAGATAGAGCTGGGTGTCGTCAGTGTACATGTGGAAACTGACGCCGTGTTTTCGGATGATGTCGCCAAGTGGCAACATGTAGATGAGAAATAGAAGAGGGCCAAGGATAGATCCTTGGGGGACACCAGAGGTAATAATGCAGCAGCAGGGAGAGAAGCCGTTGTAGGTGATTCTCTGGCTACGATTAGATAGATAAGAATGGAACCAGGTGAGTGCAGTCCCACCCAGCTGGACGACAGTGGAGAGATGTTGGAGAAGGGTGGAGTGGTCAACTACTATATTATGGGAAGAATACCTTGGAATGCCAAAATGGGCAAACCTTCTTGTACCCACAGTGTTTCTCAGCTGAATTGGCCTGACATCCCTTTCTGCTGTTTCACCACTAATCTCATTTTGCAGAAGTTCCCAAATGCATTTACCAAAATCTTCTGTAAAACTCCAACTTTCTGTAAAAATATCCATTTCTGGTTAATGAACCCTGCCTGTAATCTGGTGACAGAACAAAATACTGTTTGTCTTATGGTATGTCACAGTACTTTAATGTAAGGATACTCTAATGAAGGTGTCTTGCTATGTTGACTGATGCAATGTATCCACAGGTTTCCTTCCAACCTTTGGCCCTTCCTGGGTGAACCTCAATGGTTCTGGTCAGAACTTTACAGTGGAGGATGAGTAGCAAAACCTCAACAAAGGGCTGGGGGAAGGGACATACTGCAGGGGCAGCCTTCTGTTAGCTGTGGAAGTGAGGATATTGGGTATAGCGACTTCTAAAATCAAACCTAAAAAATCCCCAAACTTCTTTGGAAAAATCAGGAAGAAAGCAAAAACCGGAAACACAGCCACTGACACTGAGGACAACATTGATAAACGGGAGCAGCCGACTTCTGTAGGCACAGAAATTGAAAACATCATCCTCTTCCTGAGGTATGTCTCAAAAAATGGAGGCTCCACATGTAAGTACAATAATGCAATAAGTGATGGTGCTCTGATTGAAGAATCCGTATCAAAAATAGCCCACATTTAATTAGCAAATGACTATCATAGATTTTAGAAGGTATAAATTAAAAAAAATTAAATAACACAGCCCCAATTACAGAGTTAAAGTAGGGTGATTTTCATCGTCATACTTGGGTGGTAAGCTGGCAGAGCGGATTGCCCGCCTCTAAAAGAACCTGCCCGATTTTCACTGCCAGTTTACCACTTTGAGCGGTGAAGGTGAAAATGATCCCTAGTGTGTTCACGGTGTAATCATTGGCCCGGAATTTGCGGTCAGCGGCGAAGCAAAGGCGTTCGCTGTTGGCTCCGAAGAAAACTGCCCACAAAGATCTCGCAATCTCTGTGGCAAGGTGTTTACCTTTTTCAACGCATTAGTGAGATCAGTGCTGTATAATGGGGAATCCCTACTGCGATCTGCTGTGCCCACAAAAGGCTGTCTAAGCAGGCAATCACAATGCAGAATTCTCACAGACAGGTAACCAGGAAGTGAAGAAGTTGCTTTTATTCTGACTTTTTAAGCTTTACAATTGAAATAACCGTGCATGCGTAAGATATTGAATGGACCGCGCACCAAAAACTAAATTACAGGGAACATTGGTGTGGGGGCTCAGAGCGGGGCAGAGAGGAGGGAGGGAGGGAGGCAAAGATCAGGGGTTTAGAGGGAGGGGGTGTCAGCAGATCACAGGGAGAGAGGCTCAGGATCGCGGGCTCAGGGAGTGTGTTGGCCGATCGCGGCAGTAAGGAGAGGCTGCGATCAGCAGAACATTTATTTGAGGGGACAGGAAACGCACTCCTTGTCCTCCTGGCTCACAAACAGTGCTCTAAAAAGCCCTTAACTGTTTGAGCAGGCAGCCCCCATCTCCATTTAGCTACCGCGTTTCCAGAGCCCTGGGAAATCTATTGATTCTCCCCAACTTATTTCTTCCCCTGAAGGATGGGAATAACCTCAGGCAATACTTCCAAGAAGATAAAATTCTGTACAATTTCATCCCGATTCAGAAGGCATTTGAGTGAAATCTCTGGGATGGTGTTAAGAAAATGTGGCTCACTTGGTATTACCTCTTTGAAGTTGTCACTGGTATAGAAAGTGGGAAAACGCAGCTCTGTCCCACCGCCCGAGTGAGAAGCACACAAATTATCTGTGAAAGATCAATGGAGCATGAAAATTATTTTGCCATAAAAATGTTAACTTACAATGTGAATGATGTGAGAAAAGGAAAGGTAAGCAAGATAATTCTGTTAGGAATAGGATTCTAAAGTCAGTCTGATCACAAACTATTAGCAAAGGAGAAATATTTGGTTTTGCTGTATTTTCTGCTTTGGGGAGCTATTTCCAATATCCTGTAAATTTTTAAATATACTAACTGATAAAATAAAAATATAGAGAGAATGCACCATGGGAGCAATGCTTTATGAAAAGTAACCAATTATTTCACTGAGCGAGAGTTATTGAATTTCCCTGGGGGGAAAAAAATAGTTAATTGTATTTAAAAGAATATTTCTTTCCTCTGAAGTACAATGGGATTTGTTTGCAGCAGCTAAGATAGCGCTGTTGTTTGTTTGAGATGGGGTCGTAAACTTTAGTTAAGTGCGCTGACTTGTGCCGATATGCTGGTGCGGTGCAGTGGGCAGTCAGAAAGGCAGGTTCGATGCCTTACGTTGCTGAATTGCCAATCTCAATCAAGCTGCTGTGAGGAGACACCAAGTTGAGGCCAGGCACCTCCCGAGAGGAACCGGGAAATCAGAGAGAGTCACCCCCAAATCACAGTCATGTGCTTTCTTATGGCTCGGCCAAGAGCAGCATTGGCTGCCTTTTCAACACGAGGTGGTGCAGGAACCAGGGAGACCAAGAGGATTCGGGAGAAAATCGAGGGCTTCAGTAGCAGTAGTACCTGTCCACGCTGCCTTGTTCCAGGTATGGAGTGTGCTAGCCATAAGCCACTCCTGAGATGTGGAGAAGATCCACAATGAGATTTAGGCCTAGAAATTCAGTTGGCTGCGCCAGCCGTTAGCGCCTTAGGAGGAGTAGATCTCGAGCGCTAGGCGCTTAGCGCCCAGGCGCAGCGCGATCTGCGCCTCGCCCCAACTTCAGTAAACATTTAGCGCCGGCGCAAAGTCATTGCGCGCGCTCATCTGCGCGCGCAGATCATGACGTCATTTCGTCGTGCAACGCCCTTTGTGCGCCCGGAACCGGAACTTCACTCGCGCCGCCCCATTGTGCGCCTGGCGGCCCGAACGACTGTGAAGTGGAACGGTACACAGCCGAGGCGGGCCGCGGGGAGCGCAAATTAAAGGGCACTCCTGCAGTAGAAAAGGCAGCCGTTTTGCAACACTCCTTCAGGAGGAGGAGGAGGAGGAGGAACAAACTGATGGAGAGAAGCCCTCCCCACAAATACACTAGTCTCGGCCTGTCAAAAAAACAAATCCACCCTCCCTCTTTAAGAGCTCACCGGAGCCAGAGTGTCTACCGGCAATCAGCAGCTCGCCGCACCTGCCCTGCGCCCAACTTCCGGTGTTAGCGCCCCGGGCTGCCAGCTTAGCGCCTAATGATAGTCGTGCATCGCCTGTTTTAGCGCAGCAGCAACCTCTTAGGGCGATGCAACTGAATATCGGCGAAGGGGGCTCGACTTTGCGCCGGCCGCAAACTTTAGCGGCCGCCCGACTTTACCGCCCCAAAAGTGGCTATACTGAATTTCTAGGCCTTAGTCTTTTACAAAGAGATGGGACTTTATTATCAATTGTAATGAAACAATGTCGGTGCAATATTTTAGTGAAGGCTTCTCTCAATTCCTGAAAGTTACCTAAAGGAGAAGCTTGTTTCATGTTCACAGTAAGAACGATCTGCACGTGAGACAGGGAACACACAAGCATTGTGGTTGTGAAGTGGAAGCAATGTATCCACAGGCAAGGCCAGCATTTATTGCCCATCCCTAATTGTCCTTGAGAAGGTGGTGGTGAGCCACCTTCTTGAACCGTTGCAGTCCGTGTGGTGAATGTACTTCCATGCTGCTGTTAGGGAGGGAGTTCCAGGATTTTGACCCAGCGACTATGAAGGAACGGCGATTTATTTCCAAATCAGGATGGTGTGTAACTTGGAGGGGAACTTGGGGGTGATGGTGTTCCCATGCGCCTGCTGCCTTTGTCTTTCAAGGTGGTAGAGGTCATGTGTTTGGGAGGTGCTGTCGAAGAAACCTTGGCGAATTGCTGCAGTGCATCTTTTAGATGGTGCACACTGCAGCCACGGTACGCTGGTGGTGGAGGGAGTAAATGTTTAAGGTGGTGGATGGGGTGCCAATCAAGCGGGCTGCTTTGTCCTGGATGGTGTCGAGCTTCTTGAGTGTTGTTGTGGCTGCAACATCCAGGCATGTGGAGAGTATTCCATCACAATAGAGAAGAAAGTAGTATTAGAGGCAAAAGTAGTACCATATTAGAGAGGAGCAGACTAAGAAAGACTACGAAAATTCAAAAATGGGTTTAGAATGCATGTACATAAACGCACAAAGTGTGGTGAATAAGGTTGGTGAGCTACAAGCACAAATTAGCACTTAATATTCAAGGGTACAACGTGTTCAGAAAAGATAGGGAAGGGAAAAAGGGAGGTGGGGTGGCAGCGCTGATTAAGGAAGACATTGTAGTGTTGGAAGGGGAGGATGTTCTTGAGGGGACAAGGACAGAATCCATTTGGTTAGAGTTGAGGCGCAAAAAGAGTATGATCACACTATTGGGGGTATTCTATAGGCCTCCAAATAGTGAGAGGGAGGGAGAGGAGCAAATCTGCAGGGAAATCATAGAGATATGCAAGAGCTATAGAGTGGTGATATTGGGGGACTTTAATTACCCAAATATCGATTGGGATAATGCTAGGGTAAAGGGAAAGGAGGGGGAGGAATTTCTGAAATGTGTTCAGGAAAATTTCCTTGACCAGTATGTTCTTGGCCCAACTAGGAAGGAGGCATTGCTGGATCTGGTGCTGGGGAATGAGGAGGGCCAGGTCGACCAAGTGTCTGTGGGAGAACACTTGGGTACGAGTGATCATCGTATCATAAGATTTAGATTCGCAATAGAGAGGAGCAAGGAACAATCTAGAGTAGAACTTCTAAACTGGAATAGGGCTAACTTCAATGGGGTGCGAAAGGATCTAGCCAGGGTAAAATGGAACCATAGACTGACAGGAAAAACTGTAACGGAACAATGGGTGATCTTTAAGGAGGAGATGTTCCAAGTACAGGCTAGGTACATTCCAACTAGAGCGAAGGGTAAGGGAACCAAAGCAAGGGCTCCTTGGATGACGAGGGAAATAGAGAAGATGATGAAACAAAAAAATAGGGTGCATGATGCATGTCAGGTGAATTCTTCAAGGGAGAACCAGACCAAATACAATAAGTTGAGAGGGGAAGTGAAGATGAAAATAAGATTAGCAAAGAAAGAATATGAGAGTAGAATGGCGGTTAACATAAAAGGGAACCCAAAAATCTTCTACCAGCATGTAAACAGTAAGCGGGTAGTAAGAGGCGGGGTCGGGCCTATTAGGGACAAAGAAGGTGATAAATGCTTAGAGGTGCAGGGCAAGGCTAGAATACTCAATGAGTACTTTGTATCGGTGTTTACTAAGGAGGTGGATTCTGACAAAATATCGGTAGAAGTGGAAAAGGTAGAAGCAATGGAAGGGGTGAAAACTGATAAGACAGGATATACTAGAAAGGCTGGGTATGCCTAGAGTGAATAAGTCATCTGGTCCAGATGGCTTGCATCCCAGGTTGCTAAGGGAATTGGGGAGGAGATAGCGGAAGAGCTTGCCATAATATTCCAATCTTCCCTAGATGAGGGGGAGGTGCGTGAGGATTGGAAAGTGGCAAATGTGACACCATTGCTCAAGAAAGGGTGTAAGGACAATCCTAGTAACTACAGGCCGGTCAGTTTAACATCCGTGGTGGGTAAAGTTTTAGAAACAATAATCAAGGAAAAAATTAACAGGCACTTGGAGAGGTTTAAGCTAATTAAGAAGAGCCAACATGGATTTGTAAAAGGTAGATCGTGTTTGACTAATCTAATTGAATTTTTTGATGAAGTAACAGAGGATTGATGAAGGGAATGCAATGGATGTTGTCTACATGGATTTTAGGAAGGCATTTGACAAAATATCACATAGAAGGCTGGTTAACAAAATTGAGGCTCATGGAATAGGTGGGTCAGTGGCAACTTCGATAAGCAATTGGCTTAAGGATAGAAAACAGCGAGTTGTAGTAAATGGCTGTTTTTCAGACTGGAGGATGGTAGACAGTGGTGTTCCCCAATGGTCAGTGCTGTGGCCACTGCTTTTTGTGATATATATAAATGACCTGGATATTGGAATACAGAGTAGAATTTCTAAATTTGTTGATGACACCAAACTTGGGGGTGTGGCAAACAGTGAGGATGATACCAATCGATTGCAGCAGGACATAGAAAGGCTAACAGAAGTGGCAGTTGGAATTTAATACAGAGAAGTGCGAGGTGATGCATTTTGGCAGAAGGAACAGGGAGAGGCACTTAATGGCTCAGTTTTAAAGAGTGTGCAGGGACAGAGGGACTTGGGAGTTAATGTGCATAGGTCCCTGAAGGCAGGACATATTGAGGGAGTGGTTAGCAAAGCATATGGGATCTTGGGCTTCATAAATAGAGGTACTGAGTTCAAAAGTAGAGAAATTATGCTGAACCTTTATAAAGTGCTGGTTAGGCCACAAATTGAGTATTGCATCCAGTTCTGGTCACCACACTTTAGGAAGGATGTGAAGGCCCTTGAGAGGGTGCAGAGGAGATTTACCAGAATGGTGTCGGGGATGGGGGATCGTGTGGAGCGTGGACAAGTTGGGCTGATGGGGGATCTTGGCTACAAGGACAGGTTGGGGAAGCTGGATTTGTCTTCATTAGAGCAAAGCAGGTTGACGGGAGCTTTGATAGATGTGTACAAGATTATGACGGGTTTTGATAGGCTAGACAGGGAAAGGCTGTTCTCACTAGTTGATGGCACAAGGACTAGGCGACACAGATTTAAGGTTTTGGGCAAGAGATACAGGGGGGACGTGAGGAAAAACTTGTTTACGCAGCGAGTGGTGAGGACCTGGAACTCGCTGCCGACAGAAGTGGTGGAAGCGGAGACACTCAGGGCTAGATTTTCGTGGAGCCGTCAGGCGGTGTTTCAGGCGTGTGGGGGGGGAAATCCCGAATTTGGGGGTCCCGACACCATCCCGCCCAAAACCCCGCCCCACGTAAGTTTCTGGGGCGGCGGGTACCCGCCTCGCACTGGGACCCGCCGGAACCAGACGGGAAGGGATTAGTGCCAATTAACTGCCTGTTAACAGGTAGTTACCAGGCAGTTTTTAGACTAATCCCTATTTTGAGGGGTTTCGTGTGGGTTTCCCGACGGCTCCAAACCACGCCAGGTTAGAGCAGGCGGGCCATCGGGTTGAAGGAGTTGGAGGGGTCGCGATGTTGGCGCTCAGGTGAGTGATGGGTGCATGAGTGTAAAGGTAAGTGTGTTTGGTGTGTCTAAAGTGTGTAAAGAACTTTTACTTACCTGTAATAACAGAAAATGCGGGAAAAACTCAGCAGGCCAGGCAACATCCGTGGAGAGAAATTAGAGTTGACGTTTCGGGTCGAAACCATTTCTCAAAACTGCAAAGGAAATAAAATAGATCGAAGGCAGGGCTGCGATAGAACAAAAGAAGTAAAAGAGACATTAAGAGGTATTCAAAATCAGACGAGATGGTAATAGGACAAGTGGAGACAAAAGACGGCTGAGATTAGCTGTGAAGTGTACTGGCAGAAAGAGAGACAGCTGCCATGTGGGAGAGAGAAAAGAAAGGAAAGTGGGGGGGGGAAGGGAAGACCCAAAACAAAGGGGTGGAAAAAAATATAAGTAAAAATGTAATAGGGGCTGAGGTTATGATCTGAAATTGTTGAACTCGATGTTGAGTCCGGAAGGCTGCAATGTGCCTAATCGGAAGATGAGGTGCTGTTCCTCGAGTTTACGTTGAGCTTCCGTGGAACAATGCAAGAGGCAGAGGACGGTGAGGTCCGAGTGGGAATGGAGCGGTGAATTAAAATGACAGGCGACCGGAAGCTCGGGGTCACCCTTACGGACTGAACGGAGGTGTTCCGCAAAGCGGTCACCCAATCTGCGTTTGGTCACCTGTCATTTTAATTCACCGCTCCATTCCCACTCGGACCTCACTGTCCTTGGCCTCTTGCATTGTTCCACGGAAGCTCAACGTAAACTCGAGGAACAGCACCTCATCTTCCGATTAGGCACTTTGCAGCCTTCCGGACTTAATATCGAGTTCAACAATTTCAGATCATAACCTCGGCCCCTATTACATTTTTACTTATACTTTTTTCCACCCCTTTGTTTTGGGTCTTCCCTTCCCCCCCGCCTTTCCTTTTTTTTCTCTCTCCCACATGGCAGCTCTGTCTCATCCTGCCAGTACACTTCACACCTAATCTCAGCCGTCTTTTGTCTCCACTTGTCCTATTACCATCTCGTCTGGTTTTGAATACCTCTTAATGTCTCTTTTACTTCTTTTGTTCTATCGCAGCCCTGCCTTCGATCTATTTTATTTCCTTTCCAGTTTTGAAAAAGGGTTTCGACCCGAAACGTCAACTCTAATTTCTCTCCACGGATGTTGCCTGGCCTGCTGAGTTTTTCCAGCATTTTCTGTTGTTATTTCGGATTTCCAGCATCTGCAGTATTTTGCTATTTTACTTACCTGTACTTACCTTCACAGCCTTTCTTCCTGTAGCCGTCGGGAGCGCATCACTCAGCCGGCACTTAAAGCTGAACGGCTGCGATCTGTGAAAAGTGACAGCCTTCAGCTTTGAGTGCCGGTAAGAGTTCTAACTGAGTCTGTGCAGAATGACTCATGTCAGAACTCAGACTGTCAGTGTTTGACAGCTTCAAACAGCTGTGAAACACTGATATTTCATCTGTCAAGAACTCTTGACAGATGAAATTTCAGTCTGTGACGTCACCTGTTGCCGGGTGGCCCTTAATTGGCCTGCTGAGCCCGCTGGGCGGGCTCAACAAGGTCAATCAAGGGAAAATCACGTGGATTGGCCGGACGTCGAAGTAGGCGGGTCAAAAACTCGAAAGGGGAAGTCCCGCCTTCTTCCTGACAGGTTTGGGAAAATCTACCTCTCAATGTTTTCAAGGGGAGACTGGATAGGCACTTGAGGGAAATAAACTTGCAGGGCTACGGGGATAGAGCAGGGGAATGGCCTCCTTCTGTGCCATTATGACTCTATGGGCTGGATTTTGTCAATGGGGGCGCGTTGGGGGCGGGACTGCTGGTTTTCGGGTTTCAGTCCCGCCGCCAATGATGTCTGGCCAACCCACGCTATTTTCCCTTGATTGACCTTGTTAAGCCCTTAGCCGACCAATTAAGGGAAAGCTGGTGACAGAGGACGTCGGCGTATGACGTTTCATCTGTCGAAAATCTATTGACAGATGAATTGTCAGCATTTGACAGCTTTGAGGAGCTGTCAAACGCTGATAATCTCTGTTCTAAGGTGAGCCCTTGCACAAAGACTCATCAAAACCTCTCTCCTCAGCAGAAAGCAGATGGCTGCTGCATCTGAGAATGCAGCAGCCATTCTGTAATCTCTGCCGTTGAGATGAGGCACCTCAGGATCCCCAAGGGTTGAAGCCTGCAGGAAGAAGCAAAGGTAAGTAAACTTTTTCTAACACTTTACACTCACCTCTCATACTTACCTCTCCACACTTGCACCCATCACTCACCTCTACAGTGGACTTTCCTACCCCTCTCACCCCTGCAGACCCACTGCTCGCCTTGCTGATCCTGGCGAGGTTCGCAGCCGTCGGGAAGCTCGCACTTGCAGGGGTAAACTGGGGATACACCTCAAAACTGCCTGTTAACTATCTGTTAACAGGCAGTTAATTGGTTCTAATCCCCTTCCCGCCTTGAGGAGACGGGTCCCTACGCGAGTCAGGGACCCGCCTCCCGGGAAGATGGCACGGAGGTGGGTTGGGAGCAGGGTCGGTACCCACTCCCAGTTTCTGCCATTTTCCTAGCAGTCCCGCCTCTATCCCCACCTCCCCAGGGCTGGGAGAATTCCCCCCTATGACTCTATGGGCTTCATTTTGTGAATGGAGACGAGTTGGAGGTGGGACTGCTGCTTGTCGTGTCAATGTCCCGCCTCCATCCTCGCCTGACCAACCAGAGGGATTTTCCCCTGATTCACCTTGTTAAGCCCGCCCTGTGGGCTCAGCAGGCCAATTAGGGAGGAAGTCACTGACAGAGCACGTCAACGTCAGACGTGCTATCTGTCAAGACTTCTTGAAAGAAGAAATGTCAGCATTTGACAGCTCTGTGAAGCTGTCAAACACTGACATTCTCTGTAGTTTGATGAGCCCTTGTGTTCAGGACTCATCAAACCTTTCAACTTTGTTGATTTCACATGGCTGTTGGTTCGGAGGTTCCAACAGCCAGACTGTGAAATCGACAAGGAGGATGTCGGGTCACCCAATCCAGCGCTGTAGGAAGAAAACAAGGTAAGTGAACATTTTTTTAAACTTATCACTCACCTTACATACTTACCACTCCACACTTGCACCCATTACTCACCTCTACATCTTACTTCCAGGTGCCTCCGACCACCACAGACCTCCTCCACGTCTCCTCCAACCTGGCGGGGTTCTCCGAGATCAGGAAGCCTTCACCTGTGAAGATAAAATGGCACTAATCCCTTTTTCTGCCTGTTAACTACCTGTGAACAGGCAGTTAAAAGGATTAAAAGCCTTTTCCACCTCCAGGAGACGGGACCCGAAGCTGCACATCCTCCCGCCTCCTGGCAAAAGGGCACGGAGGCGGGGTGGGGGCGGGTTTGCCATCCGCCCCCAATTTCTCCAAGTTTACCGGCAGACCAGCCTCCATGCCCGCCTGCTCGGGGCTTGGAAAATCTAACTCTATGACTATGACTCTATGGGGGATAAATTGAGTCGCGCCCCCTTTGGGGCGCTAACTCCCTGGAAAAATTAGCGCCCCCGCAGCTGAAATAGTGTCGTAGCACCCCACGAGGGAAGTGGGGCGTCACTGGAAGCGCCCCACAACCCTCTTGGGGGCACTGCGAGGGAGTATCGCGGTGCTACATGCAGGCCTTCCTCCCCTTCTTAAAGGGGAGGGACCTTGTGCAGCGCGACCCGGGGCCCAGCTGAGCCACCGTGGATCGGAGTGCCGGCAAAAGAGCCTGACACTCAAGAGAAGTGCCGGGCTCATGGAGCGCAGCCGGCACTCCGCGGTGGGGGGGGGGCAGGCCAGGAGGCCGGGGACAGGAGCGGAGGTAGGTGCTGGCAGGCGGCCAGCAACAAAAATGGCCGCCCGGCACCTCGCCTTTAAATAGCACCGCCCCGGCCACAGGTAGGCCCCCCTGACCCCGTCGGACATAGCGTCCGGCGGTAAGTCAGGGGGCACTACCGAAGATCGCGGCCGGGGTGCTGCACATGGTGATGATGTCATCGCCGGCGGCGCAGGGCACTAACGGTTGCCGCCGCCGCCGCTAACCTCCCACTGAATTTCGCGGGAGGCGTTGGCGGTGCCGCTCCTGGATGTTAGTTGCTTTGTGCCCCGTTAGCGCCCTCTAACGGGAGGCGCAAAGCAACCAAATCTTTCCCCCTATGACTCCTGACTTGTGCCTTGTAAATGGTGGCAAGGCTTTGGGGAATCAGAAGGTGAGACACTCACCACAGAATACCCAGCCTCTGACCTGCTGTTGTAGCCACAGTATTTATGTGGCTGGTCCAGTTAAGTTTCTGGTCAATGTTGATTCCCCGGGATGTTCTAAGCCCATTTACATTACAAAAAATATGCACAAGAGGACAGCAAATATGCACAAGAGGACAGCAATAAAATCCCTGAGAGAGCCTAGTTTCTATCTTAGTCTCAGCTGTCCATTGAAATGAACTGTCCCAACTGTGCATTTTTCCTTGGTTCTTGACCAATTGCTAAATGGAGCATGGCACCGTAGCAATCAGTTGGATCTTACTTTTGGGAGGAGAAGGACTGGTAAGAATAAGTCCGCCTTGGAGGAGGGGGATCTCTTCTCACCTGATCACAGAGCACACCATGATGGTGGCTGAAGGGAAACTTCTGACCAAGACCGTCCTACCCTTCCGCCTTCCTTGATGAAGGAAGGAGTGTAGAAACTAGAGGCACTAGTGGAAGACTTAACTGGGGGATGAAACCAAGGGAAGAAGAAGAAAAGGAAAGGAAATAATGTCAATTTTAAACATTAACCTTTTCCAAAGGCAACTATGGGAAATTCAGTGCACTGGCTGAAAAGAAAAGGAAAAAAGTGCAGGCTGAAAGTGAAGACACCAAAATGCTGCTCGAATCTGAAGAGGAAGACCAGAGGACCGACACTGAAGAGACTCTGCCCTGTCTCTCCATGACTCCATCTTGTTACCCAATTGATACTAAAGATGAAAGGTTACATTTCATGTTCATTTCATTTTGCCAGTATATGAACCATATTTTAAAAAGTCAAGCGACTTTGTTTGGGCAGTTGCTGCCCTTAGAATCAGCTGCTGAGACATCGGAATCTGAAACAAAACAGAACCATCAAACTGCCTTTGTCGCCTGGAGGATTAAATGAAAACTGGCTCAGCTGTAATACTTCCGACCTTGTGAGCACGCATTCTGCTTTAAAGGAAACACAATGAAAGATGCCTGAGCAAAATATTCCTGTGCCACAAGCTACCCAAATTAATAACATCGGAGGCAAAAAACACAGTTGTGTGTGAGTTGGAGATAGCAATCTTTGGGATGTTAAAAAAAAAAAAAAAAAAGTTCAAGTGAATATTAAATGGGAAACAGAACTAAAAAATAAAATGACAGAAGAAATATTGAATTATTTTTAAGGTTATTTTAAAAGATTTGCACGGACTATATATCTCCCCCCCCCCCCCCCCCCCACCATGTCTCTGTGAGAAAATGGAGAAAATACAAGGAGGAAATTGGACCTTGCTCCTGTTTTTCGGACCCAAAACAGGGGCAGAAAGGATCAATTTCCTACGTCGCAAGGGTGCCTGAAATACCTCCGACATGTTGGCTCAGGTGATATTCAAGTGAGCCTGGCAGCCGCCTTCATCAGCCCTCCTTGCATATGTTAATGAGGTGCATAACGCCCGTTTAAGATTCCCCTCCCGGAAATTCGTCTGCACTGAGCGGACACGTGCACAGGGCATGCTTCCTTTCACTCAGGTTTTGGGGGTTTTCAGAGATTAGCAACAAGTTTTAACTTTTTAACATTGCATAGTATTCCAGTACTTAAAACACAGAAACAGGCCATTTGGCCCAACTTGTCCATGCTCCACACGAGCCTCCTCCCACCCTTCTTCGATTAACTCCATCAACACATCCTTCTATTCTTTTCTCCTTCATGTGTTTATCCAGTTTCCCTTTAAATGCATCCATGCTCATCACTTCAACTACTTCTATATTCTAGCCACTCTCTGGGTAAAAGGAGAACTGAGGTGAATCCTAATGAGTATTAAAAGGACTCCGTGTCAGTGGAAAGACAGATTGTAGGTAGCGTCAAAGGTTTTGGTTCAGAATGCAAGAAACCACAGAATGATAAAAGGCTGGTTGACACATCAAGCCCGCTTCTTCCTCAGACCATGTAGAAATAATTAATCGTGGGCTTTACCTACTTTTTTAATCTCCTGAGGGAAAGTTCTGCATCATTTCTTCCCAACCCCCAAATCGAGAAAAATAACAGAGTAGCTATCCATCATCACATCTCGGCATTCAACCGTGTCTGCTTGCTTTCTATAAAGTCATCAGTCGTCACAGCCCAGTATGTTTTTAATCCCTATTTATACATATCTTTAATATAATTTCCAAATAGATATTTATTTCACTCTTTTATGAAGAAAATGAATTTGCACGGCATTAACTGCTTCTGCTAGAAGTCTGCTCCATATTTCCACTACATTTATACTAAATAAACTTGTATGTTATCTATTCCTCTAAGCTTTTTAACAACATACATTACGTCCCCTTTAAAACATAATTTTGCCAATAAAAATAATGTTTAGTTGCATAACTGTCCAAAACTTACACCCAGATGGACCAGTCATGGGTTTCTGTCTAATCTGTAGTTGAATCTGAAGTAGATATTAATATGCTATGGTGTCCTAACATTGGAAGATTTCAGTTTCTGTCCTATTCCCATGTGACTGGCAGAGCTTTGCACCCGAACCATTTTATCAAAAATGTCTTTGGCTTGAAACTTCGGGAATGTTTAGTAAAGGTGTCAGCCTTGGCTCAATGACAGCATTCTTACCTTTGAGTCAGAAGGTCGGGGATTGAAGCCCCACTCCAAAGGCTTGAGCACACAATCTAGGCCGACACTTTAGTGCAGTCCTTAGGGAGTGCTGCACTGTCTGAGATGCTGTCTTTCAGAAGAGTCATTAAATCAAGGCCCTGTAAAAGATCCCATGGCACTATTCGAAGAAGGGGGGGTGGGGAGTTTTCCTGGCCAACATTTATCCCTTAACCAACATCATTCAAACAGATTATCTGGCCATTGACCTCATTGCTGTTTGTGGGAACTTGTGCACAAATTGGCTGCTAAGTTGGTCTACGTTACCTTTATACAACATTTTAATTTGTACAAAAAACACCCATAATAAGCTTGTATTAGTGTCCCGTTATGTGATACAGTCAAACAGTTTAACCTTTTATTTTCAGCTCTTTGTACTGCATCCCATATCAAGATGGAAAACCCTGTTGTTTCTATATGGAGCTATTGGGAAACCACTGCTGGCAGTTGCACATCTCAAATGCAATCACACAGATCACAGATGTATTGGTTAGTGGGTATTTAGGGGGAAAAATTGGGGGGGCGCTACCTTCGCTGGGGCGCTAATTTTAGCGACCTGAAAAAGTTAGCGCCCCTGTGGCCGATTTTCCCAGGTAGCGCCCCGAGAGGGAGGAGAGGCGCTACTGGAAGCGCCCCGCGTCCATCTTGGGGCGCTGCGAGCCAATATTGCGGCTCAATGTGGCGCTGCGGCACATTGCGCCGCGGTACTGCAGGCCTTCCTCCCCTTATTAAAGGGGAGGGGCCTGGCACAGCGTGTCCCGGCGCCCAGCTGGGCCACCAGGGATTGGGAGTGCCGGGCTCACGGAGAGCAGCCGGCACCCCGCAGGGAGGCTTCAATGGGGCCGGAGACAGCAACGGGGGCAGGTGCTGGCAGGCGGCCAGCAACAAAAATGGCCGCCCGCCACCTCCCCTTTAACTAGCGCTGCCCCGGCCACAGGTAGGCCCCCCTGACCCCCGTGGACATAGCGTCCGGCGGTAAGTCGGGGGCCGCCACCCAATATTACATCCGGGGCGTTGCGCACGGCGATGACGCTGAATTTCGCTGAATTTTGCGAGTGGCATTAGCGGCGCTGCGCCCAGGCGCTAGTTCATTTTGTACCCACGGGAGGCGCAAATCAACTGAATTTAGCCCCCTTAAAGTTTGCCCTGTCTTTAAAACTTAACATTTTCTTCTTTGAATTTGTTTTTTTTTTGAGGGGGGGAGCAGTAGAAGTGAATGTTGAACTAAAATGCAAATGTGTTTGTGTTTGTGTTTTCTATTAGCGAAATATATTTTTTGTTTTGTTTTGACTTGTTTTTAATCATTTATTGGTGATTTTTTTTGTGCTGATCAAGTAAAGGGATGTTAGTATTGGGTTTGGAGCATTTCCTATTTTGGCCATCCAGAGCCAGCATCAAGCACTCTCCCTTGTCAGGTATATCGTACCCATCTACAGAGTAAAGCTCCCACAAACCTGCCCCACAACTATGTGCCTTAACCCCAGCCTCAGGAATGCATCCCCTAATGCACCAATATAATGTTTTGCACTCTCCTTGCCAGCCATCCTGAGCGCCTCTCTGAGCTGGATTTGCCAATTATGGGTTGAAATTACTCAGTGTTATTTTTAATTGCATGGCTGACACATTCAGGTAAAATCTTTGTGTGCTAATTTAATGAAGCCGTCAGTTTTGGGTCCATTAGTCTTTTCAATTTTTATAAATGACCTAGACTAGGGTATAGGGAGCAGCATTATAAAGTTTGCAGCTGATATGAAACTTGGCACCATAACAGATAGTGATGAGGATAGTTATAGACTTCAGGATGACACCGACAAGATGGTGAAATGGGCAGAAGCCTGGGAGATGGAGTTCAATGCGGAGAAGTGTGAAGTGATGCACTTAGGGAGGACTAATATGGAAAGACAGTACACTATAAATGGCATATTTCTGAAAAATGTAGATCAGCAGAGAGACCCTGGTACACAAATCCTTAAAGGTGGCAGGGTAAGTTGATAAAGTGGTTAAAAAAGAATATGGGTTACCTGGATTTATAAATAGAGGCATGGGGTAAAAATTGGGGTGGGTTACTTAGGGGGGGGGCGGAGTTTTAGACTGGAAACGGATTTCCCTACACGTGGAGTTTTAACTCCATTGCATGCTTCTTTTGGCCCTGACAGGTTCCTTGCCCGGAAGTCAGCCCAATTGACAGGCTTGTGTTCCAGTGGGGCAGGGATCAGGCTGTAGGACCAGGTAGGTCCAATCCCTGGCTCTGGGGTGGGGGGTCCGATCCCAGACCCCGGGGGCATTTGTATTGCGGGGGTCTGCTAGGGGGTGGGTGTGGAGAGGTGTGTGTGGAGAGCTTGCGGGGCCGTGGGTGGGAAGCACTCCTGCTCCTCCAGGCCCACAAGCAGTGCTGTAAAGCACTTACCTTCTCTCAGAAGCTGTCCTCGCCTTGCTTCAGCTGTCGGGTTTCTCGAGGCCTGGGAAGCCCGGCCGCCCACGGTTAAACCTGCAAATCAGGTTAAATCAGAGGCTTTCAGCCTCATTAACATATTTTAAATGCCAACCCACCTCCTGGGAGCGGGTTGGCTGCCCGCCCCTTGTCCCATCTCCATAAAACCCGGAAGTCGGCAGGTTGGAGCTGACTTCCCAACATGCTCGGAATGTTTCCCGATTTAATCCCCCACCCGCACCCAATCCCATGCACTCACCCATGTTAAAATTCCCCACAATAACTCTGTTTCTCTCTTTCCAGTTATGACATTAATTGCTGGTTGCAGCAGAAGCAAATATAGGATATCAGTCATGTGATGAGTAATACAATAGTACAAGGCTGTTTTTCCCTTCTTGGTTGACTTCAAGTTTAATATATTATATAATAAGAGCATTATTAAAACTAAACCTTTTGTACCTACAACTCTGTAATTGGATATTTTATAGGACCTTCCAACTTGTCCTCCAACAGTTTTCTTGATGGGGAACAAACTGCAAAGTAGAATTTGGAAGTAACCGTTGACAGAAAAAAAAGCTCAAATTTTTACCATTTATCAAAACAGTTGCATTAACTAGGCTATTGTATTAGGCAGAATTTCTTGCAAATCAGTTCAGTGTCCAGTTCAATAAGTAGGAATTCTCTTTGCTAATGGACCAAATTCTATATAAACCAAATTGGAGGTGAAGTGCAGAACAAGGGGACGTAATCTTAAAATCCAAACTAAAGCAGTTACAAGTGAATCCAAAGAAACAGTCTTCAGACGAGGAGTGGAGAGAATGTGAAATGCAGCAGCCCAGAAGGTCCTAGAGCCAGAAACATTTGAGGTGTCGACAAGAGCGATAAATATTCCTTTGGAAGAGTATTACAAGATACAGAAAAAGGGCAGGGAAATGGGATTAAAAAGATAAACGGCTACCATCGTTCACAAAATGGCAAAGAAACCAAGATGGTGTACTGTTGTTCTTAAGTTCCTGAGGCCTTGCGTTAGTGTGAGTTTGATTTTCCTGGCAAAAGGACGATATTCAAGAAGTTGAAACAACGATGAGAAAAGAGAATCCGGAAACAGAAGAGAGATGGCGGCAAACACTCGAGGCACTGCAAATAATGTGCAGGTCTGTACTAATCACTGTAGAGTAACAAGACATTGAATGCACAGAAAGACAGAGTTCTTTGAGACAACTGGAACCGTGTCCCAGATCAACCGGGAAACTAACTCAGTTAAACATCCCCAAGACTATCAGGGAAACCAGTATTGAAGGCGGTTTTACTTTAAGTGAGTGACTGTTGACATGTATTGACAGCACTCCTGAAGAAAAACAACCTGACCTGTGTAAATTGGATTGCAAGTCAGACCAGTAGATCTACGGCCTCCTTCTGTGGCCGACTTAATACGCTAAGCCACTTTGGTGCACGATATAGCGGGTAATTTTCAACTTCTCTGCCAGGGTGGTAATCTGGCAAGCAGGTCATACGCCCATTGTCGAACCCGCCTGGTATTTGTTCCATTGCAATCAATGGGATAAAGGTTGAGCGAGGGCTACAATGGACGGGTGATCCGCTCCGCCAGGTTATCACCCAGGCAGTGAAGTTAAAAATACCCCCATAGGCCGTGAAGGAGCATGAGGGCCAGGAGATTTTAACCCCCAAGCCTCATTTATGCACCGTGAGTCTGACTCCCGTCCAAAGCCAACGGGAATGACGTCACTGCTGATGGACGAGAGTCTAATTGCGGGAGGTAAGGCTGCTACCGGCGACCTATGGAAATTATCCCTGGCAAGGTAAGTAGGGACTGGGGGAGGGGAGCAACAAGTCGGCGATCAGGGGAGGGTGGGGGGAAGCCCACTCTAGGGGAGGCCCAAGGTACCCATATAGAGTCAGGAGAAGCACTCCAGCTCCTTTGACCCACAAGGAACATGTAAAAATTTTAAAAAGAAACCTCGTCCTGGAACCTGGAAACGTATAAAATTCTGACAGGGCTAGACAGACTGGATGCAGGGAGGATGTTTCCCCTGGCTGGGGGGTCTAGAACGAGGGGGTCACTGTCTCAGGATACGGGGTAGGACATTTAGGACTGAGATGAGGAGAAATTTCTTCACTCAGCGGGTGGTGAACCTGTGGAATTCTCTACCACAGAAGGCTATGGAGGCCAAGTCACTGAATATATTTAAGAGATAGATAGATTTCTAGACACAAAAGGCATCAAGGGGTATGAGGAGAGAGCGGGAATATGGTATTGAGATAGAGGATCAGACATGATCATATGGAATGGCGGAGCAGGCTCAAAGGGCCGAATGGCCTACTCCTGCTCCTATTTTTCTATGCTTCCATGTCCTGGATCCTTGCTGCCAGGTCGGAGACTGCAAAGGTCATAGTCGGGCCCGTGGTTAAAATGGAGTGTGATGGCCCCATCAGGATGCAACACTGACATTGAAATTAAGCCCTTGCTGTTCAGGGCAGTCGGCCTCTCTGTGCCTGAAGACAATTTAGTAAAAATGATGGGAGGCAGGAATGCGTCAGGAATGAAATGTGAACCTGACCCACCATCTTACTCTCCCCGCCCACACTGTTCCCGCAGGCAGGGGTTAAAATTGGCCCTTAAGTTTCTCTTACAAAAAGCATAAGAATAATAAATATAATAAGGAATTTTTGGGACTGTGTTCCAGTTTGACTAAATTGATGTCCGCTGAGCAGTAACGTCATTAGGTAAAAATGAGTCCAGAATACAGTTACATGGAAAGAGTATTTTTTCTGAAAAAAAGGAAGAACAAACTTGTATTTATTTAGCGCCTGATTACACACTCAAGATGTTCCAAAGTGGTTTTCAACCATTTAATAACTTTTTGAAGTTTACTGCCCAAGCGGTGAAGATGAAAATTACCCCCACTGTTTTATTCACTTTCCTACAGTCTATTAAGTTTGTTGAAATAATTGTGGCTAAACTTGTGTTCAGGACCTGTATCTAACTACAAATTCCGCTCTCATTAAAACAGAATAATAAATATATAAATTCTTTGTTGAATTGGCAAATTGGAGCTTCAATACACTCCAGTGAACAGTGCTCGAATGCAGGCTTGTGCCCGTAATTCCTCAGCATGCTGAGCTCCTATTCTCAGTCTCACTGCCATGATGATGCACAGGGCAGGGTACAGAGTTGACCTATAAGAAACGAGAACATTTCTTATGGTGCAGCTGTGGATGCTAGTGACAAATTACATTTAAGCTCCATTGTGGTAATGCAATGGATATTAGGGCAACTACAGGCTGGTGTGGGTTGGGTTCATTATCAATCTTCCCCTAATAGAAAATGGAACAGTCCTTTACTACAAGTGAACTACATAAGAACATAAGATAAGATGTAGGAGCAGGAGTAGGCCATTTGGCCACTTGAGCTTGCGCCGCCATTCAATAAGATCAGGGCTGATCTGATCTTGGCCTCAACTCCTCTTTCCTGCCCGCTCCCCATAACCCTTGACTCCCTTATCATTCAAAAATCTGTCTATCTCCATCTTAAATATATTCAATGGCCCTGCCTCCACAGCTCTCAGGGGAAGAGAATTCCAAAGATTCACGACCCTCAGAGAAGAAATTCCTCATTTCCGATTTAAATGGGCGACCCCTTATTCTGAAATGATGCTCCCTAGTTCTAGATTCCCCCACGAGGTGAAACATCCTCTCTGTATCTTATATGTTTCAATAAGATTCCCTCTCATTCTTCTAAACTCCAATGAGTATAGGCCCAACCTGCTACATCCAGATATAGTCTCCAGCACATTCCAGTGGCCTATCAGGCTTTGTTGACATTCTCAGAGCCCATCCTCGGAGGGGAAGATAGTTAGCTTGATGGGACTTCAGGGGGGGGAATAATTTTTTTTAACTTTTTTTGCTTGCACAGTTACATCTCACAGCTGCAAACTGATCACTACAGTAGTACTCTGTTGTGGGATGAATATACGAATATTTTTCCAGTTATTGACAAGTTTATTCATCTTATTTATGCTTTATAAATCAGAATTTTGTTTTCATTTTTATAGACAATTCATTGCAATTTTAGACAAAGTAGCAATGACAAGACCCACAGAAGTGGACTGTAAACGGCAAGCATCAATGACTCTGTCCTTTGTGAGCAATTTTCTTTCGGCAAATCTTTGTGGATTTGAACACATCTTTGAAACACACAGATGCCTAATGCTATTGGAACATTACATGCTAAATGCAAATCAGAGCTGCTCTGTAAGTTTAACAGCTCATTTGAAAGACGGCACTTCCGCCAGTGCCGCACTCGCTCAATACTGCAGGGCAAGGGTCGAATGTCGACGTTTGTGACCTTTTTAATCCCACAGATTTATTGAAAGGCTGTACTGTAGGTTAGCTCCATCATATATTTACCAGTGTCATAAGGAATATACTTAAAATGATAAAACGTGTTCTCTGCTGTAGAAAACAAATCATTGAAATGGTGACTATATTGCAAGAGGAGTTGAACAGTGATAATATCAGAGAAGGTCTCCAGGAGGCAAAAAACATTTTGAAAAATCTGCATTGGTGGGCTGATGAGGTATGTAGATGCCAAATAACCTATTTTCTTACAATCAACTTATGCTTAATATTATGTCCGTGTGTAATTGAGACACGGACTGCAGGAGTAGGCTACAACAGGTGTTTACTGAGTGGAGACAAAACTGGAACTACTATGCAAAGTTACTGCACAAGCTTATATACAGGGGTGGTCACTACTGGTACTGCAGTATACAGGGGCTGCAGAATATAGTTCCTTCTGCAAAGTACATACACTACAATTCCTCCCCTTTTAGCTAAACAGTACATAACATTCGATCAATAATCAAATAACATATTTACAATTACAGTTGCTATATACATCAGCTGAAGTTAAGCAATTATAAGTTCAGTCTTTGAGGAGGCTTCCTGATTCTGTCTGGATAACGCCTCTTTGGGGTATCAGGTTCTTCTGGCAAAGTTGATTTGGGATCAACGTCGTTGTCTGGTTCGTCTGCTTCCAATATCACCGATTCTGAGGTAGATGCAATTGGTACTTCGGTTTCATCACCAGGTGTATCGGATCGTGGTGTGGAATTGACGTTTTCCAGTGACTCTAGAATCTGGTCAGCATGGCGTCTTACAATGCTCTCTCCAATGTCCACGGTATACATTAGAGGTCCTTGCCGTGTGCAGATCGTTCCTGGCTGCCATTTCTCTGTGCGGTAGTCCCGGGCCAAAACTGGTTGACCTATCTTAAAACTCCTGGTCGGCCTTTCATTCATGTTCTGAAACTGCCTGTTCTCCACATCTCTTCTGATGTTTGGCTTAACCAAATCCAAGCGGCATCGTAGTCTTCGATTGAAGAACATCATGGCTGGAGTTTGGTTGGTAACCGCATGTGTCGCATTCCGGTAGGCAAACAAGAAGTTATCCACCTTGTGTTGTAGGGGTATGTCTTCATTACACATTGCCTTGATAGCCTTCTTGAATGTTTGAACGAACCTCTCGGCCAATCCATTGGTGGCTGGATGATATGGGGCGGATGTGTAATGCTTAACACCATTGTTCTTTAAGAACCTCCGGAACTCTTCAGACACAAACTGTGGTCCATTGTCGGAGCAAATCTGTTCAGGCAGCCCATTTCTGGCGAATATGGTTCGTAAGACTGTGATAGTTTTTTTCTGTGGTGGTTGAGGACATTTTTATCACCTCTGGCCACTTTGAATGTGCATCCACCGCAATTAAAAACATCGACTCCATAAATGGACCAGCAAAATCAATGTGTACCCTTTGCCATGGAGATGAGGGCTGTAAAGTCTGTGGGTTGTTTAGTTAATTAATACACAGACTCCAAGAGTAACTTAAAACAGGACTTTACTATTCGAAGGTCAGGGCGAATCTGCCCAATAACTCCTGACAGCACTTATATACCGGTGTGGTCACCGTCGGTATTACAGTATACAGAAGCCAACAAAGTAGTGCAACACCTAAAGTAGTTCTCTTAAAGGTGGACGGTTACATACAATAGTTCTCTTAAAGGTAGACGGGTACATACACTACAAGGGCCACTCCCATGGATGTAGAGGGGCTTGTGGTGGGGCGTTTTGGTCCTTCTGGCATCCTGTACAGCTCTTGGTCATCTCTTCGATTTCTCTATCGATTCCCGGCCACCACACAAACGCTCTGGCTAAGTTCTTCATTTTTACTCCTCCCAGATGACCCTCATGAAGCTCATTGAGCACTCTATCCTTCAATTTGGCTGGAATTACTACTCTGGATCCACACATCAAGGTTCCTCTGCACACTGACAGCTGTTCTCTTCTCGGCGAGAATGCTGGCAACAGTGGTTCGCTATGTGCTGGCCATCCCTTCACCATTAAATCATAGACCCAGGAGAGTGTCGGGTCATTTTGTGTTTCCTTTTCTATGTTTGCATTCGTCACAGGTAGACATTCGACTATGGTCGAGTGGAATATCTCCACAGGATCCACTGCAGGTGTTTCTTCCACCATCGGCAATGGTAGGCGCGACAATCCATCAGCATTCCCATGCTGTTTAGTTCCTTTGTACTCTATGTCATATTGCTGTGCCCCTAGGAAAAGGGACCACCTCTGTAGCCGCTGTGCTGTCATTATCGGGACGCCCTTCTGAGGGTTGAAAATGGAGACAAGAGGTTGATGATCAGTTAGTAGAGTAAATTTCTGACCGTGCAGGTAGTGATTGAACTTCTTCACCTCCCACACCAGGCTGAGGGCCTCTCTGTCAATCTGGGTGTAGTTACGCTCGGCTGAAGTTAACGAGAGTGACACAAAAGCTATCGGCCTCTCTGAACCATCAAGGAATTTATGTGACAGTACTGCTCCAATGCCGTAGGGAGACGCATCACACGCCAGTCTTATCGGTAGTGATGGGTTGTAGTGAGCCAATACTTCTCTTGAAGTGATTAGGTCTTTACTCTTCTGAAAGGTCCGCTTACATTCATCGCTCCATTTCCATGCTACTCCAGTTTGTAGTAGGGCATTCAGTGGGTGCAGAATTGTGGACAAATTCGGCAAAAACTTATGGTAGTAATTCATCAATCCGAGGAATGACTTCAGTTGCGACACATTTTCAGGCGCTGGAGCCTTAACTACCGCTTCAATTTTGTCAGGGGACTTATGTAACCCCTCTTCATCAATCACGTGGCCACAATACGATATCTGTTTCTTAAAAAACTCGCACTTGGGGCGATTGGCTAGTAGCCCATGTTCTCTTAGTCTAGTGAGCACCCGCTCTAGGTTGGCAAGGTGTTCACTGTCATCTTTACCTGTCACTAGGATGTCGCCCAAGTAACACTGAGTCCCCGGAATCCCTTGCAGGACTTGTTCCATCGCTCTTTGCCATATCGCCGGAGCTGATGCTACTCCGAATACCAGTCGATTATACTGGTAAAGACCTTTGTGAGTGTTTATCGTGAGATACTTCCTAGAGGATTCTTCAACCTCCATCTGCAAATATGCTTGTGCTAGGTCAATTTTTGTAAAACGCTTCCCTCCAGATAGTGAGGCGAAAATGTCTTCTATCCTCGGGAGAGGATACTGCACTGTGTGAAGGACTGGGTTCACAGTCACCTTGAAGTCCCCACAGATGCGAACCTTCCTTGGCTCCTCAGACTTATTGTTTAATGTTTTCTTCATGACAGGAACGATGGGTGTCGCCCACTCGCTCCAGTCTACCTTAGATAACATGCCTGCATTCTCCAGATTCTCCAGCTCTGCCTCGACGGCTGGGCGAATTGCATACGGTACCGGTCTTGCTTTGAAAAACTTGGGGATTGCATTCTCTTCTATTTTTATCGAGGCGGTTACGCCTTTAAGAGTTCCCAGTTCTTGTTGAAATACCTCTTTGGCGTTAGCTAAGATTGTTGACAATCGTCCAGGTGTGACGTCGTCATCCTTTTTACCAGCCACAGTCAGTGCCTGAATGGAGTGCCAGTCTAAACTTATCTTTCTGATCCATTCACGTCCCAATAACGGTGGTCCACCATCTTGCAGTATGTACAGATACAATTTCTGTATTTCCTTGCCGTTGTATTCGACAGGCACCCTTATTTTCCCTCTGGGGTATACTTTCTGCCCCGTATACGTCTTCAAGACAATGGATGTCTCTTTCAAGGGTATGTGTGAGAATAGCCGCTCGTAGTCTCATCGATTCATGATGGTCAGGGCTGATCCTGTATCCAATTCCATTTTGACTTGGGACCCTGCTATCATGAGGGTGACCCAAATGGTTCGGTGATCCTCTTTTGCGATTATGTTGTGAAGTTTGAGACAGCTTAGTCTCTTGTTCCCAGATTCACTATCGCTCTTCTGGTCTTCGGAACTACTGTCCGTCATCTTTTGTACTTTCCTGTACTGTTCCTTAGTAGCCTTTTTGTTGTCGTTAGTCTTCTTTCCAGACCTGCAAACTCGTGCAATGTGTCCCATCTTTCCACATTGCCTGCATATTTTGTCCTTGGACCAGCAGTCCTTCTGGTCATGGGTTGTTCTGCCGCAGCGATAACATTTTTCAAATCCCCGTGTCATTTCATGGGTGCCGTATTCCTGTGGCTTTTGCTGTATTTCCGCAGCTCCCCTTGCTGCTGCTTCGTACGATACTGCCAAGCTGAAAGCCTCATCCAGCGTCAGCTCTTTCTCTGAGAGTAACCTCTTCTGGGTTCCTTCACTCAGGAGTCCACAGACAAATTTGTCCCGTAGAGTGTCTTGTCAGTTCTGCTCCGAACTGGCAGTGCTTTGATAGCTTGCGTAGTTCCGTAAGGTAATCAGCATTGCTCTCATCTTTATGCTGATTTCCCCTGTGGAATTTAATTCTTTCTGCTATCAGCAGCGGTGTAGGATTTAGGTGTTCCTGTAGGATATCAACAATTTCATTAAAACTCTTCGCCATCGGTTTGGCTGGAGTGATCAGGTTCCGCAATAGGCCGTACGTTCTTGCGCCCATTAAGTTTAGTAGTACCGATGCCTTTTTCTCATCGGCTACTTCATTTGCCTTGCAATATACTTCGACTCTTTCCACATACGTGGTCCAGTCTTCTATTGCATTATCGAAGGCAGTGATATTGCCAGTCTTCGGCATCTTGGAAATCTAAGATGGCGCCTCCCGCACTTTGCCTTCTTCCCCGATTGGACAAAATGGCGCCTCCCGCGCTTTGCCTTCTTCCCCGCTGGATTAAGATGGTGCCTCCCGCGCTTTCTGTCTTCTCCGCTGCTGCTAGCGCTGTTGCTGGCGTTTTTATGCCTTGATGGTGACGCCCTATGGTCTTCGCGCACTTCCCCCCCGCGCTGCTGCTAACGCCGCTCTCCGCGGTCCCCGTGGCAAACTGCAGCTCCTCGCGGCTTTCTGTGCTTCTAATTTCTTTTATTTTAATTACTGTTCCCGTCGTCAGAGCAAACCCTCCGGGACACTTTCCTCCCTCTTCTCGGGTCTGTACGCTGCCCGGCTTCGTAGCACCGGCCGCGCCCTGTGTGCTCCACCCTCTCTCTCTCTCTCCTCTTCCCGACAACGCTGCTCAGCCCCGTTGAAAAGCCACCCGATCGAGCTCTAGCCCGCCGCAGCCCAGGAAGGATCAGTGTACTACCTGCCACCAGCCCGAATAGCTGTAACACCATAGACAGGATAACCAAGCCCCGCTCTCGACAGCCTCTCCTGCAAATCTTCAACACCGATGAATCAGAGGCGGTTGTCCACGGTCGACGCCCATTTCTTCTGTTTGTTTTTTTTCTTTCTTCCTTCTGGCCTCGACCTCCAACAACTTCGCTTCAGGGATGGATCCCCATGAGGTGGTGCAGAACTGTAGGTAAGTTCGGATCTGCTCGTCGCCAGTATTATGTCTGTGTGTAATTGAGACACGGACTGCAGGAGTAGGTTACAACAGGTATTTACTGAGTGGAGACAAAACTGGAACTACTATGCAAAGTTACTACACAGGCTTAAATACAGGGGTGGTCACTACTGGTACTGCAGTATACAGGGGCTGCAGAATATAGTTCCTTCTGCAAAGTACATACACTACACTTAACGCTTGATACTTGAGATGAAGACATGAATGAATAGCAAGCTCCATCCTCAACACTGACATATTAACTGGGAGATTTTGTTGGTTCAGAAATCGTCGTGTTTCTGTTTAAATATCGCTGCACTGGAGAATGGCAGCAAACTCCTACCAGCCATTGCTCTGTACTGCTCGCTACTTGTTAGAAGGCAAAGTTAATGCTTATCACGTTTTATGCTGTTGCTATTCAAATTATAGGGATTAGATTCAGGCGTGAATTCCTGTGGGTTCTCCCACTGTAACGTCGTCGGAACAGCTGTGAAAACCCGTAAAAATCTGCGTAAACCCGATCCCTGGTGGAGATTCACCCCCTGTAACTTTGCACATATTGGGGTTTGTGACCTGGTTTGTGTCCTGGTCCGCAGTTCCATTTCATCCTTCGCCTCATCCGGCGCTTTAACAAAAAACTTTTTTTCTTCCTTTCAAGTGTCAAGGATCGCAAGCTTCAACAACTCTTGGACACCAATGCCCCTCTGGAACCTTCTTTCCCTTCACTTTCCTCTGAGCCCCCTTCTCCCAATCTCACCCCCTGCCGCGTTTTCACTATCCCTTCTGACCTTCCCCTCTCTGACCCCGAACGATCAGTCCTTAGCAAAGGCCTGAGCTCCATCCCCTTACGCCCCACCTCAATGAATTTTGAGCTCGGCACGATGCTGAGCTCTTTTTCCGCCGCCTTCGTCTCCGTGACCACTTCTCTGGCCAGGAGTCTTCCCCCCGCACGGCTGACCCTTTCTCCCGCTTTCAGAATTCTCGTTCTACCTGGACCCCTCCCTCCGGCCTCTTACCGTCTCTAGATCTTTACATTGCAAGCTGCCGGCGTGACATCGGCCGTCTCCATTTCTCTGCTCCCCTCACTCACTCCAACCTACCTCCCTCTGAACTTGCAGCACTCCATTCTCTCAGATCCAACCCCAACATTGTCATTAAACCTGCTGACAAGGGTGGTGCTGTTGTTGTTTGGCGAACTGACCTCTACCGAGCGGAAGCTGAACGCCAACTCTCCGACACCTCCTCCTACCTCCACCTGGACCATGACCCCACTACCAAACATCAAACCACCGTTTCCAAGACTGTCACTGACCTCATCTCCTCTGGAGATCTTCCTCCCACGGCCGCCAACCTCATAGTTCCCCAACCCCGCACAGCCCGCTTCTACCTCCTTCCCAAGATCCACAAACAGGACTGCCCTGGTAGACCCATTGTTTCAGCCTGTTCTTGCCCCACGGAACTTATCTCTTCCTATCTCGACTCTTTTTTCTCCCCTTGTCCAGTCTCTTCCCACCTACATCCGTGACTCTTCCGACGCCCTCTGCCACTTTAACAGTTTCCAGTTTCCTGGCCCCAACCACTTCCTTTTCACTATGGACGTACGATCCCTCTACACCTCCATCCCCCACCAGGATGGCCTGAGGGCTCTCCACTTCTTCCTTGAACAGAGGTCCAACCAGTCCCCATCCCCCACCACCCTCCCCCGCCTGGCTGAACTTGTTCTCACATTGAACAACTTCTCCTTTGACTCCACTCACTTCCTCCAAATCAAAGGTGTTGCTATGGGAACCCGCATGGGTCCTAGCTATGCCTGCCTTTTCGTGGGATATGTGGAACACTCTTTGTTCCAGTCCTACTCAGGTCCCCTCCCTCACCTCTTTTTCCATACATTGATGACTGTATCGGTGCCGTTTCCTGTTCTCGCCCTGAACTAGGTAATTTCATTCACTTTGCTTCCAATTTCCACCCTTCCCTCACCTTCACATGGTCCATCTCCGACTCTTCCCTTCCCTTCCTCGACTTCTCTGTCTCCATCTCTGGGGCTAGGTTATTGACAAACATTCACTACAAGCCCACTGACTCCCAAAGCTACCTGGACTACACTTCTTCCCACCCCGCCTCCTGTAAGGACTCTATTCCATTCTCCCAGTTTCTCCATCTCCGCCGCATCTGCTCTGACGATGCCACCTTCCATACCAGTGCTTCCGACATGACTCCCTTTTTCCTCAACCGAGGATTCCCCTCTACTGTGGTTGACATGGCCCTTAACCATGTCCGTTCTATCTCCCGCACTTCTGCCCTCACCCCTGCCCCTCCCTCCCAGAACCACGATAGAGTTCCCCTTGTCCTCACCTTTCACCCCACCAGCCTCCATATTCAACGGATCATCCTCTGCCATTTCCGCCACCTCCAATGTGATCCCACCACCAAACACATCTTCCCCTCACCTCCCCTTTCAGCATTCCATAGGGACCGCTCCCTCCGTGACACCCTAGTCCACTCCTCTATCACCCCCAACACCCCTTCCCCTTCGCCCGGCACCTTCCCGTGCAAGTCCAGGAGATGCAACACATGCCCTTATACCTCCCCATTTCCCACTGTCCAGGGCCCCAAACACCCCTTCCAGGTGAAACAGTGATTTACTTGTACTTCTTGCAATTTAATATACTGTATTCGCTGCTCACAATGTGGTCTCCTCTACATTGGGGAGACCAAACACAGATTGGGTGACCGCTTTGCGGAACACCTCCGTTCAGTCCGTAAGGGTGACCCCGAGCTTCCGGTCGCCTGTCACTTTAATTCATCGCTCCATTCCCACTCAGATCTCACCGTCCTCGGCCTCTTGCATTGTTCCACGGAAGCTCAGCATAAGCTCGAGGAACAGCACCTCATCTTTCGATTAGGCACTCTACAGCCCTCTGGACTCAACATAGAGTTCAACAATTTCAGATCATAACCTCGGCCCCTATTTTTTATACATCTAATATATCTATATCCACGCTCTGTCTTTTTTTCTTCTCCCCCACATGGCAGCTGTCTTTCATTCTGCCAGCACAATCTACACCTCATCTAGAGCCATTCTTTGTTTCTTAACCTGTCCCATTACCATCTCCTGTTGCCTTGAATCTCTTAATGCCTCTTAACCTCTTCCGCCTTCTATCCTATCACAGACCTTCCCTTTTGTTCTTTCATCCCCTCCCCCATTTCCCAGCCACTACACTTGCTTAAAAATCTGTTCCATTTCCTGCTTTTTTCCAGTTCTGCCGAAAGGTCATCGACCTGAAACGTTAACTCTGTTTCTCTCTTCACAGATGCTGCCTGACCTGCTGAATATCTCCAGCATTTTCTGTTTCTATGTCAGATTTCCAGCATCTGCAGTATTTTCTTTTTGTATGGGGGTTTGTGGAGCTGTGAGTACACCTCTGCAGCCTGGGATCCCACTCCCGGTGGATATCCAGTGACCTCTGCTGGAATTGAATGCGTGGACAGCAGGTGGGAGCAGGAATGTGTTCAGTGGTGACACCCTTCACAGACGGGAAGCCTGCTGAGGTTCTTTGTCTAAGGCTCACACATGAAAAGCTCCCACTGAGCTTAGGTAGCCAAGGGACGCTGGTGCCCGTCAGCACCTTCGGAGAAATGGGCAAAGGAAAACAATTTCAATTTCAATTTCAATTTTATTTGTCACATAACCAAATACAACAAGTGAAATCCAGTCAGTGAAATGTTTTTTTCTTAACGAGCCGAGCGCACCAAGCAGCAAAGGACACTTAGCTGCCTGGTACGCACGGATCCCGCAAGGACGGCAGCCATCTTCATCGGCGCCATCACAATAGGGCCCGCTCTCGCCTCGCTCCGCCTTTCCCGCACTCCTGCCCCACAATCTTCAGCCGCTGTGGTACCGACGTCCCGGGGCCTGCTTCTCCCTGGCTCTCCTTCCACCCGGTCTGACCTCCGAGCCTCCCGCGGTGTCCGACCTTCCAGGGCCTGCTTTTCCCGCCCTCGGTCCACTGGCCACCTCCCCTCCTACCGGTTCAACCTCCGAGCCTCCCGCCGAGGAGCTGCCGGCCGCCGTGCTACAGCGGGTCGTCGTGGCCTCCATCGCTGCTTCTGCTGCCTCCCCGCCGACTCGCCGACACGCCAAACTCATCAACGCCGATGCACAGCATCTGTAGCGGGAGTGGGCTGACCGACTCAGGGAGAGCGCTTACCCTGCGACCGCCACGGACGCCATCTTGTTCTAAAATGGTACTAATGGTACTAATTCTGTTATAAGGCCACTGAATCTTGCTTCCAGACTTTGCTTTTTATTTTATAGTTTCTACGAATCGTATGCGGCCATGCACACCTAGTTTATAACATGGCAACTGCTCAGCTCCTGTAGACAACCAAGGCGGCCAAGTGTGTTTGCAGCCAATCTCTGCAGTACCGCTGTGTTCCTACTGGTGGCAGTGTAGAGGTTAATTTTTCTCTGAACTCCTCACCAACAACGACACAAAGGTTCTGTACTTGATTTTACGGGAGTGGAATTAGTCTCGGTCAGTAGCGCAAAGCGGCTGATAGCGAATCGGCCGCCCGTTTTACACCTCACCCGAGTTTCTTGAAGTCAATGGAAAAGAAAATCGGGCGGGGTAGAAAGCGGGCTGCTGATTCGCTGGCGCCCGTTTAGCGCTACCCGCCTGAGACCAGTATCAGCCCCGGGGTATCTTTAAAAAAAAAATTCCAAGTGTTGTTATAAATGTAAATGTATATTTTAATTCAAAATCAAAAGCAGTTCTATTTACTGACAGCAACAGCATGGGTAAGCTTCTATTGTATGTCAACAGAGAAAATAAAGGAGCTTTTCTTTAACATTCCCCTTCCTCTGATTATCTCACCCTTTAGGGCTAGGTTTCTATTGCAAGTGAAAATAATGTGAGTTCCCCAATATTTTGCTTCTTCTTCCTGTTTCTTGCATTAAAACATATGACCATCCACAACAAGTACATAAAAGACAATGAAAGTTTGGCATTAATCAAATTCATGTATTCATAGCACAGAGCATTTGAGAATAAGAACATAATTCCTCACAGAAGAATTTGTCGTATTTTTCTCCCCTAATTGTCCTGGGTTTCTAACCTGGTTTTTCGTCTCTCCCAGGAGATTATGTGGCTCGGGGTGGGGTGGGGATTGTATGTATTGTAATGTATAAGGCATGACAATTAAATGGAACAGGCTGGATGGCCCAGTAGGTCTTATCCTGTCTGCCATCTTATGTATAAAAAGTGCTATAGGGCAAGGTATAGCCATGATCTAGCCCCTGCCTGCCACGGCTTGTGTTACAATTACCCAGCCAAAGCCACAAACTCTACCCTACCTGCTCAATCTTCTGAGGGCGAACTCCAAGGTGAAACCGCCAAGGAAATAAAAGCTCTGTGAAAATTTCTACCTGATTTTCCCAAAAGTAGTCAAGCAGAATTCCGGGATAATCTATTCTTACAACCCACACTTACTGCCCTGACCTGCTGCAATCCCCAAAATTGCACACAGCGTTCAAAATGTGGCCTTGCCACCGCGTTGCAGGGCTTAAGATAATTTGGGCCCGGATTTATTTGAGGGTTCTCCCAGACTCTCACTGTAACTTTGGTGGTGTTACGGCAGAACCAAGCGAACAAGGGCAGCGACCCAGTTATGCCAGGTTTCAATTAACTCTGGGTTCTCTCAGTCAGCTCCTTACAAGGGCGGTAACACCAAGGGACGGAGCCAGGGGAGTGGGGTCTCCCTACACCAGCACTTCCTGTTTCTCTGGCACACATGGGACCTGGCGTAATTCTAGAGGCCAATACGCTGAGAGAGATGAGGCACAAGTGGGCCCCACCAGAGGAAGGGGAGGGATCCAGGTGAGGGGAGTGGCCTAGTTCACCTGATGAAAACAAATTATTTGTTTCACAAAAATCTGTGTCAGCCCCCTTACACAGGAGGCCAAAGGGTAAGTGGCTGGATTCTCGGGGTGGTGGGGGAGGGCGGGCTGTCGGGAAAGGGCCTGGATACGCCCTCTGATGGCGGGCAGGTGACAGATTTTCTAACCAATTGTGCCAGGGGTGTGCCCAGATGCAGCCATAGTGGGATATGCTCCCACTGGCCCCATACTAGTGTGGTGCACTCCTGCTGATCCCGTGAACTCTGGCGGGGTCAGCACTGGAGGGCATCGGCAGGCGCAATCCCAGTGGGCACAATCCCAGTGCCGAGACAGCAACCTGTTGATTGTCGGGCTCTTTGTGTCTTGCAGTCAAATGCCCATGAATCTATCGTAGTTCTGTTAGTCTGCTCCTATAACCATCCTTCTCCAACGTCTCTCCTCCGTCATCCAGCTGGGTGGGACGTCCCTCACCTGGTTCCATTATTATCTATCCAGTCGTAGCCAGAGAATCACCTGCAATAGCTTCTCTCCCAACTCCCGCACCGTTACCTCTGGAGTCCCCCAGGGATCTATCCTTGGCCCCCTCCTATTCCTCATCTACATGCTGCTCCTTGGCAACATTATCTGAAAACACAACATCAGGTTCCACATGTACGCTGACAACACCCAGAACTTCCTCACCACCATCTCTCTCGACCCCTGCACTGTCTCTAATTTGTCAGACTGCTTGTCCGATATCCAGTACTGGATGAGCAGAAATTTCCTCCAACTAAATATTGGGAAGACCGAAGCATTGGTCCCCCCCACAAACTTTGTTCCCTAACCACCCACTCCATCCCTCTCTGAGGCTGAACTAGACCGTTTGCAACCTTGGTGTTGTATTTGACACCAAATAGAGCTTCTGACCACATATCTTCTCCGCATCACCAAGACCGCCTACTTCCACCTCCGTAACATCGCCCGACTCCGCCCCGCCTAAGTTCATCTGCTGCTGAAATCCTCATCCATGCCTTTGTTACCTCTAGACTTGACTGTTCCAATCCTCCATAAACTTGAGCTCATCCTAAATCCGGCTGCCTGTGTCCTGACTCGCACCAAGTCCCGTTCATCCATCACCCCCTGTGCTCACTGCCCCGTGTCCTAACTCGCACCAAGTCCCGTTCATCCATCACCCCCTGTGCTCACTGCCCCGTGTCCTAACTCGCACCAAGTCCCGTTCATCCATCACCCCCTGTGCTCACTGCCCCGTGTCCTAACTCGCACCAAGTCCCGTTCATCCATCACCCTCTGTGCTCACTGCCCCGTGTCCTAACTCGCACCAAGTCCCGTTCATCCATCACCCCCTGTGCTCACTGCCCCGTGTCCTAACTCGCACCAAGTCCCGTTCATCCATCACCCCTCTGCTGACCTACATTGGCTCCTGATCCGGCAATGCCTCAATTTTAAAATTCTCATCCTGGTTTTCAAATCCCTCCATGGACTCGCCCCTCCCTATCTCTGTAACTTTCCTCATAAACATTGTTATGGATTGCTGTAATAATGCTTATTAGTTAGGGATCTTTTCATGGGCCTAACAGTGGGATAATTCACTTAGCTCTCTGATCCATCAAAACATTAAAATTAAAACCCTAAAGTGCTTGATGTGAAGTAATTAGGATCTTGCATAATAAATGGGCCGTTACTGGTGGTCTTTCATTTATGGTGAAGTATCAAGTCTCGTGAGTACAACACTTATCCAAGTGTCATGTACCTTTCATATTAATCAAACAATATTTAATTCTTATAATTCACACTTTTTTTCATTCCTTTTAAAAATAATAGATACAGCATGTAAAAGATATATCAGCAATCTGATGCTTATCAATACATGTGCAAATATATGTGTCCGCCTTTCCAACTTTAAATTGATCACTGTATTGGAGCCCTCAAGTGAACACATTGGGCAGGATTTTCATTGTGCCGTGGAGTCGGGATTGGAGGCGTGCGGGGAGTTAAAATCCCGAAATCAGGGGTCCCGACCCCATCCCGCACCCAAACCCGCCTCCATGCCAGTTTCAGAGGAGGCAGGTACCCGCCCTGCACTGGGACCCACCTGCCCGAGGCGGGAAGGGATTAGTGCCAATTAACTGCCTGTTAACAGGTAGTTAACAGGCAGTTTTTAGCCTAATCCCTATTTTTAAGGTTGAAGTGTGGGATTCCCAACGGCTTCAAACCACGGCAAGTTAGAGAAGGTGGGCCGTCGGGTTGAAGGACTTGGAGGGGTCGAGATGTCGGTGTTCAGGTGAGTGATGCATGCATGAGTACAAAGGTAAGTGTGTTTGGTGTGTCTGAAGTGATTAAAGAAGTTTAAATTACCTTTTCTTACCTTTTCAGCCTTCCTTCCTTTAGGTCCCGGGAGTCCCTCATCTCACCGGCACAGAAAGCAGAATGGCTGCGAACTGTCAAAAGTGACAGCCTTCAGCTTACTGTGCAGGAGAGATTTCTAACTGAGTCTGTGGAGAAGGACTCAGGTTAGAAGTAAGACTGTCAGTGTTTGACAGCTTCAAACAGCTGTGAAACACTGATATTTCATCTGTCAAAACCTCTTGACAGATGAAATTTCAGTCTGTGACGTCACCTGTTGCCGGGTGGCCCTTAATTGGCCTGCTGAGCCCGCTGGGCAGGCTCAACAAGATCAATCAAGTTAAAATCACGTGGATTGGCCACATCTCGATGGAGGCGGGACTACAATCCCAAAAGTTGTAGTCCCGCCTCCCACCCGACTCCTGAACGAAAATCCTGCCCATTGCATCTACCTTTACACAGGAAATTACCAGTGTTCTAATCTGACTTGGTGCAGAGTGGGCTACACTACAGTAAATTGATATGGATCAATCCTAGGGAATAGTCAAGTATCTTTACCTTTCAAAAAATGAAGTAGGATAATGATGTAGTAATATCATCAGTGATTGGGATTTGGCATTGAGCTGATATGTTCACTCTCAAGTATTACACAAAGGGAGGTGGAGGGAGAAATATGCAGAAAAATTAGGGAAATGTGTAAAAAACATAGAATAATAATCTGGGGGATTTCAACTACCCCGCTATTAATTGGACAGAAGAGGTAGGTAAAGGGGATAATGCGTACAGGACTCCTTTCTAACCCAATATGTAAAAAGCCCAATAAGGGAGGATTCGCTATTAGATCGAGTAATGGGGAATGAACCAGAGCAGATAAGAGATTCCATGGATGAATAAAGCCATAAGGGAACAACTGAGCTTAAGGAAAGAGGCATACATTAAGTACATAGACAACAGGGGAGTGCATGATAAGAGAGAATATGAAAAGATTAGGGAGGCAAAAAGGAACTATGAAATTATATTTTCAAGGAACATAAAACAAAACAGTGAAATATTTTATAGGCTCATCAATAAAAAAAGGAAGGTTGGGATGGGAATAGGGCCATTAAGGGATAGTTAGGATAATACCACAGGTAATGATGGAGAAATGATAGAAATATTAAATAATTATTTTACTTCAGTATTTACCAGGGAGATAGAACAGGTGGACATGACATTGGATGATGAGATTAGCAATGAGATAAGTGCATTTAAAATTTAAAAAGGGGATATATTAAATAAATTAATCAAACTCAAAGAGGATAAAACCCCTGGTCCGGATGGATTGCATCCATGCATTTTAAAAGACTCTAGGGAAGAGATAGCAGAGGCATTGCTACGCATATTTAATAATTCATTAGAAAAAGGTATAGTACCAGAGGATTGGAGGATAGCTAATGTAATACCTATATTTAAGAAGTGGGATAGAACATGTCCAGGGAATTATAGACCAGTCAGCTTAACGTCGGTGGTAGGAAAAATAATGGAATCCCTACTAAAGGAGAAAATAGAAGAGCATCTAGAAACCAAAAATATAATAATGAATAGTCAACATGGATTTCAAAAGGGAAAGTCTTCCTTGACCAAACTTATTGCATTTTTTGGAGAGGTAACAGAGATAGTAGACAATGGTAATGCAGTAGATGGAATTTATCTGGATTTTTAAAAGGCCTTCGATAAGGTACCCCATAATAGACTGACGAACAAGGTCAGAGAATGTGGAGTCAGGGGACAAGTAGCAGAATGGATTGCTGGCTGGCTTCAGGACAGAAAGCAGAGAGTAGGAGTAAAGGGTAGCTATTCACAGTGGCAGAAGGTGGGTAGTGGTGTTCCACAAGGATCGATGCTGGGGCCACAGCTGTTCACAACTTACATTAACGATTTAGACATAGGAATCAAAAACACAATTTCTAAATTTGCGGATTACACCAAATTGGGGGGGTGATAGTCAATACTGAGGAGGACTGTAACAAATTACAGGGGACATTAATAAACTTGCAGAATGGGCATATAATTGGCAACTTAAGTTCAACACAGATAAATGTGAGGTATTACATTTTGGTAGGAAGAATAGGGATGTCACTTATCACTTGGAGGGTGCAAGTCTAGGTGGGGTAGAGGAACAAAGGGATCTAGGAGTAAAAATACACAAATCACTAAAAGTTGCAACACAGGTTAGCAAGGCCATAAAAAAAGCAAACCAAGCACTAGAGTTTATTTCTAGAGGGATAGAATTGAAAAGTAGGGAAGTTATGCTAAACCTGTATCGAACCTTGGTTAGACCACACTTAGGGGGAAAAATTCAGTGGCACCCCCTTTGGGGCATTAACTAATTAGCGTCCCGAAAAAGTTAGTGCCCCTGCGTCGTAAATTCAGTAGTAGCATCCCAAGCAGGAGGCAGGGCGCTACTGGAAAGCGCTCCCCCTCCTTCTTGGGGCGCTACCAGTGAATTTCGCGGCCCTACTTGCAACAGCGCCACGTGCGGTGACATGTAGCGTTGCATCATTGCAGGCCTCCTCCCCCCGATTAAAGGGGAGGGACCTAGTGCTGCGCGCACCAGGACCCTGCTGGACCACCGAGGAATGGGGTGCCGGGAAAACAGCACGAGGAATGCCGGGCTGAGCGGTCGCGGCCGGCACCCCGGCTACAGAGGTAAGAAGGAGCAGGTGCTGGCAGTCGGCCAAAAGAAAAGTGGCAACAGGTAGTTAACAGGCAGAAAATAGGATTATCCCCATTTTTTCTGCTGAAGTGCGGGCTTCCCGACCTGGGGGAACCCCACCGGGGTGTAGGAGGTGAGTAGGAGGTCAGAGGGGTCTGAAAGTGCGATGTAGAGGTGAGTGATGGGTGTAAAGTCTGTAGGTTGTGCAGTAAATAACTTCAGAGACTTTAGAAGTACAAACAAAACAGGTCTTTACTATTCAGAGGTCTGGGCGATTTCTGCCCTAGTTAACGTATCACAACCCTTATATACTGGTGTGGTCACTATCGGTATTACAGTATACATGAGCCAATAAATAGTGCCACCCTGAAGTAGTGCTCTTAAAGGCGAACGGTCACATTCTATAGTTCCCTTAAAGGTAAACGGTTACATACACAACACTCCTCCCTTCCTAGCTTATTACTTACAGAATCCCGTTAAACATACAATCTTCAATTTTATATAAACAGGTTGCAGATATACTCTCGATGGAGTCAACGTCATATAACAATTTACAGATATACTCTCGATGGAGTCAACATCATATAACTTCATGTTTAACATAACATAATAACATATATAACTTCATGTCAAAACAGATCACAGATTCAGTCTCTGTGGAAAACAGTTCATAGATTCAGTCTCTGTGGTGTAGTCGGTTCACATTGCTGGAGTGACTCATTCAATAGTCCTTCCATGGGTTTAACAGTTTGAACTTCCGAACTGAATTGGCTCCGTTCGGAGGGACCACGTGTGTGATCTGGTAGAGGTAATCATGGTTCAGATGGGTCATCTTCTGTTTCGACTTTTCCTTTTCTGCTTCTTGGAGACTCTCTGGGCTCCACTGTCAGCTGCCAGCTGCATGCGCAGTTCCTCCTTCTCTTCCTCCTTTTTCCGTAGTAGAGCCACCTTCTCCCGATGTTCCGTAGACTTTCGGTGCTCCTCCATGATTTCTGTATGGTGGGAGTCGAAGTTACAAGTTGGGCAGGACAGGACATAGTAATATTCGGAGTCGTCCTGAGCTAGGCCAGCGAGAGGGTCTTCTATGTCCTCCCTACCCAGCTGGACGTCAGCCAGCTTTTGTTCCAAATCCAGACATCTTTCCTGAAGAGACTTCTTCACGTGTTCCGCTTCCTCTAACTTTTTCTGGGCTTTCAGCAAGTTGTTTACTAATGACCTCATTTGTGATTTTAATACTTCAACTTCCTTTGGAGATTGATTGATCGGACGATTCAATCCCTCTACCGGAGCAGTTGTTTCAGCGTTCTGTTGTTCAACCTTGACATGAGTCAGCGTACTTTTGGTATCTAAGGGTTGCTCTGCTGCCATCTTCTCAGTCTGTGTTGCAACCTCGGCTATTTCAATAACTTTTGAGAGCTCCAAACCCTTCTCCTCTGACGATTTAAGCTCATGTTCATGGCCCATTCTTACGGTCTCTGTGTTTCTTACAGTTCCCTTTTCTTCCACTGAAAAGATTTCCAGTTGCATCTGTTCTTCAAGTCGTTGGACCTCGGCCATTGCCGCTTCATATTTATTTTGTGTTTCCTTTAATAATTTAACGAGTTCTTGGACATCCTGTATTCCCTGTTCTGGTATGTCTTCCACCACTAATTTTTTTCCTATGGATTGAATCCCTAACGATGAGTCAGCCTTGGCCTGAAGCTCATCAAACATTTCCTGCAGACTTTGTAATTCTTGCTTATGGTCAACCTTTAGTCGTTCATGTTCTTTCACTAACACGAGCTTTTCGGAAGTTGCCAAGTTAACCCCTTCCAGGATTGTAGTCCGAGCCTGTTCATACTGTTCTTTCCAACTCGTTACACTCTGCTTGCAACAAGTCGTAGAGGTGAACTGGAATACCATCCTGACTTCCTGAAGATTCCTCTTCCTTTGGATCGTTCTGTGTATATTCTAGTTCCTGAACAGCCTCAGGGAGATGTGATTGGTACTTGGCCACGATGGCTCTATGGTCGCTCTCTGCTTGAGCGAGCTGTCTCTGTTGTCTTTCCAGGGACTCCCATTCGGTGTCCCAGAACTTTTTCACCTTTTCCATCTCTTGTAGGAGACGGGCACTCAACTGTTCTAATTGTCGTTGTACTTTGACATAACGTTGAGTTCTAGCCCGGTGTTCCTCCGTAATGCATCTGTCTGTAGCTTGAACAGACTCAGAATTCTCTGTCTTTATGCACGCCATCGATTTCCCAACCTTAGTCCGTGAGTTCATGTTAATCTTGTTGTTCATACATAAGCTGGACTTATCGTCTTCCGGCTCGGAGTCTGAGCTGCTTGTCTGCACCGAGTCCTCACTCGTCATTGCTTGTCGGTAGTGCCATTCCATGTCTATTTTCTTGATCCACTCCCGTCCCAGAAGTGGTGGTCCTCCCTCAGGTAGTACGTACAGATACATTCGTGGGTGTTCTTTACCCCTATCTCTCACCTTGACTCGTATTTTTCCCAGGGGGTATACATGATGCCCCGTGTATGTCTGTAATACGAATTTGGTATTTCTTAAGGGTATGTGAGAGAATAGCCGGTGATAGTCCTTTTGGTTGATGACGGATACAGCTGATCCCGTGTCCAGCTCCATTCGTACTTGGACTCCCGCTATTTTTAGTGTGACCCAGATCAACTGTAGATCAGTTACTTTACCCACATGGTGGATTCTCAGACTATCCAGCTCCTGGCTGTTTGGGTCTGAGTCTGAATTTTGTTCGTCTGAACTCTTTTCAGCCACCTGATGCACCTTGTTGTACTTTCCTTGTGGTGGTGGCTTCCTTTGCTTGTTGGTTTTCTTTCCGGACCTGCATACCTTCGCGATGTGACCCAGTTTGCCACATTTCCTGCACTCTTGGTTCTTAAACCAGCACTGATTCTGGTCGTGCGTTGTCTTTCCACAACGGTAGCATTTGGGAGTGCTTGTTGTAATTTGGTCCACCCCGAGTGCCGCCGCCTTTAGCTGCATTTCCGCCGTCCCTTTCGCTGCGGCTTCGTGCGATGAAGCTATGAGGACAGCCCTGTCCAGTGTGAGGTCGTTTTCTTCCAGAAGTCGCTTCTGCGTTCCTTCTTTGGCCAAGCCGCATACGAACTTGTCCCGCAGCGCCTCTGTCAAATTCCCTCCAAACTGGCAGTATTTCGCTAGCTTACGCAGTTCGACTAAGTATTCCGCATTGCTTTCATCTTGCCTCTGGGTTCTGGCGTAAAATTTAAATCGTTCAGCCAGCATCAACGGTGTGGGGTTCAAGTGATCCTTCAACACTGTTACGATCTCTTCGAAGGTCTGGTCCACTGGTTTAACTGGTGCTATTAGATGTTTCAAAAGCCCGTATGTTTTTGCTCCCATCGAATTTAACAAAGTTATTGCCTTGTTGTCATCCTCAATTTCGTTGGCTACGCAATATATTTCTATGCGTTCCACATACGTGGCCCAGTCTTCTATTTCTGCATTAAAGTCATTAATATTTCCTCGCTTAGGCATCTTCTTCTCTTTTTGAGAACAGTACAAGTATTACTTTACTTATTATTAATTTTCTTCTCTCTTCTTGAGAACACACCAGCCTTTCTGAAAAATCTTATTACTTTTCTGAAATTCTTAATAATTTCCAAGATGGCGGTTTCCCGCTTCTTCCTTCTTCTTCAGCGGTTTTCCCCGAAAAATGGCGGCTTTCCCGCGCTTCTCGCTCTCCCCGCCCACTTCAATGGCGGTTTTCCCGCGCTTGGCGGTCTTCACCCGGTCCCCCGACGCCGTCTGTCAGCCCGAGTGCGGTCCTTATCTATAATGCGATCGCTGGATCGCGAAGCGGCTGCCGGCCCTTATCTGTAGATCCGATCGCTCTCGCGGCTCTCGGCCCTTATCTGGAGATGCGATCGCTGGCTTGCAACGCCTCCCACTCGGCTCTGGCTCCCCCGCTCGCGCGGCTCTCGGCTCTGACACTCCCGCGCCTACTCGCAGGCTCAGCGCTTCGTGGCAGCGGTTGCTGCACGGCTTCTCACATTGCCCGCGGTCCAGCTGTCACCCGACGCCGTTGGACCCGAATGCTTTGCCCTTCTCCTCCAAATACTTCTACCCCGTTTTTAAATTTTTTTTATTTGTTTTAACTACTCACAGTCTCTTCGGCCGCCTTGTTTTAGGCTGATTGGCTCGCTCAAGATGTGGTAGCAGGGTAATCTGTGCCTGTTGCTGCCGCAGCTTTGCTGTTAATCTTCCAGCTTCCAGTAAGTACTATACTTTTAGTAGACGGAGCCTCGTGTTTTCTTTTTGAAGCTCTCTGCTACTGGTTAGTCTTGCCGCAGGGTACGATCGGACTCGTCGCCACTGTAAAGTCTGTAGGTTGTGCAGTAAATAACTTCAGAGACTTTAGAAGTACAAACAAAACAGGTCTTTACTATTCAGAGGTCTGGGCGATTTCTGCCCTAGTTAACGTATCACAACCCTTATATACTGGTGTGGTCACTATCGCTATTACAGTATACATGAGCCAATAAATAGTGCCACCCTGAAGTAGTGCTCTTAAAGGCGAACGGTCACATTCTATAGTTCCCTTAAAGGTAAACGGTTACATACACAACAATGGGTGCAAGTGTGGAGTGGTAAGTATGTGAGGTGAGTGTAATGTGTTAGAAAATGTTAACTTACCTTTGTTTCTAGCTACAGCCTTCAGCCGCTGTGGAGCTGGAGTCCCCGACATCATCCATCCTCCGATCCAACAGCCAGCTGATTTCTGCAAAGTAGAAAGATTTGATGAGTCCTGAACACAAGAACTCATCAAACTATACAGAATGTCAGTGTTTGACAGCTTCACAGAGCTGTCAAATTATGACATTTCTTCTTTCAAAAGTTCTTGACAGATGACACGTCATACATTGACATGCTCTGTCACTGACTTCCCCCTAATTGGCCTGCTGAGCCAAGGTCAATCAGGGGAAATTCCCGTTGGTTGGCCAGAAGCTGATGGAGGCGGGACTGAGACCCGGCAAGCAGCAGTCCCACCTCCAAAAGCTTCCCATTCAGAAAATCCAGCCCTTAGAGTTACTCTGAACCATGATAGTCTGGGCCATATACTATTGCTTCTACTGCTTGACTGTAATTTATTAATAACGGGCTTTGAATCAAATCTAACTCATTTCTAAATGCTTAAGAGAATGGGTTTGAAAGAACTCCTAAACATTTAGACAGCATCAGAACAGGAGTAGGCCATTCGAGCCTGTTCCACCATTCAATTAGATCATGGTTGATCTGTATCTTAACTCTGGCTACCCGACTTGGTTCCGTAACCCAAATACCCTTGCCTAACAAAAGCCTATCAATGAAACCAGTAAATTTAAAATATGCAAGAGTGCATAACTGGTGGACAATGTGCTCCTTAAGGTTACTGCACAGGTAGTGAAGTTGAAAATTACCCCCAAAGAGTCACACAAATACTACATTGTGGCTGAGATCAGAGTATGCTCGAGAAAATTGGATTTAGCAACATTTGAATTATATACATGTTCAAAATTAAATTTAAATGCAGTTAATGAAAATTCAAGATAGTTTTTTTTTTATTCGTTCATGGGATGTGGGCGTCGCTGGCAAGGCCAGCATTTATTGCCCATCCCTAATTGCCCTTGAGAAGGTGGTGGTGAACCGCCTTCTTGAACCGCTGCAGTCCGTGTGGTGAAGGCACTCCCACAGTGCTGTTAGGGAGGGAGTTCCACGATTTTGACCCAGCGACGATGAAGGAACGGCGATATACTTCTAAGTCAGGATGGTGTGTAACTTGGAGGTGGTGGTGTTCCCATGTGCCTGCTGCCCTTGTCCTTCTAGGTGGAAGAGGTCGCGGGTTTGGGAGGTGCTGCCGAAGAAGCCTTAGTGAGTTGCTGCAGTGCATCTTGTATGACGAGTTATTCTTTCACAAGGAGCATTGTGTCAAATATATTTCTTAAATTCTCTTACATTTCCTCTGAAAAATGTTCTACTTTCTTTGTCTCTCTAACATTATATATTGTGTCTGCATGAAACACCTAAAATTTACCACTGTTTTATGCTCCCTATACCTATAAAGTTTCTTCTATGCTGTACCCCTACTGTTCCCCTCTCAATGCAATTGACATCCTTGTATGTGTTTGTACTGATTAAAAAAAGGTCGGCCTAATGGGTTTCATCAAGATGGTGTTCTGTCACTCATCCTGAGGATTCAGCACAATTTTAATCTGTTTTTAAGTCTTTGCTGTATCTGCTTTTTTTTCTTATTAACTTTCAGGACGGAGGGCAGTGAGGTTAGGTGGGGGAGGTTATCACTGTGACATCAAAGCTGCCACTCTGATTGATATGCCTCTTCTTTGGAGAATAACGCCACAGCTCATTGATGATAGAAGTTGCATCTGCAGAGATGAATACACAGTCCCTTAGCTTCAGAGAAGATTACTGCATTCTGGCCGTGTCCTTTTAAGAAAAAAACCACACTGTTGTCCTTGAGGTGTGGTATTTTTCAGTGATGATGTTGGTTGAAAATATTGAACAATTTTCACTGAAAGAACATGTGTGTTTTAAAACTCAATTTATTACAAAGCACCTTCTTTCAAGCTGACATGTGAGACAGCTCTCAGCACAGAAAGTCCCTCCTTTCAGTCATTTAGTTTCCACTTTTACCCCATAACTCTATTATTGCTCATTCTTACCCTTTTCTCGAGTCTTTTTTCAAATCTAATCGTGCGATTTTGACATTTCTTCTTGTTAAGTCTGTGTGTTATAGTGAGAATTACTACACAGACCACAAGAGTAAATTCAACAGGTCTTTACTGGTTGGAGGTCGGACTATACTGAATTCAATATTATTACACTGTGCTTATATACCGGTGTGGTCACCACCGGTATTACGTATACAGCAGCCAAAGAAAGTAGTACCTTTCTTAAGGTGGACCAGGCTTAAGTTCTCTTAAGGTGGAACAGGTTACATACACCACACTTCTCACTGCTGTTTAGTTGTCACCTCTAGCTTCGCACAGTAACCTGCATTATTCTCCAGTCCTGACATTTAATAACAAAAGAAGCAAATAAATCAATGACTGAAAAACAAATAATTGTGCTGAATCTTCAGCATATGTGAAGGGACACCATCCAGAAAACTCTTTGGCCGACCATTTTCCATTTGTTGCAAACGCACAATGATGTAAATTGCATTGAAAAGTAAAATTATTTCACTTGCGTGTGACAAAAATGACCCATGGGTCTTCAATTTTTCTACTTGGCCAATAAAAATCGGGTAATCTAACACTTTCACCTGAAGACTTTTCCTCCTTAAAGCTATTTCATTTTATGAAAGCATACAGTGCAGATTCACCAGGATAAGAAACTATAGGTATGAGGAGTGTTGAGATACTGGGACTGTTTCCACTGGAGCAAGGAAGGCCAAGAGGAGATTTAATAGAGGTTTGTAAAATTATGAAGGGCTTTGATAACATGAATAGAGAAAGACTATTTCCTCTGGATGGGGAGTCAAGAGGAAATAGGGGACAAGGGGGCCGTCAATTTAACAATTAGTGAGAAAGTGACAGGATCGGACAAAGTCAACATGGATTTACAAAAGGTAAATCGTGCGTGACTAATCTACTGGAATTTTTTGAGGATGTAACTGGTAAAATAGATAAGGGAGAACCAGTGGATGTGGTGTATTTGGACTTTTAAAAGGCTTTTGATAAGGTCCCGCATAAGAGATTAGCGTGTAAAGTTAAGGCACATGGGATTGGGGGCAAGGTATTGACTTGGATAGAGAACTTGTTGGCAGACAGAAAGCAAAGAGTTGGAATAAACGGGTCTTTTTCTGAGTGGCAGGCAGTGACTAGTGGGGTATCGCAGGGATCGGTCCTTGGACCCCAGTGATTCACAATATATATTAATGATCTAGACAACGGAACTAGATGTAATAGCTCCAAATTTGCAGATGACACAAAGCTGGGTGGGCGTGTGTGCTGTGAGGAGGATGCCGAGAAACTCCAGGATGATTTGGACAGGTTGGGTGATTGGACAGAAGAATGGCAGATGCAATATAACGTGGATAAATGCGAGGTTATCCACTTTGGTGTCAAAAACAGGAAGGCAGATTATTATCTGAATGGCAATAGATTGGGAGAAGGGGAAGTGCAACGAGACCTGGGTGTCCTTGTGCACCAGTCGCTGAAGGTAAGCATGCAGGTGCAGCAGGTGGTTAAGAAGGCAAATGATATGTTGGCCTTCATAGCGAGAGAGTTTGAGTGCAGGAACAAGGATGTCTTGCTGCAGTTGTACAGGGCCTTGGTGAGACCACATCTTGAGTATTGTGTGCAGTTTTGGTCACCTTATTGTAGGATTCGCAAAATTGAACTTTATATTATAAAGGGTCGAATGGCAGAAGAGGCCATGATTTTAAAGACTGTTTTAAAAGAAGCCTAGGAAAAAGGCGCATTCAAAATGGCTGCCAGACCCCGTGACCAACTTATTGGGACACTTTAAAATGGTTCCTGCAGTCCTCAGACAGCTTTGTGGATTCAGCCCACAGTAAGTTCTGGAAGCCGTTTCTGAGAGAACGAAACCAGACACCCACATATACATATAGATTGGATGCAGATCCAGTCAAGATCAGCCTGTAGATAAAGGCCATCTAAATGTTTAACCAAACAAAAGGGAACAGTTTCATATTTATGAGAAGAGCATCAAGGACCCATTAAGGACATCACCAGGACATTAAAAACAAACAATGAAGGTAATTCCAGACCAGAGATGGCCCATTACCGGCCATCGAAGAACAGTTTAAAATATAATAACTACCCCGTTGTGCTCCCAGCCCGCCAAAATTAAAACAAAAGACTAACCTGATTTGGCGCAAGATAGGGGCTTCTGATGAGAAGTATATCTGGGAACCCAGAGGTAGAAAGAGAACGGAGGAAGCCATAGACGGAGCGGCCATCGTGGGAAGCCATCGTGGTGCTACCATCGTATCGGTAGTATCATCGCTAGAAGAAGGAGAAGACGACGGTTCGAACCGGCGTCCCGCCCCAGGGTAAAACATCGGGAGATCATCGACCAACCCTGGGCCGTTGACGAAACAAGAGGCCATCGACCCACTCCGGCTCGGGAGAAGAGACAATTAAAACCGACAGAAGAAATGATGGGGGCCAGCCCGAGGCTCCTCTGACCGGGGTCGAGCAAACGATCCCCGACCCCGCCGACATCCAGACCAGCCGGTGTCCAGCCGTCCCCAACCCCCACCTCAGGAGAGAGGTGTGGCACAGTTCGCTGGGGCTCCACCAACCATGTGGAGACGGGACGCCTGAAAGGATCAAACGCAGACCTGTTTCAAAACCTTACACTTCCTAGTTGGATTGGTGAGCATGTTTCTGGCCCTTCATAATCGGATCTAGATAGGTTTAAGGGGGTGGACATTTAAGGGTATAATTAACATGAGTTGTTGTCCCTCAATGTTCCGTGTGTTTTCCCCATTTCATGATGATCTTTGTAGAGTATAATATGCCTGTATTTGCCTTAGTTAGTACTGTGTCATTATGATTTGTTTGCGTTTTCCCCTCCCATGTACCCACTTATTTGCTTGCATTTTGATTTGTTTTACATTATGCAATAAAATTCCATTTCGTTTCATCAAACTTGGTCTACAAGAGTTTTCTCTACATTGTAGTTCCTGCCCCAAAGTCCAGAGTATAGAATCTAAGGGGCGAGTGGGTCGAACCACTCACGGTTTTACTGTGCAAGAGAGAGAGGCCTCTAGAGAGAGAAACCTCTGCGATCTAAAACCCCTTACAGAAAATGGTGACCGCGGCAGTACTCTGGCAGCAGGATTGCAATGTAGTAGATCCAAGTTTGAATGGCCGAAATGCAATGGATGAGAGGATAGCAGATTATGTCTTTGGCAAGGTAAATCTCACTAAACAGTGGATTTCCGATCTCTTACTGGATGGGCGTCCGGTGGACGCAGCCATCAGGTGGACAGAGAGCAAAGAGCATAAGAAGTCAGTGGAGAAGGCACTGTGGCTGATGTGTTACAAGAAGCAAGTCCAGATCTTGGACCGGGTCGTTGCAGCACAGGCAGCCAGGATCACTGCACAGGCAGCAGAGATAGAGGAAAAGGCCATGGGTGGGGAAAAACTCATCACAGCGCTTCACGCGCTGAATCAGGAACGCCAAGTGGTAGCTAGTCAACATCAGGCTAGAATAGAGTACCTGGAGTGCCAGGTTACTGAGGCAAAGATCAATGAAACGAGGATACGGGAGAAAAACGCCCGCCTCGCACAACAGCTAAGAGCGCAGGAGGAGAGAGTAGTGGAGGTTAAGGCAGCTTACAAGCTAGCCCTCGAGCACAGGTTCGAGAGCACAGACCATGGCCCCTGCCAAAAGACCATAGAGGACCTAAGAACAGCCCTGGTTAAGGCAAAAGGCATGGTGTGTCTCGTCAGCCCGAAAGCCAGCCACGTGGACTTTTTAAAGGAATCGAAACAGCCGATTCCAGCCGAAGTAGTTGTGGTACCAGCCACCGAGCCCTCAGCACCGCCGAGCTATAGTGAGGCTTGGTCGGAAAAACAGGGGGTGGTAAAAGAGGAGGTAGCCGAGGTGGAATGTGAGGAAGAACAGCCACTGGTAGCAAAGCCGGGACCAGCACCGATGTGTCCTGCTCGGCACCAGAGGTTCGGTCCCAACGCCGCAAATGGCGATGCCGGACCCCACCAGAACCAACTCGTGGTGCCCTACGCTGCCCAGCAATTAAAGCCCATGGTGAGCCACCTCGCAAGACTCACAGTAAAGGGAGATCCCTCGATTCATTTCAGGGAGATAGAGGAGACAGCAGCCAATAATGACTGTGATGAACAGGAACAGGCAAAAATGTTGCTTTTCTCCCTGGATTGCACAATCCTTCAGTGCCTCTCAGATGAGAGTAAGAGGGGACGGAAAGGGTATGTGGATCTCAGGGAGGAAGTTTTAGAAGTAATGGGAGTGGACGACGGTAGTCCGTTCGACCGTGTGGAAGGGACTGTGCAGCTATCTGGAGAACCCCCACGGGTTTTCGCAGAAAGGCTGTGGCCAGTGTATCGGCGCAGCTGTCCGGGCGTGCCTCACTGGGCTGCAATGAACGACGAACAGCGGGTTCATTGGCTCCATTGCTTGGTCACCAACAGCTTGCCGTAGATACGGGCCCTAGCCAGATCTTGGTTTGATCCCCAAGGTCCCGGTGTCACGGACGAGACGGTGCTCCGCCAGCTCAACGTTGCGTATAAGAATTGTAGAGGTCAGGAAGCACCTCCCCAAAAGGGAAAGGTGCATGAGGCAAAACCCGCAGCCCCAAGCAAGAAGGAGTGGCGTCAGGAGGGGAATTGCCCTGCCCAAGCCAAGCTCAATTGCTACGGGTGTGGGAAGGATGGACATTGGCGCAAGGACTGTAGAAATCCGTGGAAGGATAATAAGGGAAAATTTCCCGCAGCCCAAGCCCAAGCCCAGACCGCCGCCCCAGCAGCAGCCCAAACCCAAGCTGTAGCTCCTGCCCCAGCACAAGGAGTTGGTGCAGCTATGGATCCCGCTGCGATTGAATCAATCATAGAGACAATGCGGTCTCTGATGATCGCGCAGGGGAAGATAGCCGTCACCACCGGTCTTGTCGTTCCCGAAACCCCGACCACTGTGCCCAAATGACTAGAGCCGGCGCAGCCCGTTTACTTGTGTGCGCTGTGATATGATGTATGGAGACGACCCCTCGTGGAGATGGAAGTGGAGGAGGTGAAAGGGACCTATTTGCTGGATACGGGGGCATCGTGCACCGTGATCCACGCAGATGACCCTGCCACCTCACCTCTGTCCACTGCAGTTCCATATATTCTGTCGGGCTTCACAGGCAAGGAACAGGCTGGCGCATTTTCCATTCCCCTCCCCGTTCATTTAGGACCACTCCGCACCAAGTGGAAGTGTATATTGAAGAAATGGGAGGTGGAGGGTGGAAAGGGAATCCTCGGATCCGATTTCTTGGTAGAACACGGGATCCTCGTGGATCGAAGAAATCATTGTCTTTGGGGAGCGGGTAAGGGTAAGCCGGGCAAGGTAGTCGTCATCCCAGGGAAAAGGAGAAAGGGGGACCCTGTGTACCGTGAAGCCAAAAGAGGGCTACGACCTCGAGCTCATGGTCGCAGGCATCCCACCAGATCTGCAGGCATTCGTGTCAGACAATCTGACTACGTTTGCCACGCACAAGCACGATTGCGGGAGGGTCACCGGGTTTGAGGTCAGAGTAGACGGAGACCCCATGGCCTGACCCCAAAAACAGTACAACTTCCCCCGGGAAGCGGAGCCCGACATGGAGACAGCAATGTCTTCACTGGTGCAGCAGGGCGTGTTGAGACCGATAGTCACCCATGTAAACTCTCCGTTATGGCCGGTGAGGAAGCCGGACGATTCCTGGAGAGCCACAGTGGACTACAGAGTCCTCAATAGCAACATCCCAGCCTGCGCGCCGATGGTAGCAGCAGTTGCTGACCTGCTAGGGAGTATCCCAGCATCCGCGACCACTTTCACAGTGCTGGATATTTCCAATGGGTTTTGGTCTATCCCTTTAAGGAGGGAGGATCAGTACAAGTTCGCCTTTACCTTTAAAGGGCAACAGTACACCTGGAACTGCTTGCCACAGGGTATCCACAACAGCCCCAGCATTTTCCATCAATGCATGGCAGGGAGTTTAAAGGAGTTCAGCCAGCCCAACCAACTAGTGCAATATGTGGACGACCTGCTCCTGTTCACGGATTCCAGAGAGGAGCATGGCCCACTATTGGCCGAGTTGTTGGAGCCATTAGGCAGAAAGGGTTTTAAGGTGAACCCGAAGAAGGCACGGATCGGCCAGCAGGAAGTAAAATTCTTGGGTCTGACCATCCGTGCCGGCGAAAGAGCCATAGATAAAGCCAGACGGGAATCGGTGCAAGAACTACTGATCCCCACCACTGTAACAGGTGTGAGGTCCTTTCTGGGGCTGACCGGGTATTGCAGAGACTTCATTGAGGACTATGCAGCCACAGCCGCCCCGCTGCTCCGACTCCTACACAAGGGAGTGGAGTGGTCCTGGGATGAGGGTTGCCAGGCAGCATTTGAGAAACTCAAAAGAGACTTGCAGACCGCGCCAGCCCTGGGGGCCATAGATGGGGAAGAGGAGTTTTTCCTGGAGGTAGCGGCTAGCGGGGATAGCTTGAGTGCTGTACTGCTTCAAGAGCGACACGGCAAGCTGAGGCCAGTGGTCTATTCCTCCAGGGTGCTCACTGATGTGGAAAGGAGTTTTTCCAATTGCGAGCGGCATCTTCTGGCCACGCATTGGGCTGTAAAAAGGTCTCTGATCTTCACAGGCACCTCTCCCATCACTCTCCTCACCCATCACACACCCACCCGAATGCTTCTAGATGGAAGGATTAAGGATGGGACAGTAAGCAGTGCACGCATTGCGCGCTGGACCCTCCTCCTTTCACAAATGCAGCTGAAGGTAAAGGGTCTCTGCGAGCCCAAGCTCGCGGCTAACATGGTATATCCCGGAACAGCCCATCGGTGTTCCGTAGAAGGGGTATGGGAGGTGGACATAGGTTTATGGGCCGGGATACATCCCACGGGCCGCGAGATCTATGTAGACGGTTCCAGCACGGTATCCGCTGGCGAACGACTCACAGGATGTGGAGTTGATGACCCCGCGGCAAACATTGGCCTGGCGATTAAGCTCCCCAGCACTATGAGCGCCCAGCAGGCTGAACTGTCTGCGGTGGTGTACGTCGTTACACACCACGAGATCTTCCCCACCCCATACACAATTTGCTCGGACAGCATGTTCACATGCAACTCGTGTACGGAGTACCTAGCCATCTGGTCCCGCCGCGGATATACCTTTGCGGACGGGCGGCCCTTAACCGTAAAGCCCCTGTTAGAAAAGATCTTAGCCGCGGTGGGAGAGAAAGGGGAAGTCTTTATCCACAAGGTAAAGGCCCATTCCTCCACGGAGCCCCGCGGAGAGGGTAATCAGCAAGCGGATACGCTAGCCAGGGAGGGTGCCCGCACCAGCACTTTCTGGGATCCCTATGGGTCCAAACCCGTGGCAGTAATCCGAGGCAGGGATGGGACTCAGGGAACCACAGGGGTAACACTGCCCCCAGACCTCAAGACCGTCCAAACCCTTGATCCCGCCCTAAAAACAGTCCTCAATGCCATCACTGAGGGCAAGGAAGTAGAGGGTGTAAGGACCGGAACTCGGTGGACCCAACTGCAGTAAGGCAAACTGAGGCAGAGGTTAGGTTGCAAAACAAAGGTAGACTTTACTTGACATAAACAAAATAACAACAGCACAGAATACAGGCTAGCAGGCCAGCAAGCAGTATCACCAGGCAGTGAAACTCAAGACTGAGCAATGAACATAAAGTGAACACCACTTAAATAGTAGGCATCTAACAATGCACAGGTGAATACAATAATGAATAAAGAAGGACACAATTAAGAGAGTTCATGGAGCCCTCTGGTGGCGAGGCGAGGCAGAATCTGGGTCATTCCTTACAGGACCCCCCCCCGCCCAGGAACGGACCCTGACGTTCCCCCAGAAGGTCCATGGTGACAACGAACAAAATTCCGTACTAAATCGCGATCCAGGATGTCCCGGTCCGGGACCCAAGAGCGTTCCTCCGGACCATATCCCTCCCAGTCCACCAGGAACTGGAGGCCCCCGCGAACCCGGCGAGAGTCCATCAGGTGACGGACCATGTAAGCAGGCTGGCCGTCGATGATGCGGGGAGCAGGAGGAGGCCTCGTGGCGGGCACCAGGGAACTGCTGGCCACTGGCCGAAGCCAGGAGACATGGAAGGTAGGATGAATCCGCATGGAGCGGGGCAGCTGGAGATGGTAGGACACCAGGTTGACCTTCCTCGACACCATGAAGGGACCGATGAAACGGGGCGCCAGCTTGCGGGACTCCACTCGCAGCGGGAGATCCTGCGTAGAAAGCCAGACCCTCTGACCAGGACGGAATGAAGGAGCCGGTCTGCGCCGCTTGTTGGCCTGGATCTGCCGTTGTCGAGAAGCTCGTTGTAAGACCAGCCGCGCTCTCCTCCAGGTCTGTCGACAACGCTGGACAAACTTCTCCGCGGACAGAACCCCCACCTTGAGCTCCTGCTCCTGGAACAGTGGAGGCTGAAAACCGAACTGGCACTCGAACGGCGACAGTCCTGTGGGGGAGCAGCGCAACGTGTTGTGCGCGTACTCAGCCCAGACGATGTGACGGCTTCAGGTCGCAGGGTTAGCGGACACGAGACACCTCAGGGTCGTCTCCAGGTCTTGGTTGATCCGCTCTGTTTGACCGTTCGACTGAGGGTGGAAACCCGAGGAAAGACTGACAGTAGCTCCAATGAGCTTGTAGAAGGCTCTCCAAAACCGGGAGGCGAATTGTGGACCGCGGTCAGAAACGATGTCAAGGGGCAAACCGAACAACCTGAAAACATGCTGGACCATGAGCTCGGCTGTCTCTTGGGCTGAGGGAAGCTTGGGCAAGGGCAGAAAGCGACAGGCTTTGGAGAAGCGATCTACGATGACCAGAATGACAGTGTTGCCTTGAGATGGTGGAAGGCCTGTGATGAAATCCACCGAGAGGTGTGACCAGGGGCGAGTGGGAATGGGGAGAGGACGCAGCAAACCCTGGGGGTGAGATCGAGGGTTCTTGTTTAGTGCACAAATGGCACAAGCTGCCACGAACGCCTTTACATCCTTCTCCATGGTGGGCCACCAGAACCTTCTGCGAAGAAACTCCAGCGTCCTGGATGTGCCTGGATGACCGGTGAGTCGCGACGAATGCCCCCACTGCAGGACTTGTGAGCGAGTCGTGTTGGGGACAAAAAGGCGACCGGGTGGGCCGTTGCCAGGGTCTGCCTCCCTCTGTTGCGCCTTTCTGACCAGCGTCTCGATCCCCCAGCGAACCGATGCTACAATTCGAGAAGTAGAAATAATAGGTTCTGGTTGTCCCTCCCGCTCGGGTGGATCAAATTGCCTGGAGAGAGCATCAGGCTTGAGATTCTTGGATCCTGGACGGTATGACAGGACAAAGTCAAAACGATTAAAAAACAGTGCCCAGCGAGCTTGACGAGAGTTAAGTCGTTTGGCCTCCTGGATATAGGCCCTGTTCCCAATATCGTAGTTTCGTTCGGCGGGAGTGAGTCGGCGAGAGAAAAAGGTGCAAGGGTGCAGTTTGTTGTCGTTAGACCGTTGGGACAAAACGGCGCCCACTCCTATATCCGAGGCATCCACCTCGACAATGAAGGGGAGCGAGGGATCCGGAATCACGAGGACAGGAGCAGACGTGAAGCGCCGCTTGAGATCCTCGAAAGCCTGCGCAGCCTCAGCGGACCAACTGAACTGGGTAGAGGCAGTCTTGGTGAGGGCGTTGAGGGGCAGCAATGGTGCTGAAGTTTCTGATGAATCTCCGATAGAAGTTAGCAAACCCCAAGAAACGTTGCACCTGTTTGAGAGAGGTGGGTGGTGGCCAATCTCGGACAGCTTGGGTCTTGCCAGGGTCCATTTGGATGTTGCCGCTGGAGATGATGAAGCCCAGAAATGAAACCGTGGAAACGTGAAACTCACACTTCTCAGCCTTGACAAACAAGAGGTTGTTAAGCAGAAGTTGCAGGACTTGTCTTACATGCTGGACATGATCGTGAAGAGTCTTGGAGAAAATGAGAATGTCATCCAGGTAGACAAAAACAAAGTGATTCAGCATGTCTCGGAGAACGTCGTTGATGAGCACCTGGAACACAGCAGGGGTGTTGGTCAATCCAAAAGGCATAACCAGGTACTCAGTGCCCAGTAGGTGTGTTGAATGCTGTCTTCCACTCGTCCCCTTCGCGGACGCGGATGAGGTTGTAGGCGTTGCGGAGATCCAATTTTGTGAAGACCGTGGCTCCCTGAAGTAGCTCGAAGGCCGTCGACATGAGTGGAAGCGGATAACGGTTCTTTATGGTAATCCAGTTAAGGCCACGGTAGTCGATGCAGGGACGGAGACCTCCATCTTTCTTACTCACGAAGAAAAAACCGGTACCAGCAGGAGAGGTGGACGGACGGATGAAGCCAGCGGCGAGGGCATCACGGATGTACTCCTCCATGGCGGTGGTCTCAGGAGCAGAAAGGGAAAAGATCCTACCCCTAGGTGGGCATGTCCCAGGCAGGAGGTCAACGGCAGTCATATGGCCTATGAGGGGGAAGTGATGTGGCTCGAACCTTACTGAAGACCTCTTTTAGATCCTCATACTCGGGTGGCACTCGGGACAATTCAGAGCGTGATGGGAACTCCTGGGGCTGGGAAGGAGACTTGGCGCGAAGACAGGTAGTATGGCAGGCGGAGCCCCATTCCGTAAGCCGGCCGGTGGCCCAATCCAAGCGAGGATTATGGCAGGCCAACCAAGGGTAACCCAGAATTAATGGAAACTCGGAAGAGTGGATAAGGGAGAATTGGATGGTCTCGAAATGTTGTCCTTCCACGCCCAAACGCAGGGGGGCAGTATGATGGTGAATGGTTCCAGAGCCCAGGGGTCTTCCATCCAGGGCAACAACAGTGAGGGGGTGATCAGGATGGGTCAGGGGAATCTTGAGCTGTTTAGCTAACCCCAGATCTATGAAGTTACCATCAGACCCCGAATCCACCAGGGCCTTAAGATCATGTTGTTGATTGCCCCAGAAAAGGGAGGATGCCAGCAAAACCCTAGAAACAGTGGGGTCGGAAGGGATGGTTACGCTCATCTCAGGTCCCTTCGTCCTGGATGAGCCCTGGCTTTTCCCACCAACTCTGGACAGGAAGAGCGAAAGTGGCCAGCTTCCCCACAATAGAGGCAAGATCCCTCTCTCATTCGGCGATCACGTTCGGGCTGCGAGAGGCGGGTTACTCCCACCCGCATGGGCTCCTCTGGATCGGTCAAAGATGGACTCGGGATGGCTCGGAGGTTCTCAGATGGCTTCGAAGCAGGAAAGGCTCTGGTCTCTGGAAGCGGGGGTGAAAAAGGAGTGGCGTTCTCTTCGTCTCTCACGGAGACGATTATCCACACGAACGGAGATATCAAAAAGAAACTCCAAATCACTCACCGGATCCCTGGAAGCCAGTTCGTCCTTGATCTCATCCACGAGACCGTGGCGAAAAGTGGCGATGAGCGCCTCCGAATTCCATTGGCTTTCTGCAGCGAGAGTGCGAAACTCAATAGCGTAGTCCGCAACGCTACGAACCCCCTGGTGAAGCCGAAGCAGTTTGTTAGATGCCTCTCTCCCACTGACAGGGTGATCAAAGATCCTTCTCATTTCTTCCGAGAAAAGTTGGTAGTTTGAACATGCCGGAGTTTGTTGTTCCCAGACGGCTGTAGCCCAGGTAAGTGCCTTGCCGGTGAGTAGCGAAATGATGTAGGCCACTTGGGAACAGTCACTGGGAAATAATGAACCCTGCAGTTGGAAGGCCAGGGAACACTGGGTTAGGAAACCTCGACATCCTCCTGGGTTACCGTCGTAGCGCTCGGGTGCAGGTAATCGGGGTTCTTTCAAAGGGGAAGGCGAAACCGTAGGAGCGGGTAACGGTGCTGGAGCGGCTTGGATCACCTGACTCTGGTTCTGGCTCTGATGGAAAGCGATGACGAGGGCCTCCAGCTGCTTCTGGCTTCGGGAGAATGCCGTGGCGAGGCACCGCAGTTCGTTCAAGATCAGTTGTAGCTGTTCAGAAATTTGTCTTAGCCATTGGTCCTTCTCTGCTGGGTCCATGTTTTGGCTCAGTCTTGCTGTAAGGACCGGAACTCAGTGGACCCAACTGCAGTAAGGCAAACTGAGGCAGAGGTTAGGTTGCAAAACAAAGGTAGACTTTACTTGACATAAACAAAATAACAACAGCACAGAATACAGGCCAGCAAGCAGTATCACCAGGCAGTGAAACTCAAGACTGAGCAATGAACATAAAGTGAACACCACTTAAATAGTAGGCATCTAACAATGCACAGGTGAATACAATAATGAATAAAGAAGGACACAATTAAGAGAGTTCATGGAGCCCTCTGGTGGCGAGGCGAGGCAGAATCTGGGTCATTCCTTACAGAGGGTCCATACGGTACAGCTGCCCTCTCCATCAAGGAAGGCATGCTGTTCCGAGAGGAACAGTGGGTTGTGCCGCAGCAGCACCGGTGGGAATTCCTTCAACTGGCCCATGAGGGTCCAGGAGCAGGATACCCCGGGCCTGAGGTCACCTGGCAACGGGTGGAACAGGCGGGGTGGTGGCCGGGACTTCGGGACGATGTCCGCGAGTTCTGCGCCAATTGCCTAGTGTGCGCTGCGAACAACCCAGACCCCCAGAAAAGGAAGGTGCCTTTGGGACACATCAGGAGAGTAGAGGGACCATGGCAGTCGATACAAATCGATTACATCGGGCCACTGCCCACCGCCCAGGGAGGTTTTAAGTACTGCCTCGTCCTGGTGGATGTGTTCACCAAGTGGGTAGAAACCTTCCCATGCCAAACAGCCACGGCACTTGGTACTGCCAGGATCTTGGTCCAGGAGGTGTTCTCGCGGTGGGGACCACCACAATTTGTGGAGTCTGACCGAGGGGCTCATTTCACTGGCCAAGTGATGCAGGACACCCTCATGCTCTTAGGCATTGAAGGGAAGTGGCACGTGGCCCACAATCCGCAGTCATCTGGGATTGTGGAACACATGAACTGCACCCTAAAAGAAAAGCTGAGGAAGGAGATGAGGGACTCGCCCCAGAAATGGGCAGAGGCCTTGCCCCTAGTCCTCATGGGGATCCGGGCTAGCCAGTCTAAAAGTACGGGGTACTCCCCGCATGAATTAATGACTGGGAGAGTCATGCGAACCCCCACCCATGTACTAGCCCCGGTGCTCACTGAGGGTCAGCTCCAAGAGGTAAATCGGGACAAGTTTGCCCGAACCCTTTTTGAGCGCCTGAAACAGATTTATGGGCAAGCGGCTGGGAACATGGGAAGGCAGCATCAGGGCAACCGATTGCTGCATGAACCCCGAAAAGCACATGAGTGGGAAGTTGGAGATCAGGTCATGGTGAGAAACTATGCCCGAGTAGGGAGTTTAGAACCACTGTACATGGGGCCCTACAGCATTGTAGACAAGGCCAGCCCCATGGTATATGCAGTGAAGTTGCCCCGGCGCACTAAATGGTTTCACATCAATCAGTGCAAACTGTTTAAGCCAGGTGCAAGAGTACCAGCAATCGAAGCCAGGTCTGAGGGTAAAGATCCTCAGCCTGAGGCGTGCAAAAAGTCACAGACCCCACAGGCTGGCGTTGTAGCCTGCTTGGAAGGAGAAACTGTCCCGCCCACCTGGGGGGGGAGGTTTCCCCTATGGCCTGGGACTCGGACGAGGAGGAGACCGGAGATCAAGGCCCTCCCCCTGATCCGAACACTATCGGAGCCGAGGAGCCCGAACAGCTGGGCCACGCCCTTGATATGATTCTGGAGGAGGTGGAGTCGGAGGACGGAGATCCCGCCCTCGACTCAAGTTTGGGGGAGGTAGAAATTGGGGGCAAAGATCCTCCACCACGAGGGACAGGTGAGGAGGAGTTGTCTGCCACAGACCCAAATCCCAAAGGGGCGGAGCCTGAGGGAAGGGAGCCGAAGCCGGCAGTCGTGGAGGAGCCATGGGCTGTGAGAGCCAAGGTCCCACCCAAAGGTCCACTCGCTACGGGAGCCTCACCAAAGGCACCCCCTCGCAGGTTGCCTCGAGCGCCCCAGCCAAGGAAGCCCTGGCCCGATTCCCCCACCTTCAGTAAACGCAGACTTGGGATACCCCTGGCAGAACGCAGTCCCCAGTTGACAGCAAAAGGCTGCGAGGAACCCAAGCCACAGGTCACTGCAGCCCCGCCACAGGGAGCAGCAAGCTGCGGTCCAATCAAGGATTAGGCAAGCCGCTTGGGGACGGGCGGCGCTGTACATAAGTTTAAGTTTTAAGTTTAAGTTGTGTAAATATTAAAGTAATTAGAGTTATAAGTAGTTTTGAATCTGCCCAGTACGTGTGTTTGTTTGGATCAAGGTCGGAAGACCCAATCATGCCTTCACCTAAGCCAGAATCTCTCGGAAGCCTGGCGGCATTGTTTAATTTGTTGCAGGAACCAGGAGAAAGATGAGCAGGATCCTTGTCATGGTCATGATGATCGGGTACAGTGTGGCCTATCGGGGCCGCACTAAGGACTCCACGGTGTATGGGTGCTCTGGCAACAGAGGCCCCATCACGATTGACGGAACCGGCCTGCGGGACGCTGAAGAGACTGCCGCCTACTTCCGCGAAGGAAGATGGCCAGGCTGGCTGGGGTCGAACTCTACTGAATACTCCAGCCAGACGGGGTTTGCATACAGAGAGACAGCTCTGATGTGCCCCAGGGTGCGGATCATAGCACCCAGAGTCAGCGTTACCGTCGGGAAGAAGATTTGCCTGGTCTGCAAGGGACATGTACCTTTGAATCGCTGGTGGTGGCTGCACAAGTTCAGCAGCACCATGAAGAACTCCACAGTCGAGTGGGAAAGATTGGTTAACAACACCCATTGGACTATTATGGGGACTCATGGGGGGTTGAGTGTCTGTTGGGACAAATGGTGGGAACCAGATGAGGGGATCTACATCTGTATGTGGGGTTCAGAACGCGCTTGCCCCACAGGCGTCTCCATCTTTTTCCAAAGGCAGTGGCAAAATGCTGGGTGAGGAATGAGGTGGGACGTCAGCACACGGGCGTGTGGAGTCCTATACTCTCAGATCCCAGTAAACGCCACTGAGCTCATCACCCGCCCCCGCAAGCCCCTGCCCACGATTCCGGTAGCCAAAGCCCGCAAGGGAGGGTGCCCCACCACTACCAAGGGACCCGGGAACGGATTGGTATTGGTACCCGCAGGTCAGGTGCTGTACGAAGGGGTACACTACGCGGTGGCTTCGGTGATTTTAAACCTCACCGAGGTGTGCTTGCCTGAGTGGTGCCCCAAGGAAATGGAACTATTGTACCAGGTCCTGTTAACAAACATGTTTAAACAGTTTTACGAATTCGACTTTGCCGATGTCGACAGAGCCGAATTGTACACCACACCACATCAGGTCTTGGACAGGATAGGGAGGCAAAGAAGGGGTGCAGTAAATGATATTTTCACAGCTTTTAATACAGGAACTTCCATCATCAACACACTGAATGACATGGAGCTGCAAACCCAGATCAATGGTTTGAAAACACAGTTAAGAAAGATACTGACTGACGAGAACAAGGTAGTGGGTTCTGAGTTACATGAGGACCAGGCCATGATGAGTTACATGAGGACCAGGCCATGACACTACACTTAAAAGAAATTATAGCTGAGCTGGAAAAACACGCCAGAACAGTAAATGCTCTCATCAGGGAGGATCGGAATGCGTCCGATCAGGCTGCGCAGAACGAAGCTTGTGTACTGTACGGGGCGTGGTTACTGGGCGAGGGCCGCAGTAACCTGGAGGATTTGAAACAAGGTTTAGTCCCCTCCTGGATCAGCAACAAGCACCTCGCAGCCCTCCACCCTTTTGCGAATGCATTGAGTCCGTGCCAGCTCAGACTAGCTTCAGAAGCCTACCCAGTCCCAGTGGACTGTGGACGGTCTAATCACACCATTATGGGTATAGTGGTAAGAATGCCGGTAATGGGAAAGACAGCTAAACCCGCCCCGGTATACAGGGTGGAGAACATTGGAGTCATTCAGGGGGGTGCGCACATTCGCTACACAGGGGTCCCACCTTATGTCATTCGATGGGAGCATGCAATGATAGGTACCGACCTCTCGGGGTGCCGGAGCCGGGGAGCACACATCATCCTGTGTCCCCAGCACTTGAATGCCCATTCAAAACCACAGTGCGGGTTCAGAACTGCTGGTGCGGAGCCTATAAATTGCACCATGGAGGCAATGGCACAAGGCCATGTGCCCCCGCAGGTGGCATATATAGGAGGTGGGACATACTGTGTCACCACTGCAGCGCCCCACTACCAACATGGACAGCACGGTTGGTGTCCAGTTAGTGACAGCAGCTTCTGTTTCAAGCCCAGGGCAGAAGTTCAAGTGGCCCAAGAGCGAATTGTCCCCATTCCTGAACCTTCCACGGTTCACATCACTGTTAAAGAGAATTTCACCGATCTGCAGCAATTCGTTGCACATTTTGGATATATCATTCCCCCTCTCCCTGAACACCTCACCAAGATATTAAAAGCCGTTGTTGTTTCACAGAAACATTTCTATACACTGGAGCAGAAGACTTTAGAGATAGGGGCAAACATATTGGATATAGTGACCCCGCCGTGGTGGGACCTGTTCACTAGTATAGAAGTCCCTTCTTGGATTAGGATAGCCTCCCACATTCTTGTCGTGTGCCAGGTTGTCATTGTAGTTTATTTACTGTTTGTACACTGTAAAAAGGTCAAACATTCGCAAAGGTATGAGAACAGAGGGGAATGGAGGGAGCATTATGTGTGGATAGAAGAAGAGACACCCATTTAGATTTTTGCTGCTCTGTATAAAGTTAAAGTTTTCCCTCCCTCCTCTGTATTATTTTGATATGTATTCATGTGCATTTGATTTTTCGTGTGTGTACTTTATTTTTATTCCTGAAGCTTATTAGATGTGTTGTTATTATTAAAAGATAGTGTGTATGCACCAGGTGATGTAGGGGTATTAGGCCCCCCTCCACGCCTGGAAGTGAGTATGTCAAATTTCACATCTGAAGTATTGCCATCTATAGATGCTTAATGTACACTAGGTTTTTTCTGAAATGGGAAATGCATGTGTTGTGGGGTCATAGATAGGTAAATACTGGGGATGGTTTGATTATGGAAAGTCAGAAAATTTTGCTCACCCAGAATTATGATACTTCAAGCAAGTTACAGTATCATCAGGGGGGAGTGTAGGATTTGCAAAATTGAACTTTATATTATAAAGGGTCGAATGGCAGAAGAGGCCATGATTTTAAAGACTGTTTTAAAAGAAGCCTAGGAAAAAGGGGCATTCAAATTGGCCACCAGACCCCGTGACCAACTTATTGGGACACTTTAAAATGGTTCCTGCAGTCCTCAGACAGCTTTGTGGATTCAGCCCACAGTAAGTCCTGGAAGCCGTTTCTGAGAGAACGAAACCAGACACCCACATATACATATTGATTGGATGAAGATCCAGTCAAGATCAGCCTGTAGATAAAGGCCATCTAAATGTTTAACCAGACAAAAGGGAACAGTTTCATATTCATGAGAAGAGCATCAAGGACCCGTTAAGGACATCACCAGGACATTAAAAACAATGAAGGTCATTCCAGACCAGAGATGGCCCGTTACCGGCCATCCAAGAACAGTTTAAAATACAATAACTACCCTGTTATGCTGTCAGCCCGCCAAAATTAAAACAAAAGACTAACCTGATTTGGTGCGAGATAGGGGCTTCTGATGAGAAGGAGAAGTATATCTGGGAACCCAGAGGTAGAAAGAGAACGGAGGAAGCCATAGACGGAGCAGCCATCGTGGAAAGAAGCCATCAAGGGAGGCCATCGTGGTGCTACCATCGTATCGGTAGCATCATCGCTAGGAGAAGGAGAAGAAGACGGTTTGAGCCGGCGTCCCGCCCCAGGGTAAAACATCAGGAGATCATCGACCAACCCCGGGCCATTGACGAAACAAGAGGCCATCGACCCACTCCGGCTCGGGAGAAGAGACAATTAAAACCGACAGAAGAAATGATGGGGGCCAGCCCGAGGCTCCTCTGACCGGGGTCGAGCAAACGATCCCCGACCCCGCCGACATCCAGACCAGCCGGTGTCCAGCCGTCCCCAACCCCCACCTCAGGAGAGAGGTGTGGTGCAGTTTGCTGGGGCTCCACCAACCACGTGGACACAGGACGCCTGAAAGGATCAAACGCAGACCTGTTTCAAAACCTTACACTTCCTAGTTGGATTGGTGAGCATGTTTCTGGCCCTTCATAATCGGATCTAGATAGGTTTAAGGGGGTGGACATTTAAGGGTATAATTAACATGAGTTGTTGTCCCTCGATGTTCCGTGTGTTTTCCCCATTTCATGATGATCTTTGTAGAGTATAATATGCCTGTATTTGCCTTAGTTAGTACTGTGTCATTATGATTTGTTTGCGTTTTCCCCTCCCATGTACCCACTTATTTGCTTGCATTTTGATTTGTTTTACATTATGCAATAAAATTCCATTTTGTTTCATCAAACTTGGTCTATAAGAGTTTTCTCTACATTGTAGTTCCTGCCCCAAAGTCCAGAGTACAGAATCTAAGGGGCGAGTGGGTCGAACCACTCACGGTTTTACTGTGCAAGAGAGAGAGGCCTCTAGAGAGAGAAACCTCTGTGATCTAAAACCCCTTACATTATCTGAGGAAGGATGTTCTTGCCATGGAGGGAGTGCAGCGAAGATTCACCAGGCTGATACCTGGGATGGCAGGAATGATGTATGAGGAGAGATTGGGTCGATTGGGCTTATACTCGCTGGAGTTTAGAAGAATGAGAGGGGATCTCATTGAAACTTATAAAATTCTGACAGGACTGGACAGACTAGATGCAGGAAGGATGTTCCCGATGGTCAGGGAGTCCAGAACCAGGGGTCACAGTCTAAGGATAAGGGGTAAGCCATTTAGGACTGAGGTGAGGAGGAATTTCTTCCCCCAGAGAGTGGTGAACCTGTGGAATTCTCTACCACACAAGGCAGTTGAGGCCAATTCATTAAATATATTCAAGAAGGAGTTGGATACATTTCTTAAGGCTAAAGGGATCAAGGGATATGGGGAGAAAGCAGGGACAGGGTACTGAATTTGGATGATCAGCCATGATCGCATTGAATGGCGGAGCAGGCTCGAGTGGCCGAATGGCCTACTCCTGCTCCTATCTTCTATGTTTCTATGTTTCTAAAGGATCTTGGCTCGTAAGATCACGAAGTAGAATCAGTATGGGTGGAAATAAGAAATAACATGGGGCAGAAAACACTGATAGTAATTTAAAGGCCCCTTAACAGTGGCTGTACCATTAGACAGTGTATTAATCAACAAATAATAGGAGCTTGTAACAAAGGTAATGCAATTATTGTAGGGACTTTTATTTTCATAGAGACTCGACAAATCAAATTGGCAAAGGTAGTCTGGAGGACAAGTTCATGGAATGCATTCGAGATAGTTTCCTAGAACAATACGTCATGGAACCAACCAAGGAACAAGCAATTTTAGATCTTGTATTGTGTAATGAGACAGGGTTAATTAGAAATCTCACAGTAAGGGATCCGCTGGGGAAGAGTGATCATAATATGATAGAATTTCACATTGAGTTTGAGAGTGAGATACTTCAATCTGAAACCAGTGCCTTAAACTTAAATAAATTCAATTACATAGGTATGAGGGATGAGTTGACTAAGGTAGATTGGGAAATTAGATTAAAAGATATGACAGTGGATAAGCAGTGGCAAACATTTAAAGAAATATTCCAAAATTCTCCACAAATATACATTCCATTAAGAAATAAAAACTCCATGTGAAAAGTTATCCATCTGTGGCTAACTAAAGACGTTAAGGATAGTATTCTATTAAAAGAAGAGGCATATAATGTTGCGAAGAATAATAGTAAGCTTGAGGATTGCGAAAGCTTTAGAAACCAACAAAGGATGACAATAAATTGATAAAAAGGGAGAAAATAGCATATGAGAGTAAACTAGCAAGAAATATATAAACACATTGTAGGAGCTTCGACAAGTATGTAAAAAGGAAGATAGTAGCAAAGGTCCTATAGAAGATAGTCCCTCAGAGGCTGAGACATGAGAAATTATATTGGGGAATAAGGAAATGGCGGAGGCTTTAAACAAATATTTTGTATCTGTCTTCACAGTAAAAGACACAAAAAGCATACCAAAAATAATGGGGAACCAAGGGGCTAATGAGAGTGAGGAACTTAAAGTAAATAAGATCAGTAGAGAAAAAGTACTTGAGAAACTAATAGGACTAAAAGCCAACAAATCCCCTGGACCTGATAGCCTATATCCTAGGGATCTAAAAGAGGCGGCTGGAGAGATAGTGGATTTATTGGTTGTGATCTTCCAAAATTCCCTAGATTCTAGAATGTTCCCAGCGGATTGGAAGGTAGCAAATGTAACCCCGCTATTCAAGAAAGGAGGGAGAGAGAAAACAGGGAACTACAGGCCAATTAGCCTGACATCCTTCTGAAGGCCTTCTTTGACCTCACGAAGGCCTTTGAAACCATCAACCGTGATGGATTATGGAGTGTCCTCCTCAAATTCGGCTGCCCTCAAAAGTTTGTCACCATCCTCCACCTGCTTCACGATGACATGCAAGCCATGATCCTGACCAATGGATCCACCACAGACCAAATTCACTTATGGACCGGGGTCAGGCAAGGCTGTATCATTGCACCAACGCTCTTCTCGATCTTCCTGGCTACAATGGTCCATCTCACCCTCAGTAAGCTCCCCGTTGGAGAGGAGCTAATCTGCAGAACAAACTGGAAACTGTTCAACCTCCGTTGCCTCCAGTCCAGATCCAAGGTCGTCCCATCCTCTGTCATCGAATTACAGTATGCAGATGATGCTTTCATCTGCGCACACTCTGAGGCCGAACTCCAAACCATCGTCAACACCTTCACCAAAGCATACAAGAGCATGGGCCTGATCCGTAAGACAAAGGTCCTCTACCAACCTGCCCCCGCCACACAGTACTGCTCTCCGATTATCAAAATTCATGACGAGGCCTTGGACAACGTGAACCACTTTCCATACCTTGGGAGCCTACTGTCAACAAGGGCAGATGTTGATGATGAAGTCCAACACCGCCTTCAGTGTACCAGTGCTGCCTTCGGTCACCTGAGGAAGAGTGTGTTTGAAGACCAGGACCTCAGACCCAGCACCAAGCTGATGGTCTACAGAGCAGTAGTGATACCCGCCCTCCTGTATGCTTCAGAGACATGGACCAATAACAGCAGGCATCTCAAAGCACTGGAGAGGTACCACCAATGCTGCCTCCACAAGATCCTGCAAATCCATTGGCAGGATAGGCGCACCAACATCAGTGTTCTCGCTCAGGCCAACATCTCCAGCATCGAAGCTTTGACCATGCTCGATCAGCTCCGATGGACGGGCCATATCGTCTGCATGCCCGATGCGAGACTCCCAAAACAAGCGCTCTACTCGGAGCTCCGACACGGCAAGAGAGCCCCAGGTGGGAAGAGGAAATGCTTCAAGGACACCCTCAAAGCCCACCTTGTAAAAGTGCAACATCCCCACCGACACCTGGGAATCCCTGGCCCAAGACCGCACAAAGTGGAGGTGAAGCATCCGGGAAGGCGCCGAACACCTCGAGTCTCTTCGCCGGGAGCAAGCGGAAGCCAAGTGCAGGCAACACAAGGAGCGCACGTCAACCCAAGCACCCCACCCACCCGCCCCTTCAACCACCGTCTGCCCCACCTGTGACAGAGACTGTAGGTCCCACATTGGACCCATCTGTCATCTGAGAACTAATTTTTAGCGTGGAAGCAAGTCATCCTCCGTTCCGAGGGACTACCTAAGAGAAAGTCGTCAGGAAAATGCTGGAATCCATTATTAAAGAAGTTGTAACAGGGCACTTAGAAAATTATAATATGATTAGGCAGAGTCAACACGGTTTTATGAAAAGGAAATCATGTTGAACAAATTTATTAGAGATTTTTGAGGTTGAAACTAGCAGGGTAGATAAAGGGGAAATAGTGGATGTAATACATTTGGATTTTCAAAAGGCATTTGATAAGGTTGTTACACAAAATAGGGGTTCATGGGTTTGGGGATGATATATTAGCATGGATAGAGGATTGGATAATGGACCGAAAACAGAGAGTAGCGATTCACAGGTCATTTTCCAGTTGGCAGGCTGTAACTAGTGAGGTGCCACAAGGATCAGTGCTTGGGCCTCAGCTATTTACAATCTGTATTAATGACTTAGATGAAGGGACTGAGCGTAATGTGTCCAAGATACAAAGCTAGGTGGGAAAGTAAGCAGCGAGGAGGACACAAAGAGCCTGCAAAGGGATATAGACAGATTAAGTGAGTGGCAATAAGGTGGCAGGTGGAGTATAATGTGGGAAAATGTGAGTTTATTCACTTTGGTAGGAAGAATAGAAAAACAGAATATTTTTTAAATGGTGAGAAACTATCAAATGTTGGTGTTCAGAGAGATTTAGGTGTCCTCATACAGGAAATTGTAGGATTCTCAAAATTAACAGATCCCCAAAATGAAGAAAACCCTATTAAAATGACTTTGGACCCTTGCTAAAAACTTCAGGAGTGATAAAAAGGGCATGTTGGGCCTAACAAGGAGATTCAAGGTCAGAAACAGACTTGGCATTTTAAAAGGACATGTTCAGGCATGTTTGGGAAAAGGCTGCAACAAAGAATTGGGATCTACCTCTGCAGTAGACAGTTTGAGTATTCGAGATAGCCAAACTGTCTGGGGGAGCTGTGAACATCACTCGGCCCCTATCTAGAAATTTACATGCTAACACTAGACCCACGGAAGAACAGCCTCACAGAACCCATCCAAAAACATGCATAAACCAAATCGTTTCACCAACCCACAAAAAATCTCAGGCCCCACAAGAAACTCAAAGCTTGAGGACAATTCACCACTAATTCTCACATTGTTAAACTACTTCAACAACTCAGGAAGCCATCTCAAAATCGCTTAAACAATTTACACAACTTAATATTAACGAGCCTGCCAAAATCTAACAATAACATGAACTGATTTGGCACGCAGATTAGCAGGTCTCGATTGGTATAATTGGAGGCCTGTTCCAGAAGCAAAGGGTGATCAAAGGCGTTCAAACCAAAGGAGTCAAGTTCAACCACGAGAAGAGCTATCGTTGAGTAACATCAAGACCAAGGAGCAAGCATCTCGAAGCAGTTCTCTCTCTCTCGAAGAAGAAGAAGTAACACACCCCCATCGGACACCTTGCGGCACCAAGGGCCCCACAAAACAACCAACCGAATATTACCCACAGCCAACCGGGTAATATTGGGCCACCATGACCAACGAAAAACCAACTTGGAAGAAACCGAAGATCCGCAAGTTTTTCCACTCTACAATCTATCCTGACTTACCCCTGGGTAAGATTTTTATTCAAAAGACTCTAGGCCCTATTTCTAACCAAAGAAAATTGGGTACTCACCTGATAGATCCAATACGCACCCTACCTCATCAGTGAACTCACGAAGTCTGACCAGATACGCAGGTGAAGTCCTCTACCGCGTCCGGGGTACGGTAGGCCCCAAACGACACATCTAGCGAACCCCGAAATTGCGAACCAGCTCAACTGTCAAGGAGTCATTTTGGTGAGCATTATCCCTGGTCCTTCAGAGCCTAACTTAGCTAGTAAGGTGGGATTGGGAGATGTGAGAAATTTGTCTACTGTAATTTTTCCCTCGTGTATGTCGAAGTGTTTCCCCATTTTATTAGAGTGTTATTATTGTGTTATATTTTTCTTTCTCAAATAAAAATCAAAGTTCTTGCACCAAAAATCAGTTGTCTGCTGCACTTTTATCACAACCCCCAAATAAGTCCAAGGTCTAGAACCAAGGGAGTGGGAGCGATTCAAACCGCTCATAAGTCAGAGGTGAAGCTGACTCCAAACACCAACCCCTACAAAACAAAGAGTTAGCATGCAGGTACAGCAAGCAATTAGGAAGGCAAATGGCATGATGACCTTTATTGCAAGAGGGTTGGAGTATAAGAGTAAGGAAGTCTTGCTACAATTGTAGAGGGCTTTAGTGAGACCACAGCTGGAGTACTGCGCACAGTTTTGGTCTCCTTATCTGAGGAAGGATATACTTGCCTTAGAGACGGTGCAACGAAGGTTAACTCGATTGATTCCTGGGATAAGAGGATTGTCCTATGAGGAGAGATTGAGCAGATTGTGCCTATACTCTGGAGTTTAGAAGAATGAGAGGTGAACTCATTGAAATATATACGATTCTGAGGGGATTAACAGGGTAGATGCTGAGAGGTTGTTTACCCTGGCTGGAGAGTCTAGAACTCGGGGGCATAGTCTCAGGAGAAGAAATCAGCTATTTAAGACTGAGATGAGGAGGAATTTCTTCACACAGAGGGTTGTGAATCTTTGGAATTCTCTACCCCAAAGGGCTGTAGATGCTGAGATAGTTAGATTTTTGGACGCTAGGGGAATCAAGGGATATGGAGATTGGGTGGGAAAGTGGAGTTGAGATCAAAGATCAGCCATGATCTTATTAAATAGCAGAGCAGGCTCGAGGGGCCACATGGCCTACTCCTGCTCTTAATTCTTATGTTCTTAAATTTGTCATTTCGAGAACATGGAGCAAGGTAAGGAGAAATTTATTTACACAGAGAGTTGATGGAGATGGAATGCTTTGCTATGGTGAATAGTTGAGGCAGAGACCATCACATCTTTCAAGGGAAAATCTGGTAAATATTTGACACAGAGGACTAAGCTCTGGGGAGAGAGAAGGTCTGTGGGATTAGTTCTTGATTCCTTTAACAAAGAGCCAGCATAGACACAATGGGCTAAATAGCCTCCTTCTGTGCTTTAAACTTCTATGATTTGATTGGTCATGTTCTATACCTTCAATATGGATCAACCAAAGAACAGCTCCATCACAAGAGAATATCCATCCACAAAGGAACTTCAATTAAATAGGAAGGCCAAACACCTTCACCGTCAATCATAGAATTAACTCCACTTTCTAAGGGTCATAGGGGGAAAATTTGGTTGCATTGCGCCTCCCGTTAGTGCCCTATGGGGCGCAAAGCAACTAGCGTCCGGGTGCGCCGATGTTTGCGCTGCTCACGAAATTGACCGACCTTTTGCGGCAGCGCTAAACACTACCGCCACGATCTCCTGCACCCGCAGATCATGACGTCAGTCAAGCGTGCAACACCCTGGTAGTCCCCGGACTGGATATTGATTGGCGCCCCTGCCTTACCGCCTGCCGCTAGCAACGACAGGTTAAGGGGAGCGCTTTGCAGTCAGGAAGGGACTGGGGGAGCGCTATTTAAAGGCGACCGCTTTCTACCTTTTTTTGTCTGCGACATTTTTGCATCACACATTCTGAGAGACTTCTGGAGAGATTCAACACTGTGTGAAGGAGTTTTGGGTACTGAGCAGCACTTTGCAGGTTCATTTTGATTTGACCTTCCTTGCATCGATTTAGAAGAGATTACAGGGGGCTGCACTCTGAGCTCTTTCCCTGGGTCTCTCCATTGTTCTTTCCAGCAGATTTGATGTACAGGTCTCTCCAGGCCGAGATTCAAGGCTGCAATGAGCAGGATGTGGATGTAGAGCAAGATCGACCCTCCCCTTTAAGAACTGGCCGGCACCAGTGTTTCTGTGTTCCATTGCTGACTGACATCACATGAGCTTCGCCAGTGCTCTGAGGTAGCGCCTCGCTCCTCGGCGTTAGCGCCTTAAGAGAGGCGTGTAGCACCTCCGGGGCGACAGAGCCCAAGTTTGTAGTCGGAGGCGATAATTAGTGCCAGGCGCTAAACTTTGCGCCCGGCCGATAATTGCGCCTCAAACGGGGCGATACCGAATTTCTCTCCCCAAAGAGTCATAACAGCACAGAAGGAGGCCATTCGGCCTATCGGAGCTATCCAGTCAGTCCCATTCCCCCGCTCTATCCCCGTAGACCTGCAAGTTTATTTCCCTCAAGTGCCTATCCAGTCTCCCCTTGAAAACATTGAGGGGGAGAAATTGGGTGAGTAGCGCCACTTGTTAGCACCTAAAGAGGCAGGCAGTGGCTGTAGCGCCACTGGCTGTGCCTCCCGCGATATTGAGTTGGGGCGATAATGGTGGCGTTAGCCTTTTGCGCTGCGCCGCCACCGATGACGTCATCGGTGTGCGCAGCGCCCCATTCGCACCCCGTTCACGATATTTGGTTGCGAACGCCGCAGTTGCGCCGTTCGCTACCCGCGCCCGGTTCACGGGGCCTTACTGTGCCAGCAGCGGCGCAAGTTAAGGTGGAGGTGCGGGGCGGCCGCCTTTTTCGGCGGCCGCCTGCCAGCACCTCCGTCCCCGGCCTCCTGACCACCATCCGTGGCATTGCCAGCTGTTTCCCAAGAGCCCGGCACTTCTACTCGGTGCCGGGCTCTTTTGCCGGCATTCACGATCGGGGATCGCGCTGTTGCAGGCCCCTCCCCCTTAACAATGGGAGGAAGGCCTGCAGTACCGCAGCGTGCCGTGCCGCAGCGTGTGGCGCTGCGGCACGTTGCGCTGCGATATTCAGTTTCAGCACCCTAAGAGGAACACGGAACGCCTCGAACCTCGCCCCGTGTCCCTCTAGGGGCAATGAAACTGAATATCGGACGATCGCTGAAGACTCGAACGCTGCGCTAAATCCTGCGCTCAGGCGAACTTGGCGCCAGTTTGGCGCCTCAACCCAATTTCTAGGCCTGAGTGTCTCCGCTTCTGCCATTTCCGTCAGCAGCGAGTTCCAGGTCCTCACCACTCGCTGCGTAAAAAGGATTTGTCAGTCTTTAGTGCCATTATTTTTCTGATATTGTTTTCTTGCTTACGTTAACTTTAGTGAGTTCCAGTCCTTGATTCATTATTAGTTTGCCTGGCATGTCGGGTATATTATCCTCTTTCTTTACCGTGAAGACTGACACAAAGTAATTATTCAACAAGTCTGCCATTTCCTTCGTTTCATTTACAATATTGCCCATATTAGTTTTAAATGGGCCCACATTACCCTTGACTACCCTTTGTCTTCTATTATAATTGTAAAAACTTTGCGTTAATCCTGAGGTATCTCAAGTTTCTTTTTGTATTCCCTTTTTGTAGCTCTTAGTGTATTTTTTGTCTTCCTTTGCTGCTCTTTATATCTCTCCCAGTCCCCTGGATTTACATTATTCTTTGCTTCTTTGTATGCTCTTTCCTTTAGTTTTATGTTCTCTCGGACTGCTTTTGCCGACCATGGCTGTTTTATTTGTTAGGCTGTAACTATTTGCAACGGCAAATTTCTGATTGGTCCCATTGGAGGACAAGACACACCCAACAGTTTGTCTGGACTGTGTAATTAGATCCTGTCTGCCTGAGTAATTAATATCTTTGCAATGTGCGATTTGATCCATTCATTGTGACAGCCAGGCTCTCGAGCTCACAGTGCTAACACTACTGCTTTAAGAGAACAGATAGGGCTCACCCTCCTGGGTTAGGACCTTCTCTCTCTCCTGTTCCCTGCCCCCAACAAGTTCCTGACCCCTCTTCTCCTTCCGCCCACCCACCAAAGTTCCTGATCTTCCCGCCGCGCCCCCCCCCCCACCTCTACAAGTTCATGACATTCTCTTCTCCTCCTCACTCCCCCTCCCCCAAACAAGTTCCTGACTCTGAGCCTACAGGAAACCTGGGTGCATGCACGATTGGAGCGATGGGTGCGCGTGCGTGACTCCAGTGGTTGGAGGGGGGGGGGGGAGGACGGTCTTTAAGCTCCGCCCCCATATGGTGTACATACGCTGAACGACTCAAATTTGTTTGTGCAAATAATCACTCTGTATTTAAGTAGTGCTCTTGCACCTTGTGGATATATACTGGTCCTGTATTAGCTAAATTCTTTGCACACCTCCTATAGTACATCTGTAGTTTTACTCAGTAACAGTTTTGACCTGTTTGCTGTCATCAGTCTCTCACAGTCTGATAGTGTTAGCCATACCAAAATTTAGAATCTTAGTAACTGCTACGTTTCTCCTTTTCAAACCTAACATTGAAATCGATCATATTCTGATCACTGTTAGATAAATGTTCCCTTACTGTGTTATCCCTCCAGTCAGGTTTCCACCCCTGCTGCAGTACTGAAACGGCCCTCATCAAAGTCACAAATGACATCCCAAGTGACTGTGACCGTGGTAATCTATCTCTCCTCATCCTCCTCAACCTGTTTGTAGCCTTTGACACAGTTGACCACCCCATCCTCCTCCAACACCCCTCCTCTGTCGTCTAGCTGGGTGGGACTGCCCTTGCCTGGTTCCATTCTTATTTATCCAGTCGTACCCAGAGAATCATCTGCAATGGCTTCTCTTCCTGCTACTGCACTGTTAGCTTCTGGAGCCCCCAAGGATCTATCCTTGGCCCCCTCCTATTTCTCATCTACATGTTGCCCCTCGGTGACATCATCCGAAAAAAAAACGTCCTGTTCCACATGTAGGCTGCCAACAACCCAGCTCTGCCTCACCACCACCTCTCTCGACCACTCCACCCTGCTGTCCAACGAGGAGAAATTTTCTCCAACTATACATTGGGGGTTAAGAAGGCAAATGGTATGCTGGCTTTCATAGCGAGAGGATTCGAGTACAGGAGCAAGGATGTCTTGCTGCAGTTGTACAGGGCCTTGGTGAGACCACACCTTGAGTATTGTGTGCCGTTTTGGTCACCTTATCTGAGGAAGGATGTTCTTGCCATGGAGGGAGTGCAGCGAAGATTCACCAGACTGATACCTGGGATGGCAGGAATAATGTATGAAGAAAGATTGGGTCGATTAGGCTTATATTCGCTAGAGTTCAGAAGAATGAGAGGGGATCTCATTGAAACTTATAAAACTCTAACAGGACTAGACAGATTAGATGCAGGAAGGCTGTTCCTGATGGCGGGGGTGTCCAGAACCAGGGGTCACAGTCTAAGGATAAGGGGTAAGCCATTTAGGACTGAGATGAGGAGGAATTTGTTCACCCAGAGAGTGGTGAACCTGTGGAATTCTCTACCACAGAAGACAGTTGAGGCCAATTCATTAAGGAGTTAGATCTATTTCTTACGGCTAAGGGGATCAAGGGAAATGTGGAGAAAGCAGGGACAGGGTACTGAATTTGGATATCAGCCATGATCGCACTGAATGGTGGAGCAGGCTCGAGGGGTCGAATGGCCTCCTCCTGCTCCTATTTTCTATGTTTCTATGTAAGCCCAAAGCCGTTGTCTTCGGTACCGGCCCCAAACTCCGTTCCTTAGCCACTGACTCCATTGCTCTCCTTGGCCACTGTCTGGGACTGAACCAGACTGTTCACAACCTTGGTGTCGTATTCGACCCTGTGATGAGCTTCAGACCACATAACCGCTCCATCACCAAGCCCACCTGTTTCCACCTCCGTAACTTTGCCCCATCTCTGCCCCTGCCTCAGCTTATCTGCTGCTGAAACCCTCATCCATGTCTTTTTTATCTCTAGACTTGACCATTCCAATGCACTCCAGGCCGGCCTCCCACCTACCACCCTCCAAAACTCTACCCGTATCCTAACTCGCACCAAAACCCGCTCACCCATCACCCCTGATCTACATTGGCTTGGTCCGGCAATGCCTCAATTTTAAAATTCTCACCCTTGTTTTCAAATCCCTCCATGGCCTCGCCCCTCCCTATTGCTGTAACCTCCTCCAGCCCGACAACCCTCTGAGATCTCTGCGCTCCTCCAGTCCTGGCCTCCTGCTCTACCCTGATTTTAATCGCTCCACCATTGGCGGCCGTGTCTTCAGCTGCCAAGGCCCTAAGCTCTGGAATTCTCTTCCTATACCTCTCCGCCTCTCTACCTCCTCCCTTAAGATGCTCCTTAAAACCTACCTCTTTGACCAAGCTTTTGGCCAACTGTCCTAATATCTTGTGTCTCGGTGTCAAATTTTGTTGGGTAGTGCTCCTGTGAGGTGCCTTGGGACCTTTCACTACATTAAAGAAGCTATATAAATACAAGTTGTTAGATTAACTAAACCTGGTCCATTGCTCATCAACTAAATCTAGTATGGCCTGCTCTCTTGTTGGTTCTAGAACATATTGATCTAGAAACCTATTTTGAATGCACTCAAATTCACTACCTTTCTGGCTTGAGCTACTCTGCTCATCCCAATCTATGAATTTTAAAATCGCCTAGTAAAACAACTCTACTTTTGCTACAAGCCCCTCTAATCTGAATTAATACATTCTGCCTCTTCATTGCTGCTATCAGGAGACCTGTAAACATTTCCCATTATTCCTCAATTCTAACCATAGAGTCGCCAATGATTGCTTTCTCTTATTAATGTGTAATAGTATCTTTAATCAGTAATGCTACCCCTCCAGTTTCCCTATCCTTTCTAAAGACCTTATAACTTGGAATATTTATCTACCAATCATGACCAACTTGCAGCCATGTCTCAGTAATGGCCACCGTGTCATACCCTCTAAGCAAAATTGAGCCTCTAATTCACTCAATTTATTTCTTATATACTCCGTGCGTTAGTATATAAAACTCTTATTTGAGCAAGCAACCCTAACCTGTCCTTCTGCCTTGTCTTTCTTGCACCGTTTAACTTAATACACTTCTTAGTTGTCATTTCTGCTGTAACCACTTTAGTTATTTTAGTATTCCCACAACCTGGAGTATCTATCACTGCTTGTGACCTACACTCTGCTCTTATCCCTTTTCATTTTTTTTAAACAATCACTTTTGCTATTGTTTCTGACTGCCACCCCCATTGATTAGTTTAAGTTTTTACTATCCTATTTATCCTTTTCACTAGGACCTTGGGCTCAACCTGCTTCAGATGCAGCCTGTCCCAGTGGTACAGCTCCTTCCTGTCTCAGTGCTGGTGCCAGTGACCCATGAAATGGAGCCTCTCCTTCCCCCACCACTCCTTTAGCCATGTGTTCACCTTCCTGATCTGTTTGTCCCTATGCCAATTAGCACGTGGCTCGGGTAATAATATTGAGCTTACCGCCCTTGGGGTCCTGTTTTTTAATTTAGTTCCTAACTCATGATACTCCCTTAGCAGGATCTCCTCCCTTTTCTTTCCTATGTCATTGGTCCCGACATGGACCACGACAACTGGATCTACTCCCTCCTTTTCCAAATTTCTTTCCAGCCACACCCTTTGGGACTCTTTAATGTGGCTACAGAGGATGCTATCTATCCCCCTATATTATTGAATCACCGATAACTACTGTGTTTATATTCTGCTCCTCCACCCCTCTTTGGACAACCCTCTGCTCCATGGTGCCTAGGTCAGCATTGTGGCTGTTCTCCCCTCAGTCTGACCTTCCCTAGGTTCCTTCTGCCCTCCCTGCACCAGTGCTTTCCTCTGAGGTGTGAATGTACTCTGGAGTAAACTGTCCAGAAATTCCTTCCCACCCCCGTATGTCGGAGTGTTGCTAACTCACACTCCAACTTAACAACTCTGAGCTGAAGTGACTCAAGGCAGAGACATTTCCTGCTCTCGAGTCAGTACAAAGAAGGTTCACTCGGTTAATCCCGGGGATGAGGGGATGGACATATGAGGAGAGGTTGAGTAGATTGGGACTCTACTCATTGGAGTTCAGAAGAATGAGAGGCGATCTTATTGAAACATATAAGATTGTGAAGGGGTTGGATCGGGTGGATGCGGGGAAGATGTTCCCGATGATGGGTGAAACTAGAACTAGGGGGCATAGTCTTAGAATAAGGGGCTGCTCTTTCAAAACTGAGATGAGGAGGAACTACTTCACTCAGAGGGTGGTAGGTCCATGGAATATGCTGCCCCAAAAAGCTGTAGAAGCTACATCATTACATAAATTTAAAACAGAAATAGACAGTTTCCTAGAAGTAAAGGGAATTAAAGGTTACGGGGAGCGGGCAGGAAATTGGACATGAGTCTAGTTTCGGATCGGTCATGGCCCTGTGGGTAGCGGAGCGGGCCCAGGGGCCGTGTAGCCTGATCCTGCTCCTATTTCGTGTGTCTAATTCTGTTAGATTCAGGAGATGGTTCTGGGATAGTGGATTGGCGGTTAGGATCAGATCAGCCATGATCTTATTGAATGGCAGAGCAGGCTCGAGGGGCCGATTGGCCTACTCCTGCTCCTATTTCTTATGTTCTTATGTTCTTATATGGCAGTCCGGGACAGTCTCGCTGTCAAACTCCCAGATACTACCTCGTAGAGTTTTTTTTTTTAAATGCTTTAATCAAGCTTGCTGCTTGCTTAATTCAAAATTGCCACAATTCATGCTTGGAATCTATTCAGAGAATACATTAGGCTGGAGGAACGATTGAAAAATGCAATTGACAAGCCTTCCCAAGCTCAAGGTTTAAAAGGATTAGTGTGTTCAAATTTCCATCACTAAGCAAAGTCCATGGTTTTAATGTGGATTTGAAATTGTGCTCTTGTGTTGTAAAGTTGGTATATTTGAATTTATCTAGGTATCATAGGTGCATTATTAGATCAATTAAACTTTTTTAGTGAATTAGTTCGCTTGCTATCATTATGTGTAATGGAAAACTTGTCGGCTCTGCGCAACGCTTTGCTATGTATCTGAATAATCCTATGGAAACACTGCTACATATTTGGAGTTATGTAATTGCATTTGAAGTGTTTTAGAAATTGCTTTGAGTGAAGCAGTACTTCTCATCAAATTGGAAGGTGCACGAATAGGGAGAAACTTCAGGTGCTGCAGTACATGTAAAGTTCGGGACCCTAAGTGACAGCTATTGTAGGGAACTCTGTTCTGTCCCTCTGTTAGTTGAAGATTTTCTCCCCTTATCTGATCCAACCATATACAATGAGAAACAAGGGTATATACTTGTATAGCACATTATGACATGTCTGCTTTGGAGTGCAGTGAAAGTTATGTAGGCAAACTTGGCAGCCAATATTTGTGCAGTAAGACCCCACAAACAGCAATGAGTTGAATGACCAGCTAATCTGTTGTTGGTAGTGTCTGAAAGATGAACATTAGCCAGTCCACCAGGAGAACTCCCTGCTGTTTAATAGTGTCAGTTAATTGGTGTGCGTACTTCCATATTTAATTCACCTGTGACTTTATAAAAGTTGATTTCTTCTGGATAAATAGAGTTTGCCTGATTTAATCTGTTCTGAGATCCAACCTAAGGAGGAAAACATTAAAATGACTCTAAATGGCATGGTCTTCATTTGTTTGTTCTGGTCATTGGTTGTCCTTCCCTCACCTGTTTGGTTCTCCAGAGATAGGGACCACTCGACAGCCAACTCTCACATTAGGGTCAGTTTGTCCCTTGGTGATTTGCCGCAATCTTTCCTTCCTTTAGCCGGATGCAATGACTGAGATCAGTGCAGGTAGATGCTGGTGTGAATACATTTCCTATTATACTAAGCGTGACTTTGGGTACGCATCAACTCAAAAGTGGCAGTATAACACACGAGACTGGCGAGCACATTAAAGCCTTGAGGTGCGAGACCCCCTTCAGCTTGCACAGAGTACAGTATAACTCCAGTTTAATACACAACATGCTGTACCACAGCACAAGAGAGTGTCAAGATGCAACAGGTTGTGTTAGGACATAGCACTTTGAGCTGTACAACCCTAGGGTGGTTAACTGAATATTATGGTGGCCTGAGTTACTGTTCTCTGGATGTGGCCATCGCTGGTAAAGCTGGCACTTATTGCCCATCCTTAGTTGCCCTGAGAAGGTGGTGGTGGGCCGCCTTCTTGAACCAAAGCATTTAGGGTAAAATATTGATTGGGTCAAGTATTGGTCCCAATGTGGTAAATAAGTCCGACGAACAGGAGTAGGCCATTCGGCCCCTCGAGCCTGTTCCGTTCAATTGGTTCTGCATCTCAACTCCTTTACTCGCCTTTGCTCCATATCCCTTGATACCCTTGCCCAACAAAAATGTCTATCGACCTCGGTCTTGAAAGCTCCAATTGTTTGATAAAAACTGATATAGAGGCACTGGAGAGGGTGCAGAGAAGATTTACAAGGATGTTACCAGAAATGCGAGGGTATACATATCAGTAAATGATGGACAGGCTGGGTCTCTTTTCTCTTGGAAAAAGAGAAGGCTGAGGGGTGACCTATTAGAGATATTTAAAATTATGAAAAATGTTGATAAAGTTGTTACAGAGAGAATGTTTCTACTTGTGGGGAAGAGCATAACTAGAGGCCATCAATATGGGTAGGAGAGTTTAAAGGATGACAGGAGAGCAGTAAAATCAGATGAGAAGAGGGCAAGGGAAGTTGAAATGGAGATTGAAATGACCAAGGATGAGGAGTCACTGAGTCCAGAGGTTGAAGGAGGAAATCAGGGAGGATATGTGGGTGAGAAACCAGGGTGGTAGGCACTAGAGAACAAGGATTTTAAAGGAGTGACGATTGGAACAAGTGCTCTGATGTCACAATAACTTCATGACCTCATGAAGCAGCTTCAATCCCTTTATAATTTACTTCCTGTCGAGGCACAACAACAACAACCCCCCCCCCACCTTAATCTGCCATAAACAGCTGACAAGACTTATATGGGCACATAACCCAGGACGACATCACAACTGAGGGGTCATGTAACATGGCCTCACAATGAAAACCATGACAACCCAGAAACCACGGGTGGACAAGACACAGCAAAGTGGTTCAAACTGTGCATTTGTGCATGAGAGAGCAAAGAGGAGAGAGCTTAAAGACAAGTGCGTTCATCAAATCTATCCAAATTTTGGAAGATCACCAAGAACAAATTTAAAACACTGTGGAAAGGAACAGTGTTAATTATTGGAGAGAAAGAAGTCAGGGAACAACATCCGAGCAGAGATCTGATTTCATACTGAGAGTTAGTGAACAAAGACAATCTTTAATTGATCATTACTCACAGAAATTATTTGGTTGAAACCTTTCTTCATATTGAAGAGTTGTAGAATTTGACTGCTGACTGTTTCCACATTGAGGGACATTCTCGGTTGCCTTCGTGAAGATGATAGCCGAGGAAGATGAACGTTGTCATCAGAGAATATCAAAGACCCTCCAGACATTGGGGCGTCAGCACCCAGAAATAGTATTAATGAGCTGCCATGACTATCTGTGCCATCACACCACGCGGACAGCTCCATACGGTGTTGTAGTATTGGAGAGCATGGCGATGATTATCAAGGACAACCTTGATCAAATCAGCCAAGCACTTGCTGAGAAAGTTATCTCTTTGGCTGCAATGTGGATGACGATGTTAACAGGAGCACAAGCTGCCAGCCAGGAAGCAGCCAGCAATCTCCTGGTTGTCATGAGCTTCAGGTTCAGAAATGAAGTTGTCCAGTTGACGACAAAGAGTTTCAAACAAGGGCACCTTCCGCATGTGTACATGGTCAAGACCTTAACAAAAATGTCAATGGAAAATGTGTACGGCATGGTTCCTTTACTAAAATCTATCTTGGGGATCATGATTCCAGTATTCGTTGGCGTTAAACAGGCTGAGCTGAAGACTGCATTTGCCTCAGCGGTAGGAAGTTTTAGCAAGAGCATCCTGATCTATCTGGGAAATATGGAGAAAGCCTCAGACCCTAACGTGACTAAAGATTCTTTCTCCACCGAAATCAACACTGTCTATAGTCTGTTATTCAAGGTGTGGTTCAAGAAGGAGTCCTCTGAATTGAAGATCTCAATAGTAGAAGCTCTAGGCTATGTCATTTCCCTGCTGCCCAAGGACGCACTGGAAAAAGAGCTGCCCAGGATAATTCCAGGCATCCTGTCTCTCTACAAGAAGCAACCAGGGCATTTTTCCATCACAGAGTGTCTGTGCCGGGTGCTGGATGTTGCCATAGAGATGAGGTATCTGGGGCTGAAAACACAGATGGGCAATCTGCTTAAAAGTCTCCACCAGCAGATGTGTGTTTCGGCAGGGTATACTAACCATTTTGCTGCGAAGAAATGCAATAAGATCCTTTGCTGTTTTAGAGTTCTGGTCCCAGCTTATGCAGATACAATAGTCGAATTTCTCCTCTCACAGTTGGAGAACGCTGACCAAAAAATGAGAGTAGGAACACTCAATGTACTGAGGCAACTCATCATATCGGTCTCCTCACATTTTGAGAGGAAGAAGGCTCAGATTGTGGCTGCCATAAAACCACTGCTCCTGGACAAGCGCAGCAATCAGGAGAAGAAACTAATTGCCCAGGTAATATGTGTCATGGCCCAGCAAGGTTACCTTGAGCTAGAGGGAGGAAAGGCAATGGTGGAATTTGTCATCCAACAGTGTGCTGCATCTGTTGATTCAGGGACCCTGGAACCACCCAATCATCAGCCAGACCAGGTAACAACTGAGGAATTAGTCACAGTATGTGAAACAGTGATGTGTGTGATCACAGCTGCAGTGAAGATGGAGGATGTCCTTTGGCCATTCTTACTGGAGTTTGTCACCATGACCCAGTACACCAAGGCTTTAACAACAATCTGTAATTGTTCAGCACATCTTGGAAAAAAGAAACTGCAAGCCGGCAGTGAGAGGTTTTTCCTCACTTACAATGAAGATGCCAATCTCCCGAAAGCCCAGGCACTGCTGACCCGGCTCCTCGTCATTTCTTGTTGCCCATATCAGGGAGGAAGCCGAGGAGCTGCGGCACTGAGGCTATTGCAAGTCCTGAGCCTCAATATTCGCCCAGCATCTGAGAGAGAGTGGGAAGAGGAGCTTCCATCATTGGTTGAACAATTACTAAAGAATTCAAAGGAGTCTCTGGCCCAAAAGGAATGGGAGGAGAAATTATTGCTGTTCTTGTCCAGAACACTCAATGCCATTGATGACGAGGAATGGACATGCCAGCTCGCTAATGAAATACATAGAGAGATTAACACCAACCACCTATCCCCACAAGAGAAAGGCTTTCTCTATAAATCATTTGGGACAGTGCTTCGTCAGACCCGCACAACAAAAATAAAGGAGGAGCTTTACGAAATGCTACTGAGTGTGCAGCACAGTGAGAGTGCGGAGAGAGAGGGTGCAGCTCTCGCCATTGGTTTCTGTGCCATGACACACTTTCATGATACCCTCAGTAGCCTGGAGGAGTTTGCTAACTCCAACAGATTTAAGAAAACTCAAAGTTTCCTGAATATTCTTGGGGTCAAGCCTGATGTGGATTTGGCTAAAGCCAGGAGCACACTGGTTCTGTGCTATGGGAACTTGGCATTCTACGCACCTGAGGAACTAATGCTGTCCACAATCGAGACCCACATTCTGCCGGCTGTGATCAACCAATACATTACAAGTGGACAGGAGAACAAGACTGAATCCAGGGATCTCGCACTAAAGCTCAGCCTAATACAGACCGTGACTCTGATAGCCAGATCCCTACATTCAAATCGCCAGAGAGCTCCCTTCAACTTTATCAGAAACAGGGAGCTGCTGACATGCATGCTGGATCTTATCGAGGCCGAGCCACCAGAGCTGCTGCAGAGCCCTGTTCGACAGTTAGCCATGAATGCCTGCAAACATCTGATACAACTACACATTGAGCCAAACCGAGCTGACACCTGCAAATTGATTCAAACCTGCCTGACCAGTACTTTCAGCTTGTTACCTTCAGAACTGGACAAAGACATGAATAGTAACAGAAAAGAAATGGGAACACTTTATACCCAAACTATGAGTTCCCTGCAAGAGCTCCTGAAGCAATTATTGCTTCAGGACCTGTCCCCTGAAGGATTTGTGGTCATTTTCAATCAGGTAGAAGTCTGGATCATTTCAGCAAAACCTCATGAGCGAGAGAGAGCCATGGACACGACCATACAGCTTCTGAAATTTTACTGGGAGAAGCTCAATGTTCAGAATGTAACGCCTGGAAATAACACGGGGACTCTGATTGGACGACTGATGCCGCGTTGTGCAGACCCATCGCTTCCCGTTCGACAGATGGCTCTGGACACCTTGTGCATCATCCTGTCGATTCAGTTGCCGTACGAAGGCAGCAATCTGGATCAGCAAAAGGAGCAGTTGGAGGTTCTGAAAGAAGTCAGGGAACAGTTAGCTAACCCTGATGCTTCAGTCATCTTTCAAGCATGCTGCCAGATCACAGAGGTAATTTCCAAGTGTTTGCCCCATGACCAGTTGGGCAGCTTGCTCTCTGTGGCCCTCAAAGGACTGTCCGACCAGCACCTCAGTTGTTCCGGTGCAGCCGCTGTGCTCCTGCAAAACATAATTAAAAAACGTGGCAGTGAACTTGGGGATCAGGTCTTGGAGATACTTCACGTGCTGAGCGTTGAATTGCAGTCAGTTCCTTATGAGAACGTGAGACTTTCAGTTCTACAGAGTATCGCCATACTGACCTCACACAATAGAGCAACAGTTGTGTCCTGTCTCCCCACCTACCCTGTCCCTTCGGACAAGTACATCAGTGATGTGTGGCGATCACTGGCCAAGGACACAGAATGTGCCACGAGTACAATAGAAGAGCTGCTGGACAGACTGAACGAACAGTTAGAATTTGCAATGAGCAGAACCTATCCCATCAGAGATAACGCAACCCTTGAATCCCTGGCTGCCATCTGTGGGCTGCACGAAATAATAACTAAGCCTGAGTCGGCAAAAGCGGTGGCTATGTTATTCCCGCAGATATTTAGTGTCCTACTCATTTATCTTAGCTCGTGTGTTAATGTTTGTCTGGTCAGTGACTTTGTTCCTGATGGTCAACTGCAGCAAAGAGAATTCTCAGTTGAGCCTCTAACACCTGAAAGCAGCAATGTCTGTGTGAACTGTGTGGAGACACTGAAGGACCTGCTAGCTCAAACAGATAATGAAGCAGTGCTTCATGATATGGTGCAAAGTGGAGGATGGGACCAGATGATGGATCTCTGCAAGTCTGACAAGGGGGTTGTCCTGCTGGCCAGAGCAATGGTGAGATACGCTGGCGCCAGTCTGACTGGCATTGTGAAACAGCTGGCAACTCAATTCCATACTGTTCAAGACTGTCAGGCAGTCACCTTGGTTTCCTTCTTTGCAGAGCTGTTAAAATCTCCCCTGGTTTCACAGCTGCATCTCACAGGCATTCTGGCGAATAGATTGTTAAGATATTTGCTCTATGCTTCTCCAGTTACCCGGTTGCTGTGTGTCAGAGGCCTGTACAACATTAGAGCACACCCCAAGAATAAAGGATTGCGTCTGCAAGTGATGTGCACAATGATTAGTCTGTTGGGGAACATGAAGAACCAGAAGGAGGTGCTAATCTTTGAGGTGCTGTCGTGCCTCTCAAAGAACTTAATTCAGTTGCAAGCAAACACCATCCAACCTTATGTAGAGGAAATCCTCGTCAGGATTCAACCACACTTTGAGGCAGAGTCTGATAGAGTGCGGGCTGAAGCGTTCAAAGTGTTGGGGATCTTGGCCAAGTGTGGAATTGGAGGTTCCAGATCCTTCTTCTGCCGACTGGTCCATTCCAACCTGGTGCGTTTGTTGCTACACCTGAATGGAAAGAGTGAGGAGGTCACTAGGTCTTGTTTATCAACACTATGGTTGCTCTTCCCACTCATTGGATCTGTTGAGGCTTCCTTGTTGATTGACAAGTATGCGAAGGAGCCCACCAGGAACTACATGACCCTCCTAAGAGACCTTTCACAACAGTTGGCCCAAGATATCCCCAAACAGATCTCCTCATATGCCGCGGACTGCGAGTCCTTCTTCCAGAGCCCCCAGGAACAACTGCAAGCACATGCAGTGGCCTTTGCATGTTTACTTCAACAGTCAGAACGTGTCCAACCCGCCCGGAGGGCCACCTGGTGGAACATCTGCACAATGAACTGCTGCTGTTCACCATCAGACTGAAGACTCGACGCTCAGGCCACCAACCTTCTCCGCGTCCTCTTAGCAGCAAAGTGATCATTCATTCAACTTGATTTGTAAATATGTAATTTTATGGTTTGTAAATAAATCAATATCCTGTTGTTCCATTGTAACTATTGGTGCGTCTTCAAATGGTGCAGGTCCCACTGCTGCGTGACTGGGAGTGACCGCTCCTGATTCTCTCTCTCTCTCACACTGGACATTAGACACAGATCCTACTCCTCACTCCATGTAATTCTTCACTGGATCATCATGCTAGTTTATTTATAGATGCAGTTCCCTGCACTCCCAAAGTGCATCACTTTACACTTATTCACATTAACTTGCATCTGCTATGTGTCTGCCCATTTTGCCAGTCTGTCCTGAGTCTGATATTCTGCTCACTATTTAGTATGTTGCCAGGTTTCGTATCATGCGCAAACTTTGACATTGCACTCCCCAGCTTAGAGTTTCCGTCAGGTTGTGCTGGTATTTTTCAGCGCAATTCGCCCGAAATTGGCCAAACCATTGCAAAAGATCGAGGAATTTTAAGCACAAATTACGTCCAGTGCAAATCGAGTTTCTGCGATCTCATGCGCTGGTTTAAAAAAACAGTGTACTGGAAGACAGCCCCGCCCACAAAACTAGCCCCTCTCCCAGGTCAAATTCATCACCATGGCAAGTTTACGCTAATTGCGCTTGTTTGTGGGCCTTTGAGGAGGCTCTTAAAATTAAGCTTTTTTTTTTAAAAGGTGCAAGGACACTAATGCGCATTTTAAAAGTTTTAAAATATTAAATATTTTATTTGCTAGGAAGCTGACTACTGTACACCAATGAAATAGTAAATGGTTCGGTATAGTTTTAAAACTCTTTCACTTATTTAAAATCCGGTTACTCACAGGTGGTAGACCTTATTAAAAATGCTTATTTTTTGTGATAAACCCATTTCCACAGTATTAATCAAACTGTACCAGGTTACCACTCTTAAATACATAAAGCAACATTTTTAATGCAAGGAAAAAGTAAACAATTGTGTTCCAAAACGCTGCTCGATTTGATGGAACGGATTCTTTTACCCTCAGTCTGGTTCAGCAAACACTGAGTCGAACAACTGGAGAATTCAAACGATTTATTACCCGCGGAGTCTTACTCTGAAATGTCAGCACCGACTCCTGCAAGAGTCTAACGAACCCAACAGAGCAAGCTATTTCTCATACAGTGTGCTACATTTTTATCCCTGCTTTTGAGAGAGCATTAACACCTCGTACATTCTGCACCAATCATGAGCTGGGCATGTATACATTTAATTGGATTTCCTGGTCTGGCAGTTTGAAATAAAGAAGTCACATTTTACTGAATGGGTTACAGCTAAGTAAACATCATGGTAATGTGTTATGATCACCTCAACATTATGGTAATGTGTTTGCAATCACTAAAGTCTAAACAGTTTCTGCTACATTGTTTCTATCAGCAAGGGGTAACATCATGGGTGCCAGCCTCGTTAACAATTAAAGATCAGGTTAGCCCTTTTTACTTCTCTGCTGCTTTTACAGTTTCTGGTTTCTGTTTCTCGAAATGATATTCTCATTCCCTCCTTTTATCATTCTATGATAACCAACCGTTATTCGGGTACGTCTATCTTATTTAGTCGATCAAATTCTTCATTATCATCGTACTTTACTTCCTTCATTTCACATTCACTGGCCTGTCTTACTACTAACATCCTCGGGCCACCTACTTTCTCCAAAGCTAGCTGCATTCTTCCCAACACACATTTCATGATTGCTAGTCCAACGAAAATACAGACGATGGCAGCTACTGAGTACATGGCCATATTTATCAACCAGTCAGACCATCCTCCAAATCCCCAGTTTCCCCAGTTACTTGCTTCCTTCATATTATCCATCTGTTCCCTTATCTTAGTGATAAAGCGGGTGATGTTCTCTGTCTGGTCTCAGACTCCCATAAGGCATTTACCTTTTACTATTGCACAGACACCACCTTCTCGGGCCAGCAGGTAGTCTAGGGCATATCTGTTTTGCATAGTGAATAACCTGAGTTCCGACAATTCTTTAGTGACTGCGTCGAGGGCCCCCATGGTAGCATTACCCAGGATGGTGAGACCACAGATAAGGTAGTTCCGGTTATTAGCGGCCAAATAGGCTCCAGTATAGCCTATAGAGAACAGGCCAGCAAATCCATATCCTACAGAGGTTCCGTGTCCTCCTAGGGATTCAGGATCTTTCCATTTGGAGCAAAACTCTTTTGAGGCTGCCCTGGCTACTATTTTTCGGTGGGATGTCCATTGGGAGGGGCAAGGTACTGTGGTAGGGGTTAGAGTAGCGATGGCTACAGTCCGGGGGGCGGTACCTATTACCATGAAATTAGTGGCTTTTCCTTGGCCCAAGAAAAAGTAGCCTGGTTTCGTATATATCACGGATATGTGTTTCCGCCTTGTGCTTAAATGGCTCGGGGGAAGGAAATAGTCCAGGCCTTGGATCTCAAGGGTATCAGCAGGCTGGGTACTAGCTATTTCTACTAGCATAAAGGTTTCCCCCCCTACCTTCAGATTTGTTCCATTCCCTTCTCCACATAAAACTTGCACTCCTTCGGTTACTGACAGACATATGGATTGCTCACATGTGCAGCTACCGGTGTCAGGTCCTATCGTACATTGATGGTGGAGGCAGCGTGTCACCAAGCAGGTGTAGTTCTGTTTAACCCATACTGACCTACAACCATAGCCCGTCCCATTCCAACAATTCTCGTAACCACCAGGGTTCCTGCTTAGTCTCAGGCAATTGGCGGGCGGGGTTAAGGTGTAGGGTATTGTTATATTAGTTGTGGGAGGGGGGAGGTGAGCATCTAAAAGAAAGTCCGGGGGAACAATAACCGGGGTTGGGGCAAACATCCCCTCCACAGAGGTCAGGGGCGGATAACAAACAATTGACTCTGGTGAGTATAGGGCTGCGTGAGTCTGGAGGAATAGGTTGCCCGTCGGGGTTTCTTTAGGGAAAATGTGTTGGAGATCTCGTTTACGTTTCTTGGTGAGGATACCTTCTAATCTAAAATAGTCAAAGCTGCTCATAATAGAGGGCAACTTCAGACAACGATTCTGTCCTTTGGTGTCTGTAGTTATACTGTATGGTCATGCAGTAACAGACTTGGTCGCCTGGCGTCGGCAAACGTAATTAAATTTACACTCAGTCCAATAGCATGGCAATGTTCCTCTGTGTTCGTTTCTCAGCACTAGCGAGCGGTGGGGCTGTCTAATAAGCCCAATGTAGGTGTCCAAGTTGATCACGTTCCATTTCCCGAACCCGCCTGGGTTATCATCATTGCACCGAAGCACGTCTCCTGGGCATAGATGGTGTATCCGCTTGGGTTGGTTCCACTGGCATGTCCTCCTCCTGGGCTGTTGAGTTATTCCAGGGGTGAGCAGGACACTGATGGAGAGGATCCACAGGGGCGTCTGCATGGTCAGTCGGCGCGGCACGTCTGTTTAAGGAGAGATTTCTTGGAAGCAAGAGAGGTTAGCATTCTTTAAGTTTTAGGCATAGCATTACTGACAATTTTACAGTGGTGGAGGTGGACCCAAGCACTCTTTCCCTCTACTTTGGCAGCAGTTGGAGTGGTGAGTAGGACTTGATAGGGTCCTTCCCAACGAGGTTCCAGTCCTTTTCGCGTCCAATTCCTGATCAATACATACGTTCCGGGCTCGATTTTGGACGGACTGACTATAGGGGGGAGGTCGATGTAGGCAGCGCGTACCCGGGAGTGCAAACTTTTCAATGCCCTGGTTAATGACAAAATATAGTTAGTCATTTCTGCCGTCATGTGGTGAAAGTGGACAGTCTTTGGGACTTCCTGGTTCCACGGGGTTTTGAGAGGTCTGCCATATATGATTTCAGCAGGGCTTAACCTTGCTGCACCAGCCGGGGTAGTACGTATTTGGAACAAGGCCACGGGGAGTAATTTGAGCCATGTAGTTCCCGTCTCGGCCTGTAATTTGGCAAGTTTATTTTTCAAGGTCTGATTAGCCCGCTCGACCAGTCCGGCGGCCTGTGGCCTGTAGGCACAATGTAACTGCTGTTGGATGCCCATTTGAGTGCAGAATTCCTTGGTTACCTGACCCACGAAGTGAGGGCCGTTGTCTGAACTTAATCGGTTTGGAATTCCGTACCTGGGAATAATTTCTCTCATTAAAACTTTTACAACAGTGGAGGCTTTGTTATCCGTAGTCGGGTAGGCCTCAATCCACTTACTAAATACATCAACAATAACCAGTACATATTTATAACACTGACACCTTTCTAACTCAATGTAGTCCATCTGGAGGGTCTCAAAGGGACCCGTGGGTAACGGCGTCTTACCCATTTCACAAGGTATGCCTTTTCCCGGGTTATGCTGCTGACAAATGAGGCAGCGGCTGCTAATACCTTGAGCCAGAGCCTGTAATCTAGGATGCCACCATGTAGCTAATAACGTGTCACTAGTTGCTCTGGCACCACAATGAGTTGCAAAGTGTATACATTCAATAACCCATAATGCTAGCTCATCTGACATACAAGTTTGCTCGGCAGGGGTGACCCATAATTTAGACACACAATCATATGTACAACCGAGCTGTTTCCACAGTCCCTTATCACAGTCAGGAGCGTCCTCCTGTAACTTAATGACGTCTTGGATGGTTGGCATTGGCTTTTCCGAGGGAGACTTGCTTTTATTTGAGCTTTTAGTCTGGCTCATCATTCTAGGCACAACCACTCGTTGTTCCTGGGACGCTTCCCTAGCTTCCTGGTCTGCGCATCTATTCCCTATATCTACAGAGGTTTGTCCTGCTGTGTGTGCGGAGCACTTTATCACGGAGATCTGTTTTGGTAGCATGAGGGCTTGTAGCAAATCAGATACTAATTTCTGATGGGATATCTGTGTTCCTGCAGAGGTTAGGAACCCTCTGTTTTTCCATAATTGTCCGAAATCATGAACCACTCCGAAGGCATATCTCGAGTCTGTATAAACGTTAACCTTTAAGTCCTTCCCTAAGATACAAGCTCGTATTAATGCAAACAGTTCTGCTTGTTGGGCGGAATACGGAGACTCAAAGGCAGCAGACTCCAAAATGTTACCGTCCTGATTTATGATTGCATATCCAGAAAGTCTTTTCCCAAGGGGACTGACGGACGCACTTCCATCCACATACATGGTTGTGTCAGGACTCTGCATTGGGGCATCAGATAGATCCTCCCTGACGGAGGTATCTTCCTTGATTAAAAATAGACAATCATGTCCTGGGTCTGTTTGTTCGAGGGGTGGTTCTGTGAGAAAGCATGCTGGGTTGATAGTAGTACAATGCTTAAATTGCAGTTTAGGATTATTCAACAGGTATATCTTGTACTTGTTCTGTCAGGCCATAGTGAGGTGCTGAGTTTGTAATTGGCCTAATAGTGCAGTTACCGAGTGCGAACTGTATACTGTAATATCTTGTTGCAAAGTTAGGTTGGCAGCCGATTGTAGGCTATTATAGATGGCGGTCAGAATCTGGGTGCATACGGGATGCCCTAGCGCTACCGGATCTAACTTCGAGGAGTAGTAAGCCACCGGCCTATGCTTGTCCCCATGTTTTTGAGTTAGGACAGCAGTCGAACAATCAGTGAGGATAGTGCAGTATAGCTGGAAGGGCCTGTCATACAGGGGTCTCCCCAGTGCTGGGGCTTGCGACAATGCTTCTTTTAGGTTTTCAAACGCTCTTATGGTGACAGGGTCTAGCTGAAACTCGCCCTCTATACTGGTGTATGGTGTTAGTTGTTTGGTTTCTAGAGCGATGTTGGGTATCCATTGTCTACAGTAGTTTACCATCCCCATCCATTGCCTCACTTGTTTTGCACTACGGGGTACAGGGAACTGACAGATTGGCTCAATCCTGCTTTTCTCTAGACTCCGCTCGGTTGCTGAGAACATGAAGCCAAGGAATTTAACTTTCTGTTGAGCCACTAGTACCTTTGAGAGACTACGTACCCGAGTGAGAATAGGTGATTAAGCAACTGGGCGGTGTCTTCCCGGTTACTTTGTTCGTCAGGGCTAGCTATTAACAAGTCGTCCACGTACTGGACCAGAGCGGAACCATGTTTCAAGGTCAAAGTCTGCAACTGTCCTTGTAGGCACCTAGAGAATAATGTTGGGGAGTTTACAAAACCCTGCAGCAGTCGGGTCCACGTGTACTGTTGTCCATTATAAGTAAAGGCAAAGAGGTACTGGCTTGCCGGTTCCAGTGGCAAGGCGAAGAAGGCGTGCTGGAGATCGACTACTGCAAAGATTTTCGCTTGTGCAGGGACCTGGGCCAGAATGTGAGCTGGATTAGGTACTAGTGCATGAAGCGGTTGTACAATAGCATTGATAGATCGTAAGTCCTGTACTAATCTGTACTGGTTTGGCTTTCCTGATTTTGGAACTGCAAGTATGGGCGTGTTGCACGGGGACTGGCATTTAATCAGGATTCCTTGTGCCAGTAGTCCCGTGATCAGTTTATCAATGCTGGGTATCGCTTGTTGTTTCAGCGGATACTGTCGTATAGAGGGTAGTACAACATTTTCCTGTAGGGCGATTTGGATGGGAGTTATTTTAACGCATCCTACCTGTGTGGGGTCTTCTGCCCACACTTGCGGATTGACGTATTCCGGTACCTCATTCCCAACGTGGTGGTGCAACTGTGTCAAGACTACCTTTGGCTCTTGGTATAACAGGATAGCTCGACCGCCTGACAGGGCCTGCTCCTGCCGGTCATCTGGGTTAGCTTGTTCAACTGCCTGTTTTACCATGGGTCCCAGATCTTTCGCACGGTAGGGGGAGTTCACTTCCCGGGTGATGTGTGGGGCTACGGTTAGGGGTTGCTTCCACAATTCCGAGGGAACCTCAACATATTCTGCTTTCCCCTCCGGTCCCGTAACTATGGCTCGGAGAACAACATTCCACTCAGTCCCTTCATAAGCTTGGTAAAAATTCTCCAATTCCTTATCCTTTCCACTTCGATCATAAGCTAGGGTTACATGAGATGGGGGTTCATCTTTTAAGTCCAGAGTCCACCATTGTGGGGTGATAGAGACGTAACATTGTCTTTTAGGGGCCCATGGTTTTACAGTTATTCCTTCGTTCCCACACTCAAGTCTTAGTTGAAATGCACATAACAGGTCTCTGGCCATGAGATTGCAATCCAGCCCATTTGTGATCACGAATTGGTGTTTCACAGACTCATTTTGAAATGCTACTTCAACTGGTTCTGATATCGGGTACTGGCACACTTGTCCTTGGAATCCGGACAGGCTTTGTGTTTCCCCGGATTTAGGGAGATTGAGCTCTGATCGGACAGATGACATAGCAGCTCCGGTGTCTACCAGAAACGTATGCCGGCTCCCTTCAATCAGCAGTGATAGAACGGGCTCCTCGTCCGACTGGAACCCGTTCACCACGAGGTTGGCTAGTCAGTACTGGGGAAACGGATTATTCTGGGAGAAGTCTGTATATCTTCCTTGTCCCCGATTTCCCTGCCAACCTCCCCGTTGTCCTCGCATGTGGCCCCCTCTTCCTTGTCTTCGGGAGGGACATTCCCTGCTCCAATGGCCTTGCTGGCCACAATTAAAACAGGTATCTGACCCTGCTTGCCTCCCTCCTCTTCCTCTATCGCCGAAATTTTGTCTTGGGGGAGCGTAGGGTGGGCCATAATTAGGGACGGTTGGTCCGTTGGGATGGCTGATATATCTGTACCCCTGTCCATCAACCCACCCTGGGACACATTGCTGGGGTTCCATCTGATATCCCATCACATCTTGGGTGGGCTTTGGCTCTTCCTTTTTTATCACGTACTCAGTCTTGACCTTGACCTGGGGCTGACTCTCCTGACTCTTATTTTCTTTCCAATAATATTTCACTGCCCTGGCCATCTGGCTGGGACTATTCTCTGACCAGTCCATATTGTTAGTCTTAATTGCTTCAGACACCGAGGTTGGTAGACAATTTATCAGGATAGCACAGTATTGCGGCGAGTTTGCTCCGTTCCGGTAATTGGCATCTCCTGACTGACTCCGATATACCTCAGAGAATCTCTCTAGAAATTCCTCTGCTCCCTCGCCCTTTCGTGGTTTAATATCCAACACCTTGGATATATCAATGGGCTTCTGCAGGGTATTGGTTAGGGCAGTGAGTATGGCACGTTCACGAGCATCACCCTGTGCATATTGAACCTCTAATGCGGCATGGTCCGCAAAGCCTAGGTTAATCAAGAACCTTGCATGTTCGGTGGGAGTCAAGATCTGCTGTACTAAAGCCCATAAGTCTCTTGATTCAGCATTATAGACGAGTATAGTAGTCCGGAGGAAATCTACAAACAAGGTGGGGGATTTCTTCCTATCTGGCATCCCGGTTAAGATGGCCATTATCTCGTTAGGCTTCCAGGGGTAGAAGATACCTATGGTCCGGGGGTTATCGGCGGCCACTGGAATATTTGCATTAAATGTAGGGTTAGGCATTTGTCTCACACCGGCAACTGCCGGGGTGTCGGTTTATGTCTGGCGGGTCTCTCGGTATCGGATTCTGATTCCAGGGATGACCAGTCGTCTCCCGAATCTCCCTCGTCAGTATCACTATAGTCTGGAGCCTCTAGGGAACTCTGTTCCTGACTGTTTGATTTCTTACTCAGCACCATCTGTCTCTTTCTTCTTCGTCTGCGCGTCCCTACTGGACTATCTAAAGGTGGGGGAAGTGGGTTTCTCCTTCCCTTGTGTCGGGTATGGAAAGCTACGGGGTCAGTATACTGGGGACCCGGTGGTTGGTTTCCCATCTGGACCGGCGGGGGACTGTTCATCTGAACCGTGACTGACGGCGGCGGGGAAACGACACTGGCAGATACTTGAGGTGTCGGCGCGGGGGTTTGTGCAGTTGGTACGGGTGGTGCCACCGGGGGATAAATGTTAACGTACGGGGGGGGAGCACGGGGAACAACATGAGCCCTGTGATTCCATTCGTCCAAATCATCATCACCATCTCCCTCTGTCAAGGCAAGGCCAACCATTGGATTACGTAATCCACTCTTATCAGCCTTTCCAGGCTCGCTCATGGTCTTTTCAGACTTTTGTTTTGAGCGTTTCCCATGAGCACATTCCTTTTTCAATACCTCTACTGATTTGACTACCCCTCCCCCTGTAAGTGCTATTCCTAATTTTAAGGCATTATCCTGCCAACTTGCTAACAAGGAAGTTTCTTTCAGTTCCTGACAGTACTGTCTCCATAGGGCAATTAGTTCTTTGGCAGTGGTGCCCCTGTTACTTTTCCAAATTAGTTCTTGAGCCTTTTTAGCGGCATCTAGATTCTTAGTTCCTCCTAGTGGCCATTGATCACTTCCTAATTTCTTATTTAATCCTCCCGACAACTGTCTGAGTTGCTTCGCTTTGTCAGGATGTTGTTCACAAAGGGTCTGTAAGGCGCTACCCGATTCAGTCGTGGTATCTAAACAGTTGCCCATCTTACTCCCCTTGTGAACTTTACACAGTCGCGTTTTAAACTTGTTCAGAGCCTAGGCGGGTCAAGTGAGATACTAGGTCGACACCTTACCTGACACAAGTACTTATTACTAAGTTTACACAGTTCCTAGTTATTCCCTCAGTACGTATACTGACTCTCAGTGATATCCGATCACTGACCCTCAGTGATATCCGATCACTGACCTAATACTCTAGTTATTCCCTCAGTACGTGTACTGACCCTCAGTGATATCCGATCACTGACCCTCAGTGATATCCGATCACTGACCTAATCACCTATCCCTTCCAGTATTCGCCAGACTGACCTGGATCTCGGCGGGACACCACACGGGAGTTAGCGATTGGCCGACTTGTCGTCAGACTGGCGGAATCGGAGGAAAACCGAGGCAGTACAAAAATTACTCACATCGGGGGCCCATTTCCTCCCTCCACGTCCGAGACGATTCAGCTCCGAGTTCGCAGACTCTCGGTGACTGTCCGTTGAGATCCCACTTCTGACACCAAATGATAGAACGGATTCTTTTACCCTCAGTCTGGTTCAGCAAACACTGAGTCGAACAACTGGAGAATTCAAACGATTTATTACCCGCGGAGTCTTACTCTGAAATGTCAGCACCGACTCCTGCAAGAGTCTAACGAACCCAACAGAGCAAGCCATTTCTCATACAGCGTGCTACATTTTTATCCCTGCTTTTGAGAGAGCATTAACACCTCGTACATTCTGCACCAATCATGAGCTGTGCATGTATACATTTAATTGGATTTCCTGGTCTGGCAGTTTGAAATAAAGAAGTCACATTTTACTGAATGGGTTACAGCTAAGTAAACATCATGGTAATGTGTTATGATCACCTCAACATTATGGTAATGTGTTTGCAATCACTAAAGTCTAAACAGTTTCTGCTACATTGTTTCTATCAGCAAGGGGTAACATCATGGGTGCCAGCCTCGTTAACAATTAAAGATCAGGTTAGCCCTTTTTACTTTTCTGCTGCTTTTACAGTTTCTGGTTTCTGTTTCTCGAAATGATATTCTCAGATTGAGCTGGTTCATGGAAGATTTTACCTTCGGCGATATGCAAATGTGCTTGAGGGAAACTTGAGCAATAATTTCAATTCGGAAAACAAACGCAATTTGCGCCTGATTGCCAATTGCGCCCAAAGCAGAAACTCTGCCCCTCCATACCCAAGTCCAGGTCATTTATATATAACAAGAAAAGCAATGGTCCTAATACCGATCCCACTGGATATATCTCTCCAGTCAGGAAAAACTCCTGTTCACCACTACTCTCTGCCTCCTATCCCTTAGCCCATTACGTACCCAAGTTACCATCATCCCTTTAAGACCATGTGCTTATATTTTCTGAATCAATCTGTTATATGGCACTTTATCAAATGTCTTTTGAAAGTCCATACCAATGTTGCTCCTGATTTTTCTTTTGGGTGCACGGCTCCTTTAACGGTCTGTGGCCCATTCAAAGTTTCGTGCATGCATGAAATTTCGCATCTGAAAAGCCAGTCCAGGGCTGCACAAGACCAGCATATGGCTGTGCAGTTTAGAGGGAACTTTGGTCCATACATACATGTACCATTATTATCAACCCTCTGTTGCTTCATCAAAGAACTCAATCGGGTTAATCAGATATGATTTGTCTTTAACAAATCCGTGCTGGCTGTCCCTTATTAACCCATGCTCCTCCAAGTAAGAATTTTGTCCTTGACAATGGTCTCGAGTAGTTTTCCCAGCAATGACATTGGACTGATTTCCCTGTCATTACCAGGTTTATCCCTCTCTCCTTTTTTGAACAGGGGTGTATCATTTGCAATCCTCCAATCACCTGGCACCACTCCCAAATTCAAGGAGAATTGAAAGATTGTGGTCAGGACTTCCGCTATCTCCATTCCATTCCTATAGCAACTGTGCCAAAAATACTGCCCTGCAGAATTAATGATCACCCAACAGTTGCAGTTCCTTGGATATTGTGTTCCACAGATGTTGGTGCAGGTCTTGCAGATTCCTGTCTAGAGTTATGACCTGGATATCCTGCAGTGAGGCCATCGCCCTCAGTTGTTATAGGCCACTATTGTTAACGGTCTACATTGGAGAGGAGTCCATAAAAGTGAACAAGCAGAATGACCAGCCTTTTCTGTCAACACAACAAGGCTGCAATGTATCAAAGGTTACATCGACTGAGCTGCGTCTGGTGTCCAGTTTCGCAGAACACGTATGGATCTTTAAGCAGACCGCTAAGCCACATCCAAACTGAGGGCGATGGTCATCGGGCGACCACTGCATTGTTTGGCGTGATTCAGGTGGTAGCGGTTTGAACAAAAAGCTTTGTGCCCGATGCCATTATTGAGTGGGCCTCTATTTAATCGGCCATTCAAAACAGGATGGCTGATTTAAATAGAGGCCTCTTGAGCACATAAAGCTAGGCTGACACTCCAGTACAGTGCTGAGGAAGTGCTGCACTGTCGGAGGTGCCGTCTTTCAGATGAGACGTTAAACTGAGGCCCCGTCTGCTCTCTCAGGTGGACGTAAAAGATCCCATGGCACTATTTCAAAGAAGAACAGGGGAGTTATCCCCGGTGTCTTGGCCAATATTTATCGTTCAACCAACATAATAAAAACAGATTATCTGGTCATTATCACATTGCTGTTTGTGGGAGCTTGTGTTGTGCAAATTGGCTGCAACGTTTCCCACATTACAGCAGTGGCTCCACTTCAAAAAGTACTTCATTGGCTGTAAAGCACTTTGAGATGTCCGGTGGTCGTGAAAGGCGCTATATAAATGCAAGTCTTTTCTTTTTTTCTCATGGAAGAAGGAATGTGGACAGAGCTAATAACTTGGATGGGTTAGTGGGGGATTGAACATAAATTCTGCAGTTTTGAGAAGGATTTTGAGGCTTTGGAAGGATTGTCACATTTTTCAATTCTTCCATCAGCCTAACCTATTCTCTGAAAGTCTATGATCTTACGTTGTATCAGTGGGAGTCAGCTGGAATCTTTATGCTGTATTCCTGATCCACACTAAGTACTATACAGATGCAGGCAGTTCACTATTGGTGAATCTCACTTTTCTACCAAAATTTTGAAACCCATGAAAGTAAAATTAGTCATTAATGACCGAAATTACAATGATGGGAATGTTAAAATTATGATTGCTTAAAGTTTACTTTTATTGCTCATTCGGTTGGATTTCAAAGTACAAATGTAGGCTCTCCATATATTACCCTATGTACATACTAAACACTGGATTAAAAATTACATTTTCAGCAATGTGAAAACATATGAAAGGTTACTTTATACTATGGCTTCTGTCTTTATACTATTTTGAACACCATTGCATATGTTTTTCTCTGCTGTTCTATGTAAACAAGGCTGACATTATTTGTGCCAACCCTGTGTACAACAGAGTATAGGAAACTTTGGTTTATCCGGAGGTTAACTGTCCGGAATGCTCGAGCCACCGGCAAAAATCAGGAGCAGTTTCGTTAGCTTTTTTTTCTTTTCGTTGCTTTTTTTTCACCAGTCAGGCTCTGCAAGGTCTCGCTGAAGCTGTTGCTAAGCTACAGAGACGCTTGCAAGGTACGGCTGACTGTTTAGAAGCTGTTGCTAAGCAACAGGGTTTGTTGCCAGATACGGAGCTCAAAATCTCCGTATGTTTCAACATTAGCGCTGGTTTGTCCGGCAGTTTTGATGGGACAGTCCCGTCGGTGCCGGATAGCACAAAGTTTCCTGTACTTACTTCCTCTGCTATCATAGCAACACTCCTCTGCCTACAGAACAACGGATAGCTGTAACAGAATAGAATTTTCACCCTTCTAAGCATGTGTATCTTCTATGTATTATGTCTTCTAAAAAGTGATGTAATCCCATTTTAAAAAGGACTATATGCATTGTTTTGGAAACTGATGGCTGTTCAGAGAAATTGCTTAGTTTTGTAAGAGACTAGCTTGATGGTCTTGCTATTGGACAAAGCTTTTGGGATCTGAGGAAGAAGATTGGGTTCATTCAATGGCCTCAACATGTTTCTTTTTGGAGCGGGAGAAGATAACGTTTGATATATTGTACATGCTACAAAGATTTAAAGAACTCTAACCTCATTACACTCCTGCTGAGACAGTGCATCAGATGTGCCGTGTTGATTTATGTAACGAAAAGATACTTCTGCCACTTCGTAGCAAAACATCACGAGCTGAGATACAGTTTCCTTAAGGTATGATGTTGATTGTGAAGTTGCTTTCTTTTGTTGATTTTATTGACTAATTTACATTTTTAAATTAAATTGCATTGTTTTCACTCACCAGAAAACATTGATGGTGTGACGTATTAATGAAAATCAATTGTAGTGTGAAGTTTTAAGTGTCAGGTTCTTTTGGCGGGGCAGTGCATTGGGATACCAAAGTACAGTGAACACTTGGTGAGTTCCTGATCCCAGCCATGGCTTCATGGATGTGGACAGTTATTTATCTACACGGATCGGGTGGAGAAGCAGCTGAGTTGCTATGGACCACATTTATACACAACTGTGAATTGCAGTGTCCTTGCCCCCTTACTCCCGTCAGCTGTGGAGATCTACAAGGGGTTTATATTGAGTTAGGTGAGACAGGGTTTTGTGTTAATGTATGATTTAAGATATATGAATTTCACTAGGACATTAATTTTGTAGTATTTGACCATGTTGTAACTAGTTTTTGTCCATTTTGAAAATGAATTTTCTCTGCCAAACAGAAAACGAGTGACTATCATTCTACATCATCATCTTGTGTACTTTCAGTAGGCAAAGTTTAATTGACAGGCTTGATTTTAGTTACATTTCAGATTGTAGATGAGATTAAGCTTGAAAATGATGCTCTCCATACTTGGTATGAAACTGGACTTGAAGTAGTTATGGGAGCCTTAAAACACAAAGCATTGTGGAATATTTACTGAAATGCATACAGCATTTAAAAAAAATCAGAAGTTATAATTGCCAAGATTGGACACATAGTACATTGCAGAAAATTCTCTGTAGCTGCCCTTTTCATTTCAGTTAGATGAACTGCAGCTCATTTTATTTAAAGAAACTGAAAAGGAGAGTAGAGCAAACTATACCCAGAACATTAGCCATTCTCTTTTGGGTGCTGTCTGACCAGTGCATTTTCCAGTATTTTCTCTATAGTAGATCTTTCTTGTGTTTTTAATTTTCATGTCTCCAGGATTTAAAAAATTTCATCATTTTTCCCTCTAGTTCAGTACTGTACTGTAGTGTGAAGTTTGAAGTGTCGGCTTCTTTTGGTGGGGCAGTGTATAAGGGCACCAAAATACAGCGAACACTTGGTTCAACACGAGGCCAGCGGTTGAGCGCCTTTGCTTTGCCGCTGACCGCAAATTACGGGCCAATAATGACGTGACTTCAAAATTTGTTACAGAATAGATCATTACATCTTTTTCTATTCGAGAACAAATTTATCAATTCCATTGCAATTATGCTGATTTGCTGAACTTTTTTGCTATAAATAAGGGTCATTTTTAACTTTTAAACTTAAATTTGTTGTAAATGCCTCTTCATATAAATCTTACAATTATGGGCTTCTTTCTTTCTGGTTTCGTTTCGGAGGATTATAATCCAGGTTGTTGGAATCTGATCTACAATCTATATTTCTTGGAGTCCTTCACTCCTTGACCCACCTATTTCTGCACTATTCATAAATGATTACCCTAATGTTTGTTTCAAAGCTGAAGTCTTAAATGTAGACAGACCCATTTTATTATTCATTGCTTGTTTCTTGTTTGACTTTCATCCATGTAATGACCTACATTGCTAGCTTCTTGCCCTAGTAGGGAGAAAAATAAGCTAATGGTGTGTTTACTTTTTATGGTTGGTCTGGATTTATTTTTTTGGAAGTGCAGCACCTACACTGCTCACTTGCTTTAACATCCCATGTCAGGAACTAGTCGCTGTTAGGTACACCAGACTCCGCTGTATAATGTGGATACTAGGACAAATTCCCTACATTTTTACTTCATGGGTTTAACGCCTTGTTCGTAGATCCATGTGCTCTCGGGTTTACAATGACATTGATTCCTTGAACTTTGACTTGGTTATAGTGTAAAACTGCAATATTTGCCACCAAAATTACTACTTTATCACCAAATTCTGTTTCAATCATATGATTGTGTACCGTATGCAGAGTACATTGAAATGCTGATTGATAGATTATTATGTGCATGTGAAAGAATTTGACTGGGGTTTAAAGCCAAGTTTGGTTATTTTGACGTTTCTAATTTGTTTCATAACAGTAAGTGAAAGCCCAGAAACCAACATTCAACCCCTCTTCCATAATTGTTTTAGCTTGTATTTACTGAATCAGTGCTTGCTTAACCCAGATCTCCCCCAGAATTGGCTGTATCAATGTAAACAGATAATAGTCTTGCACATACATCCAGTGTGTACCTCCTTTTGAAAAATATCTTTACTCTTGTCTGCATGTGCACATGTGCTCGTGCTCAACATTTAGAAATACGGTTGTGAAGTGCCCTGCTGAGAGCCAGAAGTGTAAGTGGGTCACTCTGACCACAGCTATTTGAATGCTGCTCCCTGATGATGATACTAGATCTCAACATAATAGCATGAGATGATTAAATAACAAATCTTCTGTCATTTTGAGCGTATTTGTATTACTACATAATCAATGTGAAATGTTCTGTACAATTGCAGTGCGGCAGTAATGCTGAAATAGGACTGCAAGGTAAACCATTACCACAAGTTAAACTGACTTTCTGACTGGGAAATGATCCAACCGGCCTTGGCTTTTTCTGCTGCCAACTTGTATTAAACAATCTTATTGCCTTCGGCCCCCACCACAAAGTCCTTACCCTTGCCACTGATTCTGTCACCCTCCCTGGCCATAGTCTCAGACTGAACCAGATTGTTTGCAATCTCAACCTTCTATATAACCACGAGCTGAGCTTCCAATCTCATATGCTCCAAGTCTCAAAGACGGCCGACTTCCACCTCTGTAAAATTACCTACCCACCATACCAGTCTATCTGCTGCTGAAACCCTACAGACCAACTCTCCTGCCTGGCTGCCGTTCTCCACTCTCTGTAAATGTCATCTCATCAAAACGCTGCCATATTCTGTCCTGTACTCGGTCCCGCTCACCCATCGCCCTGTTCCTGCTAATTCACATTTGTTAAGTCTGTGTGTTATATTGAGAATTACTACACAGACCACAAGAGTAAAATTTAACAGGTCTTTACTGGTTGAAGGTCAGGGCGGAACTGCCCAATAAATCATTACACAGCACTTATATACCGGTGTGGTCACCGCCGGTATTACAGTATACAGCAGCCAAGAGAAAGTAGTGCAACTCTTAAAATAGTTCTCTTAAAGGTGGAACGGTTACATACACTACAATCCTCCCTTTTTAGCTTAACAGTACATATATTCCCCATTAAACATAACATCATAACATATATACACAACTTCATGTAAACACAGTTCACAGATTCAGTCTCTGAGGCGGCGCCTCCTGCGCCTCCTGACTCGGTCCGGATAACGCCTCGGTGGTGTAGTAGTTTTCGGTGGTGTAGTAGGTTCTTGTTGCTGGGGTGACTCATCTAATAGTCCTTCACTGGACTTAACAGCTTGAACTTTCGTAACTGCAGAACCAGCATTGCTGCCTTCTAAAGGCTCAAGTACCTTGGGAAGTTTTTCTGCTTCCAGACTGATTTGGCTCAGTTCGGAGGGACCACGTGCGTGACCTGGTAGGGGTGATAATGGTTCAGATGAGTCATCATCTTCATCATCATGGGACAACTCGCATGAATATACTAGATTGCTGTCCTCCTCAGTATCTACGTCCTCCAAATGTTTTATTATTTCTATTTTTGGAGCGTCAACTGTGAGTGTGGCTGTGGTCTGTGCATTACTTGATTTGTAGCTATATTCACCAGAGTCTTTGGGTGTGAGGTTTGTAATGGTAAGTTCTATCACATTCTTATTTTGTTTAAATTTGTATCGGTCAGCAGATTCGATTAAGCTCTGGTCTTTGTACCATCTGACCATCTTGGGAGTAGGTGTAAACTCACAGCTCAAAGTAGCAGAATGCTTCTCTTCCCCTGTAATGTTCTGTAGTTCTTTGACCACCTTTGACGGAGGCTCTTTAATAGTCAGCCTCGCCTCAGATTTTGATTTCCCTGCAATAAACTGCAGCAAGCCGGTCATCTTACAAGTTGTTTTTTCCAGAGTGAGACGATGAATAGTGCCACGATGCTCAATGTCCACATCTTCAGAAGCATGAAGAATTTCACCATTTAGTATCCATTTTGGAGGCTTCACGTCAGCAACTGAAAGCTCACACTCAAGAATGGCGTCACTTAGCTCTGTCACTTCCACATCACATATGGTTTTAATGATGGCAATTGGTTGCTCTTCTACATATAACTTTGCTGGGCTTTGGTCATCTATGGCATCGCACATGTAGTTGCCTTCATCTTCAAAAACGACATTATTAATAACGAGCTTCCTGTACACATCTTCACTCACAATCTCATATTTATTACTGGGATGAATCTCTTTGTCTTTGTAATACCACTTGACAGCAGCATTTGGCCTGGAAACCTTGCATTCGAAAATGACACGATGTTTCTCCATGCCAATCTTCTCTCTTAAGGGTTTCACAATTTTAACTGGTAATTCTTTAATTCGAAGCAAAGCTCTGGAAGTAGCGCTTTCAGCAACAAATTTGATCTCTGCAGCATCTTCAGTTTTTGCCTCTGCCACCAATTCCCTGAGTGGCTTATTACTGCTGACACTGCTCACAAAAGGGTGCTCTTTCTTCTTAGCTTTCAACTGATCGATGAATTTGACATATTCCCTTTCTTGCTCAGCTTTGATTCGTTTGGCCTCATCGCGCAGACGGTTTGTGTGTTCCTGTTCCATTTTCTCAATCAGCTGCTTCTGCTGTCTTACCAGATTCTCCCACTCTGTGTCAAAGAACTTTTTCTTTGCATTCATCTCTTGCTCAAAACGGCGAATCATTTGTTCTAATTGCTGTTGTAGTTTGAAATTGAGTTGAGTTCGAGCCCGGTGTTCCTCAGAAATGTGCATGTCTGTAGACTGGACAGACTCAGAATCCTCTGTCAAACTATGTTGTTGTTGTTCAGTGGAATTCTGTTCTGATACTTTATTCTCTTCTGAAGCATTTATGCACTCCTTCGTTTTTCCATCATTAGTCTGCAAGTCCATTTTAGACTTGTCTTTGGCACATGGGCTGGTCTTACCATCATCAGTTCCAGAGTCTGAGCTGATTGTCTTCACCGAGTTCTCACTCTCTGCTTTGTCACTGTCACTGCTGCATATGCCCTCATCCAATATTCCGGACAATCGTGCAGGTTTGACATTTTTTTTCTTTCCGGAATCTACCGTTATTGCTTTTAGGGAGTGCCAGTCCATATTTATTTTCCTGATCCACTCCCATCCCAGAAGTGGTGGACCTCCCTCAGGTAGTACATATATGTCCATTCCTTGGTGTTCTTTGACCTTGTGTACCACCTTGACTTTTATCTTTCCGATGGGGTATACTCTTTGCCCCGTGTATGTCTTTAATACTATCTCCGTATCCCGTAGGGGAATATGTTTGAATAACCTTTTGTAATCTTGCTTATTCATGACTGTCAACGCCGATCCGGTGTCCAATTCCATCTTCCTTTGGACTCCTGCTATCTGCAGTGTGACCCAGATAGTTTGTCGGTCAGCTTCCTTACTCACATTGTGAATTCTCAGACTACCCAGTTCCTTGCTGTTGGAGTCTGAATCCGAATTCTGTTCATCCGAACTCTTCTCAGCCACCTTATGTACCTTTCTGCACTTTTCCTGCGGTGACTTTTTGTTGCTGGTCTTCTTTCCTGACCGGCATACTTTAGCTATGTGACCAAGCTTGCCACATTTTCTACATTCCTGGTTTTTAAACCAGCATTGGTTCTGATCGTGTGTTGTCTTCCCACAACGATAACATTTCGTTGTACCCAAAGCCATTTGATCTACGCTGAGTACCGCTGCCTTCAGCTGCATTTCCGCAGTGCCTCTCGCTGCGGCTTCGTGCGATGCTGCAATAGAGACAGCCTTATCAAGTGTAAGATCATTCTCTTCAAGTAGCCGCTTTTGTGTTCCTTCTTTCGACAATCCGCACACAAATTTGTCTCTCAGTGCCTCTGTCAGTCCTTCCCCAAACTGACAGTATTTCGCTAGCTTACGCAGTTCAATTAAGTACTCCACGTTGCTTTCCTCTTTCAGTTGCGTTCTCGCATAAAATTTAAACCGTTCTGCTAACATCAGCGGTGTGGGGTTCAAATGATCCTTCAGGACAGCAACAATATTAGCGAAAGTCTGATCCGTCGGTTTAGCTGGTGATAGAAGATGCTTCAATAGTCCGTATGTCTTCGCACCCATTGAGTTTAGTAAGGTTAGTGCTTTATCTTCATTTGATATTTTATTTGCCTTACAATATATCTCTATGCGTTCTACATACGTGGCCCAATCGTCAACATCGGGATCAAAATCGTTGATGTTACCACGCTTAGGCATCCTCGCGATCTTCTTGAGAAACAAAAGAATTTTTTTTTTTTTTTCTTTTACAAAATGGCGGTTTCCCGCGCTTGTCTTCTTCCCCCGCCTCTGAAAATGGCGGCTTCCTGCGTTTGCTTTTCTCCCCCGCTGGCTGTAATGGCGATTGCCGTATTGCTGCGTTCGCCCTCCCCCAGCGGTTTTCAAATCGCGCCTCCCAGCCCCTCTTGCAGTCCGGTCCTTTCCCCCGGCTGCGGCTGAGTTCTCCGCGGTTTTTTTTTTTTTTCTTTTCTCCCGCGCCTTACGCTGACCCGGTCGCTGCGCCTCACGGCCTCGGTAGCTGCCCGGCCTTTTTCACCGGTCGCGGTCGAGCTCTCTCTCGACGCTGTTGCGTCTCCCAGCCCGCTTGCAGCCCGGTCTCTCTCACCGGCTGCGTTTGTATTCACCGCGGCTTCCATGCCTTACGCTGCCCCAGTCTCAGCGCCTCTGGCCCCGACTTCTGTCCGGCTCTTTTCCCCGGCCGTGGTCGAGTTCTCCGCCCTTATATCCTCCGTTTTTTTTTTGTTATTTTCTCCCCTACTCACAGTCAACGTGGCCGACTTGCTGCTCGTCGCTGATCGGCTTACCCAGCACCGTGATAGAAGGGATGATCACTGCCTGTTGCTGATGGAAGGCTTCGTGTCAGAATTCTTCCTTCGCTCTGCAGACTCGAGTCTTTTCTCAGCAGAATGGTGAGGGCGGATGCCTCTTCTCGACGCCCGTTAAACTGCCTTGGATGTATCTCTGCCGCAGGGTAAGATCGTACTCATCGCCACTGTTAAGTCTGTGTGTTATATTGAGAATTACTACACAGACCACAAGAGTAAAATTTAACAGGTCTTTACTGGTTGAAGGTCAGGGCGGAACTGCCCAATAAATCATTACACAGCACTTATATACCGGTGTGGTCACCACCGGTATTACAGTATACAGCAGCCAAGAGAAAGTAGTGCAACTCTTAAAATAGTTCTCTTAAAGGTGGAACGGTTACTAAAATAGTTCTCTTAAAGGTGGAACAGTTACATACACTACAACATTGGCTCCCGATGCATCCAATTTAAAATTCTCATTCTCGTGTTTAAATCCCTTCATGGGTTCGCCCCTCCCTATCTCTGTAACTTCCTCCAGCCCTACAAACCCCTCCCCCAAAGTCTTACTTTGACTCTGGCCTTTTGTGTACTTCCCACTCCCTTTATTCATCATTGTCAGCTGTGCCATCTAAACCAGACATGCTCGAATTCTCTCAAAACCCCCCTGTCCCCCCTCACCATTTAATTTCAAGTAATGTGGTTTGAGCACAGGAACCTGCTGTCTATTTCGTCAGTTTGCTGCCTACTTAACAAGACTTTTGAAAACTGAATAAAACTGGTGCTACAAACAACCATTAAGAACACAAATGTGTTAAGATTATACCGTATCTCTATTCAGATGAGACTGAGATTTACTTTGTGGCTTTTGATATTATTTAATCCCTTTTATAAGCTTACTACCTTGTAACACCTTCCACGCCATGTGCTATCTTCATGCTAGTTTCATAGTGTGTTGTATAGTATTTATAATCTTCCTTTACACCTCATTCATTAATGCTTTTTGGAATACTTAGCTTTTTTTTCCCCTGCCAATTTTATTCCTCTTATGAAGGCATTGACCTCTTGCGGCACTGATCCACGGGTACCCTATATAATATGAACCTCGATGTTGCATTTCTCATCTATTCTGTTGCAAGGGCATCGTTGTTGAATCCGATCATGTCTTTGCTCAGTGTCCTTGTGTAGATAGCCAGCTTGGTGCAGGTGGACAGCAATGATCAACTAACTCAGCCAAGAATGGGGATTGAACCCCTACCTGCCCCCAGGTCCATATGGCTCAGCTTCTTGTTACTTTAAATAGTTGATTTGGTGAAGCAGTTGTGGGTTAAATGGGCTTTATAATCAAGTGAATGATCTCCTGGATTGCCGCTTCCACTCACTGTTGGGTGACTTTAGTTTTATATGCTTTTAAACAATTGACAGTGTTCATTGCCACCCTAATGTTAAGAGCTCACTGTAACTTGTTTCAGGCTGAATTTGAACTTGAATTTTAAATGTTGAATGCAGAATTATGTATATAACCATGAAATGGTTAACTTTGATCTTTTTGTACGAAATTAAATTTCATGGAGTATACTATTCATATTGAATTCTTGTGATTTAGCTTAGCTACTTATTACAGTAGTTTCATATCTGTGCTCCTGTGTACAAATAAAGTTTCCATTTTACTGCAGTGTAAAGTTTGCTTTTCAAGGTCAATTCTCTAAGATTCTAGCTACTTATGATTCTGAAACTATGTTCCTATACACAAGGCTTTTATTTAATTAATTAATAGATGAACAGTGTTCAAGGCTGTGGGTCAAGCTTTTACACCAGGTAGAGATGGAAAAGGAAACCCATTTGGCCCATCCGAGCTCTTCCTTCCAGAAAGAAATGCTGCAGTCTGAGCCACAATATCCAGCTGTTAAATGATTCCAGAGTTATTGCTTCCACTACTTCACCTGGAAGTTCATTTCACCTGTTGATCACTTTGTGTGAAGAACTTCCTGACTTCAGGACAGCACTGATGCTGGGGGCACTGTACTCAGCACTGCTTTCTTGCCCTTCCCTGCACCCAACCCCCCCCCACCGCCCTTTTATAAAAAAAAACTGAGTAATGCTCCTAACAAATATCAACTGCTTCATATCTTTCAGCCAATTTCATAGGCATTCCCAGGTTTTTGCATTGAATTCCTTATGCTTAAGTAGCTGTAGCAAGGGCTTTTTGAATGTCCAAGTAGACCATATTGTATAGCTTTCTACCATCCATTTGAGATGTTGCTTTGTCAAACTTACAGGCAGGACTTTCCCCATCTAAATCGCTGACTGCTATTTACTAGATGATTGTCATATAGTAAACCTTTAGTTAATTTATCATTGATTCTGTTATTTACCTTGTTCTGACATAGGATTGCCAAATCTATTTTGGCACAGTTTTTGAAAATTAGTACAATATCAGCTTGTTTCTACTCTAGTGGGATTTGTTTAAAAAAATCTGAAATTTTGACTGCTTAGTGCGCCAACATACCTGTGCGAAATACTGTCGGCTCACAATCAAAATAATTCAGATGGGTACATAGAATTTGTTTAACTGGTCACGGCTGTTTTTATTCTAACAAAAACTGAGAATCTTTGTTCTATTACATTTTTAAAACAGGTTGTGTTTTTTCCCCTAGTTGACTTGGTCACCTATATCACAAGTTTTCAGTGGGACATGGCAAAGTATCCAATCAAACAGTCTCTGAAAAACATTTCTGAAATCATTACTAAGGTCGGTGTTTAAATTCATTTTTGGAACTCAATAATGTGCCTTTAACACAAGTTCTGCAGTCTGCCAAAATTTCCAAGGGATATTGTGTGTAAATATTTCGTGTTCACTAAAGATATTTCAAATGGTTTAGTTTTGAGTGTTTTTATCTTCTAATTTTATAATTGTTAGAATCACTTTGGAAACTTGTGAGCAGAAATTAACAGTAATGTTTAGATTTTACTCCATACATTATCTAGTTGCGGAGGAATATAAATATTCTTCTGTGTTAAGGCCAAATAACGTACAACTGTAATGTCCATAACAGATGTTCTAATATTTTATTTGCTTTATTGAGGATACATAGTCATACGTTATAGTCATACGGCACAGAAGGAGGCCATTCGGCCCATCGAGTCCGTGCTGGCTCTCTGTAGAGCAATCCAGTCAGTCCCATTCCCCCGCTCTATCCCCATAGCTGTGCAAGTTTATTTCCCTCAAGTGCCTATCCAGTCTCTCCTGGAAAACATTGAGTGTCTCCGCTTCCACCACTTCCGTCGGCAGCGAATTCCAGGTCGTCATCACTCGCTGCATTTAAAAAAAAGTTTTCCTTACATGCCCCCTGTATTTCTTGCCCAAAACCTTAAATCTGTGTCCCCTAGTCCTTGTACCATCAACTAGTGGGAACAGCCTTTCCCCGTCTAGCCTATCCAAACCTGTCATAATCTTGTACGCCTCTATCAAATCACCCCTCAACCTCCTTGACTCTAATGAAAACAAATCCAACTTCTCCAACCTGTCCTTGTAGCCAAGACCCCCCATCCCCGGAACCATTCTGATAAATCTCCTCTGCACCCTCTCGAGGGCCTTCACATCCTTCCTAAAGTGTGGTGACCAGAACTGGATGCAATACTCCAGTTGTGGCCTAACCAGCGCTTTATAAAGATTCAGCATAACCTCTATTTTTGTACTCAATGCCTCTATTTATGAAGCCCAAGATCCCATAAGCTTTGCTAACCACTCTCTCAGTATATCCTGCCACCTTTAGGGACCTATGCGCATTAACTCCCAGGTCCCTCTGTCCCTGCACACTCTTTAAAACTGTGTCATCAAGTGTATATTGCCTCTCCCTGTTCCTTCTGCCAAAATGCAGGGTAGCAGTGACGTACAGGAAAATAGAACAATTGTTTGTGTTTTATGGACTGTCAACTTGTTGATAATGGTGATTTTAAAATGGTTTGCCGAGAACCAGAAAGCTACTGTTTAGAGCTTGCTACATTTTTTTTTTGTCATGCCCACATTCCCAACTATGGTAGAGTTGAAGTTTAGTTTGGTATGAATAGAGCTTTTATTCTGTAAATTTGCCAAAGAACCCTTGATAGCAGTGGCTGATGCAGATGTAATGTTCTTGGAAGCAGTGGGTTGCATGTCATTGGCACCAGTCAATGGCATGGTCATAACAGTTGGGTACAGATGCTATTCTGCAACATAAAATTTAGCATCAACTCTCTCTACCATTTCCAAGTAGCAGTGGGAGTGTGGATTCTTTACCTGAAACTTCAGGAGCAATTGCTGGTTAATCTTCCAAGCAGCAATGATTGATGACAGCCTCGGAGTTACTACAGAGGAGGTGAAAGGGACAGTAGTGGCAACATTTCTGAGCTCCCTGCAATGATCTCCCACTTGATGGTACTTAATACTTCGAGTCTTTCTGTTAAAGGAATAAGATTGAGGTGAAGGTGGTTAGGTCGTCTCTGGCCTGGTCAGCTAACTGGTTCTGGCGGATCATCCCAAGGATTGCTTTCAAGTTTTGTTATTTATTCGAATGGTCTGAAATGGGAATGTTCAGTACTGAATGGATACCATTGTATGCTCTGCTTGGTACTGAATGTTAGAGTCTTGGATTCTTTCCATTAGATTTAGGATGGAGTGAAATATCGAGCTCCAGAAGTGTTTTGAAACCTACTTTCTCCCACAAGACAACACTTCTGAATCAAATTTTCATTGTGTTTTGCTATATGATAGATTTTATTGCTCAACAGTATGTTATACAATAGCTTGGTATAACTGGCCACTTATGTAAAGCACTGAGCACTGTTTTAGAAACATAGAAGATAGGAGCAGGAGTAGGCCATTTGGCCCCTCGAGCCTGCTCTGCCATTTAATGAGATCATGGCTGATCGTCCAAATTCAGTACCCTGTCTCTGCTTTCTCCCCATATCCCTTGATCCCTTTAGCCTTAAGAAATATATCTAACTCCTTCTTGAATATATTCAATGAATTGGCCTCAACTGCCTTCTGTGGTAGAGAATTCCACAGGTTCACCACACTCTGGGTGAAGAAATTCCTCCTCATCTCAGTCCTAAATGGCTTATGACTTACCCCTTACCCTTAGCCTGTGACCCCTGGTTCTGGACTCTCCCGCCATCGGGAACATACATCCTGCATCTAGTCTGTCTAGTCCTGTTAGAATTTTATAAGCTTCAATGAGATCCCCTCTCATTCTTCTAAACTCTAGCGAATATAAGCCTAATCGACCCAATCTCTCTTCATACTTCATTCCTGCCATCCCACGTATCAGTCTGGTGAATCTTCGCTGCACTCTCTCCATGGCAAGAACATCCTTCCCAATCTGTTGCTGTTCAGATAATAATCTGCCTTCCTGTTTTTGCCACCAAAGTATATAACCTTGCATTTATCCACATTGGGCAGATGCATGGCAGATGCAGTATAATCACCCAATCTGTCCAAATCACATTGGAGTTTCTCTGCATCCTCCTCACCGCAAACACGCCCACCCAGCTTTGTGTCACCTGCAAACTTGGAGATATTACATCCAGTTCCTTCAACTAGATCATTAATATATATTGTGACTAGCTGGGGTCCTAGCACCGATCCCTGCGGTACCACACTAGTCACTGCCTGCCACTCAGAAAAAGACCTGTTTATTCCAACTCTTTGCTTCCTGTCTGCCAACCAGTTCTCTATCCAAGTCAGTACCTTACCCCCAATCCCATGCGCTTTAACTTTGCGGGACCTTATCGAAAGCCTTCTGAAAGTCCAAATACACCACATCCACTGGTTCTCCCTTATCTATTCTACCAGTCACACCCTCAAAAAATTCCAGTAGATTAGTCAAGCATGATTTACCTTTTGTAAATTCATGTTGACTTTGTCCGATCCTGTCGCTGTTTTCCAAGTGCTCTGCTATTACATCTTTCATAATGGACTCTAGCATTTCCCCACTACTGATGTCAGGCTAACCGGTCTATAATTCCCTGTTTTCTCTCTACCACCTTTTTTTAAATAGTGGGGTTACATTAGCTACCCTCCAATCTATGGGAACTGTTCGAGTCTATAGAATTTTGGAAGATGACCAGCAATGCATCTACTATTTCTAGGGCCACTTCCTTAAGTACCCTAGGATATAGATTATCAGGCCCTGGGGATTTATCGGCCTTCAATCCTGTCCATTTCCCTACAAATACTGATTTCTTTCAGTTCCTCCCTCTCATTAGACCCTATGTTCCCCGATATCTCTGGGAGGTTCTTTGTGTCCTCCTTTCTGAAGACAGAACCAAAGCATGTGTTTCATTGTTCTGCCATTTCTTTGTTCCCCATTATAAATTCCCCTGATTCTGACTGCAAGGGACCTACGCTTGACTTCACCAATCTTTTTCTCTTTACATGTCTATAGAAGCTTTTACAGTCAGTTTTTATGTTCCCTGAAAGCTTACTCTCTTACTCTATTTTCCCCCTCTTAATTAATCCCTTTGTCCTCCTTTGCTGAATCCTAAACTGCTCCCAATCCTCAGGTTTGCTGCTTTTTCTGGCCAATTTATATGTCCTCGCCTTGGATCTTATGCTATTCCTAAATTCCCTTGTTAGCCACAGTTGAGTCACCTTTTTTGTTTTATTTTTTTGCCAAACAGGGATGAACAAATTCTGTAGTTCATCCATGCGATCTTTAAATGTTTGCCATTGCCTATCCACCATCAACCCTTTAAGTAACGTTCCCCAATCCATCTTAGCCTAGTCGCACCTCATACCATCGTAGTTTCCTTTATTTAAATTCAGGACCCTAGACTCTGAGTCAACTACTTCACTCTCCATTTTAATGAAGAATTTGATCATATTATGATCGCTCCTCCCCAAGGGGCCGCGCACAACAAGATTGCTAATTAATCCTTTTTCATTACATAATACCCAGTCTAAGATGGCCTGATCTCTAGTTGGTTCCTTGACATATTGGTCCAGGAAACCATCCTGTATACACTCTAGGAATTCCTCCTCCACGGTATTGTTACTAATTTAGTTAGCCCAATGTATATGTAGATTAAAGTCACCCATGACAACTGCTGTGCCCTTATTGCACGCGTCTCTAATTTCCCGTTTAATGCCATCCCCAACCTCCACATTACTGTTTGGGGATCTGTATATAACTCCCACTAACGTTTTCTGCCCCTTGGTATTTCTCAGCTCTACCCATACAGATTCCACATCATCAGAGCTAATATCCTTCCTTACTATTGTTAATCTCTTTAACCAGCAATGCTACCCCACTTCCTTTTGCTTTTTGCCTGTCCTTCCTGAGTATTGAATACCCCTGGATGTTGAATTCCCAGCCTTGGTCACCCTGGAGCCATGTCTCTGTAATCCCAATTATATCTCATCCGTTTACATCTATTTGCGCAGCTAATTCATCCACCTTATTACGAATGCTCCTTGCATTAAGACACAAATCCTTCAGGCGTCTTTTTTTAAGACTTAGTCCTTTTAGAATCATTATTTACTGTGGTCCTGATTGATTTACACCCTTGATTTTCTGCCTTCCACTTTTGCTTTTCTCCTTCCTGTCTTTTGCTTCTATTCTTGCTCCCCTTTCCCCTGTCTCCCTGCACAGGTTCCCAACCCCCTGCCATTTTAGTTTAAACCCTCCCCAACAGCACTAGCAAACACTCCTCCTCGGATATCGGTCCCGGTCCTGCCCAGGTGCAAACCGCCCAGTTTGTACTGGTCCCACCTCCCCCAGAACCGGTTCCAATATCCCAGGAATTTGAATCCCTCCCCCTTGCATCATTCCTCTAGCCACGTATTCATCTGCAATATCCTTCTATTTCTACTCTGACTAGCACGTGGCACTGGTAGCAATCCTGAGATTACTACCTTTTTGAGGTCCTATTTTTTAAATTTGCCTCCTAACTCCCTATATTCAGCTTTTAGGACCTCATCCCGTTTTTTACCTATATCGTTGGTACCTATATGCACCACGACAACTGGCTGTTCACCCTCCCTCCCCCTTCAGAATGCCCTGCAGCCGCTCCGAGACATCCTTGACCCTTGCACCAGGGAGGTAACATACCATCCTGGAGTCTCGTTTGCGGCCGCAGAAATGCCTATCTATTCCCCTTACAATAGAATCCCCCATCAATATAGCTCTCCCGCTTTTTCTCCTCCCGTCATGTGCAGCAGAGCCACCCATGGTGCCAGGAAGTTGGCTGCTGCTGCCTTCCCCTGTTAAGCCATCTCCTCCAACAATATCCAAAGCGGTATATCTGTTTGCACCTACTACTCTGCCTGACGGTCACCCATTCCCGTCCTGCCTGTGCAGCCTTTACCTGCGGTGTGACCAACTCCCTAAACGTGCTATCCACGATGTCCTCAGCATCGCAAATGCTCCAGTATGTATCCATTCGCAGCTCCAACACCGCAATGCGGTCTGCCAGTAGCTGCAGCTGGATACACTTCCCGCACACATGGTTGTCAGGGACCCAAAGTAGCATACATTGTAAGTATATAGTAGAGACAAACAGAACGGCATTCAAAATGCAGTTGGATGTTAATACGCAAGCTGCACTGGAAGATTCAGTGCTGATGGGGTGAATGGCCTTTTTTTGTCCTTTTACATATGCTCAGGCCATAATTCTTGCTGATTTCGACATTCATTCTTTTGCGAATGTGCTAGGTAGGCCCTAGTTCATTTATAACTTTTGCAGAGAAGTTTTAAATAAGTAATCGACTGCTGGGATACTGGTTGTCTGTGAAAAGGGGATAGTTTCAATTTACACTGAATTTTAGCATATATTTGATTTCCAAATGCTACAGAAGGTTTTCACTTATTTTTACTTGCACACTGTTCCTGGGCCATTTGAAAGATCCATTAACTATTATATGCTGTTTGGAAATTTGCAGCAAGTATCACAGATTGACAATGATCTAAAAGCAAGAGCATCAGCATACAACAATCTGAAAGGAAACTTACAGAATCTAGAGAGGAAGAATGTGTAAGTTATTTTTTCATGTGTATCATAATTTAAATTGAATTGCCTTGCATTTAATCTGCTTTACAATTACTGTAAAGTTAGAAGTATAAGTATTTTTACCTCTTGCTCTTTTGTTCTCCCTTTTTATGCCACATCCCCAGCTTAAGAAGTTAGATACCTCAAATAGTCATTTTACAGTCACTGGGGTTTACAGTTGCTTCAATGATGGGAATGTTGGAAGTTATGGTGGGACCACTTTGGGATTAAGTGGTTATTCCCATTTGTAGCCTATTTCTTGTCCATTCGAATTAGGAAATGTAAATGTAACCTTTTGAGAATTAATTCTTCATCCTTGGCCTCGACCATTATTGTGTCCTTTCGAAGCGCTTGTAAGTATTAATGATATATTATTTTCCCCAGGAGAACTGCAGTATTTACCTTGTGCTGATAATTGGTTTGTATGGTCATTTGTAGGGGAAGTTTGATGACGAGAAGCCTTGCTGATATTGTGAAGAAGGAAGACTTTGTAATGGACTCTGAATATCTTGTTACTTTGTTGGTAGTTGTGCCGAAGTAAGAAACTTTTTTTAATTGTTTTTTTAAAAAAGTTGTCAAAAGTTTAAAAATTGTGTACTAGTTCAACATGGCTGGTTAATATGAAAAAACCCAAATATTGATGGTAAAAGCTGAAAGTTCTAAGAAAAATCAGATGAAATGTGAAGAGATGCATTTTGGAAGGAAAACTGAGGAAAAACTAAACTAAATGGTGACATTTTAAAGCAGGGTGCAGGAACAGAGACCTGGGGGTTCACATACACAAATCTTTGAAGGTGACAGGACAAGGTGATATGGCTGTTAAGTGTTTTACTTTAAAGTTCATTATCCTCCATATTATTACAAGCATGTCAATGCCTTGGAGAGGGTGCAGAGGAAATTTCCTGGAATGGTGCCAGGGATGAGGGAATTCAGGTGTGTAGAGAGACTAGCGAAGCTGGGATTGTTCTCTTGGAGCAAAGAAGGTTAAGGGGAGATTTAATAGAGGCAATGCATTTGGGGAGGGCTAAAAAGGCAAGGGAATACACAATAAATGGTAGGATACTGAGAAGTGTAGAGGAACAGAGGGACGATAGCAAAATGCTGCAGATGCTGGAAATCCGAAATAACAACAGAAAATGCTGGAAAAACTCAGCTGACACAGCCCTCGACCGTGTCCATTTTATCTCCCGCACTTCTGCCCTCACCCCTGCCCCTCCCTCCCGGAACCACGATAGGGTTCCCCTTGTCCTCACCTTTCACCCCACCAGCCTCCGCATTCAACGGATCATTTTCCGCCACCTCCAAAGTGATCCCACCACCAAACGCATCTTCCCCTCCCCTCGACTTTCAGCATTCCGTAGAGACCGCTCCTTCCGCGACACCCTAGTCCACTCCTCTATCACCCCCAGCACCCCTTCCCCTTCGCCCGGCACCTTCCCGTGCAAGCGCAGGAGATGCAACACCTGCCCTTATACCTTCCCACTGTCCAGGGCCCCAACACCCCTTCAAGGTGAAACAGCGATTTACTTGTACTTCTTGCAATCTAGTATACTGTATTCGCTGCTCACGATGCGGTCTCCTCTACATTGGGGAGACCAAACGCAGATTGGGTGACTGCTTTGCGGAACACCTCCGTTCAGTCCGTAAGGGTGACCCTGAGCTTCCGGTCACCTGTCATTTTAATTCACCGCCTCATTCCCACTCAGACCTCACTGTACTCGGGCTCTTGCATTGTTCCACGGAAGCTCAGCGTAAACTCGAGGCACAGCACCTCATCTTCCGATAAGGCACTTTACAGCCTTCTGGACTCCGTATTGAGTTCAACAATTTCAGATCATAACCTCAGCCCCCATTACATTTTTACTTTTTTTTATCCACACCTTTGTTTTGGCCCTCTTTCTCCCCCCCCCCCCCCCACACTTTTTTTTTCTCTCCCACATGGCAGCTGTCTCTCATTCTGCCAGCGCATTTCACACCTAATCTAGAGCCGTCTTTTGTCTCCACTAGTCCTATCACCATCTCGTCTCGTTTTGAATACCTCTTAATGTCTCTTCACTTCTCTTTTGTTCTCTCCCAGCCTGGCCTTTTAATCTATTTCATTTCCTGTGCATTTCCAGTCTTGACAAAGGGTTTGACCCAAAACATTGACTCTATTTTCTCTCCACGGATGTTGCCTGGCCTGCTGAGTTTTTCCAGCATTTTCTGTTATTGAGGAACAGAGGGACTTTGGAGTGCATGTCCACAGATCCCTGAAGGTAGCAGGTTGGGTAGATAAGGTGGTTAAGAAGGCATATGGGATATTTTCCTTTATTAGCCGAGCCATAGAATATAAGAGCAGGAAGGTTATTCAACTGCATAAAACACTAGTTAGGCCTCAGCTAGAGTACAGCATACAGTTCTGGTCACCACATTACAGGAAAGATGTGATTGCACTAGAGATGTTGCAAGGACTGGAGAATTTTAGCTATGAGGAAAGATTGGATAGGCTGGGGTAGTTTTCTTTGGAACAGAGGAGGCTGAGGGGAGACTTGACTGCGGTGTATAAAATTGAGGGGCCGAGATAGAGTGGATAGGAAGGACCTATTTCCCTTAGCAGAGAGGTCAATAACCAGGGGGCGTAGATTAAAAGTAATTCGTAGAAGGATTAGAGGGGAGTTGAGGAGAACCCAGAGGGTGGTGGGGGTCTGGAACTCACTGCCTGAGTGGGTGGTAGAGGCAGAAACCCTCATTGCACTTAAAAAGCACTTGGATATGCACTTGAAGTGCGGTAACTACAAGGCTACGGACCAAGAGCTGGAAAGTGGGATCAGGTTGGATAGCTCTTTCGGCCGGCACAGACACGATGGGCCAAATGGCCCCCTTCTGTGCTGTAAATTTCTCTGATTCTAGGTGTTCAAAATTGAGTAGTTTTGATAGGGTAAATAGGGACAAACATTTTCTACTGGCAGGAGGATCGGTAACGAGAGGACACAGATTTAAGATAATTGGCAAAAAATGCCAGGGGGGCAAGATGAGATTTTTTCACTGAGTTATGATCTGGAAAGCACTGCCTGAAAGGGTGGTGGAATCAGACTCAATAGTAACTTTTAAGAGGGAATTGGACATATGTTTAAAAAGTAAAAATTGCAGGGATATGGGGCAAGAGCAGGGGAATGGGACTAATTGGTAGCTCTTTGAGAGTCGGCACAGAGCTGAAGGGCCTCCTGTGCTGCATGATTCTTTGATGTCCATTCAATTATCCATTATAGTCACTATTATAACAATTAGTGTTGTTTTGTTGACTTCTGGGTAGACCAGAAGTTGAAATCTTGTAACAATACAAACCTCCTGAATATTTTCCAAGTGCTTTTCCTGGAGTTTTATCATTAAATGTCAGAATGTGGTGTTTCTGGTTCCATCCAGTGTTTGAAAGTGGAATTGCAAAAATAACATTAGACTTGCCATTCAACGTTTGATGCTTCATAAGGCAGAGCAATAGTTGAAGGGTACAATTTATAGTTCAGTGCATATATACAGTATATTGATCCCACATTTACTAACCTGAACTTTACCACAAGGTCGAACTATATTGAAGGGAGCTAATAAGTTATTCTTGGGCCTTACAAGTCTGTTACTTCCCTATTATAATTTAGTTTTTTTTCCTGCACCTTTTGAATTCTCATCTCTGTAGCCAAGAATAGTGACTACTGTCTATACTTGCTTGTCCTAAATTGTAATCAGGATTGAATTTTCAGGCACCTAGATATGAACCTGCATGTAGGGGGCAGGCTGTTTGAGTTTTGCATAAGGTAAACATTCCAAAGGTTAACTTCCTATATCTTTAGTCATTATTTCAGATTGGGTAGATTCTCGGTTAAACCAGTTTTGCTGGAGGCTTCTTTCAGGGTCAGTCACAATGAAGGCAGCAATATCTAGCGTGTTCCATCTAATCTTGTGCCATGCCTGGCCCTGAAAATAGGGCATTGTGCAATCCCAACTGCTCTCAAACTATAATTAAGGCAAAATGGCCCTACCTTGGTTTAGAAATTTTAAGATAGTATTATGTGATCTCAAGAAATGGATGAGTGCACTGGATACAGCAAAGGCTATGAGCCCCGACAATATCCTGGTTGTCGTGCTGAAAACTTGTGCTCCAGAACTAGCCGTGCCTCTAGTCAAGCTGTTCAAGTACAGCTACAACACTGGCATCTACCCGACAATGTGGAAAACTGCCCAGGTATGTCCTGTCCACAAAAAACAGGACAAATCCAATCCGGCCAATTACCGCCCCATCAGTCTACTCTCAATTATCAGCAAAGTGATGGAAGGTGTCATCGACAGTGCTATCAAGCAGCACTTCCTCATCAATAACCTGCTCACCGATGCTCAGTTTGGGTTCTGCCAGGACCACTCGGGTCCAGACCTCATTACAGCCTTGGTCCAAACAGGGACAAAAGAGCAGAATTCCAGAGGTGAGATGAGAGTGACTGCCCTTGACATCAAGGCAGCATTTGACCGAGTGTGGCATCAAGGAACCCTAGTAAAATTGAAGTCAGTGGGAATTGGGGAAAACTCTCCACTGGCTGGAGTCATACCTAGCACAAAGGAAGATGGTTGTGGTTGTTGGAGGCCAATCATCTCAGCCCCAGGACATCGCTGCAGGAGTTCCTCAGCAGTGTCCTAGGTCCAACCATCTTCAGCTGTTTCATCAATGACCTTCCCTCCATCATAAGGTCAGAAGTGGGGTTGTTTGCTGATGATTGCACAGTGTTCAGTGCCATTCGCAACTCCACAGATAATGAAGCAGTCTATGCCTGCATGCAGCAAGACCTGGATGACATTCAGGCATGGGCTGATAAGTAGCAAGTAACATACGTGCCAGGCAATGACTATCTCCAACAAGGGAGCGTCTAATCCCGCTCCTTGAATTTTAACGGCATTACCATCGCCGAATCCCCCAACATCAACATCCTGTGGGTCCCCATTGACCAGAAACTTAACTGGACCAGCCACATAAATATTGTGGCTACAAGAGCAGGTCAGAGGCTGGGTATTCTGTGGTGAGTGTCTCCCCTCCTGACTCCCAAAAGCCTTTCCACCATCTACAAGGCACAGGTCAGGAGAGTGATGGAATACTCTCCACTTGCCTGGTTGAGTGCAGCTCCAACAACACTCAAGAAGCTCGACACCATTCAGGACAAAGCAGCCCGCTTGATTGGCACCACATCCACCACCTTAAACATTCACTCCCTCCGCCACCAGTGCACCGTGGCTGCAGTGTGTACCATCTGCAAGATGCACTGCAGTAACTCGCCAAGGCTTCTTTGACAGCACCTCCCAACCCACGACCTCTACCATCTAGAAGAACCACACGGTTGCAGCAGTTCAAGAAGGCGGTTCACCACCACCTTCTCAAGGGCAATTAGGGATGGGCAATAAATGCTGGCCTTGCCAGTGATACCCACATCCCAGGAACGAATAAAAAAAAAGTGGCATTTTTCAAATTTTTGTGATGTTTCACCAATAATGCAGTGCAATGGTAAAACTGCATCTGTTAGTGCATGTTCTCACTCAGGCCAACATCCCCAGCATCGAAGCTTTGACCACGCGCGATCAGCTCCAATGGACGGGCCGCATTGTCCACATGCTCGATAGGAAACTCCCAAAACGAGCGCTCTACTCGGCAAGAGAGCCCCAGGTGGGCAGAGGAAATGCTTCAAGGACACTCTCAAAGCCTCCTTGAAAAAGTGAAACATCCCCACCGACACCTAGGAATCCCTGGCCCAAGACTGCACAAAGTGGAGGAGAAGCATCCGGGAAGGTGCCGAACACCTCGAGTCTCTTCGCCGGGAGCAAGCGGAAGGAGCGCACGTCAACCCAAGCGCCCCTTCAACCACCGTCTGCCCCACCTGTGACAGAGACTGCAGGTCCCGCATTGGACTCATCAGTCACCTGAGAACTCATTTTTAGTCTGGAAGCAAGTCATCCTCAGTTCCGAGGGACTGCTGAAGAAAAAGAAGTGGTGCATGCTCTCGTAAACTAGTACTTGCTAATTTGTTAGAAAAGTGTTTTCCCACCTATTCACGAATGCATCAACAGAAAATTAGAAACTTGTTGCATGAGCACAAGTGCCGTACTCTCATAATTATGCATTTTGGTGTTTATTTTACCGTCATTAAAGTCATCTAGTGTTGATGTCCAGCAATTTTGAATTGGGTACAGGGTGACATGTTGAGTAAGATGCTTTTGTATTTTAGTATAATTTAGAAAATAGTAAAAGCAACCATTTGATTGCAGATTAAAGTAGTTGTGGCGAGCAGGTAATTTTTTTGTTTCAGTGCTTTAGGCCATCACAATTAGAAAATTGGTATCCGCAAGTAGTAATGGACAAATTATAAAGGGATACATTGTGAAGTCTAAATAGTCTTCAGCAATCATCAACTTCATGGCATACATAACTTCATCATATAATTAAAAATGATTACAGTTAAATGACCAATTGGATGTGAAAATATCACCCTGGCCCCTGAACCATTGCATAATTATTCAACCACTTTTTTTCTTTAGAACAAGTTATCTTGAATGGGAGAAAACTTATGAAACTCTGGCGGAGATGGTGGTCCCACGGTCAAGCAAGTAAGGGAGGTCTTTGATCTATTTTCTGTAATCTTTCTATCCAGTATAAGCTGAAAACCTGTGCAATGCATTCTAACCTCTGACTTTTATTTTGGTGTGGAGCAGCTTAATCCAACTATTTAGAAGCAGTGTAGTTATTGGGTCTAAGCTTAATTTAAGGCTGAACTAACTTAACTTTCAGTTAGCGATGATAGAGATTCCTGGTATACTTAAGTTTAGCAGCCTAATAGTGCAGCATTTTAATATGAACATGCTATTCTGTAACATAGGGCACTAAATTAACTGCTATACATGCATACCAACTGAGAGTTTCATGCTGATGGTCAGTATTTGCTGACAACATTCAACACACATTGGACTGGATTCCTCTACCCTCAGTGAGACTCCTTTGAGACTCCTGCGGCTAATGGAAGGGATTCTAGCTGGTGCATGTTGTAGGCAGGAATTATCATCTACTGTATGCAACAGCTGGAACCCTTTCAATTAGCAGCAGGACTCTATAGGAGTGGCGCTGCAGGGACAGGAGGGAGGGAAATGGATGTCAACTGAATGGGAAAGGGAAGGGAGAGGTGGAGGGGAGTAAGAACCTGGGAGTGGAACTTCGGCTGGGGCTAAGAGGGGAGAGGCTCAGCAGTGTTTTGGGAAGGGGAGGAGGCAGAGTGCCGACATGAACTAAGGGGGGGGGGGGAAGAGAGAAAGCATGCCAGGTTCAATGGGAGGGGAGTGGTGAAAGAATACGGAGTTGGAGGGGGGAGAAGAGTCACAGGTTGAATTGGCGGGGGGAGAAGGGGTGGAGGAAGAAAAGAATTGAGGGAGAGGAAAAGGGAGAAGAGTACTATGAACTGGAAGGGTTGGAGGAGGAGAAAGTGCCCCTTTGAAAGCGTGGAGAGTTGGATGGGTACAGTCATGAGTAAATTTACTTAGAATTTATGTGGAAGAGTGACTTTTGAGAAAATGGTGGTATGTTAGTAATTCAGTTTAAAAAATCTTTGTGTGAAACATACAAATACTTACAATTAACCAGAATGCATCATTTTTAATGTCAAATTTTCAAGCGGAGCATGCTCCCGGACCCATTAGCACCAATTTTATATCTTTAGCATTTCCTTCTTCAGCATTTCATGTACTTAAGTTTACTTTCCTCCAACACAAGTGAAGGAATGTTTGGTATACCTACAACCTGTTACAAAGCTTGTGTAACTACCTGTTTTCACATGTTGTAGGCTTATAATCAGGGCTGTTCTTACGATGTCAGCTGTTTTGAAGCTGTTGGTCAGCTTTTGCTAATTTTCTATGTTGCTTATAATTCCTCACATGGTGAAGTTTGGAACTCCGGTGGCCATTCCAAAGGGGAGATGTTGCAGAGGCTGGGTGTTAGCTGACAGGGCGAGAGTTGGACGGGGTATCGTGTCTTGGTGAACTGGGGCAGAAGTTACCTGCCTCATTCTTGCATTCTTTTCCAGTGTTCTCAAAAGAGTGAGGTCCCTTGCTCACCTGTGGTGTACAAGATGGCAAGAGAAGAAGAGGGGAGAAGATGTTGGGCATACTTTTAAATAAATATCTTGTACGTTGGTCAGGCATGCAATATGGATTGAACTGCTCTGCTTTTTAGCATTAAAAAGAACTGATTTATATTTAAAATATATCTGTCACTTGTGCTTAACATGCTGTGAGTGAACATTGGGTGAGACCCAGCCACAACATTGCAAGTTCAGTGCTCAGCCTACATTTAGAGTGGGTACATTTGTGAACAGGATAACAATCTTCTTGTACTTTAAATATCAGGCCTCCGAAATCTAAGCAATGATGTATAACGATTTTAGATGTGCCATTTTTTATGAGAGACTTTTTTTTCCCCTCCTGAAAGGTTGATATGTGATGACAACGATAGTGGCTTGTTCACGGTCACGTTGTTCAGGAAGGCAGTTGATGACTTTCGACTAAAGGCCAGGGAGAACAAGTAAGGATTTCTTTCCAAATAATTTCCTTTAGAGATCTGCATTTCAGAAATGGTTGCACTCAGTTTTCTTTCCTTCCCTTCCATTCAGGTTTATTGTTCGGGATTTCCAGTATAATGAAGAGGAGCTGAAAGCAGATAAAGAAGAAATGACTCGACTTTCAACTGACAAAAAGAAACAGTTTGTATGTATTCAAATCTAAACTGTGATACAAGCCACAGCCTATGCAGCTGTAAAAGTCATGCTCTTCATGTGCAGTGTACTCCCAGAATGAGCATGTAACTGGTCATTCAATACAACTTAGTGCACAATCTGTGCTGTAGGTTGATGACCATTTAGAAACTTAACAAAAAAATATGAAGTGGCATTCTTATTACTTGTACTGGATTGGTTTTGAGCAGTTAGTAATTTAACATCAGGTGAAGAAATTTGAGGATCGTCGTGTCTTAATTAAAATTGCCAGGACATTGCTAATCTAATAGGTAGCTACTCTCTAATAAACATTTACAATAGAACCTCACCCTATTCAAGTAATTTCAAAGTAGGCGGACCACACTGTACTAAAGCTCTGGCCTACTGAAACACTAAATTTAACAATGGCCTCCCAGACCTGGTGATTTACCCTCCTGCAGACAATTGTCTAGGTATAGAGGGAGCAGCACCGAGAAGCCCATAAGCCCATGAGTGCGAGTCATCAAAGAGTGCTGTGAGTTTGGGTAAGTGTGAGAGTTCTTTAATTGTTATTTCTCTTTAAATCATTCTTGATAAGATTACTTAAGCAGTTTAAGTAAAGGGGAAAAGTTAAATATTTGGGATTCTGTTGGTTTAAGAACAGTAAAACAAGGTTACACTGCAGTAGGAGTAAATTGGCACAGCAGGCAGTGGAAACCAGCTTTCTAACCAATCAGCAGGGGTGACTCATTTGGCTGTAAACAAACAAACAGTATAAAAAGACCAGTCCAAGTGTGAGTCATCAGAGAGTGCTGTGAGTTTGGGTAAGTGGGGTGTTAGGTGCTCTTTTCAAACTTTAACTCTGTGGGTTGTAGTTAATAAGGCCTTTCTGGTGCAGAGTGACTGTTGGTAAACCATTTAACTGGTGTAACTAGAGGGATTGATTTAATTTAAATCCAATTAATTAAAGGGGATACTAGCATCTAAAATCGGGCAGAGGGTGTCCATAACTAACAATAAAAAATTTAATTAATTACATAGAATGGAGCAGGTGATGTGTTACTGTTGCGCGATGTGGGAACTGGTGAACCCCATTGAGGCTCACACTGATTACGTCTGTGACAAGTGTCTGCTGCTACAGGAACTCCAGCTCCGTGTTGATGAGCTGGAGTCTGAGCTTCAGACACTGCGACACATCAGGGAGGGGGAGAAGTACCTGGACTCTGTGTATCAGGAGGTGGTCACACCTATGAAGTTAATTAATTCAGATGTAGCCCATGGTCAGGGACAGGACGGTGTGACTACGAGTGAGGCAGGTACGGGGATCCAGGAGGTAGAGCTGGAGGAGCCGCAGCCCTTGCTCTTGACCAACAGGTTTGAGGTTCTTACTCCCTGTGGGGACAGGAGCAGGGACTGCAGGGAGGATGAGCAACCTGGCCACAGCACCGTGGAATGGGGGGCCATTCAAGAGGGGGGAGTAAATAGAAATGTTGTAGTGGTAGGGGATAGTATTAGGGGGATAGATAGAGTTCTTTGCAGCCGAGAGCGAGAGTCCCGAAGGCTGTGTTGCCTACTCGGTGCCAGGGTTAAGGACATCTCCTCTGGGCTGGAAAGAAACTTGCAGTGGGAGGGGGTGGATCCAGTTGTCGTGGTCCATGTTGGTGCAAACGACGTAGATAGGACTAGGAAGCCGGTTCTGTTAAAGGAGTATGAGCAGCTAGGGTCAAATTAAAAAACAGAACCTCAAGGGTAATAATCTCTGGATTATTACCTGAGCCACGAGCGAATTTGGCTAGGACAAATAAAATTTGAGAGTTAAATGCGTGGCTCAAAGACTGGTGTGGGAGAAATGGGCTTTGCTTCCTGGGACACTGGCACCAGTACTGGGGCAGGAGGGAGCTGTTCCGTTGGGATGGGCTTCACTTGGCCAGTGCTGGGGCTAGAGTCCTGGTGGATCATATAACTAGGGCTGTAGAGAGGGCTTTAAACTAACTGGGGGGGGGGGGGGAAGGTTCCTAGAGAGCAAATAATAAAAATGACAACAGAGAAGGTCATAGACTTAGGTAGCAGTGGGGAAATTAAAAACCAGAGCGTGTCAGGAAGGGGCAGAAGGTATGGAGTAAAAGGTAAAGTAATAAAAAGGGCAAAAGCAGGAACTAAGTGTCACAAAACATATTTGAAAGTTCTCTATCTGAATGCACGTAGCATTCGTAACAAAATAGACGAGTTAATGGCACAAATAACTACATATGGGTATGATCTTGTGGCCATTACAGAAACATGGCTGCAGGGTGACAATGCCTGGGAATTAAATGTACCAGGTTATTTAACGATCAGGAAGGACAGGCAGGAAGGAAGGGGAGGTGGGGTGGCTATGTTAATAAAGGAAGGAATCACTAATACAGAGAAATGATATTGGGTCAAAAGATCAGGATAATGAAACAGTTTGGGTGGAGGTAAGGAATAATAAGGGGAAAAAAACACTAGTGGGCGTAGTCTATAGGCCTCCGAACAGTTGCAACTCTGTGGGACGGAGTATCAATCAGGAAATAGTTGAGGCTTGTGATAAGGGAACATCTATAATTATGGGGGATTTTAACTATCATATTAATTGGACAAATCAAATTGGGCAGGGCTGCCTTGAGGATGAGTTCATTGAGTGTATTAGGGATGGGTTTCTTGAGCAGTATGTAACTGAACCGACCAGGGGGCAAGCAACCTTAGATCTGGTCCTGTGTAACGAGACAGGATTAATAAAAAATGTCCTAGTAAAGGATCCCCTTGGAATGAGTGACCATAACATGGTTGAATTCCATATTCAATTAGAGGGTGAGAAGGTTGGATCTCAAACAAGCGTGCTAAGCTTGAATAAAGGAGACTATGAAGGTATGAGAGCGGAATTGAGTAGAGTGGATTGGGAAAATAGATTAAAGGGTAAGACGATACATGATCAGTGGTGTACATTTAAGGAGTTATTTTACAACTTCCAAAAAATATATATTCCACTGAGAAGAAAAGGGTGTAAAAGAAAAGACAGCCATCCGTGGCTAAGTAAAGAAATTAAGGCTAGTATTCGACTAAAAACAAGGGCATATAAGGTAGGCAAATCTAGTGGGAGGATAGAGGATTGGGAAAACTTTAAAAGACAGCAAAAAATAACAAAAAGATTGATTAAGAAAGGGAAGATAGATTATGAAAGTAAATGAGCAAAAAATATAAAAACAGATAGAGTTTTTATAGTTATATAAAAAGAAAAAGGGTGGCTAAAGTAAATGTTGGTCCCTTAGAGGATGAGACCGGGAAATTAATGGTGGGAAATATGGAGATGGCAAAAACACTGAATGAATATTTTGTATCAGTCTTTACAGTAGAAGGCACTAAGAATATCCCAACACTGGACAAACAGGGGGCTAAAGGGGGGGAGGAGCTAAACACGATCAAAATCACTAAGGAAGTGGTACTCGGTAAAATAATGGGACTCAAGGCGGATAAATCACCTGGACCTGATGGCTTACATCCTAGGGTCTTGAGGGAAGTGGCGGTAGGGGTTGTGGATGCATTGATAATTTTCCAAAACTCCCTGGACTCAGCAAAGGTCCCGGCAGACTGGAAAACTGCTAATGTAACACCTTTATTTAAAAAGGGCAGTAGACAGAAGGCTGGAAACTATAGACCGGTTAGCCTAACATCTGTGGTAGGTAAAATTTTGGAGTCCATTATTAAGGAGACAGTAACAGGACATTTGGATAATCATAATTTAATAGGACAAAGTCAGCATGGTTTTATGAAGGGGAAGTCATGTTTGACAAATTTGCTGGAGTTCTTTGAGGAAGTAACATATAGGGTGGATAAAGGGGAACCAGTGGACGTAGTGTATTTAGACTTCCAAAAGGCATTTGACAAGGTGCCACACAAAAGATTATTGCTTAAGATAAAAAAAATCACGGGATTGGGGGTAATATTCTGGCATGGATAGAGGATTGGCTATCTAACAGAAGGCAGAGAGTTGGGATAAATGGTTCGTTCTCAGACTGGCAATCAGTAACTAGTGGTGTTCCGCAGGGGTCAGTGCTGGGTCCCCAACTCTTTACAATCTATATTAACGATTTGGAGGAAGGGACCGAGTGTAACATATCAAAGTTTGCAGATGATACTAAGATGGGAGGGAAAGTAGTGAGTGAGGAGGACATAAAAAACCTGCAAGGGGACATAGACAGGCTAAGTAAGTGGGCAGAGATTTGGCAGATGGAATACAATACTGGAAAGTGTGAGGTTATGCACTTTGGCAGGAAAAATCGTAGAGCAAGTTATTATCTTAATGGCAAGAAACTGGAAAGTACTGAAGTACAAAGGGATCTGGGGGTCCTGGTGCACGAAACTCAAAAGGTTAGTATGCAGGTGCAGCAAGTGATTAAGAAGGCCAATGGAATGTTGGCTTTCATTGCTAGGGGGATAGAATATAAAAATAGGGAGGTATTGCTTCAGTTGTACAAGGTATTGGTGAGACCGCACCTGGAATACTGCGTACAGTTTTGGTGTCCATACTTAAGAAAGGACATACTTGCTCTCGAGTCAGTACAAAGAAGGTTCACTCGGTTAATCCCGGGGATGAGGGGATGGACATATGAGGAGAGGTTGAGTAGATTGGGACTCTACTCATTGGAGTTCAGAAGAATGAGAGGCGATCTTATTGAGACATATAAGATTGTGAAGGGGTTGGATCGGGTGGATGCGGGGAGGATGTTCCCGATGATGGGTGAAACTAGAACTAGGGGGCATAGTCTTAGAATAAGGGGCTGCTCTTTCAAAACTGAGATGAGGAGGAACTACTTCACTCAGAGGGTGGTAGGTCCATGGAATATGCTGCCCCAAAAAGCTGTCGAAGCTACATCATTACATAAATTTAAAACAGAAATAGACAGTTTCCTAGAAGTAAAGGGAATTAAGGGTTACGGGGAACGGGCAGGAATTTGGACATGAGTCTAGGTTCGGATCGGACATGGCCCTGTGGGTAGCGGAGCGGGCCCAGGGACCGTGTAGCCTGATCCTGCTCCTATTTCGTGTGTCTAATTCTGTTAGATTCAGGAGATGGTTCAGTGATAGATTGGCGGTTAGGATCAGATCAGCCATGATCTTATTGAATGGCGGAGCAGGCTCGAGGGGCCGATTGGCCTACTCCTGCTCCTATTTCTTATGTTCTTATGTTCTTATAAGTCAAATCATGGAACACAACCGCATCACCAGAGTAACAAACGTTGCGGCAAATATGAAGTGTTGCTTGCAGGAGGGATGCCATGGGTGCTGTTTTTATTTCTCTCTAGATTAAGTGTGTTTTTCGTATTGCATCCTTCAAGCAAGTGGAATGTTTGATTTCTGGGGGTTTTGGTGGAATGACTTCATACTGGCCAGCATTTAACCGTCAACCAACATCATCAAAAACAGAAAAACTGGCCATTAATCACATTGCTGTTTGTGGGACCTTGCTGTGCGCAAATTGTTGTCGTGTTTGCCTACAAAACAACAGTGACTACAATTAAAAAGTAATTAATTGGCTGTAATGCACTTTGAAATGTCTTTATGACATCAAAGTTGCTATATACATACAAGTTTTTGTTTTTTCTTGGAAATAACAATTTTAATGATTTCAGTAATGAAAGAAATCACCTGCAAAGTAGCTTGACTCCATGAACACCGCTTAGATTTTTTAAAGAATTCCATAAACAAATTTAGAACATATACTTGAAAGATCAACTGCAACGACTTGGAGCAGCCCATTTGTAGGTTTATGGGTATCCAGTTATATTTTGTTTAATTGTTATTTTTAGGTTTGCATATTGGTGATTGTTGGTTGCTGCTCTTTCTAGGGAATGGAACTTGTTTTTTATTGGTTCACATTTAGTGGGGTATTTGAGGTAATCAATATGATTAACTGAACAAGTATTAGTTATGTGGGATTGTCACTTTTTTGGGTTAATTTTAAATAAAAGAATATGTTTTTTAAGTGGCTGGTTGATGTAAGGTGTTAGGACTAATTGGATATTTAAATTAATTGATTTCATATTAAAATAGGTGCAAAGTAACATGACAATAGCTTGCAACCTAGTGGAGTACAGGCAAAGTCCACCGCAGAGCTGCTTAATGTGTGACTTGATGAACTGGTTGACTGACAAATTCTTGCATCTTAAAAGGATTCAAGAGAGAAATTCAATGAAATAAAATTTTAGTATTGTAAATTCCAATTCACCAAAATGTTGACGGATGTCAACCAGCATAGTTTCCCCAAATCTCTCTCTCTCGTTTTGGTTCTTTGTGCCTTTCAACTGCATGTGATGTGGTCTGTATTATTGCTATCCAGTACATCACAACATTAAATAATTATAACCTGAAAAAAAAAAGCAACAATGAAATGTAAAAGGTCTGTATTACTAGTAGAAGGCACAGAAGTTTGAATGTCATTACATCAAATTCCACTTGTATTTCCTCATTTCTCCCCTGGTTTTCTCTTCCCTCCCCCACCCCACCCCATTTTTTTCTACCTCAAGAAAACTAAAGTTGCCAGGAATTAAAAAAAAGCAACATAGCCCAGGAACCATAGGAATGATGTATATTGCCCTGTTTGTATTTCTCACAATTAGAAAACAACGGCCACATCTTCCTTTTGAGCTGCAAGTGTTGCATGTTAGCATGGCACCATTAGTTTTTGCTGATCAGTTCAGCTTTCCCCAGATGGTTCCATTGCTGCAATAATTTAAATTAAATGTTAAAGGGAAGCAAATGAGGACAAATGGTTTGGACACTTGCCCACAAATCCTTTCTTGATAAGGTTCAGTTGATTATTAATTGCATTTATTAGCAGCGGCAGGCTGTGGTGAGGCAAACATGAACTCGGAGGGGCAGAAGTGCGATCCGGGCCCTGAGAGCATTTAGGCTTGGAAATGTGCGAGAAAGCAGCCACAGTGAGGAAGCAGTGACTGGTGCAGAATGTGAGTAGCTATGGCAGACAGACAATGGAGGGTGGGAGAGATGGACAGCGATAGCCTCGTCAGCTGAAGACAGCGGGGAGCAGAATGAAGCTCTGCAAGGGAGGCTTGCTAATTATATTGCATTTGGGAGCTAGGGAATATATTCATTTCGTGTGGAATATATGTATTTCTAGAACTTGGGAATATGTATATTCATATAAAAATGTAAAGTAAAACACATTTGCAAAGAGTAGCCTAGGGGCACCAGTTGCAGGTGATGAAGCCAGCCAGAAGCAGGCATCCAATTAAACTTCAAATTTTAGAGGGGAGGCAGGAGGCTGAAATGTGGCAAGATCTTAAAAAAAAATAGAGAAAATATTGCAATTAAAATTGCAAGTATTGAGATACCACCTAGAGGCATGACAGAAATGGTGAGGAATGATGAGTGCACGGTGTATGTACAGAATTTAATATGGATAGATTGAGTTAAATGGGTGCTTCATTTTTGGTTGAGGGAAAATGATAAAAAATACCCGATGATCATCAGCACCATGCCTCGCCACAACCATGTGCTGTGCTGCAGTCCCTGTCTTACAATTTTAAACGTTTATATGAAAACTGCTGTTGCAAATGACCTTTGACATAATGTTTGCTTGCAATAGGCATTTTGTACTCAAGAAGGCTAAAACATGTACAAGTAATGAGAGTATAAAATAAAAGCAAATTATCCAATTTGGGTGGTAAATCTGTTAATGCAGCACTTGAATAAATTAAAATAGAGGATTCCTTCATATTTTGCAATATTACTTTTATAAGAAACAGTAAATACAGGTAACCAAGTGCACAGATTTTGTTTTATACATCCTAGTTGAAAAATAAATATCAACAGTTTTGTAAATGATTATCATAAAGCTTGAAGCTAAACAAGTGATATTGTGGAAAAAGATACAGAAGACTAACAGCATTGCAATAAACTAGTCTTTGCTTAAAGTGCTAAACTGTTTGTTTACAGGGTCCCTTGGTGCGATGGCTGAAAGTTAACTTCAGTGAAGCTTTCATTGCATGGATTCATGTGAAAGCATTACGGGTTTTTGTAGAGTCTGTTCTAAGGTATGGTTGATTAGTAACTTCACTAATTTGAAATTTCTCACGATGCAATTGCAAATGCTATCTCACAATCTCCTTTTTAAGCTTTTCTTTAGTTTCAACGCTTACTTTTATCATCAATTTAATTTATAATCATTGCATAATAGTTCCACTAAATTAGTACAGTATAATGTTTGAGGTTGGTTATTTGACTATTGGTCAGAAGCCTCTTCTTCGAATGTACTTGACATCTCACTCAAGGTAAATCACCTCTCCAGAAATCCAACTTTGGAGATGAAATTGTTTGATCTTCCAACTTTTGCACTATTTAAGGTAATCTCTGGTTGGTGATCAGCTTTTGTTTTTCTATTTCTTTCACTTTCGATTTGAGTTGGATTATGCTTGCTGTATCATATCTGAAAATAAGTATCTCTCTTTGGTTTGAATTATATTTTTATAACTATCTCAGCCACACTGATGAATGACATTGCTATACAAATGAAGTATGAGATAAGGAGAGGTGGTACCTTTGTTAAATGATGTTTCAAGCTGGTAATTCAGAATTACAAGTAATGACTGACTTCAGCCACAAACTATCTTGTACTGAATAAAACATTTAATTGGATATTGGTTTATATGCAAAATCCACTCTGTTCTGAGGAAGGGTTCAAACCTGAAACATCAACTGACTTGTTTGCTGAATGATTCTGTCTGACCTGCTGAGTGTCTCCAGCATTGTTTTAAATTTCCAACATCGGCAGTATTTTGCTTTTTGATAGATGGTGTGTTTCCACCCCAAGTATTTCAAGCAAAGATGGATTGTGGGAAATGTGTTTAACTAAAATGTAAATTCTCAGAATTTCCACTAACTTGAATTGTGATTTTAAAGAATGAAGGAAATATGAACATAAACTATATAATTGCCCAGCCATGTCTAATTCACAAGATATTCATTCACCACTGGTTCTTTTGCAATTTTTGAAAAAGTTTAAAATTGTTTATGGTGCAGTTTAAATCATGCATCGAGTGGTAAGACCCATCTCCACTATTGACAACCATGCAGGGTAGGTTTTCTCCCCTCAATTGTAGTCTCAGTTCACATGAAACTTGAGCAGATCTTTAGAAGAAGGTGTTGGGCAAGAAGCTTCAATGATTCTTGCCCAACACCACCTTCTAAAGATCTGCTGAAGTTTATTGCTTCATTGATTATTGCCCTTCATCTGGGTAGAAACACGCAGGCTTTCAAATCATGGGGCTGCCTTTTCTCATTTTACGTTTATATAAAAAAAAAACAACATCAAGAATGAACTGAATGCTGCATAGAATATGTTTTTAGAAATAGAGAAATGTTGAGTACTGTACATTGGGCTGCTAAACTTACACCAAATTTATCACCGTTATCCAGAACTTTGCACCAGTGTTGGAGACAGAATCAAGTATAGTTAGTCAAAGAAAGACTCCATATTCAGAGCTAGCACAGAAAAAAAAAATCTCTGCTGCTTTTATGCCAGTTCAGGTCATCTTCAAGGGTGTGACCTTGAAATTGAGCTCCATATCAGGCACTGGTATGAGCCAGCTGAAGCAGATTACACGACTGTTGGTGCTTCTTTCCTTGGTAGTATGCACATCTATGTTGTTGGAGGCCCAGCAGGCCAATCTGTTCAGACACAGCTACAACAATATTTATGGAGTTGGGTCAATTCTTGAATCTGGGGACCATTCTACAAAATGTGTGTTCACAGCCTTTCCCGAGTGATGAAATCTTTTCAAGTTAAATCACCCAGGTCTCAATTGCGCACACCCCTTCTAATAACGGGGCCACCAACATTCGAGGGCTCTTGGTCAGGTTACAGGTTGGGAGTAATTTGTGTTGTATTTTTCTTGAATTTAGGTCCAAAAATCAGATGATAGCAACCTTGAGCAAATAAATGATTTTCTGGGTGAATGTTTATAATCACAACTTCAGGTTTAAAAAGGAAAACCAAATTGCAAACCAAATGCTTCCTTCCTTTTCAATCTTTCTTGGTGATCAATTAGTTCGTCCAACTTTTTATCTTTGGTTTACAGCACATATTTCTTTCCCTCCCATGAAATGTTTAGGGTTTCATTGAGTTACTTGCTGAAATCTGTTAATGCTTATAGTGGTCAGAAAGAACTGCAGATGAGCACCCATTTAAAGTTCCATGAAAGAGAACTTAAGTGCAGAACTCTCAAAAGGACATGTGTCTTTACAGTTTGTTCCCCTTGATAAGCTGTTGATCCACGATGTATACTTTTGGTGGGGGAAAAAGTCTTTGTTTTCAGCTCTTTTTAAAAAAAAATTTGAAATCTGAAAATGATGGCTGCCCATCGGCCGAAAGACATTTACGTTTGATTGAGGCTGGCATGGTGATGCTGTGGTATTGCTAGGATATTATACTGGTTTAGTCTGCAGATGATGGAAATATAGCTGTATGGAAAAAGAAACATTGATTTGATTTGACACAACAGTAAGTATGGAATTGTAGAATAAGAGGCTTGAAATCTCTTCAGTTTGATTATAATATACTCAATGGACACTTCTTTACAAACATGAAGAAAAAACCTATTTCAGCACCCTCAATTTGGCAAGAATATACGTTAGAAGGATGGTACAGCAGCTTAACGTGTGGTTTATAGGATCATCAGACCCCAATTACCGTGTTTCAACCCTTAAGACCATGCCAGCTATCTCTATTTTTGCATAATGTTTTTTCTGTTAAATTCTATGTCTTGCATTACTGCTGTAATTAACTTTGTATTATATCATTGGGAGGGGAATGAAAATGGTAGTTTTCCCGTGGCATAGAAAGGACTAGCTTTACTGAGAAACACCTCCTTTACCAGGATAGTCCTGTAAATTTATCTCTCATAGTTTAAAGTGTGTGATTGACTTACAGAATCAGATGTACTTTTATCCAAAGTACAATGAATAAGAGTATATGTGAAATGTCTAATACAGAAGCTAGGTCTGAAGAATACAAGCACCTTCCACTCATTCCTTCATAATTGAGCTTGTCATGAAAGCAATGTATTCCAATTATGCAGAAGTACAGGAGGGGGAGAAAAGTCTGTGGAGAATATTTTTGTTTAAAGTATTCCTTCAAACTGTCTGTTTGAAAATATATATATACTGATGAAAATATGACTTGACATTTATTTTAAATGTCAAAACGGAGACTTGCCACGCTAGATCTCCTTGCATCTCGGCTGTCCTGGTGACTTCTCTGGATCAACTCCCTGCGCCCCTCAGTAGCTTCATTGATTGTGATGGGGCTGTTGCTTCAGGCTGATCTGAAGCGACTCCAATTCAGGAAAACCTGCTACCAGCTGGGGGCGCTGCATACTCTGGAATAAATCAAAAGCCCAGTCATCCAAAGTTGCTTCCTTTGCTGTAGATTAGCAGAGAGCGGGAACACGATCATTTTGACTAGAGAAGCTGTGTGTGTGCTGAGAGGCAGTTGAGAAATAATTTGTGGAACCAAAATGTGGTCCCCAAGCATGGAGGGGAAAAATATAAATAAACCAAGCATGGGGGGGAAAAATATAAATAAACTAGTCAATCTCCTGTGCAGTTGCACATGGCGAGGAAAGATCAGTCTAATGTTAATGTTTATTTCACTATTCCAAAAGAATGTGATGAAAGCACTCCTCAAATCAGTGCGTGACGGAGCCTGCTACTGAAGGGATGTGCACACAGAGCAACTGAACAAATAGCAGAATTTTAATTACTGTGAAATATCATTTGATGTGCACTGCAAGCAGCCAGCAGCTGCAACGGCAACTGGCAGTTTATTGGTAGTGTGAAAAATTTGGGGAAATTACCCCAGTGAAAACCGGATAAAATCTCTTTACGGTCTCATCTGATACTTGGAGCATTTGCAGTTGAAGGACTGCCATTTATTTATCAGTAGAATTAAAATAATATCGGGAAAATCTTAAATATGAGACACTAAAATATTAATTCTAAGCAGAATAAAGTTTATAAACATATTTAAACTATTTACAGGCTATTGGTTGTGATGAAATACCTTTAACTTTGTTACAGTGAGGCAAGAAGCTCAGGCAGGCTCAGGGCAATGAACAGAGGTAGTAGAGTGAAAGAAGGGTAGCAGCGTCACCTAGTGTAGCAGGACTGAAAGGTAAGTATATTAAAGGAGGCGTTTCATCATACCCATTTAAAAATAATGTATATCAGTGTTACTACATTGCCACAAGTTGTGACAAAATCATGACACAGGAAGTTAAAAGTGTGACACATAGTACGTGCAGTTGTAAGAAATTTTGTATTATAATGGGGTACATAGGGTTCCTATATTGCATTGGAATTTTTTTAATAGGGAGTGGACTGCTATGTTGTACGTGGAAAACTTAAATTAGTTTCTCCCAAAGAATTACTTTGTGCTAAGCTTCAATAAAGTTTTCTTCAGTTTTTCATCTGTGTAGAAATTTTTGAAAAGAATTATATTTGAAACTTCAAGAAAGGGTTGGTTAAAATTCAGTTTAACGTGAAAGTTATAAAGCATCTCTACATGTGTTTGGCACCGTATTTTACACATGAAAAGACCAGGAAATACTGCTAATATCTTGGCATCATTCTTTGTCACTTTGTAATTTTGCCTTGCCTCTTGTATTCAGATATGGTTTGCCAGTAAACTTCCAGGCAATGCTGTTACAACCCAACAAAAAGATGTTGAAGAAGCTTCGAGAAATTCTTAATGATCTATACAAACACCTGGACAGCAGTGCAGCTGCCATCATTGATGTAGGTATCTGCATGGCAAAATTTGATTTTCTGTCGATGGATGCTACCAATAAAGCAGAACAATTAGTTTTTCTAATTATAAACAAAAACAGAAAATGCTGGAAATACTCAGCAGTTCAGACAGCATCTGTGGAGAGAGAAACCATTAACGTTTCAGATCAATGACCTTTCATCAGAATTGGAAAAAGTTAGAGCTGTATCAGATTTTAAGCAAGTTGATTGGAGTATAAAAGCAGGGAAGTCCTGCTACAACTGTACAGGGTATTGGTGAGACCACATCTTGAGTACTGCGTACAGTTTTGGTCTCTTTTTTTAAGGAAGGATATACTTGCATTAGAGGCTGTTCAGAGACGATTCACTAGGTTAATGCCAGAGATGAGGGGTTGACTCATGAGGAAGGATTGAGCAGGCTGGGCCTATACTCATTGGAATTTAGAAGAATGAGAGGTGATCTCATTGAAACACATAAGATACTGAGGGGGCTTGACAGGGTAGATGCAGAGAGGATGTTTCCCCTCGGGGGGAATCGAGAACTCGGGGGGCATAGTTTCAGAATAAAGTCACCGTTTTAGAACTGAGATGAGGAGGAATTTCTTCCTTGAAGGTCGTAAATCTGTGGAATTCTCTGCCCCAGAGAGCTGTGGAGGCTGGGTCATTAAATACATGTAAAGTGGAGATAGACAAATTTTTGCAAGATAAGGGAATGAAGGGTTATGGGGAGCAGGCAGGGAAGTGGCTTTGAGCCCAAGATCAGCCATGATCTTATTGAATGGCGGAGCAGGCTCAAGGGGCCAAGTGGCCAATTCCTGCTCGTATTTCTTATGTTCTTATGTACAGAGGCAGGGAAAGGTGGGAGGGGAAGAAATAACAAAAGGGAAGGTCTGTGATAGGGTGGAGGGCAGAAAACATTAAATGACAAAAGGATGATGGCGCAAGGCAAAATAGGGTGAAAAAATGGGACCAATGGTTATGATCTGAAATTGTTACAGTCTAATGATTCTGCTATTCCCATTTACACCTCCTCTAGACCCATCTTTTGTTTCTTTATTTGTCCCATTGCCCTTCCCTTGTGCCTTGCACTATCATCCCTTTTGCCATTTAATCTCTCCTGCCTTCCACCCTATCACAGACCTTCCCTTTTGTTATTTCCTCCCCTTTCTCTGCCTGTGTACTTGCTTAATACCTGTTACATCTCTAACTTTGCCCAGTTCTGATGAAAGGTCATCGACCTGAAACGTTAACTCTGTTTCTCTCTCCACAGATGCTGTCTGACCTGCTGAGTATTTCCAGCATTTTCTGTTTTTATTTCAGATTTCCAGCATCTGCAGTATTTTGCTTTTGTAATTCAAATAGTCTAACCACATGGGTGCATTTTAGTGTCTCCATTATTTTAAATGTCTCAATCAAATCTCCCCGAAGTCTATGCTTTTCTAGAGTAAAAAAGAAACCCAGCTCTTTAAACCTATTGTGATAACTAAAGGCTTTTAAAGTAGGTTTCAATTTAGTGGCCCTCCTCTGAACCTTTCTAAGGGCCTATAATTCACCAAAAACTGAATGCAGTATTGTACATGAGGCCTAACCAAGGTCTTGTACCATGATAGTCATATAATGGTGTAACCTGAAGGTCCCAACAATGACCCCTAGCTGGATTCCATGATCTCATATTGCGTCAGAATACAGTTTTCATGGAAATTCAGTCTATTTCCTGTTCCTTGTAACATCAAGAATAATAATGGGCCCTGCCTCACTTTACAAGTCAGTATTTGCTGAACTGACCGGCACTGACTTTAGGAAAAAAGTGTTCTCCGCCCCTTTGGCTTCCAAATTCAAAATTAAGAGAAATGCATTTTTCCCCCAGAGGGGGAGAAAAAAATCCACCAGCTTAATCTCTCGGCCTTTCCAACTCTCTGCCAAGGACTTGCTCACTGAGCCAACAATTGTACTATCATCGCCTCCACCCTTCCCTCCTTGATGTGGGGATCGTGGCAACAAATGGAAGCCATTCTAACATCACATCCAATTCCTCTCGGGAATTTTCTAACCAATCTCATTGTCTGAAACTGATGAGAGATTTCTGTTAACTATTTTGTTTGGTCCGACCTAATGAAATGTAATCCATATACTAGTTAGGTTAATTTTGGTCCACAAGGGGTGAACTCCTAACAGCAGCAACATGATATAAAGCAACCTAAAAATTCTCCTGGACCCTCCCCCCTCCTTCGCTCCCTTTTCGCTCCCTCCTGCCCAACCCCCAAGTTTAGACTTCTGTATTACTGAAAAACAGCACAAGGAGTTGGTGCAGGGAGGTGCAATTTGTGATTTCAGTTTTAGCAATCTCTTTGAAAGTTCCCTTCAAAGATGTAGACATGTTCCCTTTTAATCTCTCTCTCCTCTCTCTCCTGCACACACCACCATCTTTTAGGGGAGAATGGTGTAGGCTGAATACATCTCTATCTTTACTGACACAATTTGGGCATAGAATAAAGTTTTGTTATTTCTTTATCTCCCTTCTTCCCCCTACCAGAAAGTGGAATGTTCCAGTATTACAAGGTACCCATCCTAACAGCCAACTGAGCTAGTTGAGGTTGGTGTGTTTAAGTGTCGGCTGTCTTTGTGTTTAAACCAGTGGTCTCTGGAAATCTCCCGTGGTGTTGCTCAGTAATCTGGGTTCAGGAGGCTAGTTGTGCTGTATGGCTGCGAACCTGTCCTGTCTCGTTAAAACACAACTACTCAAGTGCTCCCTGTTGGGAAGTGGGCATTGATATGCTTATCAATTACTTCATAAAAGGTGATGAGTCGAAGAAGAGATGACGAGTTGAAAGAAGAGATGAATAAGGCTTTTATTAGCTAAGAAGAGACCATGCTTCTTCGTGAGTGACTGAACAAGTCTGAACGAAACCCACACAGTGGTGGGTGGAGTCAGCTGAGGCATGCCTCCATACACAGCGCCACCCAGAGGTGGCAATATACAATACAGTGGTTTACCACATTCACCCCTTGTTTAATGTGAAGTCCGGCGGGGTGAAGGGTACTACAAGTTAAGTCTATCAGGAGGCCTTGTCTGACGTCCTGATCGTCGTGGTGGCGGCGGTGGTGTTGCAGCATCCGACGTCGGGTCTGGTGTCTGGGTGGTTGGCGAAGATTCCTGGGGCTTTGGCATGCCGTCTGCAGGGGTTGGGTTGGGAGGGGTGGTGGGGGATAACAGTGGTAAGGGGGATAACGGTGGTAAGGGGGATAACGGTGGTAATTCAGGGGTACCCGAGGGTGCGAGATCTCGTATGGAGACCGTGTCCTCCCGCCCGTCTGGGTATGTCACCCAGGCATACTGGGGGTTGGCGTGTAGGAGGTGCACCCGCTCGACCAGGGGGTCCGTTTTATGCGTCCTCACGTGCCTCCGCAGTAGGACGGGCCCAGGAGAAGTCAACCATGCCGGTAGCGAGGTTCCCGATGTAGACTTCCGGGGGAAAACGAACATTTTCTCATGAGGGGTCGCATTAGTGGCAGTACAAAGCAGTGACCGAATGGAGTGGAGCGCTGCAGGGAGGACCTCCTGCCAGCGGGAGGTCGGAAGGCCCTTAGATTTTAGTGCTAAGAGGACTGCCTTCCAAACCGTCGCGTTCTCCCTTTCCACCTGGCCGTTCCCCCGGGGGTTGTAACTGGTGGTCCTGCTCGTGGCGATACCTCTTGTTAGCAGGTACTGCCGAAGTTCGTCGCTCATGAACGATGAGCCCCTGTCGCTATGTATATAGCTGGGGAACCCGAACAGAGCGAAGATGTCATTCAGACACTTGATGACCGTGGTACTGGTCATGTCTGGGCAAGGGATGGCAAAGGGGAAACGGGAGTACTCATCAACTATGTTGAGGAAGTACACATTGCGGTCAGCGGAGGGGAGGGGCCCTTTAAAATCGACGCTCAGGCGTTCGAAGGGGCGGGTGGCCTTGATCAGGCTTGCTCTGTCCGGCCTATAGAAGTGCGGTTTGCACTCGGCGCAGATTTGGCAGCTCTTGGTCATGGTCCTGACCTCCTCGATGGAGTAGGGCAGGTTACGGGATTTGATAAAATGGAAAAACCTGGTGACCCCCGGGTGGCAGAGGTCATTGTGGAGGGACTGCAGCCTATCACTCTGCGCGTTGGCGCATGTACCACGTGATAGGGCATCTGGGGGCTCATTGAGTTTCCCTGGCCGATACAAGATATCATAATTGTAGGTGGAGAGTTCGATTCTCCACCTCAAGATCTTGTCGTTCTTGATTTTACCCCTCTGCTTATTATTAAACATAAAAGCTACTGAACGCTGGTCAGTGAGCAGGGTAAATCATTTCCCGGCCAGGTAATGCCTCCAGTGACGCACCGCTTCTACAATAGCCTGGGCCTCCTTTTCGACGGAGGAGTGTCTCGTCTCGGGGCCCTGGAGGGTCCTTGAGAAAAAGGCCACGGGTCTGCCCGCCTGGTTAAGGGTCGCGGCTAGGGCGAAGTCGGAGGCATCGCTCTCCACTTGGAAGGGGATGGACTCATCCACCGCGTGCATTGCGGCCTTCGCGATATCGTTCTTGATAAGAGTGAAGGCTGCACACGCCTCTGGTGTCAGGGGGAAGGAGGTGGCTTTGATGAGGGGCCTGGCTTTGTCTGCATAGAGGGGCACCCACTGGGCGTAGTAGGAGAAAAACCCCAGGCATCTCTTCAGTGCTTTTTGGCAGTGGGGAAGGGGTAGCTCCATTAGGGGGCGCATTCTGTCGGGGTCGGGCCCGATGACTCCGTTCTCCACCACGCAGCCGAGGATGGCCAGGCGCTTGGTGTGAAACATACATTTTTCCTTATTGTACGTTAGGTTCAGCCGTTGGGCCGTACGGAGGAAATTTGCTAGATTAACGTCGTGGTCCTGCTGGTCGTGGCCGCAGATGGTGACGTTATCCAAATAGGGGAAGGTTGCCCGCAGCGCATTCTGGTCAACCATTCGGTCCATCTCCCTTTGGAAGACCGAAACCCCGTTGGTGACGCCGAAGGGGACCCTAAGGAAGTGGTAGAGGCGGCCGTTTGCCTCGAAGGCAGTATACTGGCGGTCCTCATGGCGGATGGGCAGCTGGTGGTACGCTGACTTAAGGTCGATGGTGGAGAATACTTTGTATTGCGCCATCTGATTGACCATATCAGATATGCGAGGGAGGGGGTACGCGTCCAGCTGGGTGTACCGGTTTATGGTTTGGCTGTAGTCGATTACCATGCGGCGTTTTGCAGTGGTTTTAACGACTACAACCTGGGCTCGCCAGGGGCTAGTGCTACCTTCGATAATGCCCTCCTTCAATAGCCGCTCCACCTCAGAGCTGATAAAAGCTCTGTCCCCGGCACTGTACCGCCTGCTTTTGGTAGCGATGGGTTTACAGTCGCGGGTGAGGTTAGCGAACAGGGGAGGGGGGGGGACTTTTAATGTGGAAAGGCTGCAGGTGGTTTGCAGCGGGCGATTTAAAAGTTGTTGGTTGCAGACTGTGAGTGGGGGGAGGGGTCCACCGTATGCTAGTGTGACACTCTTAAGGTGGCACTGAAAATCCAACCCTAGCAGGACGGCAGCGCAAAGACGGGGCAGGACTAGCAGTTTAAATTTTTTATATTCAGTGCCCCCTACTGACAGGGTCACCACACAGTAGCCGCTGATGTCCATTGACTGGGACTTGGACGCCATAGAAATGCGATGGTGCGTTGGCAGAATCGTGAGGGAGTGGCTACGTACCGTGTCGGGGTGGACGAAACTCTCTGTGCTCCCGCTGTCGATCAGGCAACTGGTGGCGCGGCCGTTTACCGCGATATCCATCATGGAGCTGGATAGATGGTGAGGGAGGGCTTGATCCAGCGTCACGGAGGCCAGTATGTGGCTTAGTGAGTCACTATAGTCATCCGCCGAGACGGTGGTCGGTTCCGGTGACGAAATGGCGGTTGAGTGCGTTGGATACGATGGCGGCGGATGCCATGCGGCCGGGGGTACACAAAATGGCGGATAAGATGGCTGCTCCCACGGCCCGCACGCTGCACTGCTGGCTGGCTTCCCCTTGCAGGCGTTAGCGTAATGGCCTTTCTTCCCGCAGCCCGAGCAGGTAGCTGTCTTAGCTGGGCAGTGCGCTCTGGGATGTTTTAACTGGCCACAGAAATAGCATTTTTGGGCCTGGTTACTGGGCATCGAAGCAGTTCTTACCGGAGGCTGCTGTCTCGGTTGGGTCGCTGCAGCGGTTGGTGCCGGGGGCGGCGGTCCCGTGTCCCACGGTTTCGATTGCCATGTCTCGGCGCCGTTACGGGGGTATGCCTCGAGGTTTCGGTGGGCCTCCTCTAACGAGAGCGCAAGGGCAATGGCCGTCTTCAGGTCGGGTTCCTTGCTTTCTAGCAGTCTCTGCCGGGTGTGGTCTGACTGGAGGCCCCTGACGAAGGCATCACAGGCGAGTCCCTGCGCGTGCTCCACAGCCGTTACCGCTTTACAATCGCAGTCTCTGCAGAGTGCCAGTAGCGCCCGTGCAAATGCCCCTACCGATTCTCCCGGTTGCTGCCTGCGGGATCCCAAGAGGTGTCGGGCATAAATTGTGTTCACTGGGCGCGTATATTGCCCTTTTAGTAGCTCGAGGGCCGCCACGTACGTATTAGAGTCCCGGATTAGCATATATACTTGATGGCTCACCTGGGCGGTCAAAATTTTCAGTTTGTGATCCTCCTCTGTAACCTGTGAGATTGCGAGGAAGGATTCAAAGCAGCTCAGCCAGTGTTCAAACTTGGCTGATGCACCCACCTCTTGAGGGTCGAGGTCCAGGCGTGGTGGTCTGAGGGCTCTCAGCAATGTCTGCTGTATCCGTTGCTGTTGTTGCTCCTCAGGTGTCGCCATTTAACTTTTAGCTAATAAAATTGATACGCTTATCAATTACTTCATAAAAGGTGATGAGTCGAAGAAGAGATGACGAGTCGAAAGAAGAGATGAATAAGGCTTTTATTAGCTAAGAAGAGACCATGCTTCTTCGTGAGTGACTGAACAAGTCTGAACGAAACCCACACAGTGGTGGGTGGAGTCAGCTGAGGCATGCCTCCATACACAGCGCCACCCAGAGGTGGCAATATACAATACAGTGGTTTACCACAGGCATACCATAAATTTGGCTTGCTTTTATTTTTAATAGACCAGTATAACTTTGAAAATACTCATATTGGCCTACCCCTTAATTATTTTACAAAAACCTAACCTATACAAAATATTTAAAAATGCACTCCATACATTCTCCTTTGCACAGACATATATCCATCAAAATGGTTGCCTGATAGAACTATTCCTTGTAACTCTTGCATAATATTTCATTAGGTGGAGATTTTCTAGTGGAGTTCTGTTTGAAGTATGGAGATTTTTTTTTGTAATATAGAAATTTGAGTAATTTTGCACAAAGAAATTGACCTTGGAATTACATTACAGGAAACTTTGTGATATCCGGCACCGACGGGACCGAGCTGTTGCCGTCCCATCAAAACTGCCGGACAAACCAGCACTAATGTTGAAACATCTCCGTATCTGGCAACAAACCCTGTTGCTTAGCAACAGCTTCTAAACAGTCGGCCGTACCTTGCAAGCATCTCTGTAGCTTAGCAACAGCTTCAGCGAGACCTTGCAGAGCCTGACTGGTGGGAAAAAAAGCAACGAGAAGAAAAAAAACCTAACGAAACGGCTCCTGATTTTTGCCGGTGGGTCGAGCATTCTGGACAGTTAACCTCCGGATAAACCAAAGTTTCCTGTATTTGATTGCAAAGTGGTGTCTGAGCAATATTTCATGTAAATAATTGGAACGGGGAATAAAATACTCAGGAAAATATATGGTGGCTCCCTAAAATAGAAGCTTATTTTCTGTAAACGATCTGTATACTTTGGCAGCTACGACACCATCTGAAATTGAGCAGAGATTTTTTTTTTAAACAAAATTAGTAAATAATCAGCTAGAATAATATAAATCAAATGCTGATTTGTTTTTAAACTTCTTCTTTTGCAGGCTGCCATGGACATACCAGGCCTAAGTCTAAGCCAGCAGGAATACTACCCATATGTGTATTACAAGATTGACTGCAACCTGCTTGAATTCAAATAAATGCTAATACAATCTTCTCCAGCCACCTTGGCTTTTAGAGTATGGGTTACAGTAGTATTGGACAGATGCCTGCTCGTCCCTTAATTTTCTTCAAGTCTGGGTTAACTGGTGTTTGCTTACTCATTCCTGCAATTAGGTACAGTCCTGTGATCTGTCTGCTGCTGTTTCCTTTGAAAACATGCGTTGATGTACTTTTTTACCAATCAGGTATTGAATTATGTGCTGCAATAATCTGGATCTATATTTATGAAACAAAGTCATTATTTAAAAACAAAAAAAAACTCATTTGTGAAGTGCTGTGCAGTAAACTGCATTGGTTGTCAATATTCCTGAAAGACCTTGTTTACAACTGTATATTAATAGTGCAGAAGAGTTTGTATCATTTCACCTATTTACCTGTGTTTGATACATAGAATTTTAAATGGTCACTGGTCGTAACAAATCGTGTTTATTGAAAATGTGTATGTGATGTACAGAGTCTGTACTGATGTTTTAAACATGACTCCAATGTGCAAACACTGTAAACATTCATGATTTATCACGCCTACAAAATATGGAATAAATGTAAAAGCCATGGTAACCAAGGTTTTTTCAGTGTTGAACATTTGTCACAGCTTTTGAAATTCAGTAATTTTATAATGTTTAAAAATAATCTTGTTGACTAATATTACAGAATTGTTAAATTAGCTAAGTTTTTAGCTTTGTATATAAGTGTATAATTTATGATCACTGATTTAAGTGGCAGGACTCAACAGTGCAAACAGGACTTGAATATTACTGTTCATCGTTTGCAAATATGTTTCTGCTGGACAATTAGAACTCTACTTGGGTGGAGGAAAGAACCATGCGTAATGACATTTCTACATGTGTTGTCTTTGTTAGAGGTCAAATTTTATTTTTATACTATACGTGGACCAAAAGGCCATTTTGTAATTCTGCAAGCTTACTTTCCATGGTTCATGTGTTATCAGGCCAGTTAGCTTCAGTCCTACTCACATTACTGATTCTTTCTAGTAATATGTCAAAACAAATATCCCAGCTACACTAAAATGCCTCTTGCAAATTATATACTTACAGTTTTTACCATTTTTTCACCCTTTCGTGTGTCCCTTTTTTTCTTTTTGTTCTGTTGGTGTCCCTCTACAACGTTGGCCTTTTCTGATACTTTATTCCCATTATTCTTGGCAATGTATGTCTCGTGGCCCTGATTTTGACTGTTCTCCATCCCTGCAGTAGCTCAGACACACCGCATTAAAGAGCCACATCTCCTGCATTGTAGTATATGCTGATAACTCGCCCTACCTTCACAAATGGAAGTGCTGTCTGGGAGTGAAAGTGGAAGAAGTTTCTTAATGTTAAATTATTCCTCACTTAGCAAATTTAAAGGAAACAGTATGGATCAGTTGATATAAAAATAAATCAGTAGTCGGCCGTAGATATCCCGGGTCTAATTCTGAGCCAGCAGGAATGCTGCCCATATATTTGCAAGTTACGCACCCAGTTCACTCCATTTATTTTAGAGAATGGAGTCTCGTGTCTTAAATTTGTATCACAGGACTGAGAATGTCCTAATGTTGCGTCATTTTAGTTTTGGGTGCACTTGAAAAATGCTCTAAATGATTACTGCACCATAACAATTTTAGATCTGATACAACAAAATTATGTTGTTCCATTGCATATGTTAGACTGTTTTACTCTTAAAGTACTGTATTTGGAGCAGTGCAAGTGGCCCAAATAGCATCACTGCACCATTTTAAAGGCTAGGTTGCCAGTGTTATTTCCCTCAATCTTGTTTCTGTACAATTGAGCCCACAATCCTTTGTGGTGATGAACACAAAGTCAATCTCTGGCAAAACTTTAGGTTACCCTTCCTAATCTCTTCATTTTTGGCTCAGTGTCTCTTTTTTTCAGCCGAAGGCATTTCATAAATATGTGTTCTCCAAGTTAAAGGGACGATATAAACGCAGGCTGTTTGGTTGGGTGTGTATGTATTGACACATAGGCCCCGATTTTCTGCCAGCTGTTGGGCGGGTTTTCAGGCGGGCGGGGGCCGAAAATCGCAGAAATAGGGGGTCACGACCTCCCACCACCACCCCCCGCCCCGTCTGATTCCCTGCCCCGTCTGACTTTCGGACCGCCGTTAGTCTGTGACCCGAATCAGTCCTGCCCGCCGCTGGCGGGACTGGCCATCGGAACACTAATCAGCAATTATTACCATCTTTAAACCTATTTTCAGGGGCCGTTGCGATTTTGTGGGTTCCCCACGCTAAACACACCTGCGGGGAACCCTACTGATGAAACCTGGCGTGAAGCTTGCCGGCTTGCTTGCTGTCAGCTGCAGGTCATTCGGGGAAAGCTGCGATTTAAACGGAGAGCATTTGTATGGTGAAAGACCTTGTTGCTGCAGGCTTGGGGCTACTTCTTTAAGGCTTAGGCACAGCTGTGGAAGGTTGGAGCCTCACACACTTCTCCAATGTGATCTCCTGGGAAGCCCCTCTCGCCACCCTCACTCAGCGCTTCCTCAGCGGAGGCATCTACGAGAAGCATGGGACGCCTTTTTTTCCTTCCCTTCTTGCCATTAGAGGATCTCCAGCAGCAGAGGTGGCAGCAGCAGAACCAGGAACAGCAGGATGAGCGCCAGGAGCACCAGGCTGCTGCTCACTCACCTGAATCTGCACAGGCCAGAAGGGGCCAGCGCTTGGAAGTGGTTTGAGAGCACCTTGCTGCGCTTTAGGGGGCCATGGGGACCCATATCTGCACTGGCAGTCCTACTCAGAAGGACTTCCATGAAGGTCTGGTTTCTCTGTTCAATAGATGGCCAACGCTTCTCAAGAGATGTCATTCTCTTATGAGCACTCACCATGTTTTCTGTACCCTGGCGAGCTATCTCCTCTATGGAGGTTGCCAACCTTTTCCATGGTGATGCGTTCATGCGCCAATGACTCCACAAAGGCTCTGCTCATGGTCGCTATGGACTTCTCCACACCGGCAGCGACCCTGGAGACAAAACCTGCCAGAGACTCCTGCATCTGTGCATGGAGATCCATCACCACCTCTTGCGGATGGACCCAGAGGCAGAGGGTCGGCATGCAGCGCAGCTGAGCTGAGCTGGCAGAGTCCTGCGCCCTCCGACGAGGACTCTCCACTGCTGTCCCTGTCTCCAGAATCTGCTGAGGCTCACTTGTGAGCTGTGAAACACCAGGTGACAACACTATATGTCCTGAAGGTCCCCCTGAGGTGTGAGTGTCTGCGCTGGTGCTGGGTGCGCTTACTTCTGCTGATGCTGCGCCCTCAGAGGTTGGAGCTTCCTCTGAGGAGTCTGGCTGCACAGCCTCTTTCTCCTCCACAGTGGGGACGGGGGCTCTGGATGGTCCTGTGGGGGAGTAGAGGAAGGAGTTAGAGATGTGATGCCAAGGTTACATGCACATTCGAGTTGACCTCTGCTGACACCTGCATCCATGCAGCCTTGGTCTCAGTGGGAGGCCTCTTCCTGCCTGACCTAGGGAAGAGGACCTCCCTGTGGGCCCTAACCCCATCCAATAATGCCTGCAGTGAAGCTTCATCGAATTTGGAGGCAGCTCGGGGTCTGGCACTAGCCACAGCTGCTGCAGGCTCCTCTGCCATCCTGTATGGTTTGTTTGGAAGCCAACAGAGGAAGCAATGCTTGCTGTGGACCTTGAAAGCACCATGAATGATGACATCATACTGTAGGGCTTTCTGACTAGAAATGGGCAATTAGCAAGGCTGTTCACACGCTGGCAATTAATTGGCCACTTGACGGAAAATTGCGTGCAGCTGGCTGACATTTTTTTTGTGTGTCAGAACCCCACATTCGGGGAACCCGACCATTTCCCACACAAGCCACAAAATCGGGCCCATACACTTAAATTAATAAATCATATAAGTTTACAGCACAGGAGGAGGTCATTCAGCCCATGGTTTCTGTGCCAGTTTTTTCCTAGAGCAGTCTGAAACAATTCTCACTGTTCCATTCTCGACCTTTGCTTCAAATATTTATCTAATTTCCTTAAAAGATGTAATGCTCTCTTCCTCAACCAATCCACGTCACAAAGTAATCCACGGTCCAAAAAGCTTGTGTGTGAAGAAATTTCCTCTGATCCCTTTCCTCACTCTGATTTTAAATTGATGACTTGGCCACTGACTCCCCACCCTATTCATTCTATCAAAATTTAAAAAAATCTGTATTAAATCTCTCAGCCTTCTCTGCTCCAATGGAAATAGTTCCACTATTTCAAGTCTTTTCATAACTATAGTTTCCTATCCCTGGCACCCTACTGAAACTATGCTCTTTGGCTTTAATGTCCTTTTTATAATGAAGTGCCCAAAACTGTACTTGGTACTCTGTGACATAACTGCTGTTTGGTATAAATTCTATCCTCTTGTCCTTTATGCCCCTATTAATAAAATCCTAAATTCTATTGGCCTTTTTATGGCTTTACCTGTACTTGCATTTTCAGGGAATTGTGTACTTGAACTCCTAGGTCTTGCTGTTCATCCACACCCTTCAGTATCTTTCCATTGAGCATATACTCCATTCCTTGTTTTTACCTCACTTATGAATTGCATCTGCCCATTCTCCTAATGTGTCTATCTCCCCAAAGGCTGTTAAAATCCTCCCCACTGTTTTCCAAACCTCCTACGTTTGTGTTGTTAGCAAACATGGAGGTTGTGTTCGCTGTGCCCACATACAAATCATCTGTATATTAACTGATATCAAACGTGGACCCGGCCCTTACTCTGGGGATACACTACTCCTAACCCTTCTCCAGTTTGAGCACACATTTACCCGAACACTCTCCCCAATTTTAACTCCAAGCGTGGGGGCGGCAGGCTTGCGGACATGCCAATTTGAGGCCCTGGCCATTTTAACTAATGGGCCTCATTACTGTAGTCCAGGTCCCAACTCCTGGCCAAACCTGGCGGGACTGATGTGGAGGCCTTCGAGCGGGAGTGGAAGCTACACTTGGGGTGGGAGGCTGCAGCCGGGGACCCACAGGAACGATCCCTGCCATTCAGGTAAGTGGTGCAAGTGGTCAGCAGACAAGTACGGTCGGGGAAGGACGGTTGGAAGTCTATGGCTGGGAAGGCCCAAAGTTTCCTTATTGGGGCCCTGACTCTCATGGAAATGATTTAAAAAAAATTTAATTTACTGACCGCTGCCCTTTTCTGGGCTTGCTCCTGTGTTCCAGCACCAAATGTGAGACTGCGCGTTAAAGTTGGGTTGGGGTCCTAATGACTCTCAACTTTTGTATTTTGATGAGACCTGGGATGAGGGTCTCCGAATCTGCCTAAAACTTGCCTGTTAAAATGGCGTGGGCCCGAGTGTGGCGGAATAGGGTGAATCCCACTCCGCCGATATTTGAACCCCCACACGTCCTGTTGTGCTCTTCTCTTCCTGGCTCCACATTAAGGTAAGTTTAAAATTGAAAAAAATCTTTGTATTGGCAACCTCCAGCAGCCCCTTTAAAGACCGCTGGTTGGAGTTTTCATAAGTCCTTTGTAGTTTTAGTTTTCTAACTGTTATCCCTGTTTTTGACTAATCTACCACTTAAGTTTGAATTTGCAGCTGTTACTTTGAGCCAATCAACAGAGTGACCAAGAAAAATTGACCAATGAGAAATAAATTACATTTGCAGGAAGCACATGTTACATGCAAGACTTTTGTAATAGTGGATCTCTTACGATGCTGCTAAAGTAAATCTGAGCATACGGTCTTTTGCCTGTCTATTATATTCATACTGTTCCTTCTCTGTCTCTCTTTTTTGTTTCCCTGTCTCACTTTCTAATCTTTTCTGCTTTTCTCCATTTCTCTCTTCCTCGTTGCCCTCTTCTATTCTCTTTCTCACCCTACCCCCATCCTCTCTGTCCTCTGTTCATTTTCTTCTTTTGGGTGGGAGTTGGTGTGTGGTGGGGAAGGGAGCCACTGAAGGCCACAGGTGGTGAATGGGGTGCAGTGAGGTCAATAAAGTAATACAAACAGGGCACCGATCAACAGGTGTGAGGGGTGGAATCTGCTAAAGCTACAGCTTTGTTTGGGGCGGTGGATTGCAAGGTGACTTGGGCGAAGAGTGGTGGGAGAATTTGGCTATAGGCTGGCTTTTGGTCCTGGGTAGGGAGCGGGGATCTGGCCAGGGCAGAGGGTAGCGCCAGAAAGCAATGTGAAGCGGGTGGAGCTCAATCCTTTGCCCATCATTCCATCTTGTCCTTACCCGCCCTCACCAGATTAATGCTGGCAAACTAGTGAAGAGTACATGAAGTGAGAACTGCAATGGTGAGGCCTGAAGGCTACCAGGTGGCAGGGAACAAGCTGTGGAGTACACCAGAGCAGGCATAAGGGCAACAGTGAGGTCCTAAGGCTATGGCAGTAGCAAACAGGCTGGGCCAGGGTAGGCCAGAGGGTGGTGGTTGTGGGCCACTGGCAGTGGGAGGGGAGGATAGAATTATTTTACAACATATTTTACTTTTAATTTATTGTTCAACAAATTTGCGTGGAAGGCTTGAATGTTCTGAAGCAGCACAACCTGCGATGCCTCAAAGGGAAGAAACAGTGCCACCTACCGGGGAGACCAGATATTGCAGGATTCGAAGAGTTAGGAGAATCAGTAGGAGAAATGTGACAAAAGTGTGATGGCAAAAGTTAGTGTTACACAACGGAAAGTGCATGTCACAAGATGTACTATACAATAGGTCAATTAAGGTGCTAGGAGACTGGTGACAGTGCAGCTTAACAGGTGGGAAGTAGCTTTTATTAAGGCTTTGTCGATTTTTGTTGAAGTTTTTCAACAATATGTTGCCCACCAGTTATTGAAAAATAATTTATTTTAATTGTTTAGATTATTTTATATATGTTTGCAATACTTAATTGTACAAAATATGAAATAGATGCTATATCTCAGTAGGACTTGGCTATATGCATGCAACTGGTTACCAGGGAAACATGAAAAATGTATAATTAGAAGCTCTAGATGAGTAAATGAAAAATAGAACTTCATTTCATGTTCTTTGAAATATGGATGCAGAAGCATTAATGCTTTTCCCTCACTAAGCTGATTTATGACTTATGAATATGACTATTTTATGACTCTTTACTCCGAATAAGGATTGCTCAATGTAGACTGAGACAAAAATTGGAAGTGCTGGTCCCTGTGAAACCAGTGAAAAATACCTTTCCCTACTCCTATATTTGTACTACAAGAATTCATCAGAATTTAACTAGTCATCCTCGGGGGAGCTCATTGAAATGCCATTATTTTCTTCAGTTTTACTACTGAAAAATAAACAGCAATAATACAGATTAGAAAGAAACAACTTGCATTTATAGAATTCCTTTCACGTCCTCAGATGTCCCAAAGCACCCACTTCACTTAACAACAGTGACTACACTTAAAAATAATTTACGTAGACAAAGGTGGCAGCCAATTTACACACAAGGTCCCACAAACAGCAATGAGATAAATGACCAGTTAATGTGTCTCTTTTGGTGTGGTTGGTTGAAGGATAAATGTTGGCCAAGATGCTGGAATGTGTTCCTGATGCTCTTCAAATAATGCCATGGGACCTTTTTTAAGTCCACCTAAACAGGCAGACGGGGCCTCGGTTTAAGATGACACTTCTGATAATGCAATACTCATTCTGTACTGCACTGAAGTGTCAGCCTAGATTTTGTGCTCAAGTGCTTGGATTGAGGCTTGAAGCCACAACCTTCTGATTCAAGCAAGAGTGCTACCATTGAGCCAATCTGATTGCTCTTGCGACTGAATTTTCAAGATGTGTGTTGTACATGAATAGTGTAAAAAGGCCTTTTATTGGAAAGGATAAGGAGAAAGGGTGACTAACAGATACCCAAATATTTTACATCATGCATCAATATCCACACTGTTTTCAAAGTTTAAAATAGTACAATTTTTCTAAAGGAACTTCCATTTCAAGGTACATTCGTAAATCACCCCAGAAGAGTATTGAGATTTTTGTGATTTGAATTTATCTGGAATATCCCGTTAGGATTTTTGGGGCTTCACTGATATTTGTCTTGTGCTCCACTTCAAAGATCACTCCCATAGTGAGTCTTCATTCCTTACAATTCAGAGTGCAACTTTTAATGCACAAAATCTGGTAATGCAGTGTATCCTAGGGGAAAAATTAAAATAATTGTTACTGTAATTAGATCAGAAAATTGGAGCATTGTATTCTCCTAATCTTTGGATAATGGAAGAATAAACACTATTATGCCAGCTATAAATTAAAATTATTAAAAAGTAGGCAGCAAATTAAAATCCGTCTTGGATTTTACTTGATTAGTAAACTTAACTGACAACATAAATGTGAAACTTAGAATCAGAATCATAGAAAAGTTACAGCCCAGAAGGAAGCCATTCGGCCCTTCGAGCCCATGCCAGCTCTCTGCAACAGCACTTCAGCTAGTCCCACTCCCCTGTCCTTTCCCCATAGCCCTGCAAACTTTGCTGACTCCCTTACGAATATCAAACCTGAATCAGCACCTTTAATGCAAACTTATGATTGAGCTATCATTTAACGACCATAGTATCTCCAAGACACATAAACTGCCCTACATGAAGAAAATAAGTCATAAGAACATAAGAAATAGGATTAGGCCATTTGGCCCTTCTGAAAATCCAAGTACACCACCTCCACTGGCTCCCCCTTATCTATTCTGCTAGTTACAGCCTCAAAAAATTCTAACAGATTTGGCAAATATGATTTCCCTTTCATAAATCTGTGTTGACTGCCCAATCCTATTATTATTTTCTAAGTGCCCTGTTACTACGTCCTTAATAATAGATTCTAGCATTTTCCTTACTACTGATGTCGGGCTGTAGTTCCCTGTTTTATCTCTCCCTCCTTTGTTAAATAGTGGGGTTACATTTGCTACCTTTCAATTCATGGGAACCGTTCTAGAATCTATGGAATTTTGGAAAATGACAACCAATGCATCCACTATCTCTATAGCCACCTCTTTCAAAACCCTAGGACGTAGGCCATCAGGTCCAGGGGATTTATCGGCTTTCAGTCCCATTAATTTCTCCAGTACTTTTTTTTACTAATATTAATTTCTTTCAGTTCCTCATTCTCGCTAGACCCTTGGTTCTCCACTATTTCCGGGTAGTTTTTTGCGTCTTCTTCTGTGGCGACAGACACAAAGTATTTGTTTAATTTCTCTACCATTTCCTTATTTCCCATTATAATTTCTCCTGCCTCAGCCTGTAAGGGACCCACATTTACTTTTGCTAATCTTTTTCTTTTTACGTACCTATAGAAGTTTTTACAATCTGTGTTTATGTCTCTCGCTAGTTTACTCACATTCTATTTTCCCTTTCTTTATCAATTTCTGGGTCCTCCTTTGCTGAATTCTATAATCCTCCCAATCCTCAGGCTTACTACTCTTTTTGGCAACATTATAAGCCTCTCCCTTTGATCTAATACTACCTTTAACTTCTCTTGTTAGCCACGGTTGGACCACTTTTCCTGTGGGGTTTTCATGCCTTAAAGGAATGTATATTTGTTGTAAATTATGTATTAATTCTTTAAATGCTAGCCATTGCTTGTCTACCGTGATACCTTTTAATGTAGTTTCCCAATCTACCGTAGCCAATTCGCCCCTCATACCTAAGTAGTTTGCTTTGTTTAGGTTTAAGACCCTAGTTTCGGATTTAATTAAATCACTTTCAAACTCAATATAAAATTCTATCATATTCTGGTCACTCTTCCCTAAAGGCCCCTTTACTACAAGGCTATTAATTAACCTTTTCTCATTGCACAATAGCTGATTTAAAATAGCCTGTTCCCTAATCAACAGAGAAACACATACAGCTGGGAGATTCTATCTCTCTGCATTCAGTAATCAAGTTTGAAGTGACCAGACACACTGCATTAGATATTAAAAATATTTAGATTTATGATTTGAAATATGACAGTGCTCCTATCTATAACAGCCTCTTTAAAGCTATATAAACTACTCCCCACCCACCTGCCTTTTCAATGATCTGTCGCACAGTTTACATGTTTCTCTTGCATTTCATCATGGGGAGTGGGTGGATGAATGACTAGTTATAAAAAAAAGTAAAATAAACCTGTAACATGATTTGTCTGACTTTCTAACGGTGTTTTCCCATTCCAAAGATTACACGGTGAGCTTAGTACATTCCATTATCATTATAAAATCGGTTAAACAAAACTCCTCAAATGTGTAACTTTAGTGTGCATCACATTCTAGTTTCACACTTGCATAATCGTGTGTGTTACACTGCATCAAACTAGCAAAGTGCCAGACCTGGAATGTGTCCATTGGCCATAGGTTTCCTAATTATGTAAAGTAAATACTGACCGAGCAATGCTGATTTAGTGCAATTTAACTACACAGGTAGTGCAACTACTAAGCAGCAAAAAGTGTGCCAGTGAAATCCAGCAAGTGGAGTAAAACGTTTTTTCAAAATTATTTCGGGGCCACCTTGACTTCTCACTGAGACAAGGATATCTGTTTATCCCTCTCTCCTATTTAATTCCATGTGGGGGAATCACTGGAAAAGTTGGGCCTTGTGTGTTGAGGGGTGGGGGTAGAATTCCTGGTTGAGTGGCACAATTCCTCAGAAGGTTGGACCACAGGGCAAGTCCGATGCATCTGGAGATTCAGCAGCAACAGTTTCTTTACCATGGTTCTGCAATGGGCCTGTGACCCCATTCCTAACAGGCGTTCATCCAGTCCTTTCTTAAATCTGTCACAGCGATCTGCTCCACCATGCCCACTGATATCTATTCCACGATTCTATCAAAAAAAAAAGTCCTATATACTTTCAATGCCTTTGTCTTTAAGCTGTGCCACTTAGTGTTTGAATCCTGTGCCCAGAAGAAGAACTTTCCTGGATCCAATTTCTCCATATTCATTAAAACCCTTGACTTTGTGACAAAAATGAAACCATTCTCTCTTGTTTTTGTCTCGGAGCTGTCCTTTTAAATCAGTCACATGCATGTCATTTAAAAAGTATACATAAATCAAGACAAATGTTGAGGTTTGTTGCCATGGTTACAGGCTGGGGGGAAAAAAAGCAAGTTTTGTATTTCAAATATATTAATGTTGAGATTTGCCAGTTTGTTGCCAAGGTTACAGGCTTGAGAGCGATAGCAAGCTATGTATTTCAAATCTATTCACGCTGTGTGATGGCCAGCTATTTTTGATTTGAGTGTTAATTATTCAAACAAAATGCTTTTGAAACAAAATGTTGGAAATACGTAACAGATCAGTCAGCACTGATGAAGAATCCATACCCAAAGTGCTAATCTTTTTCTCCTCCCGATACAAAATATCTGGGATTGGGTGGGGAAGTGGCAATGAAGTCGAAGATCAGCCATGATCTTCTTAAACGGTGGAGCAGGTTCGAGGGGCCTTACGGTCTACTACTCCTCCTATTTCTTATGTTCTTATGTTGTGTGCTTCCAACATTTGCAGTTTTATTTTAGATTTGCAGCTTTTCAACTTACAGCTTGTGAAGGGTTCAGCTTGAAAGAGCTGGGGTTCCAGCAGTTGGTTGGAATAATGCAAGCTACCAATAAAACTTCTATTTCAAAGGCTTACATCTTAATTGAATGAGCAAGGCTGCACCAACATATCTGCCAGACTATACTTTACCACCAGAGGATGCTGTTGGTTTGTAGAAAAGGCTGGCTATTGCCAGTTACCTGTATCTTTCCTTTTCCTTACATTAACAGTTGCTTTTATCATTGGCTATTAGATTTACTGATCATCCTTTGCAGTGATAAATTACATATAAAGTCCACTTTCCAAAATCACAGCCCATCTGATGCTTCGTGTTTAAAGATTTGATGGGGCAGATACCGAGAAACCATTGCCTCTGGTGGGGGAGCCCAGAACAAGGGGGCATAACCTTAACAATAGAGCTAGGCTGTTCAGGGGTGAGGTGAGGAAGCATTTCTTCACACAAAGGGTAGTGGAAATCAGTAACACTCTTTCCCCCAAAAAACTCCTGCGGCTGGGCATCAATTGAAAATTTCGAAACTGAGACTGACTGATTTTTGTTAGGCAAGGGTATTAAGGGAGATGGAATCAAGACGGGTAGATGGAGTTGAGCTACAAATCAGCCATGATCTAATTGAATGACTGAACAGGCTCGAGGGGCTGAATTATCTACTCCTGATCTTATGTTCCTAGGGTTGGCAACTCTGGTTGGATGTATACCTGGAGGTCTGATCACTGGATGTCTTTTATTTATTTGTTCCTGGGATGGGGGGTGTCAATGGCAAGGCTAGCATTTATTGCCCATCCCTCATTGCGCTTGAGCAGGTGGTGGTGAGCTGCCTTCTTGAACCGCTGCAGTCTGTGTGGTGAAGGTACTCCCAGTGTGCTGTTGGGGAGGGAGTTCCAGGATTTTGACCCAGCGATTGATGAAAGAACGGCAATTATATTTCTAAGTGAGGATGGTGTGTGACTTGGAGGCGATGGTGTTCCCATGCGCCTGCTGCCCTTGTCCTTCTAGGTGGCAGAGGTCGCGTGTTTGGGAGGTGTTGCCGAAGAAGCCGTGGCGAGTTGCTGCAGTGCATCTTGTAGATGGTACACACTGCAGCCACGGTATGCTAGTGGTGGAGGGAGTGAATGTTTAAGGTGGTGGATGGGGTGTCAATCAAGTGGACTGCTTTGTCCTGGATGGTGTCAAGCTTCTTGAGTGTTGTTGGCGCTGCACTCATCCAGGCAAGTGGAGAGTATTCCATCACACTCCTGATTTGTGCCTTGTAGATGGTGGAAAGGCTTTGGAGAGTCAGGAGGTGAGACACTCTCCACAGAATACCTAGCCTCTGACCCGCTCTTGTAGCCACAGTATTTATGTGGCTGGTCCAGTTAAATTTCTGGTCAATGGTGACCCCCCAGGATGTTGATGTTGGAAATTTGGCGATGGTAATACCGTTGAATGTCAAGGGGCAGCAGTTACACTCTCGCTTATTGGAGACTAGCTGGAGTGCCCGGCGGTGCCGAGGCTTTTTCGAGGGCATGTTGTTGTTGGAAGAGAGAGAGAGCGCGACTGGGGGGGAAGAGAGAGAGCGACTGGGGGGAAGAGAGAGAGCGACTGGGGGGAAGAGAGAGAGCGACTGGGGGGAAGAGAGAGAGCGACTGGGGGGAAGAGAGAGAGCGACTGGGGGGAAGAGAGAGAGCGACTGGGGGGAAGAGAGAGAGCGACTGGGGGAAGAGAGAGAGCGACTGGGGGGAAGAGAGAGAGCGGGTGGGGGGAAGAGAGCGGGGGGGGAAGGGAGGGCGGGGGTGGAAGGGGCGGGGGGAAGGGAGGGGGAAGGGGGGGGCGGGGGGGGAAAGGGGCGGGGGGGGCCCAGGCTGAGAGCCCCGCTCTCCGAGCCCCGCCCCCCCCCCCGGCCGAGCCCGATTGCGGCTCTGAGAGACGGCCGGCGGCCGAGCCCCGCCCCCCCCCCGGCCGAGCCTGATTGCGGCTCTGAGAGACGGCCGGCGGCCGAGGCCCGCCTCCCCCCCCGGCCAAGCCCGATTGCGGCTCTGAGAGACGGCCGGCGGCCGAGCCCCGCCCCCCCCCCCCGGCCGAGCCCGATTGCGGCTCTGAGAGACGGCCGGCGGCCGAGCCACGCGCCCCCCCCCCCCGGCCGAGCCGCTCTGAGAGACGGCCGGCGGCCGAGCCCCGCCCCCCCCCCCGGCCGAGCCCGATTGCGGAACAGAGACGCCGCGCCTCACCTGCTCCTGCTGCGCGCGCACCCTGACCCTCGTGGCTGATGCCGTTGCCCTCGGTAACGTGACACAGCGGGGGGGGGGATGAGGAGCTTAGCAGAAGCGCAATCACCTAGCTCGGGCCTGGCTGGGCAAGAAAGGCACAGGCTTTGAGGCCTAAGAAAAAAACGGGGAGAGGTAGGAAAAAGAATGTTCAGGTTAGGTTTACAAATGAGTGATTTTTTTTTAAAAACAATTTAATAAATTCAATTTTATTTTGGTGGAAATGTATATTTGAAAAGAAAGACGCAGAAAGCAGGAAAAAGAATGGAAGCAAGATGGCAGCGACTCACCTCGGTTCAGAACGATAAGGCCCGCCCACACACGCACCGATTGGTCGACCGTCAGGCCACCAAAGCGTAGGATTGGTCAATCGTCCCGTCACTCGACCGTAGGAGGGCCCGGCCGCACGCGGCAGCAAGCCGCCGTACGATTGGTCGACCTCGAGGTCACTCTGTCGCTAATGAGCGGATAATGAGATGCTAATGAGCGGAATGTTGAAGGTTTTTGGGATACCGCGGGCGCGATTTTAGCCCGGCCGAAACGTAAATACGCTTAAAATCGTCTCGGAAGAGTAAGCTTTCTTTGGAGGTAACGCGCGCGTAGGTACGCCCTGTAACTTTCGAACGCATACCCCCCAGACGCACACGCGATGACAGACAGACAGACAGACAGAAGGACAGAAGGACAGAAGTACCGATTTATATATATATAGATAGTCATAGAGTCATCGAGTCATAGAGTTATACAGCATGGATAGAGGCCCTTCGGCCCATCGTGTCCGTGCCAGCCATCAAGCCCTGTCTAATCTAATCCCATATTCCAGCATTTGGTCCGTAGCCTTGTATGTTATGGCATTTCAAGTGCTCATCCAAATGCTTCTTAAATGTTGTGAGGGTTCCTGCCTCCACAACCCTTTCAGGCAGTGAGTTCCAGACTCCAACCACCCTCTGGGTGAAAAAGTTCTTTCTCAAATCCCCTCTAAACCTCCCGCCCTTTACCTTGAATCTATGCCCCCTAGTTATTGACCCTTCTACTAAGGGAAAAAGCTCCTCAGTATCCATCCTATCTATGCCCCTCATAATTTTGTACACCTCAATCATGTCCCCCCTCAGCCTCCTCTGCTCCAAGGAAAACAAACCCAATCTGCCCAGTCTTTCTTCATAGCTGAAGCGCTCCAGCCCTGGTAACATCCTGGTGAATCTCCTCTGCACCCTCTCCAAAGCGATCACATCCTTCCTGTAGTGTGGCGACCAGAACTGCACACAGTATTCCAGCTGTGGCCTAACCAGTGTTTTATACAGCTCCATCATAACCTCCTTGCTCTTATATTCTATGCCTCGGCTAATGAAGGCAAGTATCCCATATGCCTTTTTTACCACCTTATCCACCTGTTCCGCCGCCTTCAGGGATCTGTGTACTTGCACACCCAGATCCCTCTGCCCCTCCGTCATGCCTAGGGTCTTACCATTCATTGTGTATTCCCTTGCCTTGTTAGTCCCCCCAAAGTGCATCACCTCGCACTTTTCCGGGTTAAATTCCATTTGCCACTGTTCCGCCCATCTGACCAACCCATCTATATCGTCCTGCAGACTGAGGCTACCCTCCTCGCTATTTACCACCCTACCAATTTTTGTATCATCCGCGAACTTACTGATCATACCTTTTACATTCATATCCAAGTCATTAATGTAGACCACAAACAGCAAGGGACCCAGCACCGATCCCTGTGGTACCCCACTGGCCACAGGCTTCCAGTCACAAAAACAACCTTCGACCATCACCCTCTGCCTTCTGCCACTAAGCCAGTTTTGTATCCAATGTGCCAAGGCACCCTGGATTCCATGGGCTCTTACCTTCTTGACCAGTCTCCTGTGCGGGACTTTATCGAAGGCCTTCCTGAAATCCATGTATACCACATCCACTGCGTTACCCTCATCCACACACCTAGTCACCCTCTCAAAAAATTCAATCAAATTAGTCAGACATGATCTTCCCTTGACAAAGCCATGTTGACTATCCCTGATTAATCCTTGTCTCTCCAAGTGGAGACTAATTTTGTCCCTCAGAATTTTTTCCAATAATTTTCCTACCACTGATGTTAGACTCACTGGCCTGTAGTTCCCCGGTTTTTCCCTACTTCCCTTCTTGAATAATGGTGTGGTAAACCACTGTCATACCTGTCTGTGTCTGTATGTGTATTCCACTAGGTACAGGTCTGGACATGCCTCGGCTGACTCCTCCCACTATTCCAGGTATATAAGTGACTACCTCCCAGTCCCTTAGTATTCTGGACGGGTCGACCACTCGAGACAAGACCTTCATTCTTTAGTTAATAAAAGCCTGATTGTTACTCGCTTAACCTCAGTCTTTTGAGTAATTGATGGCGCATCAAATGGTACTACATTAGCGGTTCTCCAGTCCTCTGGCACATCCCCTGTGGCCAGAGAGGTCCTGAATATATGTGTTATAGCCCCCGCAATCTCTTCCTTTGCCTCACACAGCAGCCTGGGATACATTTCGTCCGGGCCTGGGGATTTATCCATTTTTAGGCCTGCTAAAACCGCCAATACCTCCTCCCTCTCGATGTTAATATGTTCGAGCATATCACAGTCCCCCCGCCCTATTTCTATGTCTACATCGTCCTCCTCCATAGTGAAAACAGATGCAAAAAATTCATTTAGAACCCCTCCTACATCTTCCGGCTCCACACACAGATTGCCACTTTTGTCCCTAATGGGCCCTATTTTTTCCCTAGTTATCCTCTTACCCTTAATATACTTATAAAACATCTTAGGATTTTCCTTTATTTTGCTCGCCAGTGTTATTTCATGGCCCCTCCTTGATCTCCTAATTTCTTTTTTAAGTATCCCCCTGCACTTTTTGTACTCCTCTAGGGCTTCCTCCGTCTTTAGCCTTTTGTATCTGCCAAAAGCCCTCCTTTTTTTCCTAATCCATTCTCGTATATCCCCTGACATCGAAGGTTCCCTGTGGTTTTTGGAACCACCCTTGACCTTTACGGGAACATGTTGCCATTGTATGATCTCAATCTCCCTTCTGAAAGCCTCCCATTGCTCCGATGCGGATTTTCCTACAAGTAGCTGATCCCAGTCCATTTTGGCCAGATCCTGCCTTATCCTATTAAAATCGGCCTTCCCCCAATTTAGAACCTTTATTTCCGGCCCATCCCTGTCCTTTTCCATGACCACCTTAAATCTCACCATATTATGGTCACTGTCACCAAAGTGCTCACCTACTAGCACTTTTTCCACTTGGCCGGCCACATTCCCTAGAATTAGGTCCAGTACCGCCCCCTCTCTTGTAGGACTTTCTACATGCTGGCTCATAAAGCTCTCCTGGATGCACTTTAAGAATTCTACACCCTCTGAGCCTTTCACACTTTGACTATCCCAGTTAATATTGGGGAAGTTGAAGTCCCCCATTATTATTACCCTATTATTTGCACATTTCTCTGAGATTTGCCTACATATCTGTTCCTCTATCTCCCCCTGACTGTTTGGAGGCCTATAGTACACTCCCAGCAAAGTGCTTGCCCCCTATTTGTTTTTAAGCTCCACCCATATGGCCTCATTAGAGGAACCTGCTAATATATCATCCCTCCTTACTGCAGTAATTGACTCCTTAATTAATATTGCGACACCCCCTCCTCTTTTACCTCCCCCTCTGTCTCGCCTGAAGATTCTGTACCCCGGAATATTGAGCTGCCAGTCTTGCCCCTCCCTCAACCATGTCTCCGTGATAGCAACAATATCATACTCCCATGTGTTTATCAACACCTTCAGTTCATCCACCTTATTTGCAAGACTCCTTGCATTAAAATAGATGCCATCCAGCCTTGCCCTTATATATTTGCCCTGTCTACCAAGCTGACTTGTTTTTTTCTCTATAATTGGCAGCACATCACCCCCTATTTCAGCTCCCCTCTGTATCCCATCCCCCTGCCAAGTTAGTTTAAACCCCCCCCAACAGTGCTAGCAAACCTCCCCGCAAGGATATTTGTCCCGTTCTGGTTCAGGTGCAACCCGTCCAACTTGTACAAGTCCCACCTTTCCCAGAAGCAGGCCCAGTGATCCAGGAAACTAAAACCCTCCCTCCTACACCAACTCTTTAGCCACGCATTCATCTGCACTATCCTCCTATTCCTATACTCACTAGCACGTGGCACTGGGAGTAATCCAGAGATTACAACCTTTGAGGTCCTGCTCTTTAATCTGTTACCTAGCTCCCTAAATTCTTGATGCAGGACCTCATCCCCCTTCCTACCTATGTCGTTGGTCCCAATGTGGACCACGACCTCTGCCTGCTCCTCCTCCCCCTTAAGAATGCCCTGTAGCTGCTCAGTGACATCCATGACCCTGGCCCCAGGGAGGCAACAAACCACCCTGGAGTCACGTTTGCGGCCACAGAAACGCCTATCTGTTCCCCTTACGATAGAATCCCCTACCACTATTGCTCTCCCACTCTTTTTCCTCCCTTCCTGAGCAGCAGAAGCGTCCCTGGTGCCAGGAAGCTGGCTGCTGCTGCCTTCCCCTGGTGAGTCATCCCCCTCAACAGTATCCAACTTGGTATACCTGTTTGAAAGGGGGATGTCCGCAGGGGTTCCCTGCACTTCCTGCCTGCCTCTGTTGCTCCGCCTGATGGTCACCCACTTTCTTTCTGCCTGTGCAGCCCTACACTGAGGCGTGAACAACTCGCTAAACGTGCTATCCACGACCCTCTCAGCATCGCGCATGCTCCAAAATTCATCCACCCGCAGCTCGAGCGCCGCAATGCGGTCTACAAGTAGCTGCAGCTGGATGCATTTCCCGCACACATGGTCGCCAGGGACACTGGCAGCGTCCCTGACTTCCCACATGGAGCAAGAGGAGCAGAACACGGGTCTGAACTCTCCTGCCATGACTTACTCCTTTAATTAATTAAAAAATGTATTCAATACCCCAGTTACAGGTATACTCTAGGGCGCTTTATTTACCAACTGTCCCCATTACACCACAGAGACCCTAGAAATTTAACACCACAGAATTCAAGCTTGTATTGAAAAGAGAGAAATACTCACCAACCAATCACTTACCTGCTTCCTGCTGACGTCACACTTGGATTACTTTTTACCTCTCTCCTGGAACCTGGATTGGTATGCCTCGGTGCCTCTGACTGCTCCCTCTTATACTCAGCCGCCTCGGGCTGCTCCCGCGCAGGTCCGCTGCTTCTCCGGTCTCGGGGCTGTGGGCCTCGGTGCCTCTGACTGCTCCCTCTTATACTCAGCCGCCTCGGGCTGCTCCCGCGCAGGTCCGCTGCTTCTCCGGTCTCGGGGCTATGGGCCTCGGTGCCTCTGACTGCTCCCTCTTATACTCAGCCGCCTCGGGCTGCTCCCGCGCAGGTCCGCTGCTTCTCCGGTCTCGGGGCTAGTCATTGCCTGGCACTTGTGTGGTGCAAATGTCACTTGCCACTTATCAGCCCAAGCCTGAAGGTCGTCCAGATTTTGCTGCATGCGGGCATAGACTCCTTCATTATCTGAGGATTTGCGAATGGAACTGAACACTACAATCATCAGCGAACATCCCCACTTCTAAGCTTATGTTGGAGGGAAGGTCATTGATGAAGCAGCTGAAGATGGTTGGGCCTAGGACATTGCCCTGAGGAACTCCTGCAGCGATGTCCTTGGGCTGAGCAGTTGGTAAATGTTACTGCGTTTACCTTATAAAGGTTGGGTCCCCTGTAATTGAGCCTTGCTTGCGGTTTTGGCTAGTAGCTGTCATGCGAGTAATTTGTTTTGCACGTAGAAGATGTTGAAAGGCAGAGCTGCAGCCCTGTTTACCAGAGTCAGATGCTCTGAGATAAGTTGTACCAGTACAACTACAACACTGGCATCTACCTGACAATGTGGAAAACTGCCCAGGAACATCTTATCCTCAACGTAGAGAATCAATCAAATGCGGCAGATTAGCCTAACGGCGGCCTCCTACTAATAAATAGTGATTGAAGGATTCATCAATAGTGCAAGCAAGTAACAACTAATTAACAACAACTTGCTCACCGACACTCAGTTTGGGTTCCACCAAAACCTTCAGTTCTGGGCCTCACCACAGCCTTGTTTCAGACATGCACACAACAGCTGAAGGCTAGTAGAGAAGAGAGTAGCTGCCCTTAAGAATTTTTCAGGGCAATTAGGGATGGGCAATAAATGGGCCTTGCCAGTATCGATCGCATGCCAGGAGCAAACAACAAAAACCCAGAACTGTAGGGGGAAGTGGCAATCGATGGCAAGAAATTAGTTGTCAGCATTTCATGATATCAGAGGGAAGCCCCAGGCACCCCAAATATTCTTACCAGACTTGAAGCAATAATTACACAACTGTTCAGTATTCAGGATGAGAAAGTAGCTCGTGTGGAGAGTCTGCTGCTCATTCTAACAACTGATGTAATGTTTTCTGTCATGCCATAAATAAATAGCAGCACAGTAATGGCTGTAAAAAAATATTCTATTATCAGCATAGCAACCATGTTTACCAAAGTCTTGCAGAGCCTTCGATACAAGGTTCTGTGTCTAGTCATCATTTATGTTTGAAATAAATTAATTAATTAATGGTTCTGCATCTTCTGGAATATTCATGGGGGAAAAATTGGGTTGCTTAACGGGGCGCAAAGCCCCTGGGCGCAGTGCCGCTAATGCCTCCCGCGGATTTTAGCGGGGGGTTAGTGGCGGCGGTAGCAGCGCAGCGCCTCCAGCGATGACGTCATCGCCATGCGCAGCGCCCTGACTGCAAACTTCGGTCGCGTCCCCTGACCCACCGCCGGATGGTAAGTCCGACAGGATCAGGGTGGCGTTTTTGCGGTTGCGGTTGTGGCGGCGCAAATTAAAGGGCAGGTGCTGGGTGGCCTTTTTTTTTGGCAACCTACCTGCACCTGCCCCCTTCCGCTTTTTTGTGCGGGCTGCGATCGGTGCGGGCTGTTTTCTTGGCACCCCGCTCCCCGGTGGTCCAGCAGGGCCCCGGTGCATACAGGCCCCTCCCCTTTAATCAGGGGAGGGAGGTCTGCAATATCGTGGTGCTAAGTGCTGATGCGCGTGGCGCTGTTGCACGTAGCACCATGATATTCAATGGTAGTGCCCCAGGAAGGAGGGGGAGTGCTTTCAGTAGCGCCCCGCCTCCTGCTTGGGGTGCTACCACTGAATATACGGCGCAGGGGCGTTAGCTTTTTCAGGGCAAAGTTAGCGCCCCAAAGGAGGTGCCACCGAATTTTTCCTCCATAGTGTCAAACACCCACCGTGTAGCATTGCCCAATGTTGCCATTGATGATGCTTCCAAGAGTCTCCTAAAAGGATACTGAAGCTGATGAAGATATGATTGACATGGAGGAATCGCAGTGCTAAATCTGCATTCTAGCAGTTTGTGTCACAGCACACTAGTACAGCAATGCGTTATCGCACCCCCACCTCCTGCTCTCCTATCCTTAATCCTGTCTGGTTCTACACTTGGCTTAAAGTGACAATCCTAGCTATGCCATTACTTTGTCACACTTTCCTCTGATTTTCTTAAATGAGTTTGGTCTTTGATATCTCACTGGATTCGCTCGCGGCCCTGTGTAGTTGCATGGTCCTAACACAGCCTTTGGTGTATGAGCCTGGTGGGGGTATGTGTCGGAGTAGCGGGGAAGGACACTGGCGCGAAGCTTTACTTCTCTCCCGAGCTGCTAGTAGCAGTGCCCGGATGATTCATCTTTCATTCCGGGAGACTCCCGGACCAGCCAGAAGGGTTGCCAACCCTATCTGATACAAAACCAGAACATGCTGGAAATACACAGCAGGTTCAGTTAAGAGAAAGCAACAACTTCAACAACAACAACTGTAAGGGGTTTTCTCCGATACCGGTCCCCCGTTACACACAGTTCTTGGACGTCAGGATTTATAAGAACAAAATACACACGGCACAGGGTTTTGGTTCAACCTTTGATTCATTCGTTTATTGAACACACACACGCAATTACTTCCCCAGTATAAATCCCTATGATTTATACTAGACTAACAACCCCAAAATACAAACCCCTACGCAAGGGTCATTTGCATTGACACAATTAAACCCGTCCGCGATTTGACTGTTACATGTAAAGTTACCCAGACTCAATCACAAAGCCCTTATTGTGATCTGACTGAAACTCACAAACTTACTCAGACTCAATCACAAAAGCCCCCTCTATGATTTGGCTGAAACATACAATCCCCACTCCCGATCAGCTGTCCCTTGGAGTTGATTGTAGTCCCGAATCTTTCTGTTCACTGTTCTGCCATCGGCTTCCCCCCACACTGTCCTCGAAGTGCTCTTACTTTAAACCAAAACCAACTTTCAGTATTTTCTGGCCCTCTCTGAGCATGCAATGGCCATATCAAAATGTGTGACTTATTCCTGGTATTGTCCATTGATTTGAGATATCTTTTTGACAATGCAACCCTCCCAAAGTGACTGCATGTGCGAAGTTGTACTTATGTTTATTCAGCGCCTTTAATGTAGAGAAATATCTCGAGGTGCTTCACAGAAGCGTAATTTGACAAAAATGGACACTAAGGCAAAAATGGACGCCAAGCCAAAGAAGGAGATATTAGGAGGGGTGTAAAAGTATCCTCCGGACTCAAAGGAAAACCGTAAACAATGCATGCAGGGCAGAACTAGGCCAATATCCATTAATAATCACTATCCAAAAAAGAGCCACCAAATTTTGGAAACACCTCAAAATGAGCAACCCCCACTGCTATCATTACGAAGCCCTGAAATGCCAAGAGAGGCCCATAAAGAAGAATACCCTCAGTCAACTAGTCCTGGGACTCAGTGAAGTAACTACTAACACTACTAACAATAACCAGCCCCAGGACAGTGACAGCGTAACACAAAGAATTCGACCCAACACAATCGTCACTAAGCAAAAGGAAAAATATCTGTCATATTGGGCAGAAACAACAAAAACCCAAAACAAACTCAATTGCTACTTGGCCCTAAACAGACAATACAACATGGCTGATTACCTGACCATGGTAAAGGATAGCAAACTGAGAAAAACCTTGACAATGTACAGACTTAGTGAACATAGCCTGGCGATCGAAAAAGGTAGACACAGGCAGACCCAGCTACCAAGAGAGGGCAGGATATGCTCTCACTGCAGTCAGGGAGTGGTGGAGACAGAGATGCACTTCCTCACAGCTTGTAGAAAATATCAGGGCATAAGGGAGAATTTCTACCCAAAATTCACAAAAATATGCCCGGAATTCAGAAATTTGAATGACAACCAAAAACTCCCATACCTACTAGGGGAAGAGAGAAATTGTGTAACCTTAGCAGCACACTATGTTACAGCTTGCCATAAACAGAGGGACAACCAATAAATATAAGAAAAGAGTATATACAAATTATATGAATGTATATTTATACACTCAGGGATATATCTGTTTATACACTGTATGGATAGATCTGTATTTTTGTGTTCAACCATGAATGTTTTTTGATGCTTTGACAACATAAGATGTACCTTGTCATGCCAATAAAGCGATTTGAATTGAATTGAATTGAATTGACTTAAAACATGGTCACAGAGGAGGGTTTTAAGAAGGGTCTTGAAGGAGGCGATGGAGGTGGAGAGCCAGAAAGGTCAGGGAAGGAATTCCAGAGCTATAGGGCCTGGGTGGCTGAAGGTACGGCCACCAATGGTGGGGTGAAGGGACTGGGAGGTGCACAAGACATCAGAGTCAGAGCAATGCAGAGTTCTCGGAGGGTTGTAAGGCTGGAAATTATTAGAGATGGCGAGGGGTGAGGCGCTGAAGGAATTCACATGAATTTAAAATTTGAGGTGTTGGAAGACCGAGAGCCAATATAGGTCAGCGAGCGTCTTACTTTGGTACATTCCAGCCTACGCCCAGTATTTCTCCAACTCTTGGCTCTCATGCCCCTACCCCCGTGCAAATCCCCACTTGGCGGCAGAACTTTCAGCCATCTTGGTTCCACCCTCAGGATCTCCCTCTTAAACCTCTTTGTCTTCCCTCCCCATCTTTAAAAACCTCCCTTTTAGACCGTGCCTTTGGCTAACTCTCAAATTATCGAACACTTGAACACTTTTTTTTTTGTTAAAGGCTCTTTACAAATGCATGTTGGTTATACAGAACTACAGAATCAAATGACACTCCTTTATATAATGGATGACTCCTTTATAAAATGGATATCAAAGCGAGGACATGGATATGAATTGTAACTGACGAACGGGAAAGAAGCAGAGGATAGCTGCTAAGGGAGTTGGGTTGAAATTGGAGAGGCATTGCTTGGGGTGCCACAGAGTTCTGTGTAGGGACCCTTGCTTTTACTACTATACATATGAGAAAGATTCCCTATCTCCGAGGTTATTATTTACAGAAGACAGCAAGCTAAATGGGGCTGTGGTGTCTGTGGACTTAAAGGAGGCAATGAAGATCTTACAAAAGGACGTTCACGGGGCTTGCACCTGTGCCAAACAGTGGTAAAACATGGAGTGATACAAGGTGCTGCATGTTAAAGATAAAAATGGGTGTATGAACTCCAGGAATGGGTAGAAATTACCAAGGGGCAAATTGAGAGACCTGGAGGTGTTAGTTCACTCATCATGTCTAAACATGTGAACAGCCAGTTGTCGTGATGCATATAGGCACTAACGATATAGGTAAAGAACGGGATGAGGGCCTAAAAGCTGAATATAGGGAGTTAGGAGGTAAATTAAAAAATAGGACCTCAAAGGTAGTAATCTCAGGATTGCTACCAGTGCCACATGCTAGTCAGAGTAGAAATAGAAGGATACTTCAAATGAATATGTAGCTAGAGGAATGGTGCAAGGGGGAGGGATTCAAATTCCTCGGACATTGGAACCCGTTCTGAGGGAGGTGGGACCAGTACAAACCGGACGGTTTGCACCTGGGCAGGACCGGGACCAATGTCCTTGGGGGAGTGTTTGCTAGTGCTGTGGGGGAGGGTTTAAACTAAAATGGCAGGGGGTTGGGAACCTGAGTAGGGAGACAAAGGAAAGGGAAACAAGGATAGAAGCAAAAGACAGGAAGGAGAAAAACAAAGGTGGCAATCAGAGAAATCAAGGGTTTAAAACAAACATGACCACAGTAAATAATAATTCTAAAAGGTCTAAGAGCGTTAAAAAAAACAAGCCTGAAGGCTTGGGGGGAGAAATTCGGTTGGTTGCGCCAGCGATTAGCACCTAAAGAGGCCGAGAAGTGGGGCATTAGCCAATTTTCGCCTGTGCGCAGTGAACCCAGCGCCTCTTGCTATATTGAGTGGGTTTTAGCGCCGGCGCTAAATCTTAGCGCCCACTTGCGGGCGCAGGCAGATAATGACGTCATTTCAGTGTGCAACGCCTTTTTGGCGCCCTGGACCCGAAATTGAGTGGCGCCCGCCTCCGTTCCGCCTGGCGCTAATAGTGACAGCTTGCTGGAACGTTCCCAAGTCCTTCTCGGGCTAGGGGGGCGCTAGTTAAAGGGGACTGCACTAGTATAAAAGCGGAAGCCATTTTGGGTGGGCATCTTGCTGGTTGTTGGAGAGAGTTGCTGACCTTCAGTGGGAATGCACAGTTTTCATTGAGCCAGCGGTGCCTTTGGACCTTCAGCCCTGTCCACAACAGTTTGCTGGTGAGATATTACTGCGTCTTACTTCTTTCACATTATAATGGGAGCTGCTTTGGAGGGGAACGTCCTGCTGGCTGAACAAATGGCAAGGGCACAGAGGCGGAGGGAGAGAGGGCCGGGAATGGCCAGAAGGAGGAGGGGCAATGGACGTCGCCAAATGCGACCGTACGCTGCCAGGGTTTTCAGGCAGCAGGTGTCATACATTGCCATGTCGGAGGAGCAGTGTATGCGAAGGCTCCGATTCGGAAAGGATGTGGTGACTGAGCTGTGCCACCTGCTTGCTGAAGATCTGCAGCCGCGGTTGCAGTGCAGGACTTCTGTCGGTGGCCGTCAAAGTCACTGTTGCCCTAAACTTTTTCGCCAGCGGCTCGTTTCAGGCAGCAACTGGGGACATTGCAAATATTTCTCAATTTGCGGTGCATTGCTGCATCCGGCAAGTTACAGCTGCCCTATATAGAAGGAGGCAGGAATTAATCACCTTCCATTTGACCCTGGAGAAGCAGAGGGAGCGCTCACAGGGCTTCGCGGCTATAGCGGACTTCCCCATGGTGCAGGGCGCCATTGATTGCACACACGTGGCTTTGCGGGCGCCATTACAGAATCACGAAGAGTTCCGCAACCGCAAGGGCTTCCACTCCCTCAATGTGCAGCTGGTCTGTGACCACCGGCAGATGATCATCGCGGTCAACGCCCAATTCCCTGGCAGCAGCCACGACGTGTTCATCCTGCGGCAGACCTCAGTGGCTGACCTTTTCGAGGCCCTGGCTCACCCACGAGGCTGGCTTCTTGGCGACAAGGGCTATCCTCTCTGCCCATGGCTCATGACCCCGCTCCGTTTGCCCAGCACCCCGGCAGAAGAGCATTACAACACCAGCCATCAGGCGACCAGGAACATTGTGGAGCACACAATCGGTGTGCTCAAGCAGCGGTTCCGTTGTCTCGACCATTCGGGGGGCGCCCTGCAGTACTCGCCGGAGCAAGTGTCGCGCATCATTGTGGTCTGCTGCATGCTCCACAACCTGGCCATCCGACGCACTCAGCCAATGCCAGCCGACCTTGAAGGTCCAGCAGAGCAGGCGGACGAGGAGGAGGAGGAGGAAGACAGGAGGGGTCCAGAAACTGGAAGGGCTGCCCATCAGAGGCTCATAAGGACTTGGTTCTAGGCCCCTCTGACGGAATGCTGGGTGTAATTGGAACAGTGCCCTCCGGTTCGCCCAAAGCCTATGAAGGCCACCATGCTTGTAAATAGTCTAGAGTTCCAGTGTAAATATAACATTTTCTTTATTTTCCAAAAAGTGCTTCCTTCCAGCATGACAAAGCAATGGCAACAGAAAGCATAACTAATGAACTAACACATAACTGTCTGGCAAACCCGCGACACTACCCAAAACATGACTAACATTCACAGCAGGTGTAGACGGCCTTGAATTCTACAAATGAGACGCCTCAACAGCTCCCTCTACTCTTTACCCCTTGATGGAGATCTACTTCTCTTACGAGATCGGCCCCTTCCCTCCCTGCAGCTCCTCCGTAATTGGACCCCAGTGGCTGCATCAAGGCTGGGGAACGCCTGCTGAGTGTCTGAAAGAGCAGAAGCCCCTGAGGGACGGCCTGGATGACCTCTGGGCTTGAAGGGCCCGGATGCTGACTGCTCCAACTGTGCATGGTTGGAAGCAGTCTGTCCTGCAGGTGGTGGCAGCTGCAGTGGAGACGTGCCAGCGGTGGCATCAGGAATGCTTACATCCTGAGAGCGGACACCTGCTCCGTGGTCGGCCGACGCACTGGCACTCTGACGGGGCAGCACCGCAGCATGCGCCACAATCGGCTAGTCCACAGATTGATGGCCTGCTGTGGTGCTGCAAGGGCCCCAGGTAATCCTGCCTGATCCAGCTAGGGTGGCAGCAGTCAGTGTTCGCGTGGTCTCAATCTGCGTATGCAGGAGGCCAGCAAGTGACTGCGTGGCAGCACTGAGCACTTGCGTGGCAGGTGCCAGTGCTTCGGAGAAGCCCTGGACAGTCCTTTCCACTGCTTCGGACAAGGCCGGGACTGTCCTTTCCACTGCTTCGGACAAGGCCGGGACTGTCCTTTCCACTGCTTTGGACAAGGCTGGGACAGCCCTTTCCACTGCTTCGGTCAAGCCCTGGACAGACCTTTCCAGGGCTGCCCCGAAGCCCCGGACAGTCCTTTCCATTGCTGCCCCGAAGCCCTGGACAGTCCTTTCCATTGCTGCCCCGAAGCCCTGGACAGTCCTTTCCATTGCTGCCCCAAAGTCCTGCACACTCTTTGCCAGTGTGTCGATGGAGTCAGGCATCCTCCCCACTGCAGCCATCAGCTCAGTGTGCCTGAGCCGAGCCTGGGCGCTCATTTCTGAAAGGCTACGCACCTCCTCTGCACTCTGTGCAGCAGTCATCGTGGCCTGCCTCGCCCTCCGGGGAGACAGCCCCCGAGCTTCCCTACCCCCCTCGCGTTGCTGCAGCCTGCTGGTTCCTGCAACTGGTTCCTCATCAGAGACCCCCCCCCGCCTCCCCTCCAGGGAACTACTATCCCCAGTCTCCAGATGGGCTGGCTCCCCTGAGGCTGGCACGGATGTTCTGGCTTCCTCCTGCTCGTCGCCTCTGGAGGCAGTGGCACTGGCAGCTTGAGGGCCCGGCTCTGGAGCTGGTGATGCAGCATCTGAAAGCAGCGAGGTTGAAGAGTGGCTTTAGCGAAAGGACAGGGTGGCAGCAAGAGATGCAAGATTGCTGCAATGCTATGACATGGGTCCAGAGTGAAAAAGCATGCTGGTGGGGGGAACAAGTGGAAGGAGACAGCTCAAAAAGGTGAGGACCTTACCATCGCTGTGCACAATGGGGTCGGCAGCTCCAGTGGTGACAGGACCAATCATACGGCCTCCAACAATCTGGTGGACCCTCTCTTCGAGATCCGTGAGAGTCTGGAGTTGAGAACGTCCTCCTCCGGTGCGAAGCTGCTCCTTGCGGTTCCTCGCCAGCTTGGCCTGCAGGAGAAAGGAAGGGAAGTGATGAAACATGATGCCCTGAGTTGTCATTTCATGCCCCCCATGGTGGAAGAGCCCTTACATCATGCCCTGAGTTTAATGTGCATGTGTGTTCCCAGAAAGGGCCATGGGTGCTTGCTGACAGATGGCCAATGGGGCATCGCGCACCCTCTGGCCATAAAGTCAGGTGCAGATGGAGGGATGAAGAAGTTTGCCGAAACACCACTCACCCTCACGACCCGAGTGAGGTTGTTGAATTTCTTCCTGCACTGCACAGGGCTCCTGGTCACCATGCTGTTGGAGTTGACCTTTTGAGAAACTTCCCTCCAAGCTCTTCGGTATTCCTTCTGATTAGGCCTCCTGCCATTGTTGAGGTACAGCACATCTCGCCGGCGCTCCACTGCGCCTACCAATTCATCCAATGCCCCATTGGTAAAGCACTCCGCTCACTGCCTCACCCTCTCCATCTTCTCAAAGTTTGTAACGCCACAGAATGGGCAGCTCCGATTTTGAGGCCTACAAGGCGCAGAGTGTGGCTGCTGATCCTTACTGACCCACCCCTTTAAGAGCTGGCCGGCGTCTGAAAGTCTCGTGGTCATCGGTAATTGACAGCACCTGCGCTGCGCCCGCCCGCCCCGATATTGAGTAGCGCCGCCAGGTTAGCGCCTTAGGAGTCCCGTGTAATGCCTGATTTTGCGCCTCAATCACCTTTAGGGGCACTGCAACCCAATATCGTGCGAGGTGGCGATAAGTTGCGTCTGGCTATAAAATTTGTGCAGCGCCAATTCTAATGCCCCAAGCGGGGCTATACCCAATTTCTAGGCCTTTGTGTCTTAATGCAAGGAGCATTAGTAATAAGGTGGATGAATTAGCAGCGCAAATAGAGGTAAATGATTATGATATGATTGGGATTACGGAAACATGGCTCCAGGGGGACCAAGGCTGGGAACTCAACATCCAGGGGTATTCAATATTCAGGAAAGATAGGCAAAAAGGAAAAGGAGGTGGGGTAGCATTGCTGGTTAAAGAGGGGATTAACACAATTATAAGGAAAGATATTAACTCTGATGATGTGGAATCTGTATGGGTAGAACTGAGAAATACCAAAGGGCAGAAAACATTAGTGGGAGTGGTGTATAGACCCCCAAACAGTAATGCAAAGGTTGGGGATGGCATTAAAAGGGAAATTAGAGAAGCGTGCAATAAGGGCACAGCAGTCATCATGGGTGACTTTAATCTACATATAGATTGGGATAACCAAATTAGTAACAATACTGTGGAGGAGGAATTCCTGGAGTGTATACGGGATGGTTTCCTGGACCAATATGTCAAGGAACCAACTAGGGATCAGGTCATTTTAGACTGGGTATTATGCAATGAGAAAGGATTAATTAGCAATCTTGTTGTGCGAGGCCCCTTGGGTCGAAGCGATCATAATATGATAGAATTCTTCATTAAGATGGAGAGTGAAGTAGTTGACTCAGAGACTAAGGTCCTGAATTTAAATAAAGGGAACTATGATGGTATGAGACATGAGCTGGGTAGGATTGATTGGGTAATGTCACTCAAAGGGTTGACGGTGGATAGGCAATGGCAAACATTCAAAGATCGCATGGATGAACTATAGAATTTGTTTATCCCAGTTTGGCATAAAAATAAATCAAAAAAGGTGACTCAACCGTGACTAACAAGGGAAATTAGGGATAAAATAAGATGCAAAGAGAGGACATATAAATTGGCCAAAAAAACCAGCAAACCTGAGGATTGGGAGCAGTTTAGGATTCAGCAAAGGAGGACAAAGGGATTAATTAAGAGGGGGAAAATAGATCATGAAAGTAAGCTTGCAGGGAACATAAAAACTGACTGTAAAAGCTTTTATAGATATGTGAAGAGAAAAAGATTGGTGAAGTCAAGCGTAGGTCCCTTACAGTCAGAATCAGGGGAATTTATAATGGGGAACAAAGAAATGGCTAACCAATTAAATACATATTTTGGTTCTGTCTTCACAAAGGAGGACACAAATAACCTCCCAGAGATGTCGGGGAACATAGGGACTAATGAGAGGGAGGAACTGAAAGAAATCAGTATTTGTAGGGAAATGGTGTTGGCGAAGTTGACGGGATTGAAGGCCGATAAATCCCCAGGGCCTGATAATCTACATCCTAGGGTACTTAAGGAAGTGGCCCTGGAGATAATAGATGCATTGCTGGTCATCTTCCAGAACTCGATAGACTCTGGAACAGTACCCATGGATTGGAGGGTAGCTAATGTTACCCCACTATTCAAAAAAGGTGGTAGAGAAAAAGCGGGGAGTTATAGACCGGTAAGCCTGACATCGGTAGTGGGGAAAATGCTAGAGTCCATTATTAAAGATGTAATAGCAGAGCACTTGGAAAGCAGTGACAGGACCGGACAAAGTCAACATGGATTTACAAAAGGTAAATCGTGCTTGACTAATCTACTGGAATTTTTTGAGGATGTAAAATTAAGGCACATGGGATTGGGGGCAAGGTATTGACTTGGATAGAGAACTGGTTGGCATATAGAAAGCAAAGAGTTGGAATAAATGGGTCGTTTTCCGAGTGGCAGGCAGTGACTAGTGGGGTACCGCAAGGATCGGTCCTAGTACCCCAGCTGTTCACAATATATATTAATGATCTGGACGAGGGAATTGGATGTAATATCTCCAAATTTGCCGACGACACAAAGCTGGGTGGGAGGGTATGCTGTGAGGAGGATGTCATGAAACTCCAGTACGATTTGGAAAGGTTGGGTGATTGGGCAGAAACATGGCAAATGCACTATAATGTGGATAAATGTGAGGTTATCCACTTTGGTGGCAAAAACAGGAAGGCAGATTATTATTTGAATGGCAATAGATTGGGAGAAGGGTGTTAGGTCTGTGTATCTTAATGTTGTGTCCTTCAATAATCAGACAACAGACTGCAGGGAACGATTCAACAGGTGTGTACTGAATGAGGGTTACTCTAGAACTAACTGCACAGATCACTACTCAGGGTTTATATACAGGTGTGGTCACTGCCGGTACCACAGTATACAGGAGCTGTAAAAAGTAGTTCTCTCCCTTAAGGTTACATTACATACATTACAATTCCTCCCCTTTTAGATTAACAGTACCATAATACTCATTTAACAGTTAACATTTTTAATATGCAATGTTATATGAAAATAGTCCATTCATATATTCAGTCTCTGGGGAGGCTTCCTGATTCTTTCTGGATAACGCCTTTCCCGAGTGTCTCGCTCTTGGTGCGGAAGCGATTCTAGCACCCTGTCGTCAGTTGATTCATCAGCTTCCAATGCTATTGTTTCTGAGGTAGTTGCGACCTGTACGTCGGGTTCCTCACCAGGTACGTATGGCCGAGACATGGGGTTGACTCGTTCCTGTGACTCTAGGATCTGGTCAGCATGGCAACTCACAATGTTCTCCCCAACATCCACTGTGTACATTAGTGGCCCCTGCCGTGTGCATATCGTTCCTGGTTGCCATTTCTCTGTTCGGTAGTCGCGGGCCAAGACTGGTTGCCCTACATTGAAGCTCCTTGTCGGCTTCTCATTGATGTGCTGGAATTGCTTACTCTCAACATCTCTTCGTACATTTGGTCTGAGCAAATCCAGACGAGATCTCAACCTTCGGTTAAAGAACACCATGGCCGGGGCCTGGTTGGTGACTGCATGTGTCACTTTTCTGTAGGCTAACAGGAAATTGTCCACCTTATGCTGTAGTGGAATGTTGTCATCGCACATGGCCTTTACTGCTTTTTTAAAGGTTTGTATGAACCTCTCAGCCAATCCATTTGTGGCTGGATGATACGGGACGGATGTGTAATGCCTTACCCCATTCCTTTTCATAAATCTTCGAAACTCTTCGGACACAAACTGTGGTCCGTTATCAGAGCAAATCTGCTCTGGCAAGCCGTTCCTGGCAAAAATGGTCCGTAGGACTGCAATAGTTTTCTCCGTGGTGGTGGAGGACATTTTGATCACCTCAGGCCATTTCGAGTGTGCATCCACAGCTATTAAAAACATTGAGTCCATGAATGGACCAGCAAAATCAATATGCACCCGTTGCCATGGAGATGAGGGCCACTCCCATGGGTGTAGAGGGGCAAGTGGTGGTGCATTTTGGACCTTCTGGCATCCTGAGCAGCTCTTTGTCAGGTCCTCGATTTGCTGATCGATCCCCGGCCACCACACATAAGCCCTAGCAAGGCTTTTCATTTTCACCCCTCCCAGATGGCCTTCGTGAAGCTCATTGAGCACTCTCTCCCTTAACTTGGGTGGAATTACCACTCGGGATCCACACATCAAGGTCCCCTGGCATAATGACAGCTGTTCTCTTCTGGATGAGAATGCTGGCAACAGTGAGTCGCCATGTGCTGGCCATCCCTTCACCGTCAAATCATATACCCGAGACAGTGTCGGGTCATTTCGGGTCTCCTTCTCTATACCAGCGTTAGTTACTGGCAAGCATTCAATTATAGTCGAATGAAATATTTCGACAGGATCCACTGCTGGTGCTTCCTCCGCAGTAGGCAGTGGCAGCCGTGATAGCCCATCAGCGTTTCCATGCTGTTTCGTGCCCTTATACTCGATTTCATATTGGTGCGCCCCTAGAAAAAGGGACCATCTTTGTAGCCGTTGCGCAGCCATCACCGGAACGCCCTTCTTTGGATTAAAGATGGAGAAAAGTGGTTGGTGGTCAGTCAGCAAGGTGAACTTCTGCCCGTGCAGATAGTGATTGAACTTTTTCACTCCCCACACTAGGCTGAGGGCCTCCCTGTCAATCTGGGCGTAGTTACGCTCGGCTGAGGTTAGTGATCGTGACGCAAAGGCTATTGGCCTCTCTGAGCCGTCCGAGAATTTATGCGACAGCACCGCTCCAATGCTGTAGGGTGACGCATCACATGCCAACCGAATTGGTAATGCCGGGTTGTAATGGGCCAATACCTCTTTCGATGTGATTAGTGTTTTGCTCTTCTGGAAAGCTTGTCTACATTCATCACTCCACTTCCATGGCACCCCAGTTTGCAGTAGGGTGTTCAGTGGGTGTAGTATTGTCGACAAATTTGGCAAGAACTTATGGTAGTAGTTTACCAGCCCGAGGAAAGACCTCAGTTGTGACACATTTTCCGGTGCTGGAGCCTTGACTACTGCCTCAATCTTCTCTGGGGACTTATGTAACCCCTCTTTATCGATAACGTGGCCACAATACGAGATCTGTTTTCTAAAAAACTCGCATTTGGGGCGGTTAGCTCGGAGCCCATATTCCTGCAATCTAGTGAGCACCTGCTCCAGGTTGGCAAGGTGATCACTGTCATTTTCGCTCGTGACCAGGATGTCGTCCAAATAACACTGGGTCCCTGGGATCCCTTGCAGGACTTGTTCCATTGCCCTCTGCCAAATAGCCGGAGCTGATGCTACCCCGAATACCAGCCGGTTGTATTGGTAGAGACCTTTATGAGTGTTGATTGTGAGGTATATTTTTGATGCTTCTTCTACCTCCATTTGCAGATACGCCTGGGCCAGATGAATCTTAGTGAAGCGTTTCCCTCCAGATAGCGAGGCGAAAATATCTTCAATCCGCGGAAGTGGATATTGTACGGTGTAAAGGACCGGGTTCACTGTTACCTTAAAGTCCCCACAGATGCGAACCTTCCTTGGTTCCCCAGGCGTGCTGCTCAACGACTTTTTCATCACAGGGACGATGGGTGTAGCCCACTCGCTCCAGTCTACCTTGGACAGTACACCTGAACATTCCAGACTCTCCAGCTCTGCTTCGATGGCTGGGCAGATTGCATAAGGTACCGGTCTGGCCTTAAAAAATTTTGGGCTTGCGTTTTCTTCAATTTTAATCATCGCTGTCATGCCTTTTAGTGTTCCGAGTCCTTGCTGGAACAGTGCTTTCGCGTCAGTTAGGATCTTTGACAGTCGCCCAGGTGTGACGTCATCATCCTTTTTGTCAGCCACAGTCAGTGCCTGTATGGAATGCCAATCTAGCTGTACCTTCCAGATCCATTCACGTCCTAGTAGTGGTAGTCCTCCATCTGGCAATACATATAGGTCCATTTTTGGTGTTTCCTTGCCGTTATATATAACGTTCAACCTTATTTTTCCTTTGGGGTAGACTTTTTGCCCCGTGTACGTCTTCAAGACAATCTTTGTATCTCTCAAGGGTATATGTGAGAATAGCCGCTTGTAGTCCCTTCAGTTTATGACTGTTAGGGCTGATCCTGTGTCCAATTCCATTTTCACTTGGACTCCTACTATCTTGAGCGTGACCCAGATAGTTTGGTGATCCTCCGTTTTGATCACATTATGTAGTTTCAGACAACCCAGCTCCTTGCTTCCGGAGTCTGTATCACTCTTCTGTTCGTCTGAACTACTCTCCGTCACCTTATGTACCTTCTTGTACTTCTCCTGTGGAGATTTCTTGCTGCTGGTTTTCTTTCCCCACCTGCAGACTCTTGCTATGTGTCCTACTTTTCCACACTGTCTGCACACTTTGTCCTTGAACCAGCAATCATTATGGCCGTGTGTTGTTCTGCCGCAGCGATAGCACTTCACTGTTCCGTATAACATTTCATTTGTGCCATATTCTTGCGGTCTCCGTTGTATCTCTGCAGTGCCCCGTGCTGCTGCTTCGTGTGATACTGCAATGCTGAAAGCCTTGTCCAGTGTGTGGTAAACCACTGTTTGTATTCCTGTTTGTCCTGTTTGTATTCCACTGTGTACATGCCTGGACATGCCTCGGCTGACTCCTCCCACAGGTCCAAGTATAAAGGTGACTGCTCCCCAGCCCTTGGTATCCTGGACCGGTCGACCACTCGAGGCAGACCTCCATTCTGTTGTTCATAAAAGCCTTTAGTTACTCTTCTAACTCTCAGTCTTTTATGAGTAATTGATAGCGCATCAATTTTATTAACAACATTTTTATAATGGAGAAGATCCTCACACCAGCATGCCTGGACTTAGATCATCGGGAGGCGGACTCATCCACCAAGTTTACTCACTGGCTTAAGTGTTTCGAAAAATTCCTGACCGCCTCCGAAGCAATCAAATCGGACGAGGACAAACTGGATGTCCTGACCTCCAAAGTGAACCACCGAGTGTACTCGGTCATCCAAGACGCGACCTTGTACGCGGGTGCTATCAAGCTCCTCAAGGACCAGTACACGCGCCCAGTGAACGAAGTGTACGCCAGGCACCTCCTGGGGAGTCGTAAACAACAACCTGGGGAATCGACCGTGGAATACCTTCAGGCACTGTCTGTGCTTGGCCGGGCCTGTGGTTGTAAGGATGTAAAGGCCGCCGTGTACACAGAGGAACTTATCCGGGACGCTTTTGTAGCGGGCCACAGATCCAATTACACACGACAGCGACTGTTGGAGCAGAGTAACCTCGACCTCAACAAGGCCTCTGAACTCACACTATCGTTGGATGCAGCCTACCAGGGCATGGATGCCTACTCCTCTGCACCGTGGACGCCGCGGGGAATGACAGCCTGGGACACGGTAGGACCGCCTCATAGCGCCGTGCCACCCCAGCCACACCCCAACAACGGCCCAACTACCGCAGCAGTGTCCCAAGGCCAGACAGCAGTGCCCCAAGGCCAGAAATGCTACTTCTGTGGCCAGGCAAAACACCCCAGAGCGCGCTGCCCGGCGAAAAACGCGATCTGCTCGGGCTGCGGGAAGAAGGGACACTACGCTAGCGTCTGCAGGGCCAAAGCCACCCCGAACCCCAGCAGCGCCGCGTGTGGGCCATGCGGGCCGCCATTTTGGACCTCCCCGGCCGTGTGCGAATCACCGGTACAGCAGCCATTTTGGACGCCTCCAGCCACATGGGGATCATGGATGCCGCCATCTTGGAAGACAGCCGGGACGCAGCAGGCCCCCGACACCGCCTCATCTGATACCCGCAGCGACACACCGACCCCTACGCTGGCATCCATTACACTGGACCAAGCGAGACCGCACCAACTGGCCAGTTCCACAATGGACATTAAGGTAAATGGTCACGATACAATCTGCCTTTTTGACTCTGGGAGCACGGAGAGCTTCATCCACCCCGACACGGTGCGGCGTTGCTCTCTCCCAGTCCTGCCTGCGCAACAGCGGATTTCTATGGCCTCCGAGTCCCAGTCGGCGGACATCGGCGGCTACTGCGTGGTGACACTCGTAGTAGACGGGACCGTGTACGATCATTTTAAACTTCTGGTCCTGCCTGACCTCTGCGCTGCCGTCCTGCTGGGGTTAGATTTTCAGTGCCACCTTAAAAGTGTTACGATGGCGTACGGTGGACCCCTACCCCCACTCACAGTCCGCAGCCAGCAGCTTCCAAATTGCCCGCCGCGCACCAGGTGCAACCTCTCCACACTCAGAGTCACCCCCCCACCACTGTTTGCTAACCTCACCCCCGACTGTAAGCCCATCGCCACAAAGAGCAGGCGATACAGTGCCGGGGACAGGGTTTTCATTAAAACCGAAGTGGAGCGGCTCCTGAAAGAAGGGATTATTGAGGGCAGCACCAGCCCCTGGCGAGCCCAGGTTGTGGTCGTTAAGACCAGCGAGAAGCAGCGCCTGGTCATCGACTACAGCCAGACAATAAATCGCTACACCCTGCTGGACGCCTACCCACTCCCCCGTATAGCTGATATGGTCAACCAGATCGCGCAGTACCGCGTCTTCTCGATCATTGACCTGAAATCAGCGTACCACCAGCTCCCCATCCGCCCTGAGGACCGCCAGTACACTGCCTTTGAGGCAAACGGCCGCCTCTATCACTTCCTTAGGGTTCCCTTTGGCGTCACCAACGGGGTCTCCATCTTCCAAAGGGAGATGGACCGGATGGTAGATCAAAATGCGTTGCAGGCCACTTTCCCATATCTGGACAATGTGACCATCTGCGGCCGTGACTTGCAGGACCATGACGCAAACCTCGAAAAATTCCTCCGCACCGCCCAACTCCTAAACCTGACATATAACAAGGAGAAGTGCATATTCCGCACAAACCGCCTCGCCATCCTTGGCTGTGTTGTGGAACACGGAGTCATCGGCCCCGACCCCGACCGGATGCGTCCCCTTATGGAACTTCCACTGCCCCACTGCCTCAAGGCCCTGAAGAGGTGCCTAGGGTTTTTCTCCTATTACGCCCAGTGGGTCCCCTACTATGCGGACAAGGCCCGTCCGCTGATCAAGTCCACCTCTTTTCCCTTGACGGCAGAGGCCCGCTTAGCCTTCCACCGTATCAAGGAGGACATTGCCAAAGCCACCATGCACGCAGTGGACGAATCCATCCCCTTCCAGGTGGAAAGCGACGCGTCCGACTTTGCCCTGGCTGCTACCCTCAATCAGGCGGGGAGACCCGTGGCCTTCTTTTCACGAACCCTCCAAGGCCCGGAGACCAGACACTCCGCTGTTGAGAAGGAGGCCCAGGCGATTGTGGAGGCTGTGCGTCATTGGAGGCACTACCTGGCCGGAAAACGATTTACCCTGCTCACTGACCAGCGTTCAGCTGCTTTTATGTTTAACAACAAGCAGAGGGGCAAAATCAAAAATGACAAGATCTTGAGGTGGAGAATCGAACTTTCCACCTACAACTACGAGATCTTGTACCGGCCCGGGAAGCTAAATGAACCCCCGGATGCGCTATCGCGTGGCACCTGCACCAGCGCGCAGATCGATAGACTGCGGGCCCTCCACAATGACCTCTGCCACCCGGGGGTCACCAGGTTCTTCCACTTCATCAAGGCCCGCAACCTGCCTTACTCTATTGAGGAGGTCAGGACCATGACCAGGAACTGCCAAGTCTGCGCTGAGTGCAAACCACACTTTTATAGACCAGACAGGGCCCACCTGATAAAAGCCACTCGCCCCTTCGAGCGCCTGAGCGTTGATTTTAAAGGGCCTCTCCCCTCCTCCGACCGCAATGTGTACTTCCTCAATATTATTGATGAGTACTCCCGTTTCCCGTTCGCCTTCCCCTGCCCGGACATGACCAGTGCCACGGTCATTAAATGTCTGAACAACCTCTTCACCCTGTTCGGCTTCCCCAGCTATATCCATAGCGACCGGGGCTCATCGTTTATGAGCGACGAACTCCGTCAGTACCTGCTAACTAGGGGTATTGCCACAAGCAGGACCACCAGTTACAACCCCCGGGGGAACGGACAGGTGGAAAGAGAAAATGCGACAGTTTGGAAGGCCGTCCTGCTAGCCTTAAAGTCTAGGGGCCTTCCAACCTCCCGCTGGCAGGATGTGCTCCCCGATGCGCTCCACTCTATTCGGTCACTGCTCTGCACTGCCACTAACGCCACCCCTCATGAGAAAATGTTCGTCTTCCCAAGGAAGTCCACATCAGGGACATCGCTACCGCCATGGCTGACGTCCCCAGGGCCGGTCCTACTGAGAAGACACGTGAGGACGCATAAAACGGACCTCCTGGTCGAGAGGGTCGACCTCCTCCACGCCAACCCCCAGTATGCTTACATCGCATACCCGGACGGGCGGGAGGACACAGTCTCCATAAGAGACCTTGCACCCTCGGGGACCACAGTAACCCACTACCCACTACCACCCCCCCCCACGATCCGATATCCAGCCCCAGCAGACGGCAGGCCTGGGCCCCGCGACCCGCTCGACATCTACGAGGACGACACGCCTGTGCCACAGCCTACGCTGGACTCGACGCCGGAAGCTTCACTACCCCTGCCATCGCCACGCCGATCACAGCGGCAGACAAGACCTCCGGAGAGACTCCAATACACTAACTTTTAATACACTTCACCCCGCCGGACTCAATTTTAAACAAGGGGTGAATGTGGTAAACCACTGTTTGTATTCCTGTTTGTCCTGTTTGTATTCCACTGTGTACATGCCTGGACATGCCTCGGCTGACTCCTCCCACAGGTCCTAGTATAAAGGTGACTGCTCCCCAGCCCTTGGTATCCTGGACCGGTCGACCACTCGAGGCAGACCTCCATTCTGTTGTTAATAAAAGCCTTTAGTTACTCTTCTAACTCTCAGTCTTTTATGAGTAATTGATAGCGCATCACAGTGTAAGATCCTTTTCTGATAGAAGCCATTTCTGGGTTCCTTCACTTTGAAGCCCACACACAAACTTGTCCCTTAAAGTATCTGCTAGTCCCGTTCCAAACTGGCAGTGTTTCGATAGCTTGCGCAGTTCCGTTAAATACTCAGCATTACTTTCATCTTTATGCTGGTTCCTTTTGTGAAACTTAAATCTTTCTGCTATCAGCAGCGGTGTGGGGTTTAAGTGGTCCTGTAGGATTGACACTATGTTTTCAAAATCCTTTTCTACTCGCTTCTCTGGGGTTACTAGCTTTCGTAGTAAGCCATACGTTTTTGCACCCATTGAATTCAACAATACCAGCGCTTGTCATCTGGCACTTCATTCGCCTTGCAGTATACTTCTATGCGTTCGACATATGTCGTCCAATCTTCGACTTCATTGTCGAACGCTGTGATACTGCCACACTTCGGCATTTTTGGGTGTGGTTAGACTGGCTTAAAATGGCGTCTCCTGCGCTTTCCTTTCTTCCCCGCTGTGGCTTAAAATGGCGTCTCCCGCGCTTTCCTTTCTTCCCCGCTGCGGCTTAAAATTGCGTCTCCCGCGCTGCTGCCAACGCCGCTCTCGGCGGTCCTCATGGCAAATGGCGACGCCCTGTGGGTTTTGTGCGCGGCTCCTGCGCTGCTTCCAACGCCACTCTCTGCGGTCCTCATGGCAATGGCAGTGCCTCACGTTTTCCTGCGTGCCTCTCTCCCCCGTTGACGCTGCTCGGCCCTTGAACACCGGCTGCGCTCTGCTCTCTCTCGTCTCCCTGCCCCGTTGACGCCGCTTGGTCCTGATCACCGGCTGCGCCCTGTGCGCTCTGCCCTCTCTCTCTCCCCCATTGACGCTGCTCAGCCTTTTTCTGTGCTGCTCGGTCGGGCTCTAGCCCGTCGCTGTCCGGGAAGGGTCTGCGCAGTACCTGTTGCCAGCCCATTTCGCTGGACCACCGTGATGGGAAAGCCAAGCCTGGCTCTCGACAGCCTCCCCTGCGATGCTCAAATCTCCGCTGGATGACTGGGCGGTTGCCCATGGTCGACGCCCGTGCTTCTAGACTCAACCTTCTTCCACTGTTCTCCAGGAGCGAATCCCTGGGAGGTGGTGCAGAGTTGCAGGTAGGTTCGAATCTACCTCGTCGCCAATGTTAGGTCCGTGTATCTTAATGTTGTGTCCTTCAATAATCAGTCAACAGACTGCAGGGAACGATTCAACAGGTGTTTACTGAATGAGGGTTACTCTAGAACTAACTGTACAGATCACTACTCAGGGTTTATATACAGGTGTGGTCACTGCCGGTACTACAGTATACAGGAGCTGTAAAAAGTAGTTCTCTCCCTTAAGGTATATATACATTACATACATTACAAAGGGGAAGTGCAAAGAGACCTGGGTGTTCTTGTGCACCAGTCGCTGAAGGTAAGCAAGCAGGTGCAGCAGGCGGTTAAGAAGGCAAATGGTATGTTGGCCTTCGTAGCAAGAGGGTTCGAGTACAGGAACAAGGATGTCTTGCTGCAGTTGTACAGGGCCTTGGTGAGACTGCACCTTGAGTATTGTGTGCAGTTTTGGTCCCCTTATCTGAGGAAGGATGTTCTTGCCATGGAAGGAGTGCAGCGAAGATTCACCAGGCTGATACCTGGGATGGCAGGAATGACGTATGAGGAGAGATTGTGTCGATTGGGCTTATACTCACTGGAGTTTGGAAGATTGAGAGGGGATCTCATCGAAACCTATAAAATTCTGTCAGGCCTGGACAGACTAGATGCAGGAAGGATGTTCCCGATGGCTGGGGAGTCCAGAACCAGGGGTCATAGTCTAAGGATAAGGGGTAAGCCATTTAGGACTGAGATAAGGAGGAATTTCTTCACCCAGAGAGTGGTGAACCTGTGGAATTCTCTGCCACAGAGAGCGGTGGAGGCCAGTTCATTAAATATATTCAAGAAGGAGCTGGATATATTTCTTAAGGCTAAAGGGATCAAGGGATATGGGGAGAAGGCAGGGACAGGGTACTGAGTTTGGATGATCAGCCATGATCTCATTGAATGGCGGAGCAGGCTCGAGGGGCTGAATGGCCTACTCCTGCTCCTATCTTCTAAATGGTGTGAGCTGGCAATAAATGAAACTAACATGATGCTGGGGTTTGTTGGCTAATCAGTTAGTTCAAATCCCAAGAAGCAATGCTGACGTTGTACAATGCATTGGTTAGGCAGCACCTCGAATGCAGCATATAGTTCTGGTTGCTTTGACATAGATGGATCCTCCAGATGGTAGAAGCAGTGGAGAGAAGAGCAGCAAGGCTGATCTCTGGTGTTTGATGGGCAACACAGCCTCAAAAAGGGGACCTTATATTTAAAGGGACAAAGGTAAACATGGGACAATACTTTCAAATATATTGGGTCAACAGTACATAATGGCAAAAGTTCAAGGTTATGAAGAGGCAATTTAAAGCAGACATCAGGCAATACTGTTTTGCAGAGGATCAACAGCTGGAGTGGTGGCTGTGGTCAGGTCACTGGCCTCGTACACGAAACAATTGGATGTTGTAATGTGGAGATTGTAACTTTGGTATTTTGGAAGGATGAAATGAAATTGGTCAATGGTAATGGTTTTTGAGGTCAACATAAAAGTGCCATTAAACAGGAAATGGACAATTCTAACTTTGTTGCTCGTCCCTACAGCTGGTGAGTATTTTATCAAGTGATTCAGTTAGAGGATTAATGCTGCCACCTGGATAACTAATCAAATGGATCATATTATGCTAAGCCAACTTCCCATGGTAATTCAAATCAACCATTTCCAAGGGAATTGAGTATAATTTGCAAACTGAGATATTCAAATTGGCCAGCCTGACTATCAAATAGTGCATTGTTCTTTGTCCTTCCTCTGTCTAAGTTTTAACACAATCGGAATTGGAAACCATGGGGTTTGCAACTTTCAGATACATTCATACTTCATTGATGGAACTTGGAGTGAATCGCTGCTGAATTTGTTTTAGGTTTAGAGGCTCAGTTAACATTTGCACCTCCAGAACCCAATCTGAGGTCGTGAGGAATAGTTTGATGATGATGATATGATGTCATGATGCTCCTGTACCAAACCAATCTGTCCAACGTGTTTTTTTTAGATTAAAATTATTACATTATCCCCAGAAGGAAGAAACAACTTGGATTCTTTTCAGCAATTACATTTTTGGTCTATTGGATGTGAACTGTGCAAGCATTTGTTTGCAGTCTGATATCTAGTTCGGGGCTGAAACTAGCAGGTGCTCGGGATAGAAAGTCTAGCCAGCAGATTGATTCTAACAGCCATTGGATCTACCCAGATTATAAAGCACCTTTAGCGTTGCTGTGAAATGGGAGTTACTGCTTTACAGCAATGCTAAAGATGGTGTATGAATGCACCCCAAGGAAAGAGTAAGAAGTACTTGGGGGTATGGACCAGTAATGGCTTTTTACAGGATTAAAGACGAACAGTGGGCTAGCACTCTGCCCTTTTCACCTTTGCGAATTAGGTTTAAGTTCTTTGGTTGTGATGGTTCTAATTGAGATAAGTTTGAGCAATCTCCCGCTCTTGGTGTGCCCATGACATAATACTTCAGCACCAATTGGCACTAATTTAGCATTCTGAGTCAGAGGGTCCACAAGGATGGCTAATGCAATAAATGAAAATATTGCAGCTTTTTGGGGGTTCAAACACATTTTTGCAAATACATGATACTGATAAGTGCAAAAGGTGGAATGATATTCCTTTCACTGTTCCTGATCCCCCTTATCTTAAGTAAAAATGTCCTGTAAATGTTGAGAGCAGGACACAAATTGTTCACTTTATTAATGCAGAGCTATTACTTGCTTACTGCGATTTACAGTGGGATGTGGGATCCATTATGGTGAATTCAGTTCTTTTACTCAAGTCTTCCTTGTGGAGCCTGCGATGCCTACCCTTGGTTAGCTGCAATTCTTGCAATAGGTTATAGAAAGACACTTCCTTAGTTTTATGTTCTTTGTACTATACCTTGGAAAGCTGTCTTGGATAGGTGAGGCGCTGGCATTCCTGAAATATTTCTCAGTTGTTGCTTTTGTGTAAACTGGGATGGAGCATAATATCTTCTTCCAGTCCAAACTCTACTTTTACTGTTTAATTCCTGGCCATTTCCTACTAATGAATATGGATAATTTCACAAAGTAAGTAAAATTCTCAAAGCTTTGAAGTTTCTTTTCAAAAAGGTACTAACTCAGTCATACATAAAATCCTTGCCAGTGTATTTCTTCTTCAAATGATTCAGAACGATTGCATAAGTAGCTTATATTTTTATATATATCAAAAGAAATTATTTTTAAAAATACAATTTTTTTTTAACATTTTACCACAAAAAACTTGCACTGGATTTCTGTTTTACACTAACTGAGGCAAATGCGGAGTGAATGAACTGATTGGCCAAATAAGATTTGGAAAAAGTCCTCGGGAGTCGGGTTTCCTAACCTCTATGGGATTGTGTGGCAATTCACGAGAGATGTGGATGATGAAGGCTATCCGGAGCACAAAAGCTTTCCTATCCAGTAAACCTTTACTGTTACCCCATTATGGTCATACAAGTGTTTCTTAAATGATTTTGGGGTGCAACTCCATAGACTTAATAGAAGTCCATTGCATGTGTTGACCCCACTTTATTTGATCTTCCTGACATCAGTGCTAATTTTGTCTCTTACTAGTTAGAGGCCCTTTGCTTTTCCTATTGCTATTGTTGAATTTGAAGTAATATTCCAGATTTAACTATTCAATACTGTTTACTATCTTATCCACCTCTTATCCACCATGTTAGTGACCTCCTCAAACAATTTAACTAGATTTGTCAGACTCATTCGTATTATGGGATTTCCAATGGGGCTGAAAAAATGATACCTTTGAAGATCTGAGTTCTGCCCCAAGCTCTGGCACCAGGAATTTCAAGGCAACGGAACACCTCCGTTCAATCCGTAAGGGTGACCCCGAGCTTCCGGTTGCCTGTCACTTTAATTCTCAGCTCCACTCCCACTCAGACCTCACCATCCTCAGCCTCTTACACTGTTCCAATGAATCTCAACGTAAGCTCGAGGAACAGCACCTCATCTTTCGATTAGGCACCTTCTGGACTCAACATAGAGTTCAACAATTTCAGACCATAACCTCTGCCCCCATCTTTTTTTTCCCATTTTTTTTTCTTCTCTCTCTCACATGGCAGCTGTCTTTCATTCTGCCAGTGCCATTTACACTTCATCTAGAGCCATCTTTTGTTTCTTAACTTGTCCCATTACCATCTCCTTTCACCTTACACCATCATCCCTTTTGTCTCTTAATCTCTCCTGCCTTCCATCCTATCACAGACCTTCCCTTTTGTTCTTTCCTCCCCTCCCCCTCTCCCTGCCCTACACTTGCTTAATAACCTGTTCCATCTCCAGCTTTTTCCAGTACTGACGAAGGGTCATCGACCTGAAACATTGGGCCAGAAATTCAGGTCGGAGGCTTCCCATGGGTGCAAGCCCCCATCCTGCACTTACCTAGCGCACCGGCCGTTGTGCTGTGGGCCTGTGTGGGATTCTGATCCTGGGCCTCCTCCAACTGCTGGTGCGCAGTGCTTACGTATCCCAGGGGCGCAGTTAGTTCGATGCGTCCCCTGGGATCACGTGGGCCATGGAGAGCCAATCGTAGCAGGGAATCTCTATTCATAGATTTGACAGGAAGACCTGTGAAATCTATGAAATAGAGTTCAGCCCCAAAACATAACTAAAACTTCAAATAAATTTTAAAAAACATCAAATTTTTAAAATAACTATAAATTACATAAAATAACTATTTTAAACAATAATTTAAATTTTTGAAAAAATTAATTAGTTTTTAACGGGGCTAAAAAATAAATTTACCTTTCTTTAAAGTATTTAAAAATAATAAACCTGTGGAAAAAATGTTTTAATTTTACTAAATTCACCACTTACCTTGTTAAAAGCAGGCCTTGCAATTGCTTTTTAAAAGCGTAGCTGCTGGACACATACCCTCCCGGAGAAACCTGTAAAAAAAAATGGAAGTTCCAGGCGTACGCACTGCCTCTCCGGTGTACGCGTTCGACCTGTGAACCCTTCTTTCAAGGGAACTGAAGTTCCGTTTTCCCGCGCATGCACAGTGCATGCACGAAACCGGCACTTTCGTTGGCCCTACGCGCGAGTACCCAGTGCCTACTCACCCATGGGGACCCGAATTTCTGGCCCGTTAACTCTGTTTCTCTCTCCACAGATGCTGCCTGACCTGCTGAGTATTTCCAGTATTTTCTGTTTTTATTTCAGATTTCCAGCATCCGCAGTATTTTGCTTTAGCATTTATATTTTGTGCCAGGTTGAAAATTAACATTTTTTAATATATGAAAATATGCAGCAAGCAGTAATAACATTCTGCTTTTGCATAGGAAACAATATTTTAAATTGTATTCAAACATAATAGATAAATCTCCACCAGCTAGGGAAATTGTTCTAGATGCAGATGGGATTATTAAAGAAGATTTTACCGCCAGTCATGTCAGTGCTGGTTTCAAGTGTTTCATCTTCCTTTACTTCTGGTGTCAGAGCAACATTTGTGTGACCTTCTGCTGAGTCATTATCATTACAAATTTAAGTGCAAAGTTCCCATCGGTCATATGTTCCAGAATGCATAGGAGAAGTCTCGACAAACGAGAGGAGGAAAGTGCAGTGACCCATCTCAACAGCTCTTTTAACGGAGAAAATCATTCATTAGCTGGAAAACATGCGTTGTTACCTCGAATGAATAGACAGACGTGAACGTAAAACCTCAAATATCATGGTTTTTCTTCTCGCTTTCCTTTCAATACTAAATCTAAATTTACGAATGAGAGATTGTTTTAGTTCTGCTGAGTTGAGATTTAAAATCCTGACCATATGCCTTTGGTTTATGCACCATCTCGTCTTGTTTTGAATACCTCTTAATGTCTCTTAATTTCTCTTTTGTTCTCTCCCAGCCTGGCCTTTCAATCTATTTCATTTCCTGTGCCTTTCCAGTCTTGACAAAGAGTTTGACTCGAAACGTTGACTCTATTTTCTCTCCACGGATGTTGCCTGGCCTGCTGAGTTTTTCCAGCATTTTCTGTTGTTATTTCATATTTCCAGCATCTGCAGTATTTTGCTATCGTGCCTTTGGTTTATGTTGAATTTAAGTTGTGGCAGAGCCACCAAGGGACTCTTATATCGATGTACATAATTATCTGTAACAGAATGAATCTGTACCTGTATTAATTTTACTACATGTAAATAGCGCGGTCCCTAGAGGGTTAAGACCAAATGCGATGACGTCACCACATGGGTCACGTGACGTTCCCAACGGCGGGAAACGTGATGACGTCATGACGTCAGAGGGAGGAGCTCTCTCTCTCAGTCCTCGTGGAGCCAGCATTGAGCATAGACCTGTTTGTTAGTTCACCTGCACTTGATTGTTACTTCTGCAAAACAATATTAAACTTCGTTTGGTTAACAGACTGACTCGATCTGAGTCTTTTGATTAGGAATCTGACAATTCCTACAGTGGTGACCCCGAACTTTCGCGAACGATCTTTGCGGAGGAAGAGACGCGCAACGAGATGATGGAAGCGAACGCGGTGGCTTTGAAGCTCCCTCAGTTCTGGGAACAACAGGCGGCCTCTTGGTTTGTGCAAGCGGAAGCTCAGTTTGAACTGCGAAACATCGTGGTGGATCAGACCCGTTACCTCTACGTGGTCTCTGCACTCGACGGCTCCACGGCTTCAAGGATCATCAACCTGCTTGAAAACCCCCCGGTCGACGGCAAGTACGAAATGCTAAAAGCGTGGTTAATTCAGGTTTTTGGCCTCACGAAGGCGGAACGCGCACGCCGTTTACTTACGCTACCTGGGTTAGGCGACTCCAAGCCATCGGAGTTAATGTGCCAGATGCTCACACTCCTTGGCTCCGAACCGCAATGCTTCCTCTTTCGAGAGTTATTTTTGAGCCAATTGCCCGAGCAGGTACAGGCAGCCCTCGCAAGATCGGATGCTACGGATTGCGTCGCACTTGCCGCTGAGGCAGACACCATTTATGTGGTCACGCAGCAGCACTGTGTCGCCACGAGATGACCCCCCCTCGCAGATCCCGCCCCGACGCCTCCATCGCCCGGCTTGTGCTTTTACCACGCCCGTTTCGGTGCGAGAGCCAGATGCTGCCGGCCTCCCTGCAGTTTCACGCCTCAACCGAAGGAAAAACACCAGCGCCACATCCGGGAAAGGAAGCCCGACCCTGAGGGATGTCCCACGGCCGCGATGGCGATCGGCGATTCCGGGAAGCTCCTTTATATTACTGATTCCATCTCTGGCCGACGGTTTTTATGCGACACAGGGGTGCAGTGTAGCATCCTACCCGCCTCTGTCCTCGACATCTGGACTGGGAGGCATGGTTTTCCCCTCCAGGCCGCCAACGGCGGTGCTATCTGTACTTTCGGTAAACGGCGAGCCCAGGTGTGTTTCGGCGGACAGCGTTTTCAATGGGACTTCATCACCGCCAAAATCTCGCAAACCATTCTCGGCACAGATTTTTTATGCGCCAACAGCCTTTTGGTGGACGTGAGAAATCGCCGTCTGATTAAGGCGGTCACTTTCAACTCCATCCCTTGTTTCCGCAGCACAGTTGTGTCGCACACTGTCTCCTGTGCTATGCCCGTGCCTAATGAATTCACTCGCCTGCTCGGGGAATTTCCGGAGCTAACCAAGTCTACTTTCTCCTCATCCACCGCCAAACACGGTGTGGAACACCACATCGCAACGACCGGCTCTCCGGTTTACGCACGAGCTCGGCGCCTGGAACCCACCAAACTCGCGGCCGCTAAGGCAGAATTCGCCGCAATGGAGCGGTTGGGGATTATTCGGCGGTCGAATAGTCCCTGGTCCTCGCCACTCCATATCGTCCCGAAACCCGGTGGCGGATGGCGGCCATGCGGTGACTACCGACGCCTTAATGATGTTACAACTCCCGATCGGTACCCAATACCGCATATACAGGATTTCTCCGCGCATTTGGCGGGAAAGTCAATATTCTTGAAGGTCAACCTCGTACGGGGATACCATCAAGTGCCTGTACACCCCCAAGACATCAAAAAGACGGCGGTCATTACTCCTTTTGTCCTCTTCGAGTTCCTACGGATGCCGTTTGGGCTTAAGAATGCGGCGCAGGCGTTTCAGCGTCTGATGGATTCGGTGCTGCGGGACCTTCCCTTTTTATTCGTCTACCTTGACGATATTCTGATCGCCAGCTCCACCAAAGAGGAACACATCTGCCAGTTGTGCACCCTCTTTCGCCGCCTCCATCAACATGGTTTGATAATCAACCCAGCCAAATGTCAGTTCGGCCTACCACATATCGACTTCTTGGGCCACCGCATCACTTCGGAGGGTGCGATGCCGTTTCAGTCGAAGGTAGAGGCGATTACAGCGTTCCCACAGCCGCAGTCCATCAAGGCCCTCCAGGAGTTCCTGGGTATGGTAAATTTTTACCACCGTTTCGTTCCCAGGGCTGCTCAACTTATGCAACCACTCTACGAGGCTCTCAGGGGAAAGCCGGGTAAAGGGCCCGTGGTTTGGACGCCCAAGATGGACTGCGCCTTCAGCGACACGAAGACCACTCTTGCAAGCGCAACTATGTTGGCACACCCACTGCCGGGTGTCACTATCGCTCTCACGACCGACGCTTCGGACTACGCCATAGGCGCCATGCAAGAACAGTGGGTCGGCAGCACGTGGCAGCCACTGGCGTTTTTTAGTCGCCAACTACGACGTAATGAGCGCAAATACAGCACGTTTGACAGGGAGTTGTTGGCGCTGTTTCTGGCTATCCGCCATTTTTGATTTTTATTAGAGGGACGCCACTTCGCCGCGTTCGTGGATCACAAGCCACTGACGTTTGCTATGGCCAAGACCGTCGAACCATGGTCGGCTCGACAGCAGTGACAACTTACCTTTATTTTGGAGTTTACTACCGACATCCAGCACGTGGCCGGAAAGGATAACATGGTGGCTGATTGTCTCTCGCGTGCGACCGTCCAAGCCGTTCAGCTGGGGATCGACTATTCCCAACTGGCTGCCGACCAAGCCACCGATCCGGAAACGCAGGCGTTCCGTTCTGACTCCTCCTGCCTCCAGCCAGCAGATGTGCAGTTCCACTCAGCAGGCTCCTCCGTGCTCTGCGACGTCTCCTTGGGGGATCCCCGCCCAATCGTTCTGACCTCCTGGCGTTGCAAAGTTTTCGATGCCATACACGGACGTTCGCATCCTGGCGTGAAGGCATCGCAAAGATTACTGGCATCTAAATTTGTCTGGAGAGGGATGCGTAAAGATGTTCGCGACTGGGCTAACACCTGCATTGTGTGTCAAAAATCTAAGGTTCAACGACACGTAAAAGCCCCCTTGGCCACTTTCGAAGTGCCAGAATGGCGTTTTGACCATGTCCACGTAGACCTCGTTGGGCCGCTTCCGCCGCCACAAGGGTGCACACACCTCCTGACCATGGTCGACCGCACTACAAGATGGCCAGAGGCGGTTCCTTTGGCGTCTACTACCTCCGCTGATGTAACCAGGGCTTTTATCTCCTCGTGGGTCGCATGTTTCGGTGTCCCGTCAGATATTTCATCCGACCGCGGTCCACAGTTTTCGTATGAACTTTGGAACGCTGTAGCCTCAGGTTTGGGCAGCAAGCTCCATCGCACCATGGCCTACCACCCGCAGGCGAATGGGTTGTGTGAGCGTTTCCATCGGTCGCTAAAGGCGTCGCTAAGGGCCACCCTTCAGGGCACTGCATGGGTAGATCGACTCCCGTGGGTTCTGCTTGGTTTGCGCACGGTGCCTAAAGAAGACCTGCAGCCATCTTCCGCGGAACTGGTGTATGGCCAGCCACTCCGGGTGCCGGGCGAATTCTTGCCATCGCCAACTAAGCCGTGGTCCGCGGCTGATGAACTCAGCACCCACCGAGAAACGGCCGACTCCTTTAAGCCGATTCCGACGTCACACCACGGCCTTCCTTCCTCTCATATTCCAATGGAGTTAAGGCAGGCCGAGTTTGTCTTCGTTCGCCATGATGCCCATCGCGGTACACTCCAGCCTTCTTATACGGGCCCCTTCCAGGTGCAGGAGGCAGGTGACAAGAGTTTTTTGGTCGACATCGGGGGCAAACCCGACTACATTTCAATTGACCGCCTCAAGCCCGCACACCTGGACCTCGACCGGCCGGTCGAAACTGCACAGCCACCACGCCGTGGTCAACCGCCCACTGCTACTATGTCCGAACGGATCATTCCACCTGTCAGCCCATCTACCGCTCAACAAATTCCTCTCTGGGAATATAGGAGTCGTTCGAACAGACTTGTCCGAACTCCTCTTTGATTGACTTTCACTGTTAAAGACAATTCTGGGGGGGCGCATGTGGCACAGCCACCAAGGGACTCTTATATTGATGTACATAATTATCTGTAACAGAATGAATCTGTACCTGTATTCGTTTTACTACATGTAAATAGCGCGGTCCCTAGAGGGTTAAGACCAAACGCGATGACGTCACCACATGGGTCACGTGACATTCCCAACGGCGGGAAATGTGATGACGTCATGACGTCAGAGGGAGGAGCTCTCTCTCTCAGTCCTTGTGGAGCCAGCATTGAGCATAGACCTGTTTGTTAGTTCTCCTGCGTTTGATTGTTACTTCTGCAAAACAGTATTAAACTTCGTTTGGTTAACAGACTGACTCGATCTCAGTCTTTTGATTAGAAATCTGACAATTCCTACAAAGTTGCTTTTCACCTTCTACATGGGCTGTTACTCTGATGATTTATGGGTTGAAACTCAATCTTGGTCTTAATGCATCAGTTAAGCTGTGATGTCATGATGTCACTCAGTGGGACATTTCAAATGAATAGAGGAGAGAACATAATTTGACTGACATTTTAGGTTGCAGCATCTTGAACCTGTCGGCAGTGGATTTTAATGAGGCATCCATTACCTTTCATAATTTTACACTTATCCTAATGATTTATTTTAATGCATTCAAAATGAGAGTCTGGCTGACAATGTCAGCTATCGCTGTTTCTGTTCATATTTTATCGTGCCAACTTTTATTAGTTGGAAATTTCAGCTTCCTGGGGAAACTAAATCCTGGAGTTTTGTAAATAAATCAAAAATATTGCACATTGCTCCAGAACCCTGTGAATGTGGTCAGTCTCCCTGGTAACTGTTACATAGCGACATATCTGGAACTTATTAGCAAATGTTATAGCATTATTATTACTGACCCCCTGCCATAGAGTGCATTTTATCAATTTAACCCCTTTCACCCCTTGTAGAAGACACCATAAACTGACATTTAACCAGAAACACTGTGGAAAGACGTGAAGTTAGGTTCTAAATATAGCACATAACTTACATCCTTTTGATTTATTTCATTGCAACATGGCTAATAATTTTGTAGGGGGGCCTCTTTTAACTGGTTTAAGGTAATTCACCTGGTCTTGCAGCCTTTGCCTGCACTCTGACCAATTCTAATCTTTTACCTAGTTTACGGTAATTCACCTGGTCAGGCAGCCTGCTGCTACACTGTAAATCAATTTCCAATAAACCAATTTTCAAACAATGGTTTCGAATCGCTACCCCACCTTCCAGTTCTGACTGAAGGACTTATAATTAATGATATTAAAATGGACACGTGGTTTGGATGAGAGAAAAAAATCAAGTTTTATTAACTAAATGAACTACAATCAAATTATAAACTATACCACACGAACACAGTAATTACAGTAAAATTGCTTAAATGGGGGAATGCAGATGGTAAAAACGAGGGATTAAATGGCTACAATGTTAATTAAACAATCTTAGCAATATCCCCTTAATTCACCATCCCCTAACTCCTCACCCGGTTGCTTTGCTGAGGAGTCAGAAACTCTGCTCACATGTGGTCCAGCGAAGTGAGAGAGAGAGAGAGAGAGAGAGAAGCTCACCTGTGGTCACAGGAAGTAAAAACAGAGCGATAGCTTCTCAGGAGCTATCTTATATACCTGGTGAGCCCCCTGCTGTTTGCCTGTCTGGAAAATTCACGCCCAAAAAGTTCCAATACACAAAAGAAATGCTGTGATTGGCTAATTCAAAGTGGTTGGAATGGGTTAATGTGTCTGCACTGTGGGGCTGAAATGTTCCCGCCCACATCCGGAGCACACCTGGGCTAAAACAAAAGGGAATCCAACTGCCGTATTGTCCAATAATGGGTGATTCAAAAACCCATTCATTGCTTAAACTGTTACATATCAAAATCTGTTCCATGGTTTCAGTCTATCATTGTCTGTGAGTGCTTTGAATGGCTGTGTAAACAGAAGCAGTTTCGAATCGGTTGTCCTGCGGTTATTCTCAAGTGGGCTAATCTCTTAATGAAATAAGCAACTTCAAGTGCTTCTGAAGGGAAGCTCCCTTTGATTGGCAGGTCTTTGACTGCCACTGTATCCTCCCACTTTTTCACACAGACAACTCGAGTTGCTTTTTTTCAAGCCCCATTCTTCTTGGCCAATGCTTTCTGTGGCCATTTTAAAACCTTTTGTGATTGCCCAAACTCCAGGGAACAATTTTATTCATAAAAGTACTGGCTTAAGGTGTGTGAATATTTTCCACAGATCTCTTTGACTCCCATGTTGTCCACATTCTTTCCATCTCAGTGCAGTTCTAGGCACATTTTAAAACATTGTAGACAAGTCACATCACCCAATTCTTCATCCATGATGTGGACCAATATTTTCAATCTTCAGGGAAATAGGGGATTTTGCGAAACCCCTACATTCCGCCCTTTTGATACTCCCAACTTGCTTGTAGTATCAACTCGAAGGAGTGAGCAAAATTTTCAGACCCCCTCACAAACAACCATCCTCTGTATTTACCTAATAGCTATCTGCCACTGATCCCCCGACCCGTCTATTTCCCCTAAAATTCGAAAAAAAAACGTAGTACGGTAGGCATCTTACAGATACATCAGTTTACAATAAGGGGTCTCATACCCCTACACGCTTGTAAAATTAAAATGCAATCAAAATTTACAAACGCTTGTTACATTATTGCTTATTACAAAATGTTGTAATCTTAGTTACACAATGCAATCAAAATGATCCCAAGCACGGAGAGGGTCCTACGCCTCTGCTCCACTTGGCGCTGTAACACAAAATACAAAAGAAAAAAAATCTTAAACAACATGTGTAGTGTCCGTGTGTTGATAAAGACACTGAAGACAGGAGTTGGTTCATAGGTATTTACTAAGCAAAGTCTGGGGGGGGGGGTTCTAATGGATATACACAATACACAGGCTTATATAGCCCGAGTGGCAATCACTGGCACCACAGCACACCTGGGGCTCTTAAAGGCACATACACTACAATTCCTCCCCTTTTAGCTAACCAGTACATCATATTTTAAGTAATTATTAATTTACATGTTATAAGCAAAATAATATACATTGCTATAGTTAATTAATTATAAGTCAGTCTCTCAGGAGGCTTCCTGACTCGGTCCGGATAACGCCTCGGGGGTGTAGTAGTTTCTGGTGGTGTAGTAGGTTCTTCTGGCAAGGCTGATTCGGCTTGAATGCCAGTGTCGGGTTCATCGGGTTCCAGTATCACTGGATCGGAGGTAGATATGGGTATCTCTACTTCATCATTAGATGTATAGAGTTGTGGTGTAGGTTGTCCCTTTTCGGATGACTTTATGACTTGATCAGCATGGCGCCTTATTATGCTTTCTCCGATGTCCACGGTATACATCAGTGGTCCTAGTCGTGTGCAGATAGTTCCAGGCTGCCATTTCTCGGTACGGTAGTCCCGAGCCAAAACTTGTTGACCTATCTGGAAGGTTCTAGTTGGCCTTTCATTCATGCCTTGAAACTGCCGGTTCTCCACGTCCCTTCTGATGTTGGGCTTGACCAAATCCAGCCGGCATCTTAGGTTTCTATTGAAGAACATCATGGCGGGAGTTTGGTTGCATTCCTGTATGCGAATAAGAAGTTATCCACCTTGTGCTGAAGTTTTATGTCTTCATTACCCATGGCCTTTATGGCCTTCTTGAAGGTCTGGACAAACCTTTCCGCCAATCCATTGGTGGCGGGATGGTATGGGGCGGACGTGTAGTGCTTAACCCCATTGTTTTTTAAGAACTTTCTGAATTCTTCGGACACAAATTGCGGTCCATTATCAGAACAGATCTGTTCCAGCAGCCCATTCCTGGCAAATATGGTCCTTAATACTGTGATGGTTTCTTCCATGGTGGTGGAGGACATCTTTATTACCTCCGGCCACTTGGAGTGTGCATCAACTGCGATTAAGAACATTGAGTCCATAAATGGACCAGCAAAGTCAATGTGTACCCTTTGCCAGGGAGATGAGGGCCACTCCAATGGATGTAGAGGGGCTTGTGGTGGAGCATTTTGGACCTTCTGGCATCCTAGGCAGCTCTTGGTCATTTCTTCGATGTCTCCATCGATACCTGGCCACCATACAAATGCCCTGGCTAGGTTCTTCATTTTCACTCCACCCAGATGCCCCTCGTGAAGCTCCTTTAGCACTTTATCCTGGAGTTTGGGTGGAATCACCACTCTGGATCCACACATCAAGGTTCCTCGGCACACTGACAGCTGTTCTCTTCTTTGCGAGAATGCTGGCAACAGTGGTTCGCCATGTGCTGGCCATCCCTTCACTGTTAAATCGTAGACCCGTGAAAGAGTCGGGTCATTTCTCGTTTCCCTTTCAATGGCAGAATTTGTTACTGGTAGACATTCCACTATGGTAGAGTGGAACATCTCCATTGGGTCTACTGTAGGTGCCTCTTCTACCGTTGGCAACGGTAGGCGCGATAAACCGTCAGCATTCCCATGCTGTTTTGACCCTTTGCATTCTATGTTGTATTGGTGTGCCCCTAGAAAAAGGGACCACCTCTGTAGCCTTTGCGCTGTCATAATGGGTGTGGTGTATGTAACCTGTTCCACCTTAAGAGAACTTAAGCCTGGTCCACCTTAAGAAAGGTACTACTTTCTTTGGCTGCTGTATACGTAATACCGGTGGTGACCACACCGGTATATAAGCACAGTGTAATAATATTGTATTCAGTATAGTCCTGACCTCCAACCAGTAAAGACCTGTTGAATTTACTCTTGTGGTCTGTGTAGTAATTCTCACTATAACACACAGACTTAACAGTGGCGACGAGTCCGATTCTTACCCTGCTGCAGTAATTTCTACGGCGACTTCGTCCACAGGCAGGACGCCGAAGAGAGGTTTCCACCCTCATCACCTACTGGAAGACACGTCGAGCGGCAGGCATCGAGCAACCGGAGTGCAGAAGACATCCTGACCTCGAAGCCTCCATCAGCGACTGTCAGCTTCTTCTACTACCTCGTGGTGGGTAAGCCGGGCAGCGACGCGACAGAAAGTCAACCGCGTTGGCTGTACAGACGGGGCTGGGAAGACGGAGGAATAAGGGCGGTGAGGTCGATCGCGACCGGAGATAAGGGCCGGGCCGCTTTCGAGCGAGAGGCGCAGCGCGGGACATCGATCGCGACCGGAGATAAGGGCCGCATTCGGGCTAAAGGCGCAGCGTCTGGGGAAACTGAAGGCGCGAGAGCCGCGGTGAAGCGGAGACAGCGTCGGGGAACGGGTGAAGACCGCCAAGCGCGGGAAAACCGCCATTTTGTGGGCGGAGGACGACGACAAGAGCGGGAAGCCGCCATCTTGGATAACATTAAAAATACAATAAATTGCTACGATGCCTAAACATGGGAACATTAATGCCTTCGACAGTGATATAGAAAACTGGGCTATGTATGTAGAACGCATACAAAACTATTGTAAGGCAAATAAAATTCCTGATGCAGATAAAGCACTAACATTACTAAACTTAATGGGTGCGAAGACATACGGGCAATTGAAACACCTGTTATCACCAGATGAACTGGCGGATAAGATGTTCGAACAGATTGTTACTGTCCTAAAAAATCATCTTAACCCCACGCCGCTGATGCTAGCGGAACGATTTAAATTTTACGATAGAAGACAGCTGCAAAATGAAAGCAATGCTGAATATTTGATGGAATTACGTAAGCTAGCAAAATATTGTCAGTTTGGAACGGGACTGACAGAGGCACTTCGAGATAGATTTGTGTGTGGTTTATTTAAACAGGATACACAAAGGCGACTGCTCGAGGAGAATGAGCTGTCTCTCGAGAAGGCGGTCACTATGGCAGCAGCACACGAGGCCGCAGCGAGAGGCACGGCAGTAATGCAGCTACGGCCACCGGAACTCGGTACAAACAAATTGGGTTTGAGTTCTGTCAAATGTTATCGTTGTGGAAAGACAACGCACGATCAGAACCAGTGTTGGTTTAAAAACCAAGCATGCAGAACGTGTGGCAGGCTTGGTCACATAGCTAAAGTATGCCGGTCAGGAAAGAAGACCAGCAACAAAAAGTCACCGCAAGGAAAATATGCAAAGGTACACAAGGTGACAAAGAACAGTTTGACCGAACAGAAGTCAGATTCAGACGCTAGCAGTAATGAACTGGATAGCTTAAGAATACACAACGTTGGTAAGGATACAGACCTCCAGACAATTTGGGTCACTCTTCAGATAGCAGGAGTCCAAGTAAAAATGGAATTGGACACTGGATCGGCATTGACGGTCATGAATAAGAAAGATTACAGAAGGTTATTCCAACATATTCCCTTACAGGATACGGAGATTATATTGAAAACGTACACGGGGCAAAGAGTGTACCCCATCGGAAAAATAGAGGTAGAAGTGGTCCACAAGGGCGAAGGAAGCCAAGTAATGGACTTATATGTGCTACCTGAAGGAGGTCCACCACTACTAGGACGGGAGTGGATTAGGAAAATGAATATGGACTGGCACTCCTTGAAAGCACTAACGGTAGATTCCGGGGAAACAGCTGTCAAACCTAAACGATTGTCCAGAATATTGGATGAGGCTAAAGAGGTGTTCCAGCCGGGACTGGGAACACTGAGAGGAATTACGGCAAACATCAAGATTGATGAACATGCACAACCAAAATTTTTTAAAGCCAGACCGGTACCCTATGCAATACGACCTGCGGTTGAAGCGGAGCTGGAAGCACTAGAACATTCAGGTGTACTGTCTAAAGTAGATTGGAGTGAGTGGGCTACGCCCATTGTTCCCGTTATGAAACGTCCTGCGAACAATAAGCCAGGAGATCCAGGGAAGGTTCGCATCTGTGGAGATTTCAAAATCACCGTTAATCTGGTGCTTCACACGGTGCAGTATCCGCTTCCACGGATTGAGGATATTTTTGCTTCACTGTCTGGCGGGAAACACTTCACCAAGATAGAACTGGCGCAGGCGTACTTGCAGATGGAGGTTGAAGAAGAGTCACGCCAATACCTCACGATCAACACGCATCGAGGGTTGTACCGGTACAATAGGCTGGTTTTTGGAGTGGCATCGGCTCCAGCAATTTGGCAGAGGGCCATGGAGCAGGTATTACAGGGAATTCCAGGCACACAATGTTACCTGGACGACATTCTGATCACAGGTGATGGTGATGAACAACATCTCGCTAACTTGGGACTGGTGCTCAACAGACTGAAAGAGTATGGACTTAGAGTTAATCGGCAGAAATGTGAGTTCTTCCAGAAGCGGATCTTGTACTGTGGTCATGTCATTGACCGGGAGGGGCTTCATAAGTCTCCTGACAAGATAGAGGCAGTTGTAAAGGCTCCCGCTCCGGAGAATGTCTCTCAGTTGAGGTCGTTTCTAGGATTAATTAACTATTACCATAAATTTCTGCCAAATCTATCCACGGTACTGCATCCGTTGAATGCTCTTTTACAGAAAGGGGTACCATGGGACTGGGGCGAAAATTGTAAGAAGGCATTTCGCAAAAGCAAAGAATTGATCACCTCAGAGGAAGTGTTGGCTCACTTCAACCCGACACTGCCTATTCGGTTGGCTTGTGATGCTTCTCCATATGGTATTGGGGCAGTACTCTCACATAAATTGCCAAATGGCACGGAAAAGCCAGTCGCGTTTGCATCCAGATCATTGACCTCCGCTGAGCGCAACTATGCGCAGATCGATAGGGAGGCCCTTAGCCTTGTATGGGGAGTGAAGAAGTTTAATCATTACCTACAGGGCCAAAAATTCACACTTCTGACGGACCATCAACCGTTGGTGTCCATTTTTAACCCTAAGAAGGGTGTTTCGGTGATGACAGCACAGCGTCTCCAGAGATGGTCTCTTTTCTTAGGGGCACATCAATATCAGATAGAATTCAAAGGTACGAAACAGCATGGCAATGCTGATGGCCTGTCGCGCCTGCCACTACCTGAAGATGAAGACACGACGAAAGTTGACCCTGTTGAGTTATCTCATTCGACCATTATTGAGTGTTTACCTGTCACCAATGCAAGTATTGAAAGAGAAACCAGGAACGACCCGACACTGTCCAGAGTCTATGAGGTGACAGTGAAAGGATGGCCAACACGGGGTGATCCTCTGTTACCGGCATTCTCGGCAAGGCGAGACCAGCTGTCCGTCTGCCATGGTACTTTGATGTACGGGACAAGAGTGATTATTCCTCCCAAGTTAAGGGAAAGAGTTTTAAAAGAACTACATGAAGGTCATCTGGGGGGAGTTAAAATGAAAAGTCTTGCTAGGGCTTACGTATGGTGGCCGGGTATTGACCAACAGATTGAGGAGTTAACGAAAAGCTGCGCTGGGTGTCAAAAAGTGCAAAATGCACCTCCGATAGCACCGCTACACCCATGGGAATGGCCTTCAGCCCCATGGCAACGTGTACACATTGACTTTGCTGGTCCATTCATGGACTCCATGTTCCTAATCGCGGTGGACGCACATTCCAAATGGCCAGAAGTCATCAAGATGAATATCACTACTTCAGAAAAGACAATTGCGGTGTTAAGAACAATATTCGCAAGGAACGGATTGCCAGAACAGATCTGTTCGGACAACGGACCACAGTTTGTATCGGAAGAATTCCAACAATTCTTAAAGAAGAATGGAGTTAAACATTATACCTCTGCCCCATATCATCCGGCGACAAACGGGTTGGCTGAAAGATTTGTCCAGACATTCAAAAAGGCTATTAAGGCCATGAATGATGATCAGATTCCGCTGCAACACAAGGTCAATAAGTTCCTGATGTCATATAGAAACGCCGATCATGCCGTGACTAACCAAAGTCCTGCTATGATGTTTTATAACAGGAGGTTGCGGTCCAAGTTGGACTTGTTAAAACCAAATGTGCGGAGGGAAGTGGAAAACAAACAGTTTCGGCATATTAACAGCAAGACCACTCGAACTTTCGACGTAGGACAACCAGTGATGGCAAGGGGCTATGGAAACGAAAAATGGCAGTCCGGAACAATCCGGGCCAGACAAGGACCTCTGATGTACACCGTAGATATTGGTCATAATGTGATAAGGCGTCATGCGGATCAACTGGTAGAGTCGAGAGCAAGGGTCGAACCCATGGTTGTGACAGAGACAGCTGTGGAAGACGTTCATGAACCTGAAGCATCTACCTCGGCCGAGAATGTACTTGATGATGATGACACCCAATACATTGGCAACCAACTAGAGGAGGCACCTCAACAACAAGAATCAGAGACCACTGAAAGGCGTTATCCAAGCCGAATCAGAAAGCCTCTTGAGAGACTGAACCTTTGAACTGTTATACCTGAAGTTATATATGTATATATGTTATGTTTACTTGGGGATATGACTGTTAAGCTAAAAAGGGAGGATTGTGGTGTATGTAACCTGTTCCACCTTAAGAGAACTTAAGCCTGGTCCACCTTAAGAAAGGTACTACTTTCTTTGGCTGCTGTATACGTAATACCGGTGGTGACCACACCGGTATATAAGCACAGTGTAATAATATTGTATTCAGTATAGTCCTGACCTCCAACCAGTAAAGACCTGTTGAATTTACTCTTGTGGTCTGTGTAGTAATTCTCACTATAACACACAGACTTAACAATGGGAACACCCTTTTTAGGGTTGAATATGGAGATGAGGGGTTGATGGTCAGTCAACAAGGTAAATTTTTGTCCGTGTAGGTAATGGTTGAATTTCTTTACTCCCCATACCAGGCTGAGTGCTTCCCTGTCGATTTGGGCATAGTTACGCTCAGCTGAGTTCAATGAGCGTGACGCAAAAGCTATTGGCCGTTCCGAGCCATCAGGGAATTTATGCGATAATACTGCTCCTATGCCGTAAGGGGATGCATCGCACGCCAGTCTGATTGGCAGTGATGGGTTGTAATGAGCCAAAACTTCTTTGGATGTGATTAAGTCTTTGCATTTATGGAAGGCACTTTTGCAGTCTTCGTTCCATTTCCAAATTACTCCTGTTTGTAGCAGTTCATTAAGAGGGTGTAGAAGAGTTGATAAGTTCGGTAAAAATTTATGATAGTAATTTATTAATCCCAGGAACGACCTTAATTGTGAAACATTTTCAGGTGCTGGGGCTTTTATGACCGCCTTAATTTTTTCAGGTGACTTATGCAACCCTTCCTTATTTATTATGTGGCCACAGTATGATATTTGATTTCGGAAAAATTCGCACTTGGGGCGATTTGCTCGTAGGCCCCGTTCTCTCAGCCTAGTGAGCACCTGCTCTAAATTGGCAAGGTGCTCGTTGTCGTTTTCTCCTGTTACAAGGATGTCATCTAGGTAGCATTGAGTCCCCGGAATCCCTTGGAGGACTTGCTCCATAGCTCTTTGCCAGATAGCTGGAGCGGATGCTACTCCGAAAACCAGTCGATTGTACTGGTACAGACCTTTGTGTGTATTTATCGTGAGATATTTTTAGAGGCCTCTTCAACCTCCATCTGTAAATATGCCTGTGCCAAGTCAATTTTGGTGAAACATTTCCCTCTGGATAGTGAGGCGAAAATATCTTCTATCCTCGGAAGAGGATACTGTACCATGTGAAGGACCGGGTTTACAGTCACCTTGAAGTCTCCACAGATGCGAATTTTTCTCTGTTCTTCAGATTTATCATTCTTCAATGCTTTCTTCATGACTGGGACGATGGGTGTTGCCCACTCGCTCCAATCTATTTTAGATAATACGCCTGCCTTTTCCAAATTCTCCAGCTCTGCCTCGACTGCTGGACGAATTGCGTATGGCACCGGTCTTGCCTTAAAAAACTTGGGAATTGCTGCATCTTCCACTTTTATTGAGGCGGTGATGCCTTTCAAGGTTCCTAGTTTCTCTTGAAACACTTCTTTGGCATTGGCCAAGATGTCTTTTAATCGTTCAGGTATGACGTCATCATCATTTTTTTTCCTTACTGGTCACCGTCAGTGCCTGAATGGAGTGCCAGTCTAAACGTATTTTTCTGATCCATTCACGACCCAACGGCAGTGGACCACCATCTTGTAGAACGTATAAATACAACTTCTGTATTTCCTTGCCGTTGTATACAACAGGCACCCTTATTTTTCCTTTGGGGTGTACTTTCTGCCCCGTATATGTTTTCAAGATAATGGATGTGTCTTTTAAAGGTATATGCGGAAATAGCCGCTCGTAATCCCGTCGATTTATGACGGTCAGAGCTGATCCTGTATCTAGCTCCATTTTAACTGGGGACCCTGCTATTGTGAGGGTAACCCAAATGGTCTGGTAATCTTCTTTGGCAATTACATTATGTAATTTGAGAGAGCTTAGTCTCTTGTTCCCGGAGTCGCTATCGCTCTTCTGGTCTTCGGAGCTACTGTCCGTCATCATTTGTACCTTTCTGTGCTTTTCCTTATTGATTCTTTTCCTGTTAGTGGATTTTTTGTTTTCAGATCGGCACACACGTGTAATGTGTCCCATCTTTCCGCATCGCCTGCATGCTTTTTCCTTGAACCAGCAGTCCCTCTGGTCATGGGTGGATCTGCCGCAGCAATATCTCTCGAAACCCCGTGTCATTTCATGGGTGCCGAAGTCCTGTGGCCTTTGCTGTATCTGTGCAGCTCCTATTGCACTGAAAGCCTTGTCCAGTGTTAAATTTTTCTCAGAAGATAGCTTTTTTTGTGTTTCTACACTTAGGGGATCGCAGACGAATTTGTCTCGCAGAGAATCTGCCAGTCCTGCCTCGAATTGGCAGTGTAGGGTATCAACAATCTCCTTAAAATTCTTGTCCATCGGTTCGGCTGGAGTGATTAAGTTTCGTAACAGCTTGTATGTCTTTGCGCCCATTAGATCCAGAAGTACTGAAGCTTTTTTCTCATCTTCTATTCCATTTGCGGTGCAATATACCTCCACTCTTTCCACATATGTTGTCCAATCCTCTATCTCGTTATCAAAAACATCAACATTGCCAAAATTAGACATCTTAGAAAAGATATGGCGCTTCCCGCGCTTTTCTTTCTTTTCTGTAGAAAAGATATGGTGCTTCCCGCGCTTTCCCGCCGCTGCTGCCGATGACAACGCTGTTTACTGTGGTTTCCGTTTGTTTTATTTTTTAATTTATTGTTGGAGACTCGTTCCCGCCGGAGTGTCTCTCCAGGTCTGAACGCTGACCTGCTTGCCGTGCCGGCTGTCTCCCGAGTGCTCCCTCCCAGTCCGTTATTGCTTGCCTCCGATTTCGCTGCCTGTCTCAGCTGTAGAGCCAGCCGCTGGAGCCCCAGCCTGACGCCCAGGAAGGATTAGCGCAGTACCTGCCACCAGCTTGGCCAGCTGGTGAAACCACAGCTTCTCTCACTTCCTTGAGTCTTCAGGACGCCCGAGGAATCGATGTCCTTGAGGTGCTGCCGAATTGCAGGTAAGCCCGTTTCCACTTCGTCGCCACTGTAGTGTCCGTTTGTTGATAAAGACACTGAAGACAGGAGTTGGTTCATAGGTATTTACTAAGCAAAGTCTGGGGGGGGTTCTAACGGATATACACAATACACAGGCTTATATAGCCCGAGTGGTAATCACCGGCACCACAGCACACCTGGGGCTCTTAAAGGCACATACACTACAACATGCTTAAACAAACCCCGACCATCACGTGCCAATGATGGGTCGCGAAATTCGAGTGGGTAATTGCTCCTCCCACCCGGGCAGTAAATGTACCTTCCACCCCCCTTTGATCATCTTAAACTTTAAAACAGACAGAATGGATTTACAGATCAGCCTGCTCTGCCAGCCCCAAACCTTTCCCTTGTCCCTTTGTGGAGGCGGGGTACCCCTCATGTTTAAAATTACCTTGGCACAGACCGAGACTGGGGAGTATGGGATCGTGACTCCCAGTCCCTCCCCCTCCCGTCTTCCCTCGACTGGCTGCAGAAAATGATGGGTGCCTGTGTGGCGGCTCTCACTGGCCCCACACTGAAACTTGGATCCCAGATCCGGCCACCCACTCCTCCTTCCCAGCCACACTTACCCTCTTTGCCCGTGGGCCCCCGGGTGAGTTCCTCCCTCCCCCGACCGCACCCACGCGACTCTCGGGCCTCCCCCTCCCTTTACAATCTTTCCCGGGCCATCACCACCCACCCCCGGGGAACATGTCCCTTTGTGGCAAGGCGCCCGCGCTTCCCCACCATGACTCCTCAACAGCGAGGTCTCCCGCAAGTGAACTTCGGTCAGGATAGTGCTGGGTTGGGGGCCGTGCCCCACCCAGCTGGGGCCATCTCTTCCGCGTAGGAGGAGTAGGCAGGTTCCTCCGGACCCTGTCCAGTTTCTCCCGAAGGTCGCGGTGGGGATTCCCTCTGGATTCACCCGGAGGCGAGGTGATCCCCAACATTCTGTATCTATATTTTCATTCGATGCCCAGCTCGGGCTGGGCAAACAGGGCTGCTTCATCTTCCACTCTCCTGCAAAACTTAAAAGGACATGCAGCCAGGTCTCACTGACCTGCTGCCTTAGGTGGAGACATGGTTGGGTCCCTCGACCTCGGACCAAAATACAAACATTTGGCACACTTATAAACTTAAACTTTAACTTAAAACATTTGAAACATTCTAAACTTAAAATACAAACCTTAAAAGCACGCTATATACACATATAGCTATAATACAAATGCCGCCCGTCTCCGGACGGCCAGGCTAATCTCTGGCACTGTCGCAGATTACTGCTGGCTGCAGCAAAGCTGGACTGCCTCCTGTCTCTGGTCCCCCGCAGCTTATGGCTGTTGAGTGGGGACCCCTGCCCTTTGGCTTCTCCCCGGTTTGGGAGATTGCTCTTTGTGGCAGGTACCCTGGTGACCACCTTTTCTTGGGCTTGCGGGCCCGCTGAGACCTTCTGAGGGGCGTCTCTGTGGGGGAAACTTTGGCTGGCGGACCTGAGCCAGGGTCGCAGCCCTAGCTGGCTGGGAGCCTTCTCCCCCATGTCCAAAACCCATTACCAGCTCCCCTGCAAGAGGAATTGCTCTCCCTGCCTCCCTAGGGTCCCACATCAGGGGGGGAACCACTCTGGAAGCGGGCTGGGAAGCTGGTCCCTTTAAACAGGCGACTGCGCCTGCGCAAATCTCCTCCCCTGAGTCCCGCGGCAGAGGCTGTGAAATCTCTGTCGTTAAACAAGCAGGTGCGCCTGTGTGAAAAAGCTGAGGAAGAGCCGCTGTGGTCCCGCCGGCAACTGCGCCTGCGCAAACCTCCTTTCCTGAGTTCTCCGGCAGAGGCTGTGAAGCCTCTGGCTTCAAGCAGGCGGCCGCGCCTGCGCAAACCGCCTCCTCTTTGTCCCACGGCAGAGGCTGTGAAGCCTCTGCCTTCAAACAGGCGATCGCGCCTGCGCGGGATAACTTAGAAAGAGCCACTGGGGTCCCGCCGGCAACTGCGATTGCGTTCGGTTACTTTAAAAAGGGTTGGGAGAACCGCTGGGTCTTCCAAGCAGGCCTGTGCGCCTGCACGTAAAAACTGAGCAGCAGGGATCTTTAAATGGCCGACTGTGCCTGTGCGCTCGGCCTCACTGTGAGCAAGAGCCGCTGGGGGTTCCAGGTTCGCGCTGTGCCTGCGCGAACCCGGTGTTGAGAAACCTCTCCTCTCGGGCGCGCGGCTGCGCCTGCGCGAACCTCCTTTTGGCAAAACTCTCCCCTCAGGCGCGCGACTGCGCCTGTGCGGGAAAACTGAGGCAGGTCCGCTGGGGGTACGGGCTGGGGAACCGCGCCTGCGCGAGCAGTTTCAGTGGATGGAGTGGCAGCAGCCTGTAGATTTCTGATCCCAGGCTGCTGTTTCTCTGTTCCTAAGCCACCCAACCATTTCGAATTTAAACTTTGGGCAAAACTAGGGTCCCACTAGGGTAGGGAAGTGTCCCAATTTATGGGCTGGACAACTCTTTTCCCTGGGAACAAGCCACAGTGCCTGTCTTTACAGGCTGTGAACTTGAACTTGTCTGGTGGGCAAACTCATGTCCTCTTACCTGGGTGGCTTTAAATGGGGAATTTTGGACTTGGACCTGCCTTTGGTCTGGGGCCAAAACTATCCCCTTTGTGCCTCCCTTGTCCCGGATTTCTGCTACTGGACCTGCTCTACAGGGGTCCCAGAACTCTCCTTCCCTGTTCCCTGGCTTAAACAGCTTACTCTGCCCAGGAATGGCTCCTCCCCCCACACAAGCCACAGCACTTGCCTGTGAACTTGTACCTACTGTGGGCTGAGGATTCCTATTCTCAGCCTCACTCCCAGCTGCCTGGTTGGGGTTGACTTTAAACCCCTTTCTTTCCAGTCCTTGTGGGGAGGCAGAGGTGGGCGAGGGGGCTGCAGCACCACTGATGGCGGCTCCCTTTCCCTGATTAGCCCTCATGAGAGATTTTAACTTCTCCAGGACAGACTCGATTGTGTCTGTCTCTGCCTTCTGAGTTGGGGCTGTGGGGTTCCTGGCTGTATCATCTCTCCCAGGCCTTTTACAATCCCTGCGCCAGTGGCCCTCCTCCCCGCACTTGTAACAAGTGACCTTGTTCTGGGAGGGATAGCTCCCCTCCTGGTGCCACTCTTTCTGATATGGAGCCCCCAGGTTTAACCTCGTGGACTTTACCCTTTTGCTGGGGGCTCTCACTATTCCTCCTGTTCCTAAATGCTACCATGAGCTGCCGGATTACAGTCTCTTCGGTTGCTAGGGGGTCTCGGGAGTCAAACCAGGTATCAGCTTTTACCTTTATTTGGGGCAGGCAATTGGACGCCAGGCAACGAAGCCATTGGGTCTGCTGCCGCTGGTTCAGTCATGTCCTATCTTGTCCCCCTGCACAGGCACGATTGTAGACTGGCCACAGCCTGTCTGCAAATGCCTGTGGGGTCTCCCCTTCCTTCTGCAGGGTTCTCCCAACGCGATCAAACGGATTGCCGTCGTTCGCACCCATGGCTTCCAGTATTTCCTCCTTCAGGTCCTCAAAACCCTTCTCTCCTCTCTTGGCCTCATCTGAAAGGGTCTGATAGAGCTTGCTATCCACAGAGAAAAGCAACATTCTGGCTTTCTCTTCATCATCACAGCCGTTAACACCGGCTGCCTGGTCTACTTGTTGGAAGTGCAGTGAGGGGGTCTCCCTTTTCAGAGAGCATGGGAATATGTTTCACCATACCCCTGAGCTGTGGGGTATCATAAGGGACCAGATAGGTATTCTGAACAGCCCCTGGGTCATTATTGTTCATGGGCTGACCGTACCTTCGTTGTCTGAGGGGGTATATTGGTCCTGGTCCCTGCCTGCCTAGCGGGACCTGCTGGCATTCTCCTACCACCCCATTGTCCACCCTGTCTTGCTGCCAGAGCCCCTGGAGACTTGGGGCCATGGGCTGCAGTCTTGGGATCTCTAATTCCCTATCCAGCCCCGTTCTGGGTGCTGCCTGTGGGATGTTTTCACTTGGGCTGCCAGTAAAATCCGGCTGACCTGCCTTCGGGCTGATCGTGCAAATCATCCCCCTTGCTTTTAAAGCCATGTTAAGGCTTTCTTTCTCTGCCCTACAGGGGCCATGATCTGCTTCACTAAACCTTTGGGCGCAGGCCAGCTTATAGGCTGCCTTTACTTCCCTAAACCTTTCCTCCTGCTCTTTTACTTCTGAGATGAGGCGGGCATTCTCTTCCCGCAGTCTCATCTCGCTATCTCTGGCCTCAGTGACTTCCTGCACCAGGCGCTCTATAAATGCCTGGCATTTTTCAAACTGGGACTCCCAATTCTTGGCCTCCTTAACCTCCTCCTGCTCCCTCATCTCATCCTTCCTAAACCAACCACCTATACCCCGATAGGTCAGCCTACACACTGCCGCTAAAATTTGCAGGGCTACCCACATACTGAAAACGAGAGAAACAAGAGCTGGTACTTTCTCCAGGTCCAAACCACTCTTCAAATCAAGAACTGCCTCCAGTCTTGCTGTGGTCGCCATTTTGTAGGGGGGCCTCTTTTAACTGGTTTAAGGTAATTTACCTGGTCTTGCAGCCTTTGCCTGTACTCTGACCAATTCCAATCTTTTACCTGGTTTACGGTAATTCACCTGGTCAGGTAGCCTGCTGCTACACTGTAAACCAATTTCCAATAAACCAATTTTCAAACAGCGGTTTTGAATCGCTACCCCACCTTCCAGTTCTCACTGAAGGACTTATAATTAATTAATGATATTAAAACGGACACGTGGTTTGGATGAGAGAAAAAAAATCAAGTTTTATTAACTAAATGAACTACCATCAAATTATAAACTATACCACACGAACACAGTAATGACAGTAAAATTGCTTAAATGGGGGAATGCAGACGGTAAAAATGAGGGATTAAATGGCTACAATGTTAATTAAACAATCTTAGCAATATCCCCTTAATTCACCATCCCCTAACTCCTCACCCGGTTGCTTTGCTGAGGAGTCAGAAACTCTGCTCACATGTGGTCCAGTGAAGTAAGAGAGAGAGAGAGAGAGAGAGAGAGAAGCTCACCTGTGGTCCCAGGAAATAAAAACAGAGCGATAGCTTCTCAGGAGCTATCTTATATACCTGGTGAGCCCCCTGCTGTTTGCCTGTCTGGAAAATGCGCCCAAAAAGTTCCAATACACAAAAGAAATGCTGTGATTGGCTAATTCAAAGTGGTTGGAATGGGTTAATGTGTCTGCACTGTAGGGCCAAAATGTTCCCGCCCACATCCGGAGCTCACCTGGGCTAAAACAAAAGGGAATCCAACTGCCGTATTGTCCAATAATGGGTGATTCAAAAACCCATTCATTGCTTAAACTGTTACATATCAAAATCTGTTCCATGGTTTCAGTCTATCATTGTCTGTGAGTGCTTTGAATGGCTGTGTAAACAGAAGCAGTTTCGAATCGATTGTCCTGCGGTTATTCTCAAGTGGGCTAATCTCTTAAGTAAATAAGCAACTTCAAGTGCTTCTGAAGGGAAGCTCCCTTTGATTGGCAGATCTTTGACTGCCACTGTATCCTCCCACTTTTTCACACAGACAACTCGAGTTGCTTTTTTTCAAGCCCCATTCTTCTTGGCCAATGCTTTCTGTGGCCATTTTAAAACCTTTTGTGATTGCCCAAACTCCAGGGAACAATTTTATTCATAAAAGTACTGTCCTAAGGTGTGTGAATATTTTCCACAGATCTCTTCGACTCCCGTGTTGTCCACGTTCTTTCCATCTCAGAGCAGTCTTTTGCAGTTCTAGGCACATTTTAAAACATTGTAGACAAGTCACATCACCCAATTCTTCGTCCACGATGTGGACCAATATTTTCAATCTTCAGGGAAATAGGGGATTTTGCAAAACCCCTACAATTTCTTTTGATTAAATCTCAAACCAGAATTATCCACTTTGACAGTGCAAACACTGGAGGCCTGCGTTGGTGTCACTGAAGTTCCTTTGAGTGCAGAAAGTGATGGAGGATGTCTTACTTCACAGGAGCAAACTCAAATTTCAAAAAACCTGCAATAAAAATGGAATTGCTTATTAAAGGTAATATGGAAGGGATTTGTCTCTAATTGATGGCTTCAGAGCTGTAATGTGCAAGAGAGTAGGCGGCATTAAAGATTTTCAGCGTTGAATCTTGTACAGGTCAGGCTTTTTCCCCTGCTTGAGCATTTTAAATTTATTACATGAACAAGATTTTTTAACCCATGCTCCATACTTTTGTATTTTTTAGACATTAAAGATTTTGGAATGAATTACTTCTACAGTTTAGTGATTTATAAACGGGCTTCTCCAATGGCACAGCTTCTAAAGATGGAACAGCTGATGGATTCTGATCAGGAAGATCCCAGGTTTGAGCCCCTGGCTGTGCTCAGTTAACTGAGCACCATTAGGTGAGCAGCATCAGTTTTGCAATAGGCCTCAGCACTCAAGGAAGAGAAAAATAGGCCAGAGTTTCCACTCCAGATTTCTGTCCACCAACCCTCGCTAAAAGTACATGAATGCTGGGCGAGGGAAGAATTGGGCTTGGTTACGCAGCCCAGTGCAGTTGGATACCCTGTCTGGGATTTGTAGGTAAATAGTGGGCATGTGGGGAGGTAATGAAGACTGCCCAAAGCTCATGGGACCATAACCCAGCGAGGAGTCAATGCCTTCAGGAAAAGAGGAGAAAACTTTGCCAGAAAAAAATATTCTTTCTTTTTTAACACACTGCAAATAATTAAAAAACTGACCAATAAAATCCCACAATAGAATTTTTAATGTTGACCGATTGTACTCTTTGCATATCACAAAAATACTCTTGCAGATAACGGCAATATCTACAGAGCTGAAAAAGTGGCAATATATGAATTGGCGTCCAGTAGAGAAATTTAAGGGATTAAAGCTACTTCCTACACAGACGGGATTCACTGGGACCTTCTACTAGAGGAAACAATTATTTTTAGAAACTTGTTAACAATTGCAGAGGCAGGCAGAGATATGAAGCAGCAGTTCAGGAGATAGACAGCTGAAGAAAGAAAGATGGTTTGATGCAGACAATCCAAGAACATGTTTAAAAGCATTAGATACTACAAACTAATTGACAATGCTTGTCAGTGTGTTGCACCAAATGCCTGAAATAAGCACTGCTTGTAAAATATCACCAGTTTCAATTTATAATAAAAATTGAAAGGCAAATTTATTTTAATGCTTGGACAGATGACTTGCTTTATGGCAGACTTCATTAAAACTGGTGCATGGAGAGTGATATTCTTTAGAAGACTATACAACATAATGGAGCATACAACAGCATAATCAATGTTGGTACGTTTTAATAATGATATATTCCTTACAAGTCCTAAAGCAAAGCGAATAGGCCACCAGGTAGTTTAATTAGTTTATATTTGTCCGCAAGGACATTTTTCATCGTCACGAAGGCCCCATAGGTGAAGATTTGAGGTGCACTATCTCTGTCCAATTCGAAAGCAGTTGAGAAATGCCTAACTATGGCGTGGCCAATTGAATTCTAGTTAACAGTCTGTAGGGTCAGAGATGATCAGATGATTTTTTAGGAGCATCTGCTGTTCACTCTTCACGCCAGCGAGTTGGTAAGGAAATTCAAAGGAATCAGGAAAGACTGACCATATTGGGTAGAACAACTCAGAGTGAATTAGCAACATGATTTTGCCACGAAGTCTATTCACCAGTTTTGCTACTGCATCTGAACAACAAAGTTGTGAAGGAGCTATGATGCAGAGGACTGGTAACCATGGGAGTGGAATAGGGTGCAATATGCCTGACTCAAAATGCATAGTCGTGTAATCACTAGCTTGGTGTGCAGTTAGCGAGGCCAAATGGGAGCGTAATATTGAATAGCAGAATGCGAGAGTAGATGAACATTTACTCCAGAGGAACAGCTGGCTTGGTGATAAGGTTATTTTGGGTTTTGACTTTTTCAGCAGTTTTCAGTGATTTTTGTAAGTTAATTAAACAAGATGATTTAGAATTATACTGAGTTCACAAACTTTTTAAAATTAAGTTGCGGGATGTGGGCATCTACATCTCTAATTGAGAAGATGGTGGTGAGCCACCTTCTTAAACTGCTGCAGTCTGTGTGGTGAAGGTCTGTTTAGTAGCAGTTTGGTGCAATTGGACAATCTGGTAGTTTCATGATTACTGATACTAGCTTTTTAATTCCAGATTTATTTAATTAACTGATTTTAAATCTCGTGGTGGGATTTGAACTCGTGTTTCTGCATCATTCGTCCAGGCCTCTGGATTACTAGTCCCGTAACATAACCACAATGCTACTGTACCCTCACTTTGTGGTACTTGGTTGAAGTTGCTGTTTGCGGCAGTAGTCCACCATAAATTTCATATCATTAGTGAGTGTGGTTACCAGGGTGGAAAAGTTGCTAACTTAAGTAGCAAAGGCACTGTCATAGGCATAGATGAATTTCCACGATCTGGTCACAGGCAGGTTGTTTCTGTACAGATTAAGAAGGTACGGTGCTAGAATTGATCCCTGCAGGAAGGCATTGATTTTGTATCTCCACAAGCTGGTGTGGTCAGCCATGTGTAGAAACATCAATCCTGTAGCAGTAATTTAACCAAGCAAGTGGCCCAATATGGCAGGACTCTCGATGTATTTTCCAAACAGGCTGCTGTTCGATCAAGGAAGACAATAGTAAACTTAAGGTTTTCGAAAGATAATTTTCAATGCAGATTGTTAGGTTGAGTACTTGCTCACAAGTGCTGTAGCAATGGCAGAAGCCAGCTTAGTCTGGGTCAGCGCAGCATCCATGAATGTAGATATATGTTGTCAAACCAGTCGCTCGAGTATCTTATAGCAAACACTCAGGAGAGAGATTGGTCGGTAGCTCGCTACTAACTGTGGGTCCTTGCCTGGCTTAAGTAGGCCAATGTTCTTTGCTCGGCACCATACTGCTGGAATTCAGCCTTCAAGGACGACAGCAGTGAAGAAAAGTGATGGCCAATTACAAGCTTGTGGACCAAGGTTCTTCAAAAATTCATGGTATATATTGCTGTAGGTGGCTGCAGTACCAGCCTTCATATTATGCAGGACTGCCGAGTTCTGGTGGGGGTCCTTGTTTGGGACGTTCTGACAAAAGCGGTGGTAAGATTTTGTTGCAGGGGACGCTTGCCACTTTTAGTAAGTGACTGGCATCGGCATTGGTTGACAAAGATGACCAGGTCTGCGCTGGTGGACATTGAGCAGCACCCAGGTGATGAATGAGGCTCCAGCTTTTCCAACACAAGCGAGTAAAATCCATCTGTGAGGTTGACTCTTCCCAACGAGCAGCAGCAAATAATTCAAGCAAGTGGTTTGCAATGTCTGGGTCGTCAGAATCTTCGTACAGTTCCAATAGTGCAGGGCACTCTTTTTCTAGGCACTGTACTCACTCTCTCTTGCCTCAACATCCTTTTGAACCTTCAATCTTGTTTCCAAACAGATATTTTGTCAGAAGTTAATTGGCACCTACTTTTTTGGAGTCTGCTCCATAGATCCACCACTCTGCAGAGAGAAATATTCTTCAACCTGAATATGTAGGTAGGAGCCATGTGGGTTTGAGTCGGTGAAATCCAAAGCTGCTCCTCTAAACATCCATCACAGAATATTTCCCACGCTGATGTTGTGGTGGTTTATTTGGTTAAAGGGGAAATGAGCGGCCCATTGCCACCTAAGATTTAGATTGGAATGCCCTAACCCTTGATAAAATGATAACGGGATTCGGTAGGGAAGATACAGAAAAACTATTTCCAAAATCCAGAACAAGTGAGCATAATCTTAAAATTACAGCTAGGCCATTTAGGAATGAAATCAGGAAGTACTTTTTCACACAAAGGGTAGTGGAAATCTCTCAAAAGGCTGTGCAGTGTTGTGATTCATAGATTTGTTAGGTAAGGGTATCAAGGGATACGGAGCAAAGTTGGGTAAATGGAGTTGAGGTGCAGATCAGCCACAATTTAATAGAATGATGAAACAGGCTTGAGGGGATGAATAGTCATCTCTTATTCCTGTGTTTCAATGATTCAAGAACACTGCTATGTTAATTTTCACAAGTTATGATCAAAATGATGAATTTGTTTTTGTTTGCTCAACTGCTCCCTAGGACATCTTCACTGTGAAATTTAAGTTCCAGTCAATGTCTAGAGATCACAGAGGCTGCTGTGTGCGCTCGTCACAATGTTAGGTGGCACCCCATTGTTTTCAATCTGTCATGTAACATGTTAACTACACCAACTACTATTGCAAGACCTTTATAATCTGGAGACCATTCGTCACTTTTAATATATAATAAAGTTCAGAACAAATGGGGGGACAAACGTTGTTTATCTCAAGATAAGTTTGTTTTCAAAGTGCCTCAAATACAGTATTTCATAGTTTGGGTGGTACAAGATAAAAGGAGGATGCTGGAGATCAGTAGCTCCCAGACCGTATGTGCTGGCCTTGGCGCACTCAGCTGCGAACGAGGATAACTGCTTCAGCCTCATGTTGGTCAGCAGGGTGCTCGTTGCAGAGCTTTACCATCTGCAATAAGCCAACTGCAGGCAAACTGCAACGTATGGATAGCACATCCCTCCGTTGTTCTGCTTGTGACTCATTACACTGCAATATCAGCTAATGGCCCGGATTTTGCAGTGCCGATGACAGTGTGTGCACAGTGTAAGCCTTGTAAAAGGCCCCACAAGTTCCGGGTTCCTGCATGCGCTGCGCATACACGAAAACCCGAAACTTGCGACCTGTCAAGGTTCGCCTTGACAGATCTACCGCACCGACTCAAAAATCACTTTCGCTGGCACAGAGTTGGGCTATTTGCCCAACTACTGCCCAGCAAATGCCCACAAAACTCTTGCGCCTGGTAAAAGCAGGCGTGGGGACTGATTTCACCAGCACAAGGGTTAATATAAATCTTAAATTAAAAATTGAAAAATAAAGAAACCACGCACAAACATTTAAAATTAGTTCATGTAAATTTTGGCCTGGATTAAAATTATGTTTCAAAAATTTCAATTTTTATTGTAAATACTTAATTGAAGGGACTTGTATTTAAATTGGAAAATGGGACCATTTATTTTTATCCCAGTTGTATAAATTATTTAATTATTTGTGGATTGGGTTCATGCTAATGGGGATTCCGTTCATAAATGGAATCCCCATAAGCTTATGAGGAATCCTCCTTTCTGATTGGAGGACCTGGTCCAGGTGATCCCAGGGACACTTCCAAACCGCCTGCGTCCCTGGGATCCCTGGGATCCCTGGGTCTTTGCGCAGGTGTACGTCTGCAGGCCTAGGACCCGAAGTCTCCGAAGCCCGGGAGCCAGTAGGTGCGGATTTTTTTTTCAGGTCGGAGGCGTACTCCAGAGGTACGCCTCCGACCGCAAATTCTGGCCCAATGGGTTGCTCTCAGATGAACCAGCATAGCCATCATTTTCATCTTTTTCACCGAATAGCGTGACACAACTGCTCAATGCCACTACACTGCTGCATTTAATGAAATACAAGATGCCAATGATTGCCATAAGTCTAACCTGAATGCCGTCCAGGGTGTCAGTAAATGACCACGTTTCTGTTACCATGGTTTGATGGGCGAACCGCTTGGAAAATATCAGTGTGCAAGGCTTTCTATTGTAAGTTGCGGCTTGAATTTGTGGCCTATCAAAGTTTGAGAATGCATGGGACGCAATGAAGGAGCTGTAAGGTTCTGTGAGGTTTGGCTTGGGCAGGTGGTACATATGGAATAAATTGAAAGGCGACATTTTGTGGCCTGTGCATAATGAATGTTACACACAATGCCGAGAGGGAGTCTTGCTTGATGGCATTTTAAATCGAAAATTCAGGTGCACGCTGCCTATGATTTTCCACATCATTCATTTCATGGTTAGAAGATTGCTCACAGTGTAAATCCAAATCTCTGATTTGCACTGCCCGTGAACAAGGTGCTCCATCAGCAGCATAGACTAATAACATTTCCTCACTTTTTTTCATCAGCTATATGCTTGACATGGAAACTCATCATCAAGTGTAAGAGTCTCCAAACTAAACTAGAGAAATCTGGATAAATAGAACTTCTGTTTGTCTTGATAGGGCACAAATACTCTTTCCATATTAAACAAATATTTTGTGTCTGCCTTCACAGTAGAAGAAACAAAGAACATACCAGAAATTGTGGGGAACCAAGGGTCTAATGAGAGTGAGGAACTTAAAGGCCCACAAATTGCAGTCAGTGGCGTATTTACGGAGTACTCCACCGACCTACGAAAAGAATACGAATTTACCTTGTTCTAGGCCCGGAACGGAGACTTCCTCTTCGGTGCTGCAGAGGTCTGCGCAGTGTATGACATCAGGAAGGCCAGGAGCGCTGCATAAGTGAAGGCACGGCCACAAAAGCTGTCAAAACTAAGGGGCGCCCACAGAAACTTCTTTCAGTCTCTTCGATTGAAATTACATTTTAAAAACTTTTAATTAAACTGGTACTTGGACTTATTTCATATATCAGCATTTTGTTTTTTTTTCATCCAAGCTCACAATTTATTAGTTCCTATGTATACAACTTTTGATACTCAGTAAAGGTCTAGCAATGTTTTATATCTCCTACAAGTGATGTTGTTGAACTTCAGAAAGAGATTCCCAGCCATATATTCAATGCTAATTTTCAGGATTAAAATATATTATTCAGCCCTCATTTAGACTGGTAATAGATAAATTGATGTTCCTTGTTATAGATGCATTATATTAACTGCGCTGAGCTTTTCGTTCTGTTAAAGGCTGCTTTACTTATTACTTTGGAGTAACATCTTGAAAGTTTTATTGTCGAGTATGTTGATAATTTATATGAAAAAGTCAGAGAAATAAATGTTTAGCTAGCTCGAATTCCTGTGATTATCTTGTTCTTCACATTTTCTGACAGTAATCTATTTGGTGACGGTCATACTTTTGAGCAGACCAGTGGTAACGCGAATGAGAGATTGAGAAACAATCCCATGTTCAGATGTTCTTCAGGTAAAGTTATGTTACCCAGAGAGTTTTTTTCCACTGGTAAGTCAACTGCAAAATAATTGCAACTCAAATTATAAAGAGGCGCCTTACTCCCTCTGACACGATCTCCATTAAACGTTGAACTGAGCGTATACAAAGGGTTGCCACATTCCCAGATATATGTTTTACTATCTAATCAGGTTTACCTTTATTTTGGGAGGTGGGAATATTTGATTTGTTTAATAATCCCAGAGAAAAGAACAGTACGAATTCCGCCCCATACAAGACGTAGATACCTTCCTGTCGTCAGTAAATGCTTTCATGTGCATGGTTATTTGGGAAGGTGTTTGTGTAAGCCGCTCATTGTGTTTGCATCTTGCGAGTGACGGAGAACAGCCCAGCCGGGTATGCGTGTGGTGTGAAGCTGTAGAGGTGCTCAACGATCTGTAAATTAGGATCTGCAGCAGCACACATCAAGGTTATTAAAGTGAACCACATATCTTGTTTGTTATGTTCATTTTTGAGTTGAAAGGACTGAATTGGTCACTGAAATCTGATAGATGTTCAATTTATTTAACTTTCTTATTCAACTTCGCAAGTAATTAAAATTAAACTCGACCGACAAAAAAAAGTTTCCTCCACCAAAATGTACACAATGTCCATAGAGTCATAGCCATAGAGTTATACAGCACAGAAAGAGGCCCATCGCGTCCGCGCCGGCCATCAAGCCCGGTCTAATCTAATCCCATTTTCCAGCATTTGGTCCGTAGCCTTGTATGCTATGGCATTTCAAGTGCTCATCCAAATGTTCTTGACTGTTGTGAGGGTTCCTGCCTCTACCACCCTTTCAGGCAGTGAGTTCCAGACTCCAACCACCCTCTGGGTGAAAAAGTTCCCCCTCAAATCCCCTCTAAACCTCCTGCCCCTTACCTTGAATCTATGTCCCCTTGTTATTGAGACCTCTACTAAGGGGAAAAGTTCCTTTCTATCCACCCTATCTATGCCCCTCATAATTTTGTATACCTCAATCAGGTCCCCCCTCAGCCTTCTCTGCTCCAAGGAAAACAACCCCAGCCTGTCCAGTCTTTCTTCATAGCTGAAGCGCTCCAGCCCAGGTAACATCCTGGTAAATCTCCTCTGCACCCTCTCCAAAGCAATCACATCCTTCCTATAGTGTGGCGACCAGAACTGCACACAGTACTCCAGCTGTGGCCTTACCAGCGTTTTGTACAGCTCCATCATAACCTCCCTGCTCTTATATTCTATGCCTCGGCTAATGAAGGCAAGTATCCCATATGCCTTTTTAACCACCTTATCCACCTGTTCTGCTGCCTTCAGGGATCTATGTACATGCACACCAAGGTCCCTCTGATCCTTTGTCTTTCCTAGGGTCTTACCATTCATTGTGTATTCCCTTGCCTTGTTAGTCCGTCCAAAATGCATCACCTCACACTTTTCAGGGTTAAATTCCATTTGCCACTGTTCCGCCCATCTGACCAACCCATCTATATCGTCCTGTAGCCTGAGGCTTCCCGCCTCGCTATTTACCACCCCACCAATTTTCGTGTCATCTGCGAACTTACTGATCATACCTTTTACATTCACATCCAAATCATTAATGTAGACCACAAACAGCAAGGGACCCAGCACCAATCCCTGTGGTACCCCACTGGACACAGGCTTCCAGTCACAAAAAAAACCTTCCACCATCACCCTCTGCCTTCTGCCACTAAGCCAGTTTTGGATCCAATGTGCCAAGGCACCCTGGATCCCATGGGCTCTTACCTTCCTGACCAGTCTCCTATGCGGGACTTTATCAAAAGCCTTACTGAAATCCATGTAAACCACATCCACTGCACTACCCTCATCCACACACCTAGTCACCCCCTCGAAAAATTCAATCAAATTGGTCAGACATGATCTTCCCTTGACAAAGCCATGCAGGCTATCCCTAATTAATCCCTGCCTCTCCAAGTGGAGACCAATTCTGTCCCTCAGAATTTTTTCCAATAATTTCCCTACCACTGATGTTAGGCTCACTGGCCTGTAATTCCCTGGTTTATCCCTACTACCCTTCTTGAATAATGGTACTACGTTAGCTGTTCTCCAGTCCTCTGGCACATCCCCTGTGGCCAGAGAGGTTCTGAAAATTTGTGTCAGAGCCCCTGCAATCTCCTCCTTTGCCTCACATAGTAGCCTGGGATACATCTTGTCTGGGCCTGGGGATTTATCCACTTTTAAGCCTGCTAAAACCGCTAGTACCTCCTCCCTCTCGATGCTAATATGTTCATACAGAGAGCTTCTTTTAAGATGTGAAACCGGCTCCTGCGCCTGCTTTCACTAACTGTAAGAAAAATGTCTGTAATTGCTGGACAGTTGATGGGCAGATAGCCCAACTCTGCGCCAGCAATTGGGATTTCCAAGGCAGTGCGGATCATCTGTCAAGTCGTACCTTGATGGATTGCAAGTTCAGGATTTAGCGCAGGAAATCCCGAATTTGCGGTATATTTCAAAGGCAGTGTGATGGCGTACTCTGAGTACATCTTCATACCCACCACAAAATCCGGGTCAATGTGATTAATATTAGTAAAGAAAAAGTACAGGAGAAATTAATGGGACTTGAAGCTGGCAAATCTCCTGGATCTGATGGCCTACATCAGTGTTGGGCAAAATATGACCTGGGGGTCATTTCCGGCCTGCCAATTGATTCCAGAGGGGGTGCAACAAAGGTTCACTAGATTGATTCCTGGGATGAGAGGGCTGTTATGAGGAGAGATTGAGTATTCTCTGGAGTTTAGAAGAATGAGAGGTGATTTCATTGAAATGTATAAAATTCTAAGAGGGCTGGACAGAGTAGATGCTGAGAGGCTGTTTTTACCCTGGCTGGAGAGTCTGAAACTAGGGGTCATAGTCTCAGGATACGGGGTCAACAATTTAGGACTGAGATGAGGAGAGATTTCTTCACTCAGAGGGTGGTGAATCTTTGGAATTCTCTACCCCAGAGGGCTGTGGAGGCTCAGTCATTGAGTATATTCAAGACAGAGATTGATAGATTTTTGGATATTAAGGGAATCAAGGGAAATGGGAATAGTGCAGGAAAGTGGAGTTGAGGTAGAAGATTAGCCATGATCTTATTGAATGGCGGAGCAGGCTCAAGGGACCGAATGGCCTATTCCTGCACCTATTTCTTATGTTCTTAAGAGGAAACTTTTTTTACGCAACGAGTTGTTGTGATCTGGAATGCACTGCCTGAAAGGGTGGTGGAAGCAGATTCAATAGTAACTTTCAAAAGGGAATTGGATGAATATTTGAAGGGAAAAAAATTGCAGGGCTATGGGGAAAGAGCAGGGGAATGGGACTAGTGAATAGCTGTTTGAAAAAGCTGGCACAGACACGATGGGCCGAATGGCCTCTTTCCGTGCTGTATCATTTCATGATTGGAAATTAATCTGAAAAGGTTATTGCTTCAGGAAGAAACCTTTAGTCAGGGATTCTTTATTTTCCCTTTGCAGATGCTGCTGTGAACCTGCCGTGTGTTTCCAGCATTTTCTGTTGATATTTTAGATTTTTAGTTGCTTTGGGAATCCAGTCGATGAGTATATTCAAGACTGAGATCGATAGATTGTTGGTCACTCAGGGAATCAAGGATATGGGGATAGGGCGGGAAAGTGGAGTTGCTGTAGAACAGGGGTAGGCAATTATTTGGGCTGGCGGGCCACTTAAGTTTTGGTGAGCTGTTGAGGACCGCACACACACAATGAAATGTGTTAACAACAGCTACCATTAAAATTTGTTATGGCATTTATTGTATAAAGAACCCATTGTCGTTTCCACACTTGAATAAAAATAACAACTTATTAACATGATATAACGAACATGATACAAGTTTACCCAAAACCTATCTTAGCCATTGTTATTATCGTGCCATAATTAAAACTGGTTACTCGACAACTGCTGTAAAATTTTGTAAAAAAAAACTTTAAGCAGTTATAAACTTTCAGAAGATATCATCATTTTAGCAATTACAGATGATAAACTACTCTGAGCTCCCGGGCAACAATAGCAGTATGGTGTTCCGGTCTGTCGCTGTTGGGGTTGTCCATGAGGGTCCTGACGTTCCAGGTCCCGAACTTCATTTTAAAGGGTGGAAGATGCCTGTGCGTGAATTCTTTTAACGTGGGGTGGCCGTTGCATACCAGCTACCACACGGGCTTGACAGAGCAAGGTCTTGGTCCAATAGCAAGGGCGATTGGAGACCAGGCTCTGCTACAATGGCCTAGCACACACACACAAACATACTCCTACTGTCCTCCTCCCTCCTTCCCGCAGGCCCTCTCTGCCTGGGTTTCATAGGATGCATTGTGGTCCTCCCGACCTCGCTGTTGGCCCGTGCTGTACCTTCCCTGGGCCCCGACCCCGCTGCTGGTCCATGCTGCACCACGCCTGGGCCTTGACAACGCTGCTGGGCTTGTCCTCACTCCTGGGCCCTGCCCTCGCTCCTGGGTCCCGCCCTCGCTCTCCTCCCGCCCCTGCTCCTGGGCCTCGACCTCACCACTGAGCCTTGTCCTCGCTCCTGGGTCCTGGCCTCGGACATGAATGATGTTGTATTTCACAAGACACAGATTAGTTTAATTTGCGATAAACTAATCATAAACTAACAATGAAACATCTACTGTAAAATATTTAAATTTTATTACAAAATAATTTTTGTCCTGATTTTTTTTTAGTGTGTATAGAAGCGATTGCATGATAGCTCAAAATATAGTCTTACACTTGTATATTAAAAATTGGGTTGAAGAAAAACAAAGAAACTCACTCAATGGGAAGAATGAAGCCTCCGATGTGCGTTAATCAGAGAATTGAAGTCAAGCATCATCTCCGCAGTTGCAATGTGGAGCACTGCTGCAAGGTGGTCATTGCTCATCGAAGATCTGTGTCTTGATTTGCTGAATTTCATCACAGAAAATGTCTGCTTGCATATGTATGTTGATCCAAACAGTACAAGCATCTTCTGGGCATGTGCCTTGATCTTTGGAAAGCTCTGTTCATTGAGAGAGGCGTAAAACCCAGGAAGTAGCACCGATTTGAAGTGCTCCGCAAACAGTGCGTCACATTGAAGTTCAATAGGCGCGAGTTGGAGGTCACATGGAGCGTTGTCGGCATTGAATGAGAACAGTGAGGATGCCAAAGATCGGTCATTTTCTATCACTTCAAAACCCTGGAATCGGTGAGAAAATCCAGCACCAAGTCGAGTAGTGATGACGTGTACTTTTTCAGCTTTTGATCGCAAACCGTAATCTGTCGCAAAGTGGAAAATAGGTTAAACTGCTTGTTTTCTATCTGATGGGAGAAAAGGAGTAATGACTTGACACTGAAATGCAATTCATGAGCAAAAAGTCCCTTCCTTCGAAGTCGTTCGTTCATGTGGCCCACGGTATCAACAGCGAATGAAAAATCAGAGAGCCAATCCGCTTTGTTCAACTGTGGAAAATGCAAATCTTTTTCTTTCATTTTCAAAGACAAAAGCAATCTCGGCTCTCAGTTCCCACACTCTTTCAAAGCTTTAGCCAAACTAAGCCATTTTACGTTGGTATGATACAGAACACCTGTCGGCTCGGATTCAGGTTCCTCAAGCAGAGTTACAAATCGCCTTGGGTTCAATCCTATTGCTCGAATGTGGTTGACCAATTTCGTAACTATTACGTCCGTGAATGATTGAGACACGGACAGCAGGAGTTGAACAAAACAGGTCTTTACTGATGGAAGTCAATAGTGAAACTGAAAACAACAGAGGCTCACTAGCACCTTTTATACAGGGGTGGTCACTGCCGGTACTGCAGTCTGAGACCAGTTATTCTCTTAAAGGTACATTCACAACAATTCCTCCCCTTTTAGATAAACAGTACATAACATTCATTTAACAACTAAATGATAACTAATTACAATCACAATTATGGTTGCTAGATACATTGGTTAAGTTTAAGCAATTATAAGTTCAGTCTTTGAGGAGGCTTCCTGATTCTGTCTGGATAACGCCTCTTTGGGGTATCAGGTTCTTCTGGCAATGTGGAGTCAAGATCAATGTCGTTGTTCGGTTCATCTGCTTCCAATATTACCAGTTCTGCGGTAGCTGCAATTGGAACGTCGATTTCATTACCAGGTGTATCAGATCGTGGTGTGGAGTTGACGTTTTCCAGTGACTCTAGAATCTGGTCAGCATGGCGTCTTACAATGCTCTCCCCAACGTCCATGGTATACATGAGACGTCCTTGCCGTGTACAAATCGTTCCTGGCTGCCATTTCTCAGTGCGGTAGTCCCGGGCCAAAACTGGTTGACCTATCTTAAAACTCCTGGTCGGCCTTTCATTCATATTCTGAAACTGCCTGTTCTCCACATCTCTTCGGACGTTTGGCTTAACCAAATCCAAGCGGCATCGTAGTCTTCGATTGAAGAACATCATGGCTGGAGTTTGGTTGGTAACCGCATGTGTCGCATTCCGGTAGGCAAACAAGAAGTTGTCCACCTTGTGTTGTAGGGGTATATCTTCATTACACATTGCCTTGATAGCCTTCTTGAATGTTTGGACAAATCTCTCGGCCAATCCATTAGTGGCTGGATGATATGGGGCAGATGTGTAATGCTTAACACCATTGTTCTTTAAGAACCTCCGGAACTCTTCAGACACAAACTGTGGTCCATTGTCAGAGCAAATCTGTTCAGGCAGCCCATTCCTGGCGAATATGGTTCGTAAAACTGTGATAGTTTTTTCCGTGGTGGTTGAGGACATTTTTATTACCTCTGGCCACTTTGAATGTGCATCCACCGCAATTAAAAACATCGAGTCCATGAAGGGACCAGCAAAATCAATGTGCACCCTTTGCCATGGAGATGAGGGCCACTCCCATGGATGCAGAGGAGCTTGTGGTGGGACGTTTTGGACCTTCTGGCATCCTGCACAGCTCTTGGTCATCTCTTCGATTTCTCTATCGATTCCCGGCCACCACACAAACGCTCTGGCTAAGTTCTTCATTTTTACCCCACCCAGATGACCCTCATGAAGCTCATTGAGCACTCTATCCATCAACTTAGGTGGAATTACTACTCTGGATCCACACATCAAGGTTCCTCTGCACACTGACAGCTGTTCTCTTCTCGGCGAGAATGCTGGCAGCAGTGGTTCGCCATGTGCTGGCCATCCCTTCACCGTTAAATCATAGACCCGTGATAGTGTCGGGTCATTCCGTGTTTCCTTTTCTTTGTTTGCATTCGTCACAGGGAGACATTCGACTATGGTCGAGTTGAATAACTCCATTGGATCCACTGCAAGGTCTTCTTCTTCCACCGTCGGCAACGGTAGGCGTGACAATCCATCAGCATTTCCATGCTGTTTAGTTCCTTTGTACTCGATGTCATATTGGTGTGCCCCTAGCAAAAGGGACCACCTCTGCAGCCGTTGTGCTGTCATTATCGGTACGCCCTTCTGAGGGTTGAAAATGGAGACAAGAGGTTGATGATCGGTTAGTAGAGTAAATTTTTGACCGTGCAGGTAGTGATTGAACTTCTTCACCCCCCCACACTAGGCTGAGGGCCTCTCTGTCAATCTGGGCGTAGTTACGCTCGGCAGAAGTTAACGAGCGTGACGCAAAAGCTATCGGCCTCTCTAAACCATCAAGGAATTTATGTGACAGTACCGCCCCAATGCCGTAGGGAGACGCATCACACGCCAGCCTGATCAGCAGTGCTGGGTTGTAGTGAGCCAATACTTCCCTTGAAGTGATTAAGTCCTTACTCTTCTGAAAGGCCCGCTTACAATCATCGCCCCGTTTCCATGCTACCCCCGTTCGTAGCAGGGCGTTCAGTGGGTGCAGAATTGTCGACAAATTCGGCAAAAACTTATGGTAGTAATTCACCAATCCGAGGAATGACCTCAGTTGCGACACATTTTCAGGCGCTGTGGCCTTAACAACCGCTTCAATTTTGTCAGGGGACTTATGTAACCCCTCTTCATCAATCACGTGGCCACAATACGATATCTGTTTCTTAAAAAATTCGCACTTGGGGCGGATGGCTCGCAGCCCATGTTTCCGTAGTCCAGTGAGCACCTGTTCTAGGTTGTTAAGGTGTTCACTGGCATCTTCACCTGTCACAGGGATGTCGTCCAAGTAACACTGAGTCCCTGGAATCCCTTGCAGGACTTGTTCCATCGCTCTTTGCCATATCGCCGGAGCCGATGCTACTCCGAATACCAATCGATGATACTGGTAAAGACCTTTGTGAGTGTTTATCGTGAGATACTTCCTAGAGGACTCTTCAACCTCCATCTGCAAATATGCTTGTGCTAGGTCAATTTTTGTAAAACGCTTCCCTCCAGACAGTGAGGGGAAGATGTCTTCTATCCTTGGAAGAGGATATTGTACTGTGTGAAGGACTGGGTTCACCGTCACCTTGAAATCCCCACAGATGCGAATCTTCCTTGGCTCCCCGGACTTATTGCTTAACGTTTTCTTCATGACAGGAACGATGGGTGTCGCCCACTCGCTCCAGTCGACCTTAGACAACACGCCTGCCTTCTCCAGATTCTCCAGCTCTGCCTAGACGGCTGGGCGAATTGCATATGGTACCGGTCTTGCTTTGAAAAACTTGGGAACTGCATTCTCTTCTATTTTTATCGAGGCAGTTACGCCTTTAAGCGTGCCCAGTTCTTGTTGAAATACCTCTTTGGCGTTAGCTAAGATTGTTGACAATCGTCCAGGAGTGACGTCTTCATCTTTTTTACCGTCCACCGTCATTGCATGAATGGAGTGCCAATCTAAGTTTATCTTCCTGATCCATTCCCGTCCCAATCAACGGTGGTCCACCATTTGGCAGTATGTAGAGATACAATTTCCGTATTTTCTTGCCGTTGTATTCGACAGGCACCCTTATTTTTCCTCTGGGGTATACTTTTTGCCCCGTATACGTCGTCAAGATGATGGATGTCTCTCTCAAGGGTATGTGTGAAAATAGCCGCTCGTAGTCTCGTCGATTCATGACGGTTAGCGCTGATCCTGTATCCAATTCCATTTTAACTTGGGACCCTGCTATCGTGAGGGTGACCCAAATGGTTCGGTGATCCTCTTTTGCGATTACATTGTGAAGTTTGAGACAGCTTAGTCTCCTGTTCCCGGATTCACTATCGCTCATCTGGTCTTCGGAACTACTGTCCGTCATCTTTTGTACTTTCTTGTACGGTTCCTTAGTAGCCTTTTTGTTGTCGCTGGTTTTCTTCCCAGACCTGCAAACTCGTGCAATGTGTCCCATCTTCCCGCATTGCCTGCATATTTTGTCTTTGGACCAGCAGTCCTTCTGGTCATGGTTAGTTCTGCCGCAGCAATAACATTTTGCAAATCCCCGTGTCATTTCGTGGGTGCCGTATTCCTGTGATTTTTGTTGAATTTCTGCAGCTCCCCTGGCTGCTGCTTCATACGATACTGCCACGCTGAAAGCCTTATCTAGCGTCAGCTCTTTCTCTGAGAGTAACTTCTTCTGTGTTCCTTCACTCAGGAGTCCACAGACAAATTTGTCCCGTAGGGTATCTGCCTGTCCTGCTCCGAACTGGCAGTGCTTTGATAGCTTGCGTAGTTCCATAAGGTACTCAGCATTGCTTTCATCTTTATGCTGAGTTCTCCTGTGGAATTTAAATCTTTCTGCTATCAACAGCGGTGCAGGGTTTAGGTGTTCCTGTAGGACAGCAACAATTTCGTTAAAACTCTTCGCCTTCGGTTTGGCTGGAGTAATCAGGTCCCGCAATAGGCCGTACGTTCTAGCGCCCATTAAGTTTAGCAATATCGATGCCTTTTTCTCCTCCGCTATTTCATTTGTCTCGAAATATACCTCGACTCTTTCCACATACGTGGTCCAGTCCTCTATTGTATTATCAAAAGCAGTGATACAGCCAGTCTTCGGCATCTTGCAAATCTAAAATGGCGCCTCCCGCGCTTTGCTTTCTTCCCCGATTTAACAAAATGGCACCTCCCGCGCTTTGCCTTCTTCCCCGCTGATTAAGATGGCGCCTCCCGCGCTTTGCCTTCTTCCCCGCTGTTGTTAGCGCTGCTTTCCACGGTTCCCGTTGCAACCTGCAGCTCCTCGCGGTTTCTTGCGCGTTTAATATTTCTTTTTTTATTATTTTCCCGTCGTGGAACAACCCTGTGGGACTCTTGCCTCCCTCTTCGCGGGTCTATACGCAGCCCGGCTTCGTAGCACCGGCCACACCCTGTGTGCTCCACCCTCTCTCTCTCTTCTTCCCGACAACGCTGCTCGGCCCCGTTGCAAACCACCCGCTCGAGTTCGCGACCGCCGCAGCCCAGGAAGGATCAGCGCACTACCTGCCACCAGCCCGATTAGCTGAAGCACCGTCGATAGGAACCAGGCCCCGCTTCCGACAGCTTTTCCAGCAATCTTCAACTCCAGAAACACAGGGGCGGATGCCCACGGTCGACGCCCGTTTCTACTGCCTCTTACTTTCTTTTCTTTCTGGCCTCGACCTCTGCTCACTTCGCTGTAGGAATGGATCCCAGGAGGTGGTGCAGACTGTAGGTAGGTTCGTATCTGCTCGTCGCCAGTATTACATCCGTGAATGACTGAGACACGGACAGCAGGAGTTGAACAAAACAGGTCTTTACTGATGGAAGTCAATAGTGAAACTGAAAACAGTAGAGGCTCACTAGTACCTTTTATACAGGGGTGGTCACTGCCGGTACTGCAGTCTGAGACCAGTTATTCTCTTAAAGGTACATACACAACAGTAACTGTGTCCATGACTTTGCTTAGTTTTAGAACACTTTTACAGAGGACCTCTTAATGAATAGTGCAATGCAGAAAAATAATTTTCTGTTCTGGATTTATTTCTCTGGCTTGGTCTTGAATTCTTTTCAGTAATCCAACAGATTTGGGCGTCAATCAATGGTCACACTTGCCAATTTTTTGCACTCCACTCCTGATGTTGACATGCACTGATTTACAGCCTCCAATAAATCTTTTCCTGTTGTCGTGTCTTTCATTGACTGCATTGATGCCAATTCTTCTGAGAGCTCAAAATTTTCGGTGATACCTCGAATGAAAACCAACAATTGGGCTGTGTCTTTGACATCACATCTCTCATCGAGTGCCAATGCAAAATAGGGGAAATTGTTTACCTCACTTTTCAACTGCAGGCCCAGGTTCTCAGATACCCTCGACATGTCTCTCAATAATTCGCCTCGACAAGCAAATGTTCTCGAACTGCTTTTTCTCGTCTGGGCACAAAACCGTGGCAGATTCAACCATACATTCCCTTATAAATTCTCCTTCAGAGAACGGTTTGCTGTTCTTGGTGATTTTGCGTGCAATCATGTAGCTCGTTCTCGTAATTCCATCCTGTGCCGCTGATCATTTTTGTGAAAAAACCATTGCTCTTTTAGCATACGAGCAACCATGTCATCAGCTTTCTTTGCTTTTCCTTCGGCAGACAGGTTTTTATATTTAGATGCATGTTTACTCTCAAAATGCCGATTCAAATTGTATTCTTTGAGCACTGCCGCACTTTCCTTGCAAATTAAGCACACAGCTTTTCCACCCGCATCGGTTAAAAAAATATGGAGAAGTCCATTCTTTGTTGAATATTTGGTATTCAGCGTCTGCCTTTCTTTTCTTTGATGAGCTCATTCCCGAATTTGGGTTAGGGTTCGAGCGTATTTTTCTGGTCGGACCTGGCAACATTGTAACATAGTGACATCAAAATCAATGAACCCCAGCGAGGCCCAAATCGCTCACAAGTACTGTACCCCAGAGAAACGCTTTTGTTATTCATGTGCAGCGATAAATATTATATATGGTTTTTCCTTTTGCTAGACCAGTGATTCTCAAACTTTTTTGGTTGAAAGACCCCTTTTCAAATGGATTATTAATCATGGACCCTCCATCTAAATTATAATCTATATATATAAAGCGGCTCTTCTGTCTGTCCCGATGTCTGTCTGTCCGTTCTCTATACGTTTGAAAGTTACAGAGCGTACCGATGCGCGCGTCGCCTCAAAAGAAAGCTTGCGATTCCGGACCGGTCATAGGCGTATTTACGTTTCGGCCGGACAAAAATCCCGCCCGCGGTATCCCAAAAACGTTCAGCGTTCCGCTCATTAGCATCTCATTAGCGACCGTGTGACGTCGAGGTCGACCAATCGTACGGCGGGTTCCTGGCGCGTGCCGTCCTACAGTTGAGTGTCGAGTGACTCGACGATTGACCAATCCTACGCTTCGGTGACCTGACCGGTCGACCAATCAGTGCGTGTGTGGGCGGGCCTTATCCTTCTGAACCGAGGTGAGTGGCCGCCATCTTGCTTCCATTCTTTTTCCTGCTTTCTGCGTCTTTCTTTTCAAATATACATTTCCAGCAAAATAAAATTGAATTTATTAAATTGTTTTAAAAAAAACTTCATTCATTTGTCAATATTTTTTCTAAACTGAACATTCTTTTTCCTACCTTTTCCCGTTTTTTTATTAGGCCTGAAAGCCTGGGACTTTCTTGCCCAGCCAGGCCCGAGCTAGGGCTTCTGCTAAGCTCCTCACCACCCCCCCCCCCCCCGCCCGCGTCGTTACCCGGGGCAACGGCGTCAGCCACGAGGGTCAGGGTGCGCGCGCAGCAGGAGCAGGTGAGACGCGGCGTCGGATCTCGGCCTTGGTGAGCGGGAAGGGTTACCCCGGCAACCGGCAAACTTCAAGCCGGCTCGGCCGGGGGGCGGGGCTCTCAGCCGCAATCGGCGATCTGGAGGGCGGGGCTCCGGAGAGTGGGACGCCCCTGCTCGGGAGGGCGGGGGGCGGGGCTCGGGACATCGGGGGGGGGGAGGCGGGACATCGGGGGGCGGGACATCGGGAGTTCGCGGGCCCGGACTACAGATCGGGGGGGGGGCGGGGTTCGGGAGATTGGGGGGGCCACCCTCAGGGGGGGGCGGGGCTCCGGAGATCGGGGGGGCGGGGCTCGGGAGATGGGGGGGGTGGCTGGGCTCGGGATATGGGGGGGCGGGGCTCAGGGACTCCCTCCCCGTCCCCCTCCTCCCCTCCCCTCCCCTCCCAATCTCTCTCTCACACTCCCAATCTCTCTCTCACTCACACTCCCAATCTCTCTCTCTCACACTCCCAATCAATTCAATTCAATTCAAATGCTTTATTGGCATGAAAGTTTACAGGGAACCATATTGCCAAAGCTTACATAACAAAAAGTACAGTTTTCCAACATTCTGTAGGTGTCAAACAATTCTGACCTTCGTTGGGTACATACAATATTACTTTAAACAATATTAATTTAAACAGTTTGTACATCAGTGGGTACATTCAGTATTAATTTTAAACAGTCCTCAGGTTGTGACATGTTGTTACATATTTGGCACCAAGGTATGGTCTGTCTCCTTCTCCCAGGACTAATCTTAATTTTGACAGGTCATCCAATTCCTTGACATCTGGGGTTGTTTGGCTGAGCTTGTCAAATAATATGTTTCTTGATGTGTTGAATTTTTCGCATTTTAGGAGGAAATGCATCTCTGTCTCAACCTCGCCGGCCAGACATTGATCACATATTCTATTCTCTCTAGGCTGCCAGGATTTCTTGTATCTTCCTTTTTCAATTGCCAGTTGGTGGTCGCTTAGTCTGTACCTGGTGAGGGTCTGTCTCTGTTTTGTGTCTCTGATGGTCGAGAGATAGTCTGCCAGTTTATATTCTCTTTTTAGGGCCTGGTAACATTCTAATCTGCTTTGGCTTTTGGTTATTTTGTTCCAATGTTCCAGGTAGGTTTCTTTGCTTTGTTTAATGATTTGGTTCACTCGGATTGGTGTTTGGATGGCAGTGTTGGCCTGGGACTGGTCAGGGTCCGGCTGAGTAGGAGTACTTAGTTTCAGTAGCAGCTGACTCAGGGGGCTCTTTTCTGGGTTTAGCTCTTGGGTCTGGAAGGCTTTAAAATGAAGGGTGTCTGGGGAGCTAGATTTGAGGTGATTTAGGAAGTTTAGTGCTCGTTTTTGGATGTTTATTATCAGTGGGTATCTGCCGAGTTCGGCTCTGCATGCATTTGTTGGTGTTTTCCTTTGGGTGCGAAGGATGCTTCGGCAAAATTCTGCATGTAGGGCTTCTATTGTCTCTTCCCCCCCCAATCTCTCTCTCTCTCTCTCTCTCACACTCCCAATCTCTCTCTCTCTCTCACACTCCCAATCTCTCTCTCTCTCACACTCCCAATCTCTCTCTCTCTCACTCCCAATCTCTCTCTCTCTCTCACACTCCCAATCTCTCTCTCTCTCTCACACTCCCAATCTCTCTCTCTCTCTCACACTCCCAATCTCTCTCTCTCACACTCCCAATCTCTCTCTCTCTCTCACACTCCCAATCTCTCTCTCTCTCTCACACTCCCAATCTCTCTCTCTCTCTCTCTCTCACACTCCCAATCTCTCTCTCTCTCTCTCTCACACTCCCAATCTCTCTCTCTCTCACACTCCCAGTCTCTCTCTCTTCCCCCCCCCCCAGTCGCTCTCTCTTCCCCCCCAGTCGCTCTCTCTTCCCCCCCAGTCGCTCTCTCTTCCCCCCCAGTCGCTCTCTCTTCCCCCCCAGTCGCTCTCTCTTCCCCCCAGTCGCTCTCTCTTCCCCCCCAGTCGCTCTCTCTTCCCCCCCAGTCGCTCTCTCTTCCCCCCCAGTCGCTCTCTCTTCCCCCCCAGTCGCTCTCTCTTCCCCCCCAGTCGCTCTCTCTTCCCCCCCAGTCGCTCTCTCTTCCCCCCCAGTCGCTCTCTTCCCCCCGAGTCGCTCTCTCTTCCCCCCAGTCGCTCTCTCTTCCCCCCCAGTCGCTCTCTCTTCCCCCCCAGTCGCTCTCTCTTCCCCCCCAGTCGCTCTCTCTTCCCCCCCCAGTCGCTCTCTCTTCCCCCCGAGTCGCTCTCTCTTCCCCCCAGTCGCTCTCTCTTCCCCCCGTCTCTCTCTCTCCCCCCTCAGTCGCACTCTCTTCCCCCCGTCTCTCTCTCTCCCCCCTCAGTCGCACTCTCTCTCTCTCCCAGTCTCACGCTCTCTCCCCCCGTCGCTCTCTCTCCCCCCCAGTTGCTCTCTCTCCCCCCCCAGTCGCTCTCTCTCTTCCCCCCAGTCGCTCTCTCTCTTCCCCCCAGTCGCTCTCTCTCTTCCCCCCGTCGCTCTCTCTCTTCCCCCCAGTCGCTCTCTCTCTTCCCCCCAGTCGCTCTCTCTCTTCCCCCCAGTCGCTCTCTCTCTTCCCCCAGTCGCTCTCTATCTTCCCCCCAGTCGCTCTCTCTCTTCCCCCCCAGTCGCTCTCTCTCCCCCCCCCAGTCGCTCTCTCTCTTCCCCCCAGTCGCTCTCTCTCTTCCCCCCAGTCGCTCTCTCTCTTCCCCCCAGTCGCTCTCTCTCTTCCCCCCAGTCGCTCTCTCTCTTCCCCCCCAGTCGCTCTCTCTCCTCCCCCCCAGTCGCTCTCTCTCCTCCCCCCCAGTCGCTCTCTCTCCCCCCCAGTCGCTCTCTCTCCCCCCCCAGTCGCTCTCTCTCTCCCCCCCGTCGCGCTCTCTCCCCCGCAGTCGCTCTCTCTCTTCCCCCCCAGTCGCTCTCTCTCTTCCCCCCAGTCGCTCTCTCTCTTCCCCCCCAGTTGCTCTCTCTTCCCCCCCAGCCGCTCTCTCTTCCCCCCCAGTCGCTCTCTCTTCCCCCCAGTCGCTCTCTCTTCCCCCCCGTCGCTCTCTCTTCCCCCCCGTCTCTCTCCCCCCTCAGTCGCTCTCTCTTCCCCCCAGTCGCTCTCTCTTCCCCCCCCGTCGCTCTCTCTTCCCCCCCGTCTCTCTCCCCCCTCAGTCGCTCTCTCTTCCCCCCAGTCGCTCTCTCTTCCCCCCCAGTCGCTCTCGCTTCCCCCCCAGTCGCTCTCTCTTCCCCCCCAGTCGCTCTCTCTTCCCCCCAGTCGCTCTCTCTTCCCCCCGTCTCTCTCCCCTCTCAGTCGCACTCTCTTCCCCCCCAGTCGCGCTCTCTTCCTCCCCAGTCGCTCTCTCTTCCCCCCCAGTCGCTCTCTCTTCCCCCCCAGTCGCGCTCTCTCCCCCCCAGTCGCTCTCTCTTCCCCCCTCTCTCTCACACTCCCAATCTCTCTCTCTCTCACACTCCCAATCTCTCTCTCTCACACTCCCAATCTCTGTCTCTCTCACACTTCCAATCTCTCTCTCTCACACTCCCAATCTCTCTCTCTCACACTCCCAATCTCTCTCTCTCACACTCCCAATCTCTCTCTCACACTCCCAATCTCTCTCTCACACTCCCAAACTCTCTCTCTCTCACACTCCCAATCTCTCTCTCTCACACTCCCAATCTCTCTCTCTCTCTCACCTCCCAATCTCTCTCTCTCTCTCTCCCAATCTCTCTCTCTCTCACTCCCAGTCTCTCTCTCTCACACTCCCAATCTCTCTCTCTCTCTTTCACACTCCCAGTCTCTCTCTCTCACACTCCCAATCTCTCTCTCTCTCTCACACTCCCAATCTCCCTCTCTCTCTCACACTCCCAGTCTCTCTCTCACACACTCCCAGTCTCTCTCTCACACTCCCAGTCTCTCTCACACTCCCAATCTCTCTCTCACACTCCCAATCTCTCTCTCTCACACTTCCAATCTGTCTCTCACACTCCCAATCTCTCTCTCTCTCACTCCCAATCTCTCTCTCTCTCACTCCCAATCTCTCTCTCACACTCCCAATCTCTCTCTCTCTCACACTCCCAATCTCTCTCTCACACTTCCAATCTGTCTCTCACACTCCCAATCTCTCTCTCTCACTCCCAATCTCTCTCTCTCTCTCACTCCCAATCTCTCTCTCTCTCTCTCTCTCACACTCCCAATCTCTCTCTCACACTCCCAATCTCTCTCTCTCTCTCACACTCCCAATCTCTCTCTCTCTCTCTCACATTCCCAATCTCTCTCTCTCTCACACTCCCAATCTCTCTCTCTCTCTCTCTCCTTCCCTCTCTCTCTCTCCTTCCCTCTCTCTCTCTGTCTCTCTCTCCTTCCCTCTCTTTCTCTCTCCTTCCCTCTCTCTCCTTCCCTCTCTCTCTCTCCTTCATTCTCTCTCTCTCTTTCCTTCCATCTCTCTCTCTCTCCTTCCCCCTCTCTCTCTCTCTCTCCTTCCCCCTCTCTCTCTCTCTCTCCTTCCCCCTCTCTCTCTCTCTCTCTCCTTCCCCCTCTCTCTCTCTCTCCTTCCCTCTCTCTCTCTCTCTCTCCTTCCCTCTCTCTCTCTCTCCTTCCCTCTCTCTCATTCCCTCTCTCTCTCTCCTTCCCTCTCTCTCTTCCCCCCAGTCGCTCCCTCTCTCTCTTCCAACAACAACATGCCCTCGAGAAAGCCTCGGCACCGCCGGGCTCCCCCAGCTAGTACTATATAAAACTCATAATGTGAAATGCTGCATTTAAAGAGTATTTTAATCATGCTTTTAGCAAAACAGATATCAGATATATAGATTTTCCTCCACTATTGCTTTTGTGTTCTTGATTGGGATGAAATCATTATTGATCAATAAATCATTGAAATCACAACAGCATAAATGTTTGTTGTCAGATCAATGAAAATATTTGATGGGCATAGTAACTGGCAAATTTAATAACTTACCTATTCTTACTGGCACTTTAAACCATTTCAGTGAATTCTGATCCAGTGTTCAACACAAAGTCAGCAGAAAGCAGGAGACAATCAGAGGGTTACTTACATCCTCCATGCGTGTTCACATCCTCACTGCACTCCGTTCCCACCTCGCACCAAGCCTGCCTCTGGTCGTCGTTCATTGGCTTACTCTGGACCACTTCCTGTGGTCATTCATTCAAGGTCTACCTTATACAGATAAAAGCAGGTAAGCTGATTTCCTTCCCCTCTGAAAGCCTCTGAATCTTTTTCGTGGCCCCCCTGGAAAGCCTCCATGGACATGCAGGGGTCCGCGGGCCGGATAGAATCAATTGGAGGGCCGGATACGGCTCCGGGGCCGTATATTGCCCACCACTGATGTCGAAGTTCAGCCATGATCATATTGAATGGCAGAGTAGGCTCAAGGGGCCGTATAACCTACTTCGGCTCCTACTTCTTGTGTTCTGTTCCATAGGGATACACCCACTTACATAAACCTACTGAACTTAGGCACATGTTGGCAAGTGCCATGGCTTATGGCCCTAAATTTGCGTAAAAAGAAAGACTTGTATTTCTATAGCGCCTTTCACGACCACTGGGCATCCCAAAGTGCTTTACAGCCAATGAAGTACTTTTGGAGTGCAGTCACTGTTGTAATGTGGGAAACGCGGCAGCCAATTTGCGCTCAGCAAGCTCCCACAAACAGCAATGTGATAATGACCAGATAATCTGTTTTTGTTATGTTGATTGAGGGATAAATATTGGCCCAGAACACCGGGGCTAACTCCCTGCTCTTCGAAATAGTGCCATAGGATCTTTTACATCCACCTGAGAGAGCAGATGGGGCCTTGGTTTAATGTATCATCCGAAAGACGGCACCTCCGACAGTGCAGCACTTCCTCAGCAATGTACTGGAGTGTCAGCCTTGATTTTTGTGCTCAAGTCCCTGGAGTGGGACTTGAACCCACAACCTTCTGACTTAGAGGTGAGAGTGCTACCCACTGAGCCACAGCTGACACGAAAGTTTAATTGGCTAAATTTGCAGCAGACAAAGGATCTGATTTGCTTTATGTTGCTTGTGCAGCTGGGATTACTGTACCCATTGGGGTACTGCATTGCCAGGCTATATGGAACTGACTGGGAAGAATACCAATCCCCAGTGACTGGTCTCTCCCTCCAGGTGTCTCAATTGAGCCAGTTGGTTGGCCGATCAATCATCAAACATGCCGTGCAAGAGCCTAGCTCATTCTTCCAATTCCAAGTCTGCCACAGAAGATAATCATAAGTTGGTCATTAGACAACTGACCAGTGTGAGTTTGAGCCCTCTCTGGTTGTACCACAGGTACCAGCAACAACTCCTGTACAGCACAACTCACTGTAAAGTGTATGAATTAATTTTTGCCATCTTGTGGTGGTGAACCTGTGGAATTCTCTATCACAGAAGGCTGTGGAGGCCAAGTCACTGAATATATTTAAGAAGGAGATAGATAGATTTCTAGACGCAAAAGGCGTCAAGGGGTATAGGGAGAGAGCGGGAATATGGTATTGAGATAGAGGATCAGACATGATCATATTGAATGGTGGAGCAGGCTCGAAGGGCCGAATAGTCTACTCCTGCTCCTATTTTTCTATGTTTCTATCTTCCTGGCCCATAGCATGGACATCTGATACCCCATTGATTGGTGGCTCCACCAGTTGTAAATGCAAAAGTCCAATATCAGCTCTGCCACCCAAACATGGTAGGCACTGAGCACTAGATAGATGAACATTTGTTCATGTACCTGGCCTTCAGGATACTTCTTCAGCTGTGATCCCAAGACTTAGAATGTTCTCATCAGCCTAGCTAGATATCTGCCATCACTGTGATGGGGGGTGGGGGGAGGGGACTTACAGAGGACAGCTTGTGACAAGCCAGCTGATGGGCTGGAAACCTTGCTCCCTGCAACTGTGTCCCCTTTTCTCACAAATCCACCTCACGGCTTGGTCCCAGATGTTGCTCCTGGGCAGGAATTCTCCCCATGACATGCCTAGGAGCTTGAATCTAGTGTCAGCATCAAGCATTGTTAGGTTCTAAATTGTAACTATGGATTAGCAGAGTGAATCTTACTGTACTCTTCAAGAATGCACCTTACATTCAAACTCAGAAGTGGTTGTGTGATGTTTGAAACCCCTGGAGATGGTGATAGATCAACAAACAGGAAAGTGTTAGCAGTAATCTTTTCAGGACATTAATTATATATCAATAAAATAAAGAATCCCCAGATGAAGGAAAAATCTCCATAACCGGTCTAAGGTTTCTTTTTCCTGGAATATTTCCCAAAGCGTGTCGGTGGCATGTGTACAAAGAAGAAAGAAATGATCCAAGTCCCACACCTATCATGTCTTCAAAAAAGATGGTGTTGTGAGATAGGGTCCTGCAGCTGTCAATTGGTTGCAGCTTTTGCAAACCCTCTCACTCAGTTTTTAATTGAGCTTTAACCTTTCACATGCTGAGAGACCTCTGCAGCATTAAAAAAAAAAGTCACTTTTATTTTAGTAAATTATATCAAATTTTGTGTGGAATCCACTACTGTCCTGGATTGGGGCCATCCTCTTGTTTGTAGTTTGATAGACTAAGCTTGATTCATGGTGACCATCGTACACTACTGATACCTTGTGATATCACCTTCAGTGTCCTTATTATGAACTTTCATCCTGCTCACCTTCCCCCCCCCCCCGCCTTTTTGTATTTGCTTCCTGTCTGGCACCTGAAGCTGATACAGCCATCTTTGATGTGTAACCTAACAATCACGTTTGTGCGAATTTAATCCAATGCAATGTAAATTCATGGAACAGGACTTGTTAAACCACATACAAGGATTTCCTTAAACTCACTGACAACACGATTAATTTTGCTTAATTTGAAGTAACAGGGAACTTGGGAATATGAGTCAGAATTTATGTTTAGCCTCCTTAACCATTTCATGGGTCAGCTGTGATGATGTACAATACTGAGTTTTGCTTATAGCAAAGTTGCCTTTGTGTTATATTTTCTGTTACTTTCCTGTTAAATTACAACAATTTTAGCTCAGTTTTTCCCCCCTCTTGAATGCCTCCCACAACTGTGACTGTACGAATCATCCTAAGTAACGGGAAGAAGTGTGAAAAGAAATACAATTAAAATGCTGGATGGAATACCCTTTTTTCAAACTTACATATTGGGACATTTGATAGTGGGATTTAAAAATAAATTGCTCTCTAGATGTGGGCGACACTGGCAAGGCTACATTTATTGCTCATCGCTAGTTGCCCTGAGAAGGTGGTGATGGACCTTCTCCGTGAACTGCTGGAGTCCTTCTGGTGCTGGTGCTCCCGCAATAGTGTTAACTTAGTTGGGAATTCAAGGGTTCTGACCCAGCGCCGATAAGCATCTTAATAAGGACGGTGTGTAATTTGGAGGGGAACTCAGAGGTGAGGGTGTTCCCACCACATTGCTCCTTTTGTTCTACTCTGGTAGAGGTCGCAAGGGAGGGAGGTGCTGTTGAAATAAGCTCAGTGAGTTGTTGCAGTGCATTCTGTAGATCGTGCCAGTGTGCCCTGGTGGTGGAAGCGGTGGTTATTGTGTTCATCTATTTGGATGAGACGTTCGTTAAACCGAGGCCCCGCCTGCTCTGTCAGGTGGACATAAAAGATCCATGGCACTATTCGAAGAAGAGCAGGGGAGTTCTCTTGGTGTCCTGGCCAACATTTATCCCTCAACAAACATTGCTTAAACAGCCCCCCAGATTATCTGGTCAATGATCTCATTGCTGCTTCTAGGACCTTGCTGTGCACAAATTATCTTACAACAGTGACTACACTTGAAAATTACTTAATTGGCTGTAAAGCGCTTCGGAACTTCCTGAGGTTGTGAAAGGTGCTACATAAATGCAAGTTCTTTCTTTTTCAGTAACAGGCACCGATCAAGCAAACTGTAAACTTAGCAGAGACCAGATATGGGATCTTCCGTGAACCATGGTTCATTGCTACCAGTGAATTTTTTAATTTTATTAAAGCTAAGATGAATTTGCAATGTCGGACACAGCCGTCTGTACGATGATGCAATCAGCATTGTGATGACATCACCATAATTGATTGGATTCTTTTTCCGGTTTCTAAACACGATGGTGGACTTTCTCTAAACCAGCACTTCCATTGGAAAATGCTCTCAATGTCTGTCTTTTTGATAACTGTTGTTTGGTTTGCACAGATTGGTCAAACTACTTCTAACCTCTTCTTAGTCTCTCTGTGTGGGGCGATTTCAATTGTCGGCCGCTCGTTTCATGCCTGAAAAATGGACAGTTGAAAATTGTGTGGAGTGGGGGTGGGGGGGGTGGGTGCTGTTGGTGTGCTGGGAGGGTAATACTTCCACCTCCCATGAACGCCTAAGGGCTGCATGATGCAATTTTCAGGCGCACCAGTAAATGGGCGAGCAGCATGCCCACCTGTTTCTGGCAGGAGGCTGCTCATGTGTATAAATCAAGGTTCTTGTGCCGTTTGGCGGACTACATTTGCAATTTTCAGGTGTGAGTGGTCGAACCAGTGCTCCTCATAAAGACCTCTGAAGGCCACTCCGGAAAAGGCCCAAATATTTTTGGGGGTGAGTTTTTGTGGTGTCGGGAGGAGCGGGCATGCTCCCCCTAGCTCCACAAATACTGTGGCCCGATGCCAGCCTGTGCCCAACCCCCTCCGAGACCGTCTCCCGTCCTCCCACAAGGGATGAGCTGTAGCCGAGCACACGTTTGGCGCCGCGGTTTGCCGGCTACATTCAAATGAAGCCCGAACCTGAAAGTGGCAAGATTCCTGAAGGTGCAGGAGATTATAGATTGTACACGTGTTGACTTACACGAGCTCGCACACAGGAATTCCATTCTCTCGACGTTTGCAACCATCAGCCACTGATTATACAAGTCAGGCAGCTGGGATCAGGAAGGGACATAACTGGTCCATTCAAATGACTTGAATTATATTAAATTTGAGCATTATTAATGCAAGCCACTTCAGGTTCAAAATGCTAGTCAATTGCTCAACCCTGGTATGTAACCGAGAGATGAATGGTTGAATTGTCTATGCTTGTGAACCTGCGTTACAACAATATTTAATAAACAGATGATCTGATATTTTCTCTGTAGGGATTTCAAAGAATAATGTTACTTATTGCCGGCTAAAGTCTTCTGCAAACTCCATTTTACTTTGTTTACATAAACACTGACACGAAAGGTGTAATTTTCAGCCAGCTTTGCGTGCGTTCTTAGACACATGTTTACCAAGGGCTGGTTCGAGAACAGATGTAAAGTGAGTCCTTGGGAGTGTAGTTGTGTAGAAGATCATATGATTCTCTACGTGTACATTTACACAGGATATATGTTGATTACTTTGATAATTGTTTGAACTGGTATCAATTGCAATTTGGAATGAGAAGCTGATGAGAACTGAAAAAATCTCTCGGGAGACTAAACCCGAGTAAAAACAAAGGGATGGACAGGTTCTCCTATTGGTTGGTTTTGCCAATACCAACAACAACAACTTGCATTTATATAGTGCCGTTAACGCAGAAGAAATGTCCCAAGATGAAAATGGACACAGAGATAAAGAAGGAGATATTAGGGAGGGTGAAGAGGTGGATTTTAAGAAGGATCTTGAAGGAGGAGAAGAAGGTGGAGAGACAGAAAGATATACAGAGGGAATTCCAGAGCATGGGGCCTAGATGGCTAAAGGCACAGTCAGCCAAAGTGGGGTGAAGGGAGGGAGGATAAGCAAAATGCCAGAGTCAGAGGAACAGAGAGTTCTGAAGCGGAGGGAGGAATTGTAGGTCTGGAGGATGTTGCCGAGATAGAGAGGGTCAAGGTCATGAAGGGATTTAAACATGAGGAAAATGTTAAATTTGAGGTGTTGGAGGACCGGGAGCCAATGTAAGTCAGCGAGCACAGGGGTGATGGGTGAACGGGACTTCGAGCAAGATAGGACACAGGCAGCCGAGTTTGGATAAGTTGAAGTTTACAGAGTGTGGAGAATGGGAGGCCAGCTAGAAGAGCATTGGAATAATCAAGTCCAGAAGTGACAAAAGCATGCACGAGGGTTATCAGCAGTGGGTGGGCTGAGGCCGGGGCAGGGAGGAGCGATGTTACAGAAACAGAAATAGGTGGTCCTTGTGATGGTGAGTATACGGGGTCATAAAGGATGTTGAGAGTTCGAACAGTCTGGTTCAGCCTGAGACAATGGCTGGGGAGTGCGATGGAATCAGTGGCACAAGTACGGAGTTTGTGACAGGGGTTCAAGACAATGGCTTCAGTCTTCCAAGCACTTAACTGAAAGAAATTGCGGCTCATCCAAGACTAGATATCGTACAAGCAGACAATGGTTGGATCATGAGAGGTGGGGGACAAGTAGAGCTGGGTGTTATCAGCATACACGTGGAAGCTGAACCCATATCTGCGGATGGGCAGCATGTAGATGAGGAAGTGAAAGGGGATCTATTATGTCCGTGTATGATTGAGACACGGACAGCAGGAGTTGAACAAAACAAGTCTTTACTGAAAGGAGTCAATCGGGAAACTGAAACTGCAGAGGCTTACTAGCGCCTTTTATACAGGGGTGGTCACTGCCGGTACTGCAGTCTGAGACCAGTTATTCTCTTAAAGGTACATACACAACAATTCCTCCCCTTTTAGATAAACAGTACATAACATTCATTTAACAACTAAATGATAACTAATTACAATCACAATTACGGTTGCTAGATACATTGGTTAAGTTTAAGCAATTATAAGTTCAGTCTTTGAGGAGGCTTCCTGATTCTGTCTGGATAACGCCTCTTTGGGGTATCAGGTTCCTCTGGCAAGGTTGAGTCGGGATCAATGTCGTTGTTTGGTTCATCTGCTTCCAATATCACCGATTCTGCGGTAGCTGCAATTGGTACGTCGATTTCATTACCAGGTGTATCAGATCGTGGTGTGGAGTTGACGTTTTCCAGTGACTCTAGAATCTGGTCAGCATGGCGTCTTACAATGCTCTCTCCAACGTCCACGGTATACATGAGAGGTCCTTGCCGTGTACAAATCGTTCCTGGCTGCCATTTCTCAGTGCGGTAGTCCCGGGCCAAAACTGGTTGACCTATCTTAAAACTCCTGGTCGGCCTTTCATTCATATTCTGAAACTGCCTGTTCTCCACATCTCTTCGGACGTTTGGCTTAACCAAATCCAAGTGGCATCGTAGTCTTCGATTGAAGAACATCATGGCTGGAGTTTGGTTGGTAACCGCATGTGTCGCATTCCGGTAGGCAAACAAGAAGTTGTCCACCTTGTGTTGTAGGGGTATATCTTCATTACACATTGCCTTGATAGCCTTCTTGAATGTTTGAACTAACCTCTCGGCCAATCCATTAGTGGCTGGATGATATGGGGCAGATGTGTAATGCTCAACACCATTGTTCTTTAAGAACCTCCGGAACTCTTCAGACACAAACTGTGGTCCATTGTCAGAGCAAATCTGTTCAGGCAGCCCATTCCTGGCGAATATGGTTCGTAAAACTGTGATAGTTTTTTCCGTGGTGGTTGAGGACATTTTTATTACCTCTGGGCACTTTGAACGTGCATCCACCGCAATTAAAAACATCGAGTCCATGAAGGGACCAGCAAAATCAATGTGCACCCTTTGCCATGGAGATGAGGGCCACTCCCATGGATGTAGAGGAGCTTGTGGTGGGGCGTGTTGGACCTTCTGGCATCCTGCACAGCTCTTGGTCATCTCTTCGATTTCTCTATCGATTCCCGGCCACCACACAAACGCTCTGGCTAAGTTCTTCATTTTTACCCCACCCAGATGACCCTCGTGAAGCTCATTGAGCACTCTATCCGTCAACTTAGGTGGAATTACTACTCTGGATCCACACATCAAGGTTCCCCTGCACACTGACAACTGTTCTCTTCTCGGCGAGAATGCTGGCAGCAGTGGTTCGCCATGTGCTGGCCATCCCTTCACCGTTAAATCATAGACCCGTGATAGTGTCGGGTCATTCCGTGTTTCCTTTTCTATGTTTGCATTCGTCACAGGGAGACATTCGACTATGGTCGAGTGGAATAACTCCATTGGATCCACTGCAAGGTCTTCTTCTTCCACCGTCGGCAACGGTAGGCATGAGAATCCATCAGCATTCCCATGCTGTTTAGTTCCTTTGTACTCAATGTCATATTGGTGTGCCCCTAGGAAAAGGGACCACCTCTGCAGCCATTGCGCTGTCATTATCGGTACGCCCTTCTGAGGGTTGAAAATGGAGACGAGGTTGATGATCGGTTAGTAGAGTAAATTTTTGACTGTGCAGGTAGTGATTGAACTTCTTCACCTCCCCCCCACACTAGGCTGAGGGCCTCTCTGTCAATCTGGGCGTAGTTACGCTCGGCAGAAGTTAACGAGTGTGACGCAAAAGCTATCGGCCTCTCTAAACCATCAAGGAATTTATGTGACAGTACCGCCCCAATGCCGTAGGGAGACGCATCACACGCCAGTCTGATCGGCAGTGCTGGGTTGTAGTGAGCCAATACTTCTCTTGAAGTGATTAAGTCCTTACTCTTCTGAAAGGCCCGCTTACAGTCATTGCTCCATTTCCATGCTACTCCCGTTCGTAGCAGGGCGTTCAGTGGGTGCAGGATTGTCGACAAATTCGGCAAAAACTTATGGTAGTAATTCACCAATCCGAGGAATGACCTCAGTTGCGACACATTTTCAGGCGCTGGGGCCTTAACAACCGCTTCAATTTTGTCAGGGGACTTATGTAACCCCTCTTCATCAATCACGTGGCCACAATACGATATCTGTTTCTTAAAAAACTCGCACTTGGGGCGGTTGGCTCGTAGCCCATGTTCCCGTAGTCTAGTGAGCACCTGTTCTAGGTTGTTAAGGTGTTCACTGTCATCTTCACCTGTCACAAGGATGTCGTCCAAGTAACATTGAGTCCCCGGAATCCCTTGCAGGACTTGTTCCATCGCTCTTTGCCATATCGCCGGAGCCGATGCTACTCCGAATACCAACCGATGATACTGGTAAAGACCTTTGTGAGTGTTTATCGTGAGATACTTCCTAGAGGATTCTTCAACCTCCATCTGCAAATATGCTTGTGCTAGGTCAATTTTTGTAAAATGCTTCCCTCCAGACAATGAGGCGAAGATGTCTTTTATCCTTGGAAGTGGATATTGTACTGTGTGAAGGACTGGGTTCACCGTCACCTTGAAATCCCCACAGATGCGAACCTTCCTTGGCTCCTCAGACTTATTGCTTAACGTTTTCTTCATGACAGGAACGATGGGTGTCGCCCACTCGCTCCAGTCGACATTAGACAACACGCCTGCCTTCTCCAGATTCTCCAGCTCTGCCTCGACGGCTGGGCGAATTGCATATGGTACCGGTCTTGCTTTGAAAAACTTGGGAATTGCATTCACTTCTATTTTTATCGAGGCGGTTACGCCTTTAAGAGTGCCCAGTTCTTGTTGAAATACCTCTTTGGCGTTAGCTAAGATTGTTGACAATCGTCCAGGAGTGACGTCTTCATGTTTTTTACCGTCCACCGTCATTCCATGAATGGAGTGCCAATCTAAGCTTATCTTCCTGATCCATTCACGTCCCAATAACGGTGGTCCACCATTTTGCAGTATGTAGAGGTACAATTTACGTATTTTCTTGCCGTTGTATTCGACAGGCACCCTTATTTTTCCTCTGGGGTATACTTTTTGCCCCGTATACGTCGTCAAGACGATGGATGTCTCTCTCAAGGGTATGTGTGAGAATAGCCGCTCGTAGTCTCGTCGATTCATGACGGTTAGCGCTGATCCTGTATCCAATTCCATTTTAACTTGGGACCCTGCTATCGTGAGGGTGACCCAAATGGTTCGGTGATCCTCTTTTGCGATTACATTGTGAAGTTTGAGACAGCTTAGTCTCCTGTTCCCGGATTCACTATCGCTCATCTGGTCTTCGGAACTACTGTCCGTCATCTTTTGTACTTTCTTGTACGGTTCCTTAGTAGCCTTTTTGTTGTCGCTGCTCTTCTTCCCAGACCTGCAAACTCGTGCAATATGTCCCATCTTTCCGCATTGCCTGCATATTTTGTCCTTGGACCAGCAGTCCTTCTGGTCATGGTTAGTTCTGCCGCAGCGATAACATTTTGCAAATCCCCGTGTCATTTCGTGGGTGCCGTATTCCTGTGGCTTTTGTTGAATTTCCGCAGCTCCCCTGGCTGCTGCTTTGTACGATACTGCCACGCTGAAAGCCTTATCTAGCGTCAGCTCTTTCTCTGAGAGTAACTTCTGTGTTCCTTCACTCAGAAGTCCACAGACAAATTTGTCCCGTAGTGTATCTGCCAGTCCTGCTCCGAACTGGCAGTGCTTTGATAGCTTGCGTAGTTCCGTAAGGTACTCAGCATTGCTCTCATCTTTATGCTGAGTTCTCCTGTGGAATTTAAATCTTTCGGCTATCAACAGCGGTGCAGGGTTTAGGTGTTCCTGTAGGACAGCAACAATTTCGTTAAAACTCTTCGCCTTCGGTTTGGCTGGAGTAATCAGGTCCCACAATAGGCCGTACGTTCTAGCGCCCATTACGTTTAGCAATACCGATGCCTTTTTCTCATTGGCTATTTCATTTGCCTCGCAATATACCTCGACTCTTTCCACATACGTGGTCCAGTCCTCTATTGTATTATCAAAGGCAGTGATACAGCCAGTCTTCGGCATCTTGAAAATCTAAAATGGCGCCTCCCGCGCTTTGCCTTCTTCCCCGATTGAACAAAATGGCACCTCCCGCGCTTTGCCTTCTTCCCCCGCTGATTAAGATGGTGCCTCCCGCGCTTTTGCCTTCTTCCCCGCTGTTGTTAGCGCTGCTATCCGCGGTTTCCGTTGCAACCTGCAGCTCCTCGCGGTTTCCTGCGCGTTTAATATTTCTTTTTTTTAAATTATTTTCCCGTCGTGGAACAACCCTGTGGGACTCTTGCCTCCCTCTTCTCGGGTCTATATGCAGCCCGGCTGCATAGCACCGGCCGCGCCCTGTGTGCTCCACCCTCTCTCTCTCCTCTTCCCGACAACGCTGCTCGGCCCCGTTGCAAGCCACCTGCTCGAGTTCGCGACCGCCGCAGCCCAGGAAGGATCAGTGTACTGCCTGCCACCAGCCCGATTAGCTGAAGCACCGTCGACAGGAACCACGCCCCGCTTTCGACAGCTTCTCCAGCAATCTTCAACTCCGCTAACACAGGGGTGGATGCCCATGGTCGACGCCCATTTCTCCTGCTTCTTTCTTCCTTCTGGCCTCGACCTCTGCTCACTTCGCTGCAGGAATGGATCCCAGGAAGTGGTGCAGACTGTAGGTAAGTTCGTATCTGTTCGTCGCCAGTATTATGTCCGTGTATGATTGAGACACGGACAGCAGGAGTTGAACAAAACAAGTCTTTGCTGAAAGGAGTCAATCGGGAAACTGAAACTACAGAGGCTTACTAGCGCCTTTTATACAGGGGTGGTCACTGCCGGTACTGCAGTCTGAGACCAGTTATTCTCTTAAAGGTACATACACAACAGGATCAAGGACAGATTCTTGTGGGACTCCAGAGGTAATAGTGCTGGGGTGGGAAGAGAAGTCAGAGATGCTTTGGTTATGATCGGATATTTAAGAGTGGAACCAAGTGATGGCAGCCTCACTGCGTTGGACAATTGAGGAAAGGCATTGGAGGAGGATGGTGTGGTTGACTGTGCCAAAGACTGCAGAGAGTACGAGGAGGGGTAATGCACCATGGATGTGGAGGACATCATCTGTGACTTTGGTTAGTTCCATTTTAGTGCTATTGCAGGGCTGAAAATTGATTGAAGATATTCAAACCTGGAATTGCAGGAAAGATGAAGAAGAAGATATTATTTCAAGTCTCCATGCCATTGTGTTTCCCTGAGTTTTCTTGGAGCTTCCCCATGAGTCGAAATTGGGCCTGCACCTACCTAGTGTAGGCATTTTAATGCAGTGGGAGGGGACGTACCCAGCCACCTGACTCATTTTCTGGAGCAACCACTTGTTGGGCCCCTGTCAAAACCTGGTGCTGTGACCTGCCCTGAGCCTGCACTGGGTAGAGGGGACCAAGGTGAAGAAACCAAGGCAGGTATTCAACTTTATGTTTAATTACTCCGCTCCCCACCTCCCCCCACAGGAACATTTGAGGTGCTTGGACCTGCTTATCTCCAGCAGCAGCCAGATCCTGCCGTCCCAGAGCGCAGATACAACTGTGCCATGATTTCCTCCCTGCCCCTAAAGTTCCTCTCGTGCCGTGAATAAGAACCAGGGGAGGAAAAATGCAGAGAGCTGCCTCTTCACAGCCTCAGTGCACCTCAAGTGTGTTGCATCTGTCAGGCACCCAGTTCAGTAGATCTAATGCAAATCGATATTCCAGGCAAACTGAGTCACCTACATTATGACTTCCTTATCACTGCTTCCCCCATATCTCCTTGAAGGAAGGAAGGGAGGGTTGGATGGATGATCACAAAATTCAAACCTATATCCACACCTTGTAAAAAGCAACAGAAAATCCAAGAAGGGGTTTATGGCTATTTATGGAATCAAAGAAATTGATGGAATCAAAGAAATGGTAAATGACCATTTTGTCCCATTGCTCCTGTGCCGAGTTTCCGTAAGGACTTAATCCCATTACCCTGTCCTTTCCCCGTGTCATGTTAATTTTTTTCCTGTTCAAGTATTTATCTGCTTTCCCCCTTCATGCCCAACTGAAAATTCAGCACAGACAAATCGCATTCTCTTTCTCTAAAATGTAACCGTCCTCAATTGTGCAGCTGGCACTAGGTAACTGTTTCAGGTCACCAGGTAAACGGGACATTTATAGAAACAGGTCTACAACAATAATTGGAATGGTTCAGCTTTAATGCTTGTATCCAATTTTGAGACTTACCTAGATAATCATTTCCATGTGATCAAATTGCATACAGCGTGAACCACCTATCACAAACACTTGTACCTCCCTCTGTTGTAATAATATGATTGCTAATCAGTACTCAAACACAAAGAGATGTAGTTACATGAACTTTACAGACTGCAGCAACCAGTCCAGAGCACAAGTGAAGGAAAACCATCACTGTTTTAGCTCGGTGAAATAGTGTTATCGAGTTTCTGAAGCTGCAGGAACCTGAGAGAGAAACTATTTTACAACAGATGGAGCCTGGTACCCTACAAAAGTAAGTAGCATGAGTCGATGTATTTTCTGTTCACGTAGATGCTTAATTAAAAATGACATTAGTTTCAGGTGAATTTATTTCTACCTGTGATTCAAAAAAATGCAAATAATCATGGACTTATTCAAAATGTGAGTTTTCTTTTTTTGAGAATGAAAAATGAATGTGAAAATACATTTGCAACATTTTTTAAATATGGATTTCCTCTTTTTAAAGTGCAACCTAGTCATTATTTTTAAGCGATCTTGTAACGCAAGGGCCAAGTAAAATAATTTTAATGGCCAAAAAAAATATTAATATTGAAACATTTTATTGGATTGTTTCGCAGGAAGTTATGGCTAACAATTGCATTATGATAAACAGATTCCAAATATTCGGTTCTATCCTTTAAAGAAAATATTAGAGCTTTGTATTGTGATTAAAAACTGCTTCGATAACGCGTGATTAAAGAGTCAGTAACCACGGGAAATATATTTTCCAGGGAGTGACCATGTAATAGGCTGTTTCCAAATACAAACTTTATCAATTTGTTCATAATTATATCGAGAATCACAGTTCTTTGAGAAGTATTCTCTCCTTCTAAATGTATTGTAAAAACTGATAACTGTGCAGGTAATCTTTATTTTTATACTTTACATATACATTTTACATATACACTTTATATAATTTTAAATATATTTAACATAATATAACTAGTCAAGGATTAGCTAACTCAGTTAGACCAGGAACCAACCTATGATCCTCCTGATCTGTACAGACCATGTAGCCAACTTAGCCACTAAGATATTGCAGTCACTCAAGTGCAAAGACAATTTCAAGAACAATTCTTTATGATAGCCTATTGGAAAAAAAATCTTTATGATCATATTGGAGAGTTTTCAAGCATATTGTACAAGATTAATACGTGGCTAGAGGAATGGTGCCAGGGGAAGGGATTCAAATTCCTGGGACATTGGAACCGGTTCTGGGGGAGGTGGGACGGTTTGCACCTGGGCAGGACCGGGACCGATGTCCTAGGGGGAGTGTTTGCTAGTGCTCTGGGGGAGGGTTTAAACTAAAATGGCAGGGGGTTGGGAACCTGAGCAGGGGGGCAGAGGAAAGGGAAACAAGGATAAAAGCAAAAGATAGGAAGAAGAAAAACAAAAGTGGCAGTCAGAGAAACCAACGGTTTAAATCAAACATGGCCACAGTAAATAATAATTCTAATAGGTCTAAGAGCGTTAAAAAAACAAGCCTGAAGGGTCTTAATGCGAGGAGCATTCATAATAAGGTGGATGAATTAGTTGCGCAAATAGAGGTAAATGAATATGATTTGATTGTGATTACGGAAACATGGCTCCAGGGTGGCCAAGGCTGGGAACTCAACATCCAGGGGTATTCAATATTCAGGAAAGATAGGCAAAAAGGAAAGGGAGGTGGGGTAGCATTACTGGTTAAAGAAGGGATTAACACAATTGTAAGGAAGGATATTAGCTCTGATGATGTGGAATCTGTATGGGTAGAACTGAGAAATACCAAGGGGCAGAAAACATTAGTGGGAGTGGTATATAGACCTCCAAACAGTAATGCGGAGGTTGGGGATGGCATTAAAAGGGAAATTAGAGAAGTGTGCAAAAGGCACGGCAGTCATCATGGGTGACTTTAATCTACATATAGATTGGGCTAACCAAATTAGTAACAATACTGTGGAGGAGGAATTCCTGGAGTGTTTACGGGATGGTTTCCTGGACCAATATGTCGAGGAACCAACCAGAGATCAGGCCATCTTAGACTTGGCATTATGTAACGAGAAAGGATTAATTAGCAATCTTGTTGTGCGAGGCCCCTTGGGTCAGAGCGATCATAATATGATCGAATTCTTCAGTAAGATGGAGAATGAAGTAGTTGACTCAGAGACTAGGGTCCAGAATTTAAATATAGGAAACTACGATGGTCTGAGGCGCGAATTGGGTAGGATTGATTGGGGAATGTCACTCAAAGGGTTAATGGTGGATAGGCAATGGCAAACATTCAAAGACCGCATGGATGAACTACAGAATTTGTTTATCCCAGTTTGGCATAAAAATAAAACAAAAAAGGTGACTCAACCGTGGCTAATGAGGGAAATTAGGGATAGCATAAGATCTAAGGAGAGGACATATAAATTGGCCAGAAAAAGCAGTAATCCAGAGCATTGGGAGCAGTTTAGGATTCAACAAAGGAGGACAAAGGGATTAATTAAGAAAGGGAAAATAGAATATGAGAGTAAGCTTTCAGGGAACATAAAAACTGACTGTAAAAGCTTTTATAGCTATGTGAAGAGAAAAAGATTGGTGAAGTCAAGCATAGGTCCCTTACAGTCAGAATCAGGGGAATTTATAATGGGGAACAAAGAAATGGCAGACCAATTAAATACATATTTTGGTTCTGTCTTCACAAAGGAGGACACAAATAACCTCCCAGAAATGTCGGGGAACATAGGATCTGATGAAAGGGAGGAACTGAAAGAAATCAGTATTTGTAGGGAAATGGTGTTAGGGAAATTGATGGGATTGAAGGCCGATAAATCCCCAAGGCCTAATAATCTATATCCTAGGGTACTTAAGGAAGTGGCCCTAGAAATAGTAGATGCATTGCTGATCATCTTCCAACATTCGATGGAATCTGGAACAGTACCCATGGATTGGAGGGTGGCTAATGTTACCCCACTATTCAAAAAAGGTGGTAGAGAAAAAACGGGGAATTACATCGGTCTGACATCGGTAGTGGAGAAAATGCTAGAGTCCATTCTAAAAGATGTAATAGCAGAGCACTTGGAAAACAGTGACAGGATCGGAGAAAGTCAACATGGATTTACAAAAGGTAAATCATGCTTGACTAATCTACTGGAATTTTTTGAGGATGTAACTAGTAAAATAGATAAGGGAGAACCAGTGGATGTGGTGTATTTGGACTTTCAGAAGGCTTTCGATAAGGTCCCACATAAGAGATTAGCATGTAAAGTTAAGGCACATGGGATTGGGGGCAAGGTATTGACTTGGATAGAGAACTGGTTGGCAGATAGAAAGCAAAGAGTTGGAATAAACGGGTCTTTTTCCGAGTGGCAGACAGTGACTAGTGGGGTACCGCAGGGATTGGTCCTTGGACCCCAGCTATTCACAATATATATTAATGACCTAGACAAGGGAACTAGATGTAATATCTCCAAATTTGCAAACAACACAAAGCTGGGTGGGCGTGTGTGCTGTGAGGAGGATGCTGAGAAACTACAGGATGATTTGGACAGGTTGGGTGATTGAGCAGAAGCATGGCAGATGCAATATAACGTGGATAAATGTGAGGTTATCCACTTTGGTGTCAAAAACAGGAAGGCAGATTATTATCTGAACGGCAATAGATTGGGAGAAGGGGAAGTGCAACGAGACCTGGGTGTCCTTGTGCACCAGTCACTGAAGGTAAGCATGCAGGTGCAGCAGGCGGTTAAGAAGGCACATGGCATGTTGGCCTTCATAGCGAGAGAGTTTGAGTACAGGAACAAGGATGTCTTGCTGCAGTTGTAAAGGGCCTTGGTGAGACCACATCTTGAGCATTGTGTGCAGATTTGTGTGCCTTATCTGAGGAAGGATATTCTTGCCATGGAAGGAGTTCAGCAACGATTCACCAGGCTGATACCTGGGATGGCAGGAATGACGTATAAGGAGAGATTGGGTCAATTGGGCTTGTACTCGCTGGAGTTCAGAAGAATGAGAGGGGATCTCATTGAAACTTATAAAATTCTGGCAGGACTGGACAGACTAGATGCAGGGAGGATGTTCCCGATGGTCGGGGAGTGCAGAACCAGGGGTCACAGTCTAAGGATAAGGGGTAAGCCATTTAGGACAGAGATGAGGAGGAATTTCTTCACCCAGAGAGTGGTGAACCTGTGGAATTCTCTACCACAGAAGGCAGTAGATGCCAGTTCATTAAATATATTCAAGAAGGAGTTGGATATATTTCTTAAGGCTAAAGGAATCAAGAGGTATGGGGAGAAAGCAGGGACCGGGTACTGAACTTGGATGATCAGCCATGACCTCATTGAATGGCGGAACAGGCTAGAGGGGCCGAATGGCCTACTCCTGCTCCTATCTTCTATGTGTGTTTCTATGTTTCTATGTTTCTATGTTTCTATCTGATGGTAAACTTTAACTAACTGTTCCAGAATGACTTCCAGTTGTGACCATTTCAAAATACTTTTAAGGATTTTGTTTATTAATATGCCAAAGCTATGAAGACTAATAGTTTAAAGAAGTAGGCCTAGAAATTCAGTTGCGTGCGCCAGCCGTTAGCGCCTTAGGAGGAGTAGATCTCGAGCGCTAGGCGCTTAGCGCCCGGGCGCAGCACGATCTGCGCCTCGCCCCAACTTCAGTAGACATTTAGCGCCGGCGCAAAGTCTTTGCCCGCGCCCTGCTGCGCGCGCAGATTATGACGTCATTTCCTCGTGCAACGCCCTTTGTGCGCCCCAAACCGGAACTTCAGTCGCGCCGGCCCATTGTGCGCCGGGTGGCCCTAACGACTGTGGAGTGGAACGGTGCACAGCCGAAGCGGGCCGCGGGGGAGCGCAAATTAAAGGGCACTTACCCTGCACTATAAAGGGCAGGCATTTTGCAGCAATCACTCTTGTGCAACGGATTTTTTGAAAAAAACCAAGGAAGGGAGCTTACTGCTTTGGGCCAACACTAGGACAGGTATTTTTGGCTTCAGGCCAGAGCTTTGCAATTCGCCTTCACTGATATCTCATTGTTTGCCAGCACATTATGGGGGCTGCATGGGGTGCCAATGCTGAGTTTCAGGATTATGTCGGAAGGGCTCGCAGACGCTGTGTTAGAGGGGCAGCCCTGGCTAGACGCAGAGGGGGCAACAGGCGTCGGCAACGTGGGCCTTACCCACTCAGGCAATACCGCCAGCAGGTCTCGTATCTCAACATGACTGGCGCGCAATGTGTTAGGAGGCTGCGATTCAGAAGGGAGGTGGTTGCAGAGATCTGCCATCTGCTTCACAGAGATCTGCGTCCACAGCTGAGTTGCAGGACGTCTCTGTCGGTGGAAGTGAAGGTGACGGTGGCTCTGAACTTCTATGCCACCGGCTCCTTCCAATCAGCTGCTGGGGACATAGCTAACATATCCCAGTTCGCCGTCCATTGCTGCATCCACCAGGTCACCAATGCCCTTTTCAGAAGGAGACGCCAATTCATCTCTTTCCCCATGACCCTGGAGAGGCAGCAGCAGCGTGCAGTGGGATTTGCAAGAATCGCGGACTTCCCCATGGTGCAGGGCGCCATTGACTGCACGCATGTGGCTTTGCGGGCACCTCTGGACCATCCTGAGGATTACCGCAACCGGAAGGGCTACCATTCCCTCAACGTACAGCTGGTGTGTGACCACAGGCAGCGCATCCTAGCTGTCAATGCCCGCTTTCCAGGCAGCAGCCACGATGCCTTTATCCTGCGACAGACTACTGTGGCTGACATCTTCCAGGCACAGCCTCACCCAAGAGGATGGCTTATCGGGGACAAAGGCTATCCTTTGTGTACCTGGCTCATGACCCCGCTCCGCGCGCCCAGGACCCCTGCTGAAGAGGCATACAACGAGAGCCATCAAGCGACTAGGAACATCATAGAACAAACAATTGGTGTCCTCAAGCAACGGTTCCGCTGCCTGGATCGTTCCGGCGGATCTCTGCAGTATTCGCCGGAGTGAGTCTCCCAGTTCGTGGTCGTTTGCTGCATGCTGCACAACCTGGCTATCCGCAGGACTCAGGCACTGCCACCTCACGCTGGAGCACCACCTCAGGAGGAGGAGCAGGAGGAGCAGGAGGAGCATGAGGAGGAGGAGGAGGAGGAGTACCAGGCCAGGAGGGAGGCACAAGGTCCAAGGGCCGCCCGTCGGCGGCTTATTGAACGTCACTTCTAGGCCCCCTGTCAGGGAATGGCTTGTGCCAATGAAAGAACATGAATGCAGCCGCTCCGCAAGCCCTCAGCCGCTTAAGGCAACAAACACTTCAAAGATCAAACATGGACAATATGAATAAATAAAATGCTTTATTGAACAAACTCAGGGCCCTTCCCACATGAAACCCAAAAACAGACAACACCCCCCAAAAAACAGTCACACACATGACTCACTCCCACAACCTGGGGAGGAATAACAAAACATTTAAACAAAAATGGCCTTCATCCTCGGCCTTAACAAAACAACCATCCCCAGAAACAAAACAACCATCCCAATATAAACAAACATTTGTCCACACCCTCTACTTTGTGGCCCGCGAGGGCGATTCCTTGTCCAGCCTTTGGCGGCCCCTGGCCGCCCTGCTGCTCCTCTTCAAACCGTGCCCAGTGGCTGCTGCAAGGCTGGGGGAAGGCTCCTGAGGGGCACATGTCGTCACGGCAGATGCTCTTGGGGGTCGGCCTAGACGAGGTCTGGCCCTCGAGGGGCCGGCTGGTGAATGCTGCAGCTGTGGCTGGCCAGCATCAGTCGGACCAGCATCTCGTGGCAGCTCCACTGGGGGAGTGACAGTGGTGGCTGGAGGAATGGGGGCAAGCTGGCGTATGGCAGGCGGCCGCTGGTCAAGTGACACACTGGCACTCGCCTGGGCCCGCACTGCAGCATGCGCTGCAATGTGCCGAACGACAGACCGCTGTGCTGCTACAGCGCGGCGGGTGTCCTGGCGATGCCTGGCTGACGCAGCGAGTGTGGCAGCAGTGAGTGCCCGTGCTGCCCTGGTCTGTGACCGCATCAGACCAGCCAGTGACTGCACGGCACCACTGATCACCTGCCCACTCGCTGCGTGAGCTGCCCCGAATTCCACCCAACTCGCTGCCTGTGCTGCCACGAATTCGGCACGACTCGCGTCCTGTGCTGCCCCGAATAGCTCCAAACTCCTGGCCTGTGAGGCCCCGAACTCGGCCACACTATGAGCCAGGGACTCGATGGCCTCAGGCATTCGTGCCACAACCCCCATGAGCTCGGTGTGCCGGCGCTCCGAATCCACGGACATTTGATCGAGGAGGCGCAGCTCCTCGGAGTTGACCGTCGCCGGACTGGAGGCCGGACTCTCCCTCTGGGGAGAAGGCCGCCGAGCTGGCCGACCCTTCCCACGTTGCTGGATGCCACTGGGCCCAGCAACTACACCCCTCTGGGAAGAAGGCCGCTGAGCAACCGCACACCCCCTGCGTTGCTGCACGCCACTGGTCCCAGGAGCGACACTCCCCTCCGACACTTCCCCCACGCTCTCCTCCAGGGAAGACGTGTCCCCTACATTGGCATCCCCTGGCGCGGGTGAGGGTTCCCCTGATGGGCCGCCTTCCTCTTCCTCTTCCTCCTCCTCCTCCTCCTCCTCTTCCGAGGGGCTGTCACTGGCAGCTTCAGGGACCTCCTCCTCACCATCTGAAAGCAGGAAGGGACAAGAGTAGCTTTAGATTGAGGAGAGGGCGTCAGCGAGGGAGGCATGAGTGGTGGCATTCAGCGCATTGGTCGGACAGTGGCAAAGGATGTAGATCTGATGCGCAAGTGGGACGAGAGAGGTCCAAAAGGTGATGTCCTTACCATTGGTGCCCAGAACAGGGTCGGCATCTCCACTGGCAACGGGCCCAATCACCCGGGCTCCCATGAGGTGACCCACGCGCTCTTCCAGGTCAGTGAGCTGCTGGATCTGGGGACCGCCTCCCCCGGTCTCAGTCCGGCTCTTCTGATTGTGGGCCAGCTCGGCCTGCAAGAGAAAGGACGGCCTCTAAGTACAGTGTGTAGCCCTCATCTGGTGTGCACTGCCTCCCATGGTCGAATAGCTTGGCCAGTGTGGAGCCCTGATCTGGTGTGCACTGCCTCCCATGGTCGAATAGCTTGGCCAGTGTGGAAAGTGCAGAATGTGCAATTGATGTTCATGCCAGTCCCATAGCTGCGGGATGAGGGTTGGCCATTAGGGCTTTCAGGTCCCTTTGCCCATAATGTGAGGTGCACATGCAAGGATGAGGAGGACACTGGAAAGGGTGCTCACCCTGACAATCCTGGTGAGGTCATTGAACTTTTTTCTGCATTGGACAGAGTTCCTGGGGACCTCGCTGTTGGCTGTCACCCTGATGGCGACCTCCCTCCAGGCTTTCCTGTAGACGCTGGTCGCAGGCTTCTTCCCACTGTCCGGGAACAGGTGTTTGCGTCTCCTCCCCAAAGCCCCAACCAGCAGCTTCAAATCATGGCCAGAGAAGCGCTGCGCTCGTTCACGGGCCTTCTGATTGTGGGCCAGCTATTTCTGTTCAGCAGCAGTGTTTAGGCCTAGCTGGAGGGCTGCAGTGTCCAGGGCGTGGCAGCAGACGAACTCGACCCTTCCCCCTTTAAGAGCTGGCCGGCACCAGGGTGTCTGCTGTCAATCAAGAAATGACCGCACCTGCGCTGCGCCCGGCCTCGGCGGCTTAGCTCAGCACCGCCGGCTTTGCGCCTAAAGATAGTTGTGGAACGCCAGTTTTAGCGCTCGAGCAAACTCTTAGGGCGAAGCTACTGAATATCGGCGAAGTGGCCTCGACTTTGCGCCGGGCGCAAACTTTAGCGGCCGCCCGACTTTTCCGCCCCAAAAGTGGCTATACTGAATTTCTAGGCCGTAGTGTTGGAGATATCCATGACCCAGTTATTCATATTGGGTAACCTTGTTTTGTAATAATTTATCCTCTCTAACCTCATATTTTGGGTCATACTGTGGTTTCCAGTTATAGTTGTTTACTTACAATGATTAAACTCTGTTAATCTAATTGTTTATTGTGGTCAGTGCCACTTGGTTTTGCCAGTTTCCCCATTGTTGACGGCTGCTTCAGTTGTAACACTGTTCAATCAAGCATATAAATGTAAACGAGATTTAACTGATTAACTATGAAGGATTTTGAGAATGGCTCAATCACTGCACTGCAGAGCACTGCTGCTCAGCAAGTAATTACACTTTAGACCAGGGCTTCTCAAGGTTTTTGCTTCTGAGGCTCTCCCTCCCGTGTTATAAAAATGCCCAGACCCCCCGTAACACAACACAATTCATCCTGGCTCGGTACTTTGTTTTGTACTGTCCCCGACACCCGGAGCCCTCGATGTCCCCGACACCCGGAGCCCTCGCTGTCCCCGACACCCGGAGCCCTCGCTGTCTTCTGGTGTCCTGGCCGATATTTACCCCTTAACTAACATTACTTAAAAAAAAGGTTGGCTGTCATTCATGCCATTGCTGTTTGTGGGGACCTTGCTATGTGCAATTTGACTGCTGCATTTTGCTACATTAAAGAAAGAAAGACTTGCATTTATATAGTGCCTTTCATGACCACCAGACGTCTCAAAGTGCTTTACAGCCAATGAAGTACTTTTGGAGTGTCCTCACTGTTGTAATGTGGGACCGTAACTGTAACTACACTTCAAAAGTACTTTATAGGCTGTGCAGCACTTTAGGACACCCTGAGGTTGTGAAAGGTGCCGTATAAATGCGCAAGTTGTTTATTTTTCCTTTTTTCATTATTTTGAAAATCTCTATCTCCATTTTCTGTTCCAGTGAAAAAAGCCCCAATTTTTGGAGTCTTTCATCCTAACTATAATCTTTCATTCTTGGTATAATTTGAATGAATCTTCCCTGTACCCATTGCATGACTTTAATATCCTTCCTCTAATGGGCTTTAATATCCTTCCTCTAAATGTATTTATGTAGCGCCTTTAATGTAGTAAAACGTCCCAAGGTGCATCACAGGATTCACAGACAAAAAATTTGACATTGAGCCATATAAGGAAATATCAGGGCAGATGACCAAAAGCTTGGTCAAAGAGGTAGGTTTTAAAGAATGTCTTAAAGGAGGAAAGACAGGTAGCGAGGCAGAGCGGTTTAGAGAGGGAATTCCAGAGCTTAGGGCCTAGGCAGCTGATGGCATGGCCACCAATGGTGGAGCGATTAAAATCGGGGATGCTCAAGAAATCAGAATTAGAGGAGTGGAGACATCTTCGAGGATTGTGAAGCTGGAGGAGATTACTGAGATAGGGAAGGGTGAGGCCATGGAGGGATTTGAAAACAAAGATGAGAATTTTTAAATCGAGGCGTTGCTTAACCGGGAACCAATGTAGGTCAGTGAACAGAGGGGTGATGGGTGAACGGGACTTGGTGCGAATTAGGACACGGGCAACAGAATTTTGGAAGACCTCAAGTTTACGGAGGGTAGAACGTGGGAAGCCAGCCAGGAGTGCATTGGAATAGTCAAGTCTAGAGGTAACAAAGGTATAGATGAGGTTTTCAGCAGCAGATGAGCTGAGACGGGGGCGGTGACGGGCAATGTTAGGTGGTTGATGATTTTTTATCTCTTAGGTTATTATCCCTTCATTGGCAATATTCTAATAAAAAAGGATTTAATATCTAATCTTGTGATGGATTTCTCTCTGACAGTGAGGAGGGAAATGGTGGGAAGATATTATAGACTGGACTGCAGGCCAGCTGTCCTTTGCGTTGTTACTAATGGGTAGCTAAAAATAAAAGCATCCAATCCTCACATTGTTAATATACCCATGAATCAGATGTAGGGGAGCTAACTAATTCCTGTATTATTTCTCGTTTGTTTCAAAAGATTCGCTATTGGCTCATGCTCAAAGTATTCACAGGTATTGTTTTTTCAGAAAGAAGGTATTTGCTGGAATAAAACTGAAGAAGAAGAAAAAGGAAGAACTGGGTTTATTCATAACAAACAAAGGTGCATTAGGTAAGGCCTTGAAAATAAATATCTCATTACTGATAATAAGGAATATAAACAGTGTACTAAGAGATGAGGCACAGCGTTTAATGTGGAATTTGCTAAGAGATTGTTAGACCAGCATTATGATAAATGTATTCTATTATAAATCAAGTGGTAGTCCTCCCCCTCCCCCCAAAATAAATAGGAGCCAATTATACTGAAAGATCAGTTGCGTTGGTGCCAGATGTTAAATTAATTCTTGCTATGGCAATACGAAACTTCAGGAGAAATTTAAAGGTGACTCACAATGCTAGGTTACATAGAATTTACAGCACAGAAACAGTACGTTCGGCCTAACTGCTGGTGTTTAAACTCCACAGGAGCCTCATCCCATCCCTTTTCATCTAACCCTATCAGCATAACCTTCTATTCCTTTCTCTCTCATGTGTTTATCTCATTTCCCCTTAAATATATCTATGCTATTTGCCTCAACTTACTGCCTGTGGTATTGAGTTCCACATTCTAACCACTCTCTGGAATTCTCTACCCCAAAGGGCTGTGGATGCTGAATCGTTGAGTATATTCAAGGGTGAGCTGGAGAGATTTTGGACTCATGGGGAATCGAGGGATATGGAGATCAAGCAGGAAAATGAAGTTGAGGTAAAAGATCAGCCTTGATCTTATTGAATGGCGGAGCAAGCTCGAGGGGCCATATGGCCTACTCCTGCTCCTAATTCTTATGTCCTTAAAGAATTTTCTGCTGAATTCACGATTGGATTTATTAGTGAATATCTTATATTTACGGCCCCTAGTTTTGATCTCCCCAACAAGTGGAAACATCTTCTCTACATCTACCCCATCAAACCCTTTCATAATCTTAAAGACCTCTATTAGGTCAGCACTCAACCTTCTCTTTTCTAGAGAAAAGAGCCCCAGCCTGTTCAATCTTTCCTGATAGGTATAACCTCTCAGTTCTAGTATCATCCTTGTAAATCTTTTTAGCACCTTCTCCAGTGCCTCCAAATCCGTTTTATAATATGGAGACCAGAACTATGCACAGTACTCGAGTGTGGTCTAACCAACGTTCTATACAAATTTAAAATAACTCCTCTGCTTTTCAATTCTATCCCTCTGGAATTGAACCCCAGTGCTTTGTTTGCTTTTTTAATAGCCTTATTAACCTGTGTCACTACTTTTAGTGATTTGTGTATCTGTACCCCTAGATATCCTTTGCTCTACTACCTCAGTTAGTCTCTTATTTTCCAAGGAGTATATGACTTCCTTATTCTTCCTACCAAAATGTACCACATTACACATATATGTTGAAATTAATTTGCCAATTACAAGCCCATTCTGTAAGTTTATTAATGTCTTCCTGTATTTTGCCACAGTCTTCCTCAGTAGTAATGATACCCCACAATTTGGTGTCATCCGCATTAAATTGTACTTTTGATTCCTAAGTCCAAATCGTTTATGTAAATGGTGAATAACAGTGGTTCCAGCATCGATCCTCGTGGAACATCACTTCTTACCATTTGCCAGTCTCAGTAACTACCTTTAACTTCTACTGTCTGTTTTCTGTTTTATAGCCAGCTTGCTATCCATTCTGCTACTTGCCCACTGATTCTACATGTTCTTCATTATTTATTCATTCATAGGATATGGGTGTCGCTGGCAAGGCCAGCATTTATTGCCCATCCATAATTGCCCTTGAGAAGGTGGTGGTGAGCCACCATCTTGAACCGCTGCAGTCCGTGTGTTGAAGGTACTCCCACATTGCTGTTAGGGAGGGAATTCCAGGATTTTGACCCAGCGACGATGAAGGAACGGAAATATTTTTCCAAGTCAGGATGGTGTGTGACTTGGGGGGAACTTGGACATGGTGGTGTTCCTATGCATCTTTTTTTTCTATTTGTTTCTGGGATGTGGGCGTCGCTGGCAAGGCCAGCCTTTATTGCCCATCCCTAATTGCCCTTGAGAAGGTGGTGGTGAGCCGCCTTTTTGAACCGTTGCAGTCATTGTGGTGAAGGTACAAGCAGGGGGCTATGGGGGGGAGGAGCTAAATACGATTAAAATCACTAAGGAAGGGGTACTTGGTAAAATAATGGGACTCAAGGCGGATAAATCACCTGGACCTGATGGCTTACATCCCAGGGTTTTGAGGGAAGTGGCGGTAGGGATTGTGGATGCATTGGTAATAATCTTCCAAAACTCCCTGGACTCAGGAAAGGTCCCGGCAGACTGGAAAACTGCTAATGTAACACCCTTATTTAAAAAGGGCAGTAGACAGAAGGCTGGAAACTATAGACTGGTTAGCCTAACATCTGTGGTAGGTAAAATTTTGGAGTCCATTATTGAGACAGTAACAGGACATTTGGATAATCATAATTTAATAAGACAAAGTCAGCATGGTTTTATGAAGGGGAAGTCATGTTTGACAAATTTGCTGGAGTTCTTTGAGGAAGTAACATATAGGGTGGATAAAGGTGAACCAGTGGACGTAGTGTATTTAGACTTCCAAAAGGCATTTGACAAGGTGCCACACAAAAGATTATTGCTTAAGATAAAAAATCACGGGATTGGGGGTAATATTCTGGCATGGATAGAGGATTGGCTATCTAACAGAAGGCAGAGAGTTGGGATAAATGGTTCATATTCAGACTGGCAATCAGTAACCAGTGGTGTTCCGCAGGGGTCAGTGCTGGGTCCCCAACTCTTTACAATCTATATTAACGATTTGGAGGAGGGGACCGAGTGTAACACGTCAAAGTTTGCAGATGATACTAAGATGGGAGGTAAAGTAGTGAGTGAGGAGGACATAAAAAACCTGCAAGGGGACATAGACAGGCTAAGTAAGTGGGCAGAGATTTGGCAGATGGAATACAATACTGGAAAGTGTGAGGTTATGCACTTTGGCAGGAAAAATCGTAGAGCAAGTTATTATCTTAATGGCAAGAAACTTGAAAGTACTGAAGTACAAAGGGATCTGGGGGTCCTGGTGCACGAAACTCAAAAGGTTAGTATGCAGGTGCAGCAAGTGATTAAGAAGGCCAATGGAATGTTGGCTTTCATTGCTAGGGGGATAGAATATAAAAATAGGGAGGTATTGCTTCAGTTGTACAAGGTATTGGTGAGACCGCACCTGGAATACTGCATCCAGTTTTGGTGTCCATACTTAAGAAAGGACATACTTGCTCTCGAGTCAGTACAAAGAAGGTTCACTCGATTAATCCCGGGGATGAGGGGATGGACATATGAGGAGAGGTTGAGTAGATTGGGACTCTACTCATTGGAGTTCAGAAGAATGAGAGGCGATCTTATTGAAACATATAAGATTATGAAGGGGTTGGATCGGGTGGATGCAGGGAGGATGTTCCAGATGATGGGTGAAACTAGAACTAGGGGGCATAGTCTTAGAATAAGGGGCTGCTCTTTCAAAACTGAGATGAGGAGGAACTACTTCACTCAGAGGGTGGTAGGTCCATGGAATATGCTGCCCCAAAAAGCTGTCGAAGCTACATCATTACATAAATTTAAAACAGAAATAGACAGTTTCCTAGTAGAAAAGGGAATTAAGGGTTACGGGGAGCGGGCAGGAATTTGGACATGAGTCTAGGTTCGGATAGGTCATGGCCCTGTGGGTAGCGGAGCGGGCCCAGGGGCCGTGTAGCCTGATCCTGCTCCTGTTTTCGTGTGTCTAATGCTGTTAGATTCAGGAGATAGTCCTGTCATAGTGGATTGGCGGTTAGGATCAGATCAGCCATGATCTTATTGAATGGCGGAGCAGGCTCGAGGGGCCAATTGGCCTACTCCTGCTCCTATTTCTTATGTTCTTATGTACTCCCATAGTACTGTTAGGGAGGGAGTTCCAGGGTTTTGACCCAGTAACGATGAAGGATTTCCAAGTCAGGATGGTGTCTAACTTGGAGGAGAACTTGCAGGTGGTGGTGTTCCCATGCACCTGCTGCCCTTGTCCTTCTTGGTGGTGGTAGAAGTTGCGGGTTTGGGAGGTGCTGCCAAAGAAGCCTTGGCGAGTTGCTGCAGTGCATCTTGTAGATGGTACACACTGCAGCCACGGTGCACTGGTGGTGGAGGGAGTACATATTTAAGGTGTTGACTGGGTTGCCGATCAAGCGGGCTCCTTTGTCCTGGATGGTGTCGGGCTTCTTGAGTGTTTTTGGAGCTGTACTCATCCAGGCAAGTGGAGAGTATTCCATCACACTCCTGACTTGTGCCTTGTAGATGGTGGCAAGGCTTTGGGGAGTCAGGAGGTGAGACACTCGCCGCAGAATACCCAGCCTCTGACCTGCTCTTGTTGCCAGAGTATTTATATGGCTGGTCCAGCTAAGTTTCTGGTCAATGGTGACTCCCAGTTTGTTGTTGGTGGGGGATTCGATGATGGTAATGCCATTGAATATTAAGGGAGGTGGTTAGACTCTCTTGTTGGAGATGGTCATTGCCTGGCACTTGTGTGGCGTGAATGTTACTTGCCACTTATCAGCCCAAGCCAGGATGTTGTCCTGGTTTTGCTGCATGCGGGCACAGTCTGCTTCATTATCTGAGGAGTTGTGAATGGAACTGAACACTGTTCAATCATCAGCGAACATTCTCACTTCTGACCTTACGATGGAGGAATGTCATTGATGAAGCAGCTGAAGATGGTTGGTTCTAAGACACAGCCCTGAGGAACTCCTGCAACGATGTCCTGGGGCTGAGATGATTGGCCTCCAACAACCACAACCATCTTCCTTTGTGCTAGGTATGACTCCGTATGACTACTACGTGGTACCTTATTGAAGGCCTTTTGAAAATACAAATATATTGCGTCCACTGCATTACCGTTGTCAACCTTGCTGTTACTTCTTCAAAGAACTCAATAAGGTTGGTCAAACATGATCGTACCTTTTGAAATCCATTGACTATTCTTTATTATATTTTCAGTTTCTAGATGTTTTTCTATTGCATATTTGAGTAAGGATTCCATTAACTTTCCTACCACCAACGTAAAGTTAATTGGTCTATAGTTCCCTGGATTTATTCCAACTCCCTTTTTAAATATAGGAGTCACGTTAGCTGTCCGCCAGTCCTCTGGCACTATTACCTTTCCTAATAAATTTTTATATAATTGTAATAGTGCCTCTGCTATCTCTTCCCTAACTTCTTTTAATATGTGCATATGCAATCCATTCGGACCAGAGGTTTATCCTCTCTAAGTTTGATTAGCTTAGCAATTATCTCCCCCCTTTCTATCTTAAACACCTCTATATACTTTTTGATCTCCTCTTCTAATGTCATGCCCACCATGGTAAATACTGAAACAAAGTAATTATTTAATATTTCTGCCATTTCGCTGCCATTACCTGTGAGTTTATCATGTGTACCCCTAGTGGCCCAATCCCTATCCTGGTTTTTCTTATGTTATTTATGTGTCTGTAGAATACTTTATTATTTCTTTTTATATCCCTTGGTAATTTAATGTCATAGTTTCTTTTTGCCTTCCTAATTATTTTTTTTACTTCTTCCCTAACCTTTTCATATCCTCTTTTGTCGTCCTCTCCTTTGTTGTCTATGTACTTAGTGTATGCCTTTTTCTTCAATTTCAATGTTACCCTTATTTCTTTATTCATCCATGGTGTGTCATTCCTGGCTAGTTTTGCCTTGTTTTCTAATGGGATATGTTGTATCCGTGTGTTAATGGAGACACGGAATGCAGGAGTTGGTTTACAGGTGTTTACTGAACAAAGTCTGGAGGTGAACTAAAAGATACAAGACACTATACAGGCTTATATAGCCCGAGTGGCCACTACCGGCATTACAGTACACAGGGGCTCTTAAAGGCACATACACCACAATTCCTCCCCTTTTAGACAACCAGTACATAACATTTTAAGTAATCATTAATTAACATGTTTACAAGAACAATAATCTACACATTTGCTGCAGTTAATCAATTATAAGTCAGTCTCTCTGGAGGCTTCCTGACTCGGTCTGGATAACGCCTCGGTGGTGTAGTAGTTTTCGGTGGTGTAGTAGGTTCTTTTGGCAAGGTCGATTCGGCTTGAATGCCAGTGTCGGGTTCATCTGGTTCCAGTATCACCGGATCGGAGGTAGATACTATGGGTATCTCTGCTTCATCATTAGGCGTATAGAGTTGTGGTGTAGGTTGTCCCTTTTCGAATGACTCTCTGATCTGGTCAGCATGGCGCCTTATTATGCTTTCTTCAATGTCCACGGTATACATCAGCGGTCCTAGTCATGTGCAAATAGTTCCAGGATGCCATTTCTCGGTACGGTAGTCCCGGGCCAAAACTTGTTGACCTATCTGGAAGGTTCTAGTTGGCCTTTCATTCATGCCTTGAAATTGCCGGTTCTCTACGTCCCTTCTGATGTTTGGCTTGATCAAATCCAGCCGGCATCTTAGTCTTCTATTGAAAAACATCATGGTGGGAGTTTGGTTTGTAACCACATGTGTTGCATTCCTGTATGCAAACAAGAAGTTATCTACCTTATGCTGTAGATTTATGTCTTCATTACCCATGGCCTTTATGGCCTTCTTGAAGGTCTGGACAAACCTTTCAGCCAATCCATTGGTAGCGGGATGGTATGGGGCGGACGCGTAGTGCTTAACCCCATTGTTTTTTAAGAACTTCCTGAATTATTCGGACACATATTGCGGTCCATTATCAGAACAGATCTGTTCAGGCAGCCCATTCCTGGCAAATATGGTCCTTAATACTGTGATGGTTTTTTCCGTGGTGGTGGAGGACATCTTTATTACCTCTGGCCACTTGGAGTGTGCATCAACTGCGATTAAGAACATTGAGTCCATAAATGGACCAGCAAAGTCGATGTGTACCCTTTGCCATGGAGATGAGGGCCACTGCCATGGATGTAGAGGGGCTTGTGGTGGGGCGTTTTGGACCTTCTGGCATCCTAGACAGCCCTTGGTCATTTCTTCGATGTCTCCATCGATAACTGGCCACCACACAAACGCTCTGGCTAGGTTCTTCATTTTCACTCCACCCAGATGCCCTTTGTGAAGCTCCTTTAGCACTTTATCCTGGAGTTTGGGTGGAATCACCACTCTGGATTCACACATCAAGGTTCCTCGGCACACTCACAGCTGTTCTCTTCTTTGCGAGAATGCTGGCAACAGTGGTTCGCTATGTGCTGGCCATCCTTTCACCGTTAAATCGTAGACTCGTGAGAGAGTCGGGTCATTTCTCGTTTCCTTTTCAATGGTAGAATTTGTTACTGGTAGACATTCCACTATGGTTGAGTGGAACATCTCCACTGGGTCCACTGTAGGTGCCTCTTCTATCGTTGGCAACGGTAGACGCGATAAACCGTCAGCATTTCCATGCTGTTTTGATCCATTGTATTTTATGTCATATTGGTGTGCCCCTAGGAAAAGGGACCACCTCTGTAGCCTTTGCGCTGTCATAATGGGAACGCCCTTTTTAGGGTTGAATATGGAGACGAGGGGTTGATGGTCAGTCAACAAGGTAAATTTTTGTCCGTGTAGGTAATGGTTGAATTTCTTCACTCCCCATACCAGGCTGAGTGCTTCCCTGTCGATCTGGGCATAGTTACACTCAGCTGAGTTCAATGAGCGTGACGCAAAAGCTATTGGCCGCTCCGAGCCATCAGGGAATCTATGCGATAATACCGCTCCTACGCCGTAAGGGGATGCATCGCACGCCAGTCTGATTGGCAGTGATGGGTTGTAATGAGCCAAAACTTCCTTGGACGTGACCAAGCCTTTGCATTTATGGAAGGCACGTTTACAGTCTTCGCTCCATTTCCAAATTACTCCCGTTTGTAGCAGTTCGTTAAGAGGGTGCAGAACAGTTGACAAGTTCGGTAAAAATTTATGATAGTAATTTATCAATCCCAGGAACGACCTTAATTGTGAGACATTTTCAGGTGCTGGGGCTTTTATGACCGCTTCAATTTTTTCAGGTGACTTATGCAACCCTTCTTCGTTAATTATGTGGCCACAATATGATATTTGTTTCTGGAAAAATTCGCACTTGGGGCGATTTGTTCGTAGGCCCCGTTCTCTCAGCCTAGTGAGCACCTGCTCCAAATTGGCAAGGTGCTTGTTGTCGTTTTCTCCTGTTACAAGGATGTCGTCTAGGTAGCATTGCGTCCCCGGAATCCCTTGCAGGACTTGCTCCATAGCTCTTTGCCAGATAGCTGGAGCTGATGCTACTCCGAAAAGCAGTCGATTGTACTGGTACAGGCCTTTGTGTGTGTTTATTGTGAGATACTTTTTAGAGGCCTCCTCAACCTCCATCTGTAGATATGCCTGTGCCAAGTCAATTTTGGTGAAACGTTTCCCTCCGGATAGTGAGGCGAAAATATCTTCTATCCTCGGAAGAGGATACTGTACCATGTGAAGGACCGGGTTTTCAGTCACCTTGAAGTCCCCACAGATGCGAATTTTTCTCTGTTCTTCAGATTTATCATTATTCAACGTTTTCTTCATGACCGGGGCGATGGGTGTTGCCCACTCGCTCCAATCTATCTTGGATAACACGCCTGCCTTTTCCAAATTCTCCAGCTCTGCCTCGACTGCTGGACGAATTGCGTATGGCACCGGCCTTGCCTTAAAAAACTTGGGAATTGCCGCATCTACCACTTTTATCGAGGCGGTGACGCCTTTCAAGGTTCCTAGTTCCTGTTGAAACACTTCTTTGGCGTTGGCCAAGATGTCTTTTAATCGTTCAGGTATGACGTCATCATCATTTTTTTTCTTACTGGTCACCGTCAGTGCCTGAATGGAGTGCCAGTCTAAACGTATCTTCCTGATTCATTCACGTCCCAACAGCGGTGGACCACCATCTTGCAGAACGTATAAATACAACTTCTGTATTTCCTTGCCGTTGTATACAACAGGCACCCTTATTTTCCCTCTGGGGTATACTTTCTGCCCCGTATATGTTTTCAAGATAATGGATGTGTCTTTCAAAGGTATATGCGGAAATAGCCGCTCGTAATCCCGTCGACTTATGACGGTCAGAGCTGATCCTGTATCTAGCTCCATTTTAACTGGGGACCCCGCTATTGTGAGTGTAACCCAAATGGTCTGGTAATCTTCTTTGGCAATTACATTATGTAATTTGAGACAGCTTAGTCTCTTGTTTCCGGAGTCGCTATCGCTCTTCTGATCTTCGGAGCTACTGTCCCTCTTCATTTGTACCTTTCTGTACTTTTCCTTATTGATTTTTTTTCTGTCAGTGGATTTTTTGTTTCCAGATCGGCATACACGTGCAATGTGTCCCATCTTTCCGCATTGCCTGCATGCTTTGTCCTTGAACCAGCAGTCCCTCTGGTCATGGGTGGATCTGCCGCAGCGATAACATCTCTCGAAACCCTGTGTCATTTCATGGGTGCCGAAGTCCTGTGGCTTTTGCTGTATCTCTGCAGCTCCTCTTGCTGCTGCTTCGTATGATACAGCCACACTGAAAGCCTTGTCCAGTGTTAAATCTTTCTCAGAAAGTAGCCTTTTCTGTGTTCCTTCACTTAGGAGACCGCAGACAAATTTGTCTCGAGGAGAATCTGCCAGTCCTGCCCCGAATTGGCAGTGCTTTGACAGCTTCCTTAATTCGGTGAGGTAATCAGCGTTACTTTCATTCTTGTGCTGATTCCTCCTGAAGAATTTGAATCATTCCGCTATCAGCAGCGGTGTTGGGTTTAAGTGCTCCTGCAGGGTATCAACAATCTCCTTAAAATTCTTGTCCATCGGTTTGGCTGGAGTGATTAAGTTTTGTAACAGCCCGTATGTCCTTGCGCCCATTAGATTTAGAAGTACGGATGCCTTTTTATCATCCTCTATTTCATTCGCTGTGCAATATACCTCCACTCTTTCCACATATGTGGTCCAATCCTCTACATCACTATCGAAAGCAGTAATATTGCCAGTTTTAGGCATCCTGAAAAAAAAATGGCGCCTCCCGCACTTTCCTTTCTTCCCTGCCGAGAAAAAAATGGCGCCTCCCGCGCTTTCCCGCCGCTGCTGCTGCTGACAACGCTGTTCTCCGCGGTTTTTATTTATACAGATATTTTTTAATAGTTGGAGACTCGTTCCCGCCGGACTCTCTGGGACTTTCCCCTCCCTCTGCTTGGTCCGAACGCCGACCTGCTTTGCAGTGCTGGCCGTCTCCCGAGTGCTCCACCCTCCGTCTGTGTTTGCCTCCGCCTTCGCTGTTCGGCCCCGCTGCAGAGCCAGCCGATCGAGCCCCAGGCCGCCGCCCAGGAAGGATTATTGCAGTACCTGCCACCAGCCCGGCTAGCTGGTGAAACCACAGTTTTTTCTTTTTTTTTTCTTCGCGCTTCGTCTGAGGAATCGATCTCCTTGAGGTGCTGCCGAATTGCAAGTAAGTCCGTTTCCAATTTGTCGCCACTGTTGTATCCGTGTGTTAATGGAGACACGGAATGCAGGAGTTGGTTTACAGGTGTTTACTGAACAAAGTCTGGAGGTGAACTAAAAGATACAAGACACTATACAGGCTTATGTAGCCCGAGTGGCCACTACCGGCATTACAGTACACAGGGGCTCTTAAAGGCACATACACCACAGGATATATTTCTCCTGGACTCTCTTGATCACTGTTTTAAATGTTTCCCACTGCTGTTCTATTTCTTTGTTGGTCAGTATATTTTTTCCAGTTTATTTTCCATAGATCCATTCCCATCCCCTTTAAAATCAGCTTTTTCCAATTTATTACTTTGGTCTTTGTCTTACTTATGTCCTTCTCAATCTTTATCTTAAACCTTATTTTGCTGTGATCGCTTTTGCGCAGATGTTCCCCTGTGCTTACTTCTCTTGTCTATTCTGGTTCATTTCCCATTACTTGATCCAGCAGTGCTCCATCTCTTGGGGTTTTTACATACTGGATAAGAAAGAAGTCCTGCACATAGTGTAAAAACTACATTCCCAGTGAAAGGCACTATATAAATGCAAGTCTTTCTTTTCTTTTTAAATGCGTAGCATCGGAGATCCAAGCTCTGATCTCTACAGGACAACAGTCAGTCCACGCAAACCCTTTCCCCAGTAAGCAAGGCTGTCCTTCAAACAAGCTGTTGCATCAGTATCCATTTTGATTTGTTTGTGCACCATGTTTGTTTTCACAATTATCATAATTTATATGCATATACCCTCAGGTAATTATGACAACAAAGTCACCTGGGTAATTCAAAATAAATCCAAGATCCACAAACAGGACTGCCCTGGTAGACCCATCGTTTCAGCCTGTTCTTGCCCCACGGAACTTATCTTTTCCTATCTCGACTCTATCTTTTCTCCCCTTGTCCAGTCTCTTCCCACCCACATCCGCGACTCTTCGGACGCCCGCCGCCACTTTAACAGTTTCCAGTTTCCTGGCCCCAACTGCTTCCTCTTCACCATGGACGTACAATCCCTCTACACCTCCATCCCCCACCAGGATGACCTGAGGGCGCTCCGCTTCTTCCTTGAACAGAGGCCCGACCAGTCCCCATCCACCACCACCCTCCTCCGCTTGGCTGAACTTGTTCTCACATTGAACAACTTCTCATTTAACTCCACTCATATCCTCCAAATCAAAGGTGTTGCTATGGGTACCCGCATGGGTCCTAGCTATGCCTGCCTTTTTGTGGGATATGTGGAACACTCTTTGTTCCAGTCCTACTCAGGTCCCCTTCCTCACCTCTTTTTCCGATACATGGATGACTGTATCGGTGCCGTTTCCTGCTCTCGCCCCGAACTAGACAATTTCATTCACTTTGCCTCCAATTTCCACCCTTCCCTCACCTTCACATGGTCCATCTCTGACTTTTCCCTTCCCTTCCTCGACTCCTCCGTCTCCATCTCTGGGGATAGGTTATCGACCAATATTCACCACAAGCCCACTGACTCCCACAGCTACCTGGACTACACTTCCTCCCACCCCGCCTCCTGTAAGGACACTATTCCATTCTCCCAGTTTCTCCATCTCCGCCGTATCTGCTCCGACGATGCCACCTTCCACACCAGTGCTTCCGACATGTCTTCCTTTTTCCGCAACCGAGGATTCCCCTCTACCGTGGTTGACACGGCTCTCGACCATGTCCGTTCTATCTCCCGCACTTCTGCCCTCACCCCTGCCCCTCCCTCCCGGAACCATGATAGGGTTCCCCTTGTCCTCACCTTTCACCCCACCAGCCTCCACATCCAACGGATCATCCTCCGCCATTTCCGCTACCTCCAAAGTGATCCCACCACCAAACACATCTTCCCCTCCCCTTTCAGCATTCCGTAGCGACCGCTCCCTCCGAGATACCCTAGTCCACTCCTCTATCAGCCCCAACAGCCCTTCCCCTTCGCCTGGCACCTTCCCGTGCAAGCGCAGGAGATGTAACACCTGCCCCTATACCTCCCCCCTTCCCACTGTCCAGGGCCCCAAACACCCCTTCCAGGTGAAACAGCGATTTACTTGTACTTCTTGCAATCTAGTATACTGTATTCGCTGCTCACAATGCGGTCTCCTCTACATTGGGGAGACCAAACGCAGATTGGGTGACCGCTTTGCGGAACACCTCCATTCAGTCCGTAAGGGTGACCCCGATCTTCCGGTCGCCTGTCATTTTAATTCACCGCTCCATTCTCACTCGGACCTCACCGTCCTTGGCCTCTTGCATTGTTTCACGGAAGCTCAACGTAAACTCGAGGAACAGCACCTCATCTTCCGATTAGGCACTTTGCAGCCTTCCAGACTCAATATCGAGTTCAACAATTTCAGATCATAACCTCGGCCCCTATTACATTTTTACTTATTTTTTTTCCACCCCTTTGTTTTGGATCTTCCCTCCCCCCCCCGCTTCCTTTTTTTCTCTCTCTCCCACACGGCAGCTGTCTCCCATCCTGCCAGTACACTTCACACCTAATCTTGCCGTCTTTTGTCTCCACTGTCCTATGACCATCTCGTCTGGTTTTGAATACCTCTTAATGTCTCTTTTACATCTTTTACTTCTTTTGTTCTATCGCAGCCCTGCCTTCGATCTATTTTATTTCCTTTCCAGTTTGAAAAAGGGTTAGACCCGAAATGTCACTCTAATTTCTCTCCACGGATGTTGCCTGGCCTGCTTTTTCCAGCATTTTCTGTTGTTAATTCAAAATAAAAGTTGTGTTGGTGAGTCTCAAAGGGGAGAAACCAGGACATAGTATAACAAAACACAGATGAGCCCTAGCTGCGAAAATAATTTCTCCTATTTCTTTCCTTTTTCTCGATAAAGATAATAATGCGGCTTCTTTAAATTGAACAAGAGCTTCACTTACTCCATAATATAATACAACTTGGTTGGATGAAGCTGCAGTTTCAATTCTGCTGCTCCACATGCACTATTGTACCATTTAGAATTGCTGCATCTGCTCAGTTTAAGAGCTGAAGTCAATTCATTAAAAAAAACAATCTGAAGCAGTATTTAGATTTCTGCTTCTTGTCAATTCTGCTGATTTTTTTATAACTAAGTTAAGGAATTAACAGCACAAAGTTCTTTAACTGACTAGAGGGACCAGCTGGAGAAATTCAAATGCATTGAAAATGCCCTGGAGTTGGCCAAATTTGGATATGGCAATAACTTCAGTGTTGCGGTGTTTTTTGGAGGGTAATTACTGCTCCTCGCCCCAGTGAGTATAATACATAGCACAGTATAGCACACTTCCTCAGTTTCACAGACCGACCTCCGAGTGGGTTTCCAGTTTGATCTCTGTAGTTCCACTATAGCAGCCCAAGCACCATACTGTGACTGAAGGGGAGCAAGGCAAGTACTAGTGCTCCTGTGGATTGTATTCTAAACCCTTTTTAGTGTGGAGCAAAATCCTGTGCACATTCAAGAGAAACATGCTCGTACTCTAGGTAGAAATAGAATGCAAACTTATGTGTTCCATTAGTATTAATTGTGATTGGTTCTTTCCACTAATGTCAATGAAAACACTCAAAGAAGGATTGTTAGGACATGGAATGCCCGGCCAGAAACAGTGCTGGAAGCAGAATCCATAACCACCATCAAAAGAGAAGTGGATAAATATTGGGGGGAAAATATTTTTTAAAGGGTAAGGGGAAAGGCCAGGGAAATTGAATTGACTAGATAGTTCTTTCAAAGAGCCATCTCAGCCACACAGAGGTGAATGGTCTCCTTCTGTGCTGTAAAAACTGCTTGCTTGCAGTACTGTACCCGATGCTGTGACTGGCCTAGCATTGTGGTGCAGTTATCATGGGTGACTTTAATCTACATATAGATTGGGCTAACCAAATTAGTAACAATATTGTGGAGGAGGAATTCCTGGCGTGTATACGGGATGGTTTCCTGGACCAATATGTCGAGGAACCAACTAGAGATCAGGCCATCTTAGACTGGGTATTAAGTAATGAGAAAGGATTGATTAGCAATCTTGTTGTGCGAGGCCCCTTGGGGAGGAGCGACCATAATATGATAGAATTATTCATTAAGATGGAGAGTGAAGTAGTTGACTCAGAGTCTAGGGTCCTGAATTTAAATAAAGGAAACTACGATGGTATGAGGCGCGAGTTGGCTAGGATGGATTGGGGAACATTACTTAAAGGGTTGATGGTGGATAGGCAATGGCAAATATTTAAAGGTCGCATGGTTTGAACTACAGAATTTGTTCATCCCTGTCTGGCACAAAAATAAAACAAAAAAGGTGCAACTGTGGCTAACGAGGGAAATTAGGGATGGCATAAGATCCAAGGAGAGGACATATAAATTGGCCAGAAAAACCAGCAAACCTGAGGATTGGGAGCAGTTTAGGATTCAGCAAAGGAGGACAAAAGGATTAATTAAGAGGGGGAAAATAGAGTATGAGAGTAAGCTTTCAGGGAACATAAAAACTGACTGTAAAAGCTTCTATAGATATGTGAAGAGAAAAAGATTGGTGAAGTCAAGCGTAGGTCCCTTGCAGTCAGAATCAGGGGAATTTATAATGGGGAACAAAGAAATGGCAGACCAATTAATTACATACTTTGGTTCTGTCTTCACAAAGGAGGACACAAAGAAACTCCCAGAGATGGCGGGGAACATAGGGTCTAATGAGAGGGAGGAACTGAATGAAATCAGTATTTGTAGGGAAATGGTGTTAGGGAAATTTATGGGATTGAAGGCCGATAAATCCCCAGGGCCTGATAATCTACATCCTAGGGTACTTAAGGAAGTGGCCCTAGAAATTGTAGATTCATTGCTGCTCATCTTCCAAAATTCTATAGACTCTGGCACAGTTCCCATGGATTGGAGGGTAGCTAATGTTACCCCAGTATTCAAAAAAGGTGGTAGAGAGAAAACAGGAAATTATAGACCGGTAAGCCTGACATCGGTAGTGGGGAAAATGCTAGAGTCCACTATAAAAGATGTAATAGCAGAGCACTTGGGAAACAGTGACAGGATCAGACAAAGTCAACATGGATTTACAAAAGGTAAATCATGCTTGACTAATCTACTGGAATTTTTTGAGGATGTAACTGGTAGAATAGATAAGGGAGAACCAGTGGATGTGGTGTATTTGGACTTTCCGAAGGCTTTCAATAAGGTCCCGCATAAGAGATTAGCGTGTAATGTTAAAGCACATGGGATTGGGGGTAAGGTACTGACTTGGATAGAGAACTGGTTGGCAGACAGGAAGCAAAGAGTTGGAATAAACGGGTCTTTTTCCGAGTGGCAGGCAGTGACTAGTGGGGTACCGCAGGGCTCGGTGCTAGGACCCCAGCTGTTCACAATATATATTAATAATCTAGACGAGGGAACTAGATGTAATATCTCCAAGTTTGCAGACGACACAAAGCTGGGTGGGCGTGTGTGCTGTGAGGAGGATGCCGAGAAACTCCAGTATGATTTGGACAGGTTGGCTGATATGGCAGATGCAGTATAATGTGGATACATACGAGGTTATCCACTTTGGTGGCAAAAACAGGAAGGCAGATTATTATCTGAACGGCAGTAGATTGGGAGAAGGTGAAGTGCAACGAGACCTGGGTGTTCTTGTGCACCAGTCACTGAAGGTAAGCATGCAGGTGCAGCAGGCACTTAAGAAGGCAAATGGTATGTTGGCCTTCATAGCAAGAGGATTCGAGTACAAGAGCAAGATGGCTTGCTGCAGTTGTACATGGCCTTGGTGAGACCACACCTTGAGTATTGTGTGCAGTTTTGGGCGCCTTATCTGAGGAAGGATGTTCTTGCCATGGAGGGAGTGCAGCGAAGATTCACCAGACTGATACTTGGGATGGCAGGAATGACGTATGAGGAGAGATTGGGTCGATTGGGCTTATATTCGCTGGAGTTTAGAAGAATGAGAGGGGATCTCATTGAAACTTATAAATTCTAACAGGACTAGACAGACTAGATGCAGGAAGGATGTTCACAATGGCGGGGGAGTCCAGAACCAGTGGTCACAGTCTAAAGATAAGGGGTAAGCCTTTTAGGACTGAGATGAGGAGGAATTTCTTCACCCAGAGAGTGGTGCACCTGTGGAATTCTCTACCACAAAAGGCAGTTGAGGCCAATTCATTAAATATATTCAAGAAGGAGTTAGATATATTTCTTAAGGCTAAAGGGATCAAGGGATATGGGGAGAAAGCAGGGACAGGGTACTGAATTTGGATGATCAGCCATGATCTCATTAAATGGCGGAACAGGCTCGAGGGGCCGAATGGCCTACTCCTGCTCCTATCTTCTATGTTTCTATGCAACAAGACCCGGACGACGTTTAGGCTTGGGCTGATAAGTGGCATGTAACATTCGCGCCACAGAAGTGTCAGGCAATGACTATCTCCAACAAGTGAGAGTCTAACCACCGCCCCTTGACATTCAACTGCATTACCATCACAGAATCCCACACCATCAACATCCTGGAGGTCACCATTTACCAGAAACTTAAGTGGACCAGCCACATAAATACAGTGGCAACAAGAGCAGGTCAGAGGCTAGGTATTCTGCGGCGAGTGTCTCACCTCCTGACTCCCCAAAGCCTTTCCACCATCTACAAGGCACAAGTAATGAGTGTGATGGAATACTCTCAACTTGCCTGGATGAGTGCCGCTCCAACAACACTCAAGAAGTTCGACACCATCCAGGACAAAGCAGCCCGCTCGATTGGCACCCCATCCACCACCTTAAACATTAACTCCCTCCACCACCGGCGTACCGTGGCTGCAGTATGTACCATCTACAAGATGCACTGCAGCAACTCGCCAAGGCTTCTTCGGCAGCACCTCCCAACCCGCGACCTCTTCCACCTAGAAGGACAAGGGCAGCAGCACATGGGAACACCACCACCTCCAAGTTCCCCTCCAAGTCACACACCATCCTGACTTAGAAGTACATTGCCGATCCTTCATCGTCGCTGGCTCAAACTCCTGGAACTCCCTACCTAACAGCACTGTGGGAGTACCTCCACCACACAGACTGCAGCTGTTCAAAAACGCGGCTCACCACCACCTTCTCAAGGGCAATTAGGGATGGGCAATAAATGCTGGCTTTGCCAGCGACGCCCACATCCCATAAACAAATTTAAAAAAATGATTTTTCTTGCTGTATTTCAATGATAAGATTAGTTGCGTGAACTTTAGAGGACAGAATAACTGATTTTGCAGCAGAGTTTAGTGCCGTGCCAGTAATTACAAGCCAATGGATCCAGAAATGTTCCATCGAATGTTGTATTTTCTTGCACTGCAACTACCTTAACTAAATGATCAGAAATGCAAAGAGCAAAATATGCGATGTAATAGACAAATCATAAAAGCTTTCCTGTGGGGCAAAATCAGAAAAAACTGATGGTGCACAACAGATCAGTCAATGTGTCAAAGACAAAGATAGATGAATGTTTTGGGTGGTACAGTGCAACACTTCTGTTGAATGGTCCCACTTGCAATGTCAACTTATCTTCCTCCTTCAGATGTTGATCCACCTGTGTTGCGCCTCTAGCATTTTCTGTTTTGTATTTCAGATTTTCAGTACTTGTGTTTTTTCTTTTTACTCGCACCAATTACTACAGACCGTAGGCTTCTCAAAATCATGTTGCTACGTTTTATTTCAGTCAGTACAATTATATGTGTCAGTGCAAAAATTCTATTATATTTATTACTGAGAAACCCAAGTCTATAGCCCTATCGGGGTTAACAAGTGTAGGAGCGAAGATGAGGTAAGCAAAGAGGTATTGGTTCAGTAATACCAAGTTTGAGTTTGAAAGCCAGTAGATCGTAGGAGGATGGAAAGAGTAAGGGAGTTATAGAGTTCCACAGTTTTGAGCTCCAAGGAAAGAATAAATTACAGGAGGAGACTACAAGATAGAAACAATGATTGGTGCTGTTCTCAAACAATTGCTTAAAGCATGTGTGCCAAATTCTTCTTTGCGCTATTTTAATGTAGGTATTCAACTATTTATTTTAAATGGGTTGATGCCTCTGCTAAAGTAGCACAGAAGAATTTTGTACAGTTTAGTATTCAGTTTGTAGTGCCAATTGTAATTTCAACCCTTACACGTATTTATACTTGCCTACTGTTATTCAGATTTACTATAGGTACAGAAAATGGAAGACATTTTAAAACTGAGAATGTTTGCTCTGTCTTCATACTCTGTTCATTGGAAGTTGGCAGCATAAAATAAAACTCGAGCTGTAAATATATTCCCAGGGTTAGATGGTATTTGATGGCATTGACAATTATTGTGATGAAGTCAATGGACACTGGGCAGGTACCAATTGATTGGAAAGAGCCAAATGTAGTACCCATATTCAGAAAGGGTGACAAAACAGAAACAGGCAACTACAGACCTATTAATCTTCAATTCAGTGTGAATAATGGAATTAATTATCAGGAGTAAATTTAACAATTATCTATTACAATGACAACTTAGTAAACAAGTCAACATAATGGGATGATCTGTCAGACCAACATCCTTCTAATGGGATGATCTGTCAGACCAACATCCTTCTAATGGGATGATCTGTCAGACCAACATCCTTCTAATGGGATGATCTGTCAGACCAACATCCTTCTAATGGGATGATCTGTCAGACCAACATCCTCATAATGGGATGATCTGTCAGACCAACATCCTTCTAATGGGATGATCTGTCAGACCAACATCCTTATAATGGGATGTTCTTTCAGACCAACATTGTTGGGAGGAACTTTCAACTTCAATGGCAGCGTAAAACTTGCAATATCGGATCTGCTTCCCATTATACATCCTGCCCAATTTTCTTTTCTATTGTGGAATGGAAAATCGGGCACCCCACCTGATTTGCGGTGTATAATAGGCAGCCGATCCGATATCGTAAGTGTTGCACCCCTACCGATGTTGAAAGTTCTGCCCCTTGATTGCTTTGAGGAAGTGACAATCCAACTCGATTGCAGTAAATGCCACAACACTATGTACTTAGACTTCCAAATGGCATTTGATAAAGTTGCACATGAAAGATTACTAGTTAGGTTCAAACTTGTGGGGCGTCCGGGCAGAACTTGGGTATGGATAAGAAATTGGCTGAAGGGTAGAACAAAGGATATTGCTTCAAGGGGTAATGTTGGGGTGGAGCTAAGTACTGAGTAGGGTGCCCCAGGGCTCAGTTTTGGGACCAGTACTGTTTCTACATTACACCAATAACTTGGATTCAGAAACTCAATGCCAAATGGTCAAATTTGCAGGTGATACCAAACTCAGATAGGCAGTGGAATCAAATGAGGCAGCCCAGAAATTAGGAATGAGTTATGCAAAATATGTGAACAATGGCAGATGAAACTTAATATAGATAAGTGTAAAGTGCTGCACATAGGAAGGGAAATGGGCAACACACAAACTTCATGAATGGTGTTGAAGTAGCTAAGGATGTATTTGAAAGTCATAGGCTCAGTGCTCAACATGACCAATCAATGCAGAGCACAGTCAACAAAGCCAATAGAAAATTGAACTATATCGGCTAAACAGAATCCAGTCAGAGGAAGTCATGATCGAACTGCACAGTGCTCTGGTCAGACCACACTTTGAGTACGTTTCCAGTCCTGGTCATCAACAAACAAAGGAGGCATTCAAATGCTGAAGGTAGTGCAGAGAATAGCCATGATTCCCAGTGTCAGGGTTCTGAATTATGAGGAAAGACTTGAGAGATTTGGGGGGCTAAATTCGGTTGATTTGCGCCTCCCTGGTTGATTTGTGTAAATCAACTGGCGCCTGGATGCGGCACCGCTAACGCCTCCCGCGAAATTCAGTGGGAGGTTAGTGGCGGTGCTAACCATTAGTGCCACGCGGCGCTGTGCCGCCAGTGATTACATCATCGCCGTGCGCAGACCCCCGCTCGCGTCCCGGCTGTAATATAGGGTGGCGCCCCCGACTTAGCACCGGACGCTATGTCCGCCAGGGTCAGGGGGGCCTACCTGCCGCCGAGGTGGTGTTAGTTAAAGGGGAGATGGCGGGCGGCCATTTTTGTTGCTGGCCGCCTGCCAGCACCTGCCCCCGTTGCTGTCCCCGGCCCCCGTGAAGCCCCCCCCCCCCCGCGGGGTGCCATCTGCTCTCCGTGAGCCCAACACTCCTCTTGAGTGCCGGGCTCGTTTGCAAGCACTCCCGATCCCTGGTGGCCCAGCTGGGCCCCGGGTCGCGCTGCGCTAGGCCCCTTCCCTTTAATAAGGGGAGGAAGGCCTGCAGTACCATAGCATGTAGAGCATCGATATTGGCTCGCAACACCCTAAGAGGGACGCGGGGCGCTTCCAGTAGCGCCCCTCCTCCCTCTCGGGGCGCTACCTGGGAAAATCGGCTGTGGGGGTGCTAACTTTTTTGGGGCGTTAAAATTTGCGCTCCGGCGAAGGTAGCACCCCAAAGGGAGGAGGGGCGCTACCCAATTTTTATCCCTTGAGCTTTTCAGAAGTGAACTGATAGCTGTACATCTATATATATAAAGCGGCTCTCCTGTCTGTCCCGATGTCTGTCTGTCCGTTCTCTATACGTTTGAAAGTTACAGAGTGTACCGACGCGCGCGTCGCCTCAAAAGAAAGCTTGCGATTCCGGACCGGTCATAGGCGTATTTACGTTTCGGCCGGACAAAAATCCCGCCCGCGGTATCCCAAAAACGTTCAGCGTTCCGCTCATTAGCATCTCATTAGCGACCGTGTGACGTCGAGGTCCACCAATCGGACGGCGGGTTCCTTCCTACAGTTGAGTGTCGAGTGACTCGACGATTGACCAATCCTACGCTTCGGTGACCTGACCGGTCGACCAATCGGTGCGTGTGTGGGCGGGCCTTATCCTTCTGAACCGAGGTGAGTGGCCGCCATCTTGCTTCCATTCTTTTTCCTGCTTTCTGCGTCTTTCTTTTCAAATATAGATTTCCAGCAAAATAAAATTGAATTTATTAAATTGTTTTAAAAAAAACTTCATTCATTTGTAAATCTTTTTTCTAAACTGAACATTCTTTTTCCTACCTTTTCCCGTTTTTTTGTTAGGCCTGAAAGCCTGGGACTTTCTTGCCCAGCCAGGCCCGAGCTAGGGCTTCTGCTAAGCTCCTCACCCCCACGGCACGTTACCCGGGGCAACGGCGTCAGCCACGAGGGTCAGGGTGCGCGCGCAGCAGGAGCAGGTGAGATGCGGCGTCGGATCTCGGCCTTGGTGAGCGGGAAGGGTTACCCCGGCAACCGGCAAACACACCTGCTCCTACCTCCACCTGGACCATGACCCCACTACCGAACATCAAACCACCGTTTCCAAGACTGTCACTGACCTCATCTCCTCTGGAGATCTTCCCCCCGCTGCCACCAACCTCATAGTTCCCCAACCCCGCACAGCCCGCTTCTACCTCCTTCCCAAGATCCACAAACAGGACTGCCCTGGTAGACCCATCGTTTCAGCCTGTTCTTGCCCCACGGAACTTATCTCTTCCTATCTTGACTCTATCTTTTCTCCCCTTGTCCAGTCTCTTCCCACTTACATCCGCGACTCTTCGGACGCCCTCCGCCACTTTAACAGTTTCCAGTTTCCTGGCCCCAACCGCTTCCTTTTCACCATGGACGTACAATCCCTCTACACCTCCATCCCCCACCCGGATGGCCTGAGGGCACTCTGCTTCTTCCTTGAACAGAGGCTCGTCCAGTCCCCATCCACCACCACCCTCCTCCGCTTGGCTGAACTTGTTCTCACATTGAACAACTTCTCCTTTAACTCCACTCATTTCCTCCAAATCAAAGGTGTTGCCATGGGTACCCGCATGGGTCCTAGCTATGCCTGCCTTTTCGTGGGCTATGTGGAACAATCTTTGTTCCAGTCCTACTCGGGTCCCCTCCCTCACCTCTTTTTCCGATACATTGATGACTGTATCGGTGCCGTTTCCTGCTCTCGCCCCGAACTTGACAATTTCATTCACTTTGCCTCCAATTTCCACCCTTCCCTCACCTTCACATGGTCCATCTCTGACTCTTCCCTTCCCTTCCTCGACTTCTCCGTCTCCATCTCTGGGGATAGGTTATCGACCAATATTTACTACAAGCCCACTGACTCCCACAGCTACCTGGACTACACTTCCTCCCACCCCGCTTCCTGTAAGGACTCTATTCCATTCTCCCAGTTTCTCCGCCTCCGCCGTATCTGCTCCGACGATGCCACCTTCCACACCAGTGCTTCAGACATGTCTTCCTTTTTCCGCAACCGAGGATTCCCCTCTACCGTGGTTGACACCGCCCTCGACCGTGTCAGTTCTATCTCCCGCACCTCTGCCCTCACCCCTGCCCCTCCCTCCCGGAACCACGATAGGGTTCCCCTTGTCCTCACCTTTCACCCCACCAGCCTCCACATTCAACGGATCATCCTCCGGCATTTCCGCTACCTCCAAAGTGATCCCACCACCAAACGTATCTTCCCCTCCCCTCCCCTTTCAGCATTCCGCAGGGACCGCTCTCTCCGAGACACCCTAGTCCACTCCTCTATCACCCCAAACAGCCCTTCCCCTTCGCCTGGCACCTTCCCGTGCAAGCGGAGGAGATGTAACACCTGCCCCTATACCTCCCCCCTCCCCACTGTCCAGGGCCCCAAACACCCCTTCCAGGTGAAACAGCGATTTACTTGTACTTCTCGCAATCTAGTATACTGTATTCGCTGCTCACGATGCGGTCTCCTCTACATTGGGGAGACCAAACGCAGATTGGGTGACCGCTTTGCGGAACACCTCCGTTCAGTCCGTAAGGGTGACCCCGAGCTTCCGGTCGCCTGTCATTTCAATTCACCGCTCCATTCCCACTCGGACCTCACCGTCCTTGGCCTCTTGTACTGTTCCACGGAAGCTCAACGTAAACTCGAGGAACAGCACCTCATCTTCCGATTAGGCACTCTGCAGCCTTCCGGTCTCAATATTGAGTTCAACAATTTCAGATCATAACCTCGGCCCCTATTTCATTTTCACTTATATTTTTCCACTCCTTTCCTTCCCCCCCCCCTTTCCTTTTGTTTCTCTCTCACACCTGGCAGCTATCTTTTACCCTGCCAGTACACTTTACACCTAATCACAGCCTATTACCATCTCGTCTAGCTTCTAATCTCTTTTACTTCTTTTGGTTCTTTTATTCTTTTGTCCGATCGCAGCCCTGCCTTCGATCTAGTTCCTTTTCTCTCCAGTTTTGAAGAAGGGTCAAACCCGAAACGTCAACTCAAATTTCTCTCCACGGATGTTGCCTGACTTGCTGAGTTTTTCCAGCATTTTCTGTTGTTATTTCGGATTTCCAACATCTGCAGTATTTTGCTATCGTACTTCAAGCCGGCTCGGCCGGGGGGGCGGGGTTCGGAGTGCGGGAGGGCGGGGCTCTCAGCCGCAATCGGCGATCTGGAGGGCGGGGCTCCGGAGAGCTGGAGGGCGGGGCTCCGGAGAGTGGGACGCCGCTGCTCGGGAGGGCGGGGCTCGGGACATCGGGGGGCGGGATCTCGGCCTTGGTGAGCGGGAAGGGTTACCCCGGCAACCGGCAAACTTCAAGCCGGCTCGGCCGGGGCTCGGAGTGCGGCAGGGCGGGGGGCTCTCAGCCGCAATCGGCTATCTGGAGGGCGGGGCTCCGGAGAGTGGGACGCCGCTGCTCGGGTAGGCGGGGGGCGGGACATCGGGGGGCGGAACATCGGGAGATCGCGGGCCCGGACTACAGATCGGGGGGGGGGGGCTCGGGAGATCGGGGGGGGCCACACTCGGGGGGCGGGGCTCCGGAGATCGAGGGGGCGGGGCTCCAGAGATCGGGGCTCCGGAGATCGGGGGGGGGGGCGGGGCTCGGGAGATCGGGGGCCGTGCTCCTGAGATGGGGGGGCGGGGCTCAGGGACTCTCCCCCTCCCAATCTCTCTCTCACACTCCCAATCTCTCTCTCTCACACTCCCTCTCTCTCACTTCAATTCAATTCAATTCAAATCGCTTTATTGGCATGATAAGTTACATCTTATGTTGCCAAAGCATCAAAATACATTTATGGTTGAGCACATAAACGCAGTTCTATTCATACAGTGTATAAACAGGTATATCCCTGAGCGTATAAATATACATTCGCATTGTTTATATATATTCATTTCTTAGTTTACTGGTTGTCCCTCTGTTCATGGCAAGCTGTAACATAGTGTGCCGCCAGTGTTACACAGCTTCTCTCCTCTCCCAGTAGGAATGGGAGTTTTTGGTTGTCATTCAGATTTCTGAATTCAGGGCATATTTGTGAGAATTTTTGGTAGAAATTCTCCCTGATGTCCTGATATTTTCCACAGGCTGTGAGGAAGTGCATCTCTGTCTCCACTACTCCCTGACTGCAGTGAGAGCATATCCTGTCTTCTCTTGGCAGCCTGGTCTGCCTTTTTCGATCACTAGGCTATGTTCACTCCCTCTCTCTCTCACACTCCCAATCTCTCTCTCTCACACTCCCAATCTCTCTCTCTCTCACACTCCCTCTCTCTCTCACACTCCCAATCTCTCTCTCTCACACTCCCAATCTCTCTCTCTCACACTCCCAATCTCTCTCTCTCTCTCACACTCCCAATCTCTCTCTCTCTCACACTCCCAATCTCTCTCTCTCACACTCGCAATCTCTGTCTCTCTCTCACACTCCCAATCTCTCTCTCACACTCCCAATCTCTCTCTCTCACACTCCCAGTCTCTCTCTCT